>NC_060217.1:10697976-11395952 GCF_907164935.1 Osmia bicornis bicornis | reverse complement strand
AAAATGTTGCAGAGTATCAAATGGATATTGGTGTTTTCATAGAAATATCAAACGAATATTAATTCCGTTTGATATCTATACGTTTGATACTATTCAATATGGTATCATAATTTGCGTACTGAAATTGATAATATTGAGTCAATATCGTTCCAATCACTAACTAGTACTCTCGGACATATTATATAACATTGCAATGAGGTGATCGTGGATGTGAATTATTGTCAATAACATCCTAGGACTGATCGAGAATGCAATTAATGGATAGAATGTACAAACACGGAATTACTTAACGCTTATAAAAGGATCAATTTAACTCTTTCGCTATTATGGATCATGAATAAAATTAAACTAAGTAATAAATTTTAAATGCAAATTCTATCAATAATAGGATCAAAGGTGGAAATTATGGAAGGTAATGAGATAAACAGGGGATGAATTCAATTAAATTGGAGATTGAAAGTGGATATGAATAATTCTGACCAGATGGAATTTAGTGATAGTCATCAAAAATGTAGAAAAAAACCAGCTCCACTGGTAAATAATTTTCATCAACAAAATTAGTTTATTTACGTTTAATACATAAACAGCCCTAGCGAAAGGATTAATATCAGTTTAAGAGAGATTTCACTGGTAGAAACGTGAAAAAATTATGAAACAATTGTTTGTCACGGTGTCGTATATAAAAAGCTGTCAGTATAAACACGTATAAATAATTGTATTTATCAAAGCTTTGAAGGAAGCATATCAATCGGTCTATTTTTTATCTTTCGACGCTTCGAAGGAAGTACATAGTAAGGATTAATTATGGTAAGTAATTCGTACAATTATCATTTACAATGGCTATATACAGAACCGCAGTAAAATTGACGAAAAATAATGAAAGGAAGAAGGAGAAAGTTAAGAGAAATTAAATTAAAAAATTTGTCTATGTGAAGTTGAAAAACTGCAAAAAATTTATTAATAAAAATTACTAGTAAAAATGATAGCTCATGCTACAGTTTCGTCATCTTATTGCGGCTCTGTGTATGATTTATGGCAAATTCAACCCTTTGCACTTTCGATACGATGTTCCAACCCCTTATCTTACAGTAAGACAAATGTGATAACGTGTCGCATACGTAACGCAGGATGCGTCAAATATAACGATGACAAATCATGCGCCAGATATATCGTGTTCTTACGTGGTAGTCGCGGTGAACTCGAATATTAACAACTGATATTTTCCCGACGATACGTTATCAAGCTGTAACCTCGGGAAATTGAGTGAGAATAATTAACACGTTAAATTTCACAGTGGAAACAGACTTATATATGTATATTACACTTCACGAAATAATTATAATTATATGATAATATTGATGGTACTTTTTAATTCTTCTTAAATACCCCACATGGTATTTAACGTACTAAAGATTAACAATTTTTCGACAGATGTTCTTTAACGAATAATATAGAATATCATTAATTAGACTCAGCAAAATTAATTCTTGAATATCTACGGGTTAAATTACGATAAACATTAAATCAACATACTATCTTCTATTTACAAATAAAATAAACACATACCTGTTGATGAATTAATAAATAAATGTAACATGTTAACGTTTTGATTACTATATTGAAATCATTAATCATCTTATGAGATAGTGCTTATATTTTTAAAAAAAACTTAGAAATGAATCTTTAGTTATTTATATCATTTATCATCCCAAGTATTTAATATGAGTATTTCTAATTACTTTCTTAGACAAGGAAGATAATTTCTTATAATATGTATACTGTATTCTTATAGAAATTCAAACGACATTCACGTACAAGTAGGATCGTAGACAAAGTGTCAACTATCACAGTGGAAATTACCGTATATGCATAATAAGACACATTATCAGATTATATCGTTTACTGCAGATATCATATAATTGCTTAACCCTTTCGTTATTATAGACGCATATATAGTTAAATTTCGTGAAAAATATTTTGAAATAAATATTTGAATTAATATTTTTATATCAGAAGTTATGTCTATTAGATAATTTGCACTTGAAGGACTATACTTCTTAACCCTTTCAAAGGGTTGAAAAAGTCAGACAACAGATTGTCCAGTGCTTCGAGACGTCGCGGTCATCCCGAAAGGGTTAATTTCTCAATAGAAGTTTCTAGTTCGTCACTTAACATTCTTAACAAATTATTAACTCTAATTCAAATTATTCTTCCTCTTTTTCATTTTTTAATTATTCGACTTTCGATAATCAACGTGTAAACAAAGTGCAAAGGGTTCACAATCAGACTTGTCTCTAAAAAGTACTCTTTACTAAACATAATGGTCGAGAGGAACATTGTTCCTGATTTTTTAATCGTTTAACTTTCATTCGTTTTAATGTACATTTGAAAATTTCATTTTCCTAATGTTCGTGCATTAGATTTACCATTTCATTTCCTTTTTTTTCAATTTTTCACCGAAATAATTTTAATTTTCTACTAGCAATTTTTATTCATTTAACATATCTAAAAGCTGGAAGAACGGAAACATTCAGAACCCTCTAAAAATGGAAGCTGTCATATTCACAATTCTTAAATTAGAAACATAAAATTAAGAAACTGCTCTATCAATTCTAATTAGGATTCTGGAAAGTTGTACAATGTCCTAAATACACGTACAAAATTAACAACTTATTTAACAGGAAAATTCGAACAGACTAAGTACAATTCCATAAAGTTGTATGGTCTCTTAAATACACGTTAGAAATTATTAACTTATCCAGTAGATGTTGTTCTTCAATTTTTATTTGAAAATTGTCTATATCTAAAAACTCTATTATAAAACGAATCCACCTATATTAACCCTTCCGCTACGACGTATGCTTGGTCACTAAAGTTCAATAAATAATATATTTATAATATACTTTGATACTTTCAAGGAAAATTGTTGACTACATATACCTTTACTATATAATAGCATAAACATACTTTCGATTTTACAAATTTTTTACATAAGCGTTATTTAATTTTATTAACCCTTAGAGTACTGCAACCAGATGTAGGTACATATCCAAATAAATTTTCTAAATTATTTATTCACTCGGTAATTAATTCAGCAATCTATAATTTAAAGAAGATTTAAAATTTTGTACTAATCATTTTTATTTCAATTTAAAAAATGATCATTTACCCCGTTTTGTACTATAAAGGTTAAAAAATGCAAAACCAGTCTATTTGATAGACTTAATATACTATCGTCAATTTTTTGAATAGAATATAATTTTAAACTATTTATCACAAATTCTATCCAAGTATTTCAGTACATAATATTATGTATATATCGTTGCATACAGCGAAAGGGTTAAAAATGAAGCAACTTTGGAACACGATCGTATGTGGTAAGCAGGAACACCGTTTCTTTTACGACGACCCTAAAAGACAACTTCTAGGATAAACTTGTCACCGTGAAACATGGTTGCAATAAAATTGAGTAGTATACTACGCGTTTGTTCCTTGGGGCTCGGTACAGTCGGTGGGTTTCACCTCGAGCCACCAATCGTTAGGATAGTGATATTTTTGCAATTCGATGCCCTCCCTCGGGACAGGCATTAGTCGACCGCCGAACTGTTTCGCTGGCAAGGGAGGTATAACTAGTTGCGGTGGAAAACATTGAAGGCTGGGGGAAAACTCGCAGTCAGGAGGAAGCACCCTTCTTGTCCAACCCACTCTTCTAACCATTCGTGTCTGCAAAAGGAAAACATAAATTACATTTCCTTCTGGTGTAACATTTTCTTTCTGATTTTAAAAATTGAAGTCGGGAGGAGATATTTCTTTGCAAACGCCATAAATATTTCACTGACATATTCAACATTTAGCGAATGGAACATGCTTTTTGGAAAATAAGGTACTTCTGTGTACTACCGTAGTAGAACACTTCCGTCTGCGGAACTTCAAGTGACGCTAATAAAAGAAAGTTCACCGGTTTATTGCCAAAAATCCTGCCAAGGAGTGATCTTCTGTTGTCCTAGTTATGCAATATGTAAAATGCATCTCGTAAATCGCGTAGAATATTCGCGCCACCTCGTTAAATTTACAACTCGTAACGGAAGACACTTGAGAGCTTAAACTTACGGTTCTTATGGGTCTAGAAATCGTTACAACCTCGTGTTTCATGCAAAGATGGATCGTTAGCAAATACTAAAATTGGTGATAAACTTTTAGCTGTTCTAAGAATCTGCATATCCGGAGACCAAGTAAACATTTTATTTTATACAAAACGTGAAAAATATTTTCGTTGTCCTAGAAAATAATTTTCTATATCACTGATAGCTGAACTTTAATCAATCACCTGCCACAAATTTATGATATAACAATTATTCGTTATCAAGGAAAAAGACGAAAATCCTATTTAGAATTTTTAAAGCAACGGTACTTTAATAAAATTATTTAGATACCTAAAGATGGCCACGGTAAAGTGTAAGCGAATATCTCAAGTGCCTAAAGGCAGCGATAGCAATGAAAGGATTAATTAAACTCACCACTGCGTCCTCTTCAAAGACGACGACCTCCACCTTGGGGGCGTCTTCGCCAACCTCGTGTTCCTGAATACGATACACACCGGCAGCGTGTAAATACGTCGCGCTAAGTCCAACTTCTCGGAAGGCTTTCGTGATCAAAACGTCGTCCCTTAACGTGTCAACCAAGCAGAGTTCGACTTTACGTGCCCAGGGTAGGGCACGACCGATTCGAACTTGACCCCAGAGTCCTCCGAGGCATAGAAAGTGCACGATGCCCAGTTTGGCCAACACCAAGTGAGCCCTAATGGAGTCACACACGATAGACAAGTTGAATGTAATCTAAACTGGTGAAACTTTGGAGAGTGAAAGTTTCACTTTGGTCACGAAACTGAACGTTGTTTGGTAATTGAAAGGGATTCTCGGTGATCAACATCTAATACACTCTCTGCTAAAACTTTCTTTGAAAAATTTGGTGGGACAGAACAACTGTGTCCGTTTAAATGTTTAATTATACGAAGGTAATTAATTTCTTGGAGATTTCGTTTTGGAAATTGTACTTTTTTTAGTTTGTTTACTGCTATTGAATCTGAATATTTATAAAATTGATAATAAAAAGAATTTAGAACGTTTTGAATTTAGAAAGGGATCGTGCAGAGGCAGTGGTAGTAATAAGTGGAAGTTAATTATTTAATCAATACAATTGTCTTGTAATAAGATACGGTTATTAGGTCATCGCAATCGATATCATCAAGGGTAGAAGCACCTGGATATCAATTATCTAGGTTAGTAATTAAATTTTTCAGTGCAGTGTTATTTTGACTTAGCTACAGAAATAAAATATGCAAAATATAGTGCAACTGGAATAAATTATAGCTTTAAAATGGCATGGGAAAAATTTAAATGGCGTTGAATGAAACATTACGTGATACATTATGGTTAGTACCGGAAGTGGAGGCATTTCAAAGATTTAAAGGTCATATCCATTTTTTTGAATGGAATTGTATGCTTTGATGTATATCAAATCTTTTGAACTAATCAGGTTTGGACCTAAGTAGCTTAATACTTTTTTGTAGGAAATAGAAAAATGCTTCGATTGATGCATCACAAAGTATAAAATCCCATTTAAAATAATCTTATTGGATATGCCTATTTTATTATAAGTACATGAATCGATGCCTGAATCAGGTGGTGTTCTATTCGACACCATCTAATTTTTCCTCGTCACACTTTCTTCTATCTTTTATTATCTCTTTCTATGTTCAAATTGACTAAAAGAGTTTAAGATCCCTGAAACTCCTTCTCAAACTCAATCTACAGTGAGGTATTTCCGGTAAGGATCAAGGTAAACTAAAGCGATAACTTTATTCGATAAGTTTATACAATAAGGAAGGACAAAAGTGCATTCAACGTTGAGATCTCCTGCTGGAGACGTAATTGCATCTCCGTGCAATACTCAAGGTCATACATGCAAGAGTGGAGAACAGGTCAGCATTCAAATAGTGGACAATCCAGCATGCGCTATCTGCACTTCGTCTCATAAGAACTTATCTATAGTCAGTAGGACTCAACCATATGGACCTGTAGGCAAGCTCGTGTAGTTTCTCCGTGAATTCCTCGGGGACGCTGCATGGTTGCCTGGGTGTTTCTTGCCGACTGAGACTGTACCAGAACAGCATGACCATGAGGAAGAACGCCGCCAACGCTCGTAGCGGAGTAATACGAAATCGTCTGCGGGACCAAAAGCTCATGCTGGTAACCTTGAACAACACAAAGGACCATCGTTGTCAAAACTAGAGTTCCACGGTTCCCGTTTTCAGGGAGCTCGGTTCCAAACGAACATTCGGCTTCCGTCAGAGCAATATCGATGGACACTGTTCGTTCACGATCTCAATTGGTCAACAAAATATCGATGGAACATAGCCACTAAGGATCCTCATGCGTAGTGTTCATTATCGTGGTCACTGGTCGTTGCGTAATTGCGAGGAACGCCGCAAATAATGGCACCGCGACGCTGTACGAGGTCGTGTTCGATCTCGTCCAATTGACACATGACCCACGTGTCTCACTAGGCTCATCCAAATTCACTTTCTTGCGACAATGCTTTTTTTCTCACCCTGGTCGCGCACCACCGTCACCGAATATTTGCGATTCCATCCTAACTAGCCCCCACTCTCCCTATCTGGAACCATGATAGAAGTGACAACGTCGCAATTGGATCGATCATTCTACCTTGCCGACCCATCGTGGATCCAGATTAGTAGCGCCATATTTAGAACCATAATCTAATTCCATCTGGGGGTGTCTGGGACTCTCTAAATCATGACCCATCGAGAACAAAGGTATGTCCAGTCTTCTACATTTGTAGTCACTGCCGCAACATACTGGTGCTGCACCACGCGGCCAACTTTTGTAAAATAGAAGAAACCTGTAAACGACATCCAAATTAGCATATACAAAACTCTCTGACATCCAAATTAGTATTATATGTACGTATTTATTTAGCCTCTCAAAATCAATCGTAGAGCGCGCAACAGAAGAGTTGACACAAATGAGATTTTTCGATAACGTCGGTATTGCAGATTGTAAAACACGAACTCTGAGAAGGTATACATACTATCCTGCTGAGGCGGGGTAAGTAGAGTACGAAAATAAATGCACCGACGCTCGGCTCGGTTTCTTTCATGGGAGGAGAGAAGTTTATCATTTTGATGGGTGGCTCGTCGAGGAATCTAAGTTAACCGATGCGGGACAGGGAAACGCGGCACGCTGGGGACTTTTGCGGCATTGCGGTTCGCACGTGACTACCAGAAATAGTTTTTCGCCTTTGGAATCTTAACGGATCGACGCCGCGGAGATTTCCGTGTTCCTTTTTCTACATCTTCTCTGCTTTTTGCTTTTTCTTTTGTATAAATAGATTCTTGTAATTTGTTGTGTCTCGTAAATCACCGACCCTTTGATATTGTCGGCGAATTGTACCTTCGATTTGAAACTTTCGGCGGGATGATTAGAGAGTCTGTTTTTATTTTCACTTCGTTGTGGCCTCTTTTTTTCGTTTTGGATTAATTTTGAGTCTTAAAAGTCGTAACATACCACCCTGTCGATAATAATAAAATGAAATAAATTACGACATAGTAAATTGCAATTTTCTATTGTAATTAAGATCTCCAGCTACTATACTGAAGTCATTTTATTCTTAACAAATCTTAGACATAATAAAGTTCCAAACAATTAATATGATGGACTTCTATCGAAAATCAAGCCTAGTTCATATCTGTATGAAGGACGTGTTAAGGTAATGATGTTCCTTTTGGATAACCCTGTAGTTATGCGAAATACCAGGCAGATCAAGCAGAACGAAGCGAAATTTCATCGGAGGCAAAGTTGAGGTAAAAAGTTGCGATGAAGGCTATTAAATACGGATGTTCGGAATAGGTGGTGCATTACGTGTACGCGATTCTCGTGCACGAGAATACCGTTACCAAGATAAACGTATATTTAATGGAATATTTGCCCCTGTGTCTCCCATAAAGAAACTATGCATTCTTATGCGAGTACACTATGGCTGCAATTTTGCAACTGCTTTCTTTTATGCTTACCTCAAGGATTAAAGGTCTTCAAATCTTTTACTTATCGTTATTATTGCTATTAATTTCTTTTAACAGAAAATATTTCTTATTGAAAATTTTTCATAAATCAATATTCATCGTGTAGATAAAACTTCGGTAATTATACAGAATATCGAATGGTGATTAGTACATGTATAAATGAAATTACTCAAGGCAATGACCTTTATAAGATATGTACATCAAGATCATTGAAACTTCTATTTAATACTTGAAGCTGTGAATTGAAAAATCTTGAAGAGATTTTTTCTCATCGACAGTCTCTTCGTAGGGGAATGTTTCATTTACGGGATGACTAGCATCCGCAAATTCGTCAACGCGGGAATAGGTTTAAAAATAAGATGTACCCCTGAAAATGTGGCGGTCTATTGGCGTTTCTGCTCATTAGGATAATTGAGTGGGCTCAAGGGCTCGACGCGATAACTCATTCAGAGACGTCGTTCCCTCGGAAAAAGTAAATACGAAGAGAACGAACAGTACAAGGGACTACGTGTTCGCTAAATGAGTTCCGTGAGTAACAAAACTGTCAGATAATTCATCGTCCTCGCACTTGCTGTTGGAGCGTCATTCTCGTAATACGTTACTAGTGATTTTCATGGAAAATATTGCTTGTGATTTAGCAACTATCGTTACTGTAAACCTTTTTATAATTTGTGGACCTTCATTAATTGCTGGGTAATGGAGCCTAAGTCATTAAACATCAACTACTGTACAAGTATCTGTAAAAATGTATCAATGTAATAGCTAGTACTATAAAATTTATGACGATAAATAATGGAGAAATAATGGAGAAATAAATTGTAAGATGATACTATTAAAAGTTTTATTGTAATTTTAAATACAATTATTTGATATAATGCAAAATACTATCAATGTTACTAAAAACATATAAATTCATTTCACTTGTTCAAATATTCAATACTTAAATAAAACCCATTCTATTTAAGACAAATTTAACTCTAACATAAATTTGAATGAAATGTATGAATATTAATATTCCAAAAAGAAAGCTATAAAAAGTGGCCATTTAATTGAAATTAAAAGAACCTATCGTATGAAGTTAATAGCTCTTTCATTATTCATTTTGACGGTGGTATTGTTTTATGTTTCCGTGCGATATTATTAATTTACATTCCCCGGAACCCATAGGAACCTTCTATTCACCGAATTGGAGCATTTCTGTGTGCCGTAAGTGGACGTGGAAAGAAAAATTGCGGCGAATGTCGTGGAACAGGGCGGGAACCGTAAAACAAACGTTTCGACGACGCGCTCTTCTCTCCTTCTAATTTTATCTTGCCGCTTCCCTTCGTGCTCCTTAGCCGTGTATTTTCGTAGCACGTGTCACCTACGTATAGGCACCTTATCCCCCGTAGTTAACGAACACATGAGTGTACTTGGCAATCTTTGGAACACGTGTACATGCTCATCCCTCTTGTTTCTGTTCTAATGCTTCGATTGCACCCTCTACGGAACAAGCTTGCGCCTCGTGTCATTTGAACGGTTCAAATCTACTTGATTCATTGTTTAACTTCCCATTATGATTATTTAATAATAATAATAATAATTTTATAGAATTGGGACACTTCTTTATACCTATTATTATTTGAATTATTATTTTGATTGGGACTTCGATCCTTACATCATTAAAGATTATGAAATAAAACTAGGTTCTACATTAAATTTCTTTATATTTCTATATGAAATCGTTAATTATGAACATAATGGCGTTCGTTTCTGAGCGTCAATGAAGGAACACGATCGAGTACGTGTCGATTGATTGGCGCATTCCTCTTTAAACGGCCCAGCGTTTCCTATCGCTTAGTTAATCGTCGCTTCGATTTTCTCCGGCCACATTGCAGCCAGCTAACTTTTTTCCATGATAATGAACTCCAATAATCTCGACAGTGGTGTATAAGTATCGCTCTTTGAATGAGCCGACTGTAGAAAGTCGTGAACGATGGGAAATTGGAAAGATAATTATGAGCACGAGTCTAAGTTCGCGCAAGAAAGTATAAAAAGCATATCCTGTGGAAAACGGAACGATGAATTTACTGACAGTCTCTTCGGTGCATTCGATACGGTGAGTTATTCTGCTGACGTTGGCGAAGCGAATTATTAGGAGGATTGAAATTCACAGGAATATCTCGAATTTATTCCACCGATGAATTCGATAAATGCCTATCGGTTATTGACGCGACGGTAATTAACCCTTCGGATAGCATCGGTGTTTCGAACATCAAAACGGAGTTATTTCGTGCATGAAGAATGTTTCTATTACTCGCTATACGATTGAGCATTCCTGGTCAATGGAAAAGCACCTATATCGGAGTAAATTTATACGATGTGATAAACAATTTTTTACTAAACTTCGTCTTGGAACATCATCATTCTGAAACGATTTTTACACAATCTAATGGTAATAATAGTTTGATAATTCAATAATAGACGAAGTATAATAATTTTAAGTGTCAATGATACGCACTCAAAATTGTTATACAGTGGTACCTCGGCATACAACGTTAATCCGTTCCTAATGTTTGGACTTATACCGAATAGGACGTATACCAAACCAATCTTTCCCATAAGAAGTAACGTAAAAATGATTAATCCGTTCTCATGTAAAAAAAAAAACTCCTACTGATATTATACTTACATTAATGGGGTTGTAAAATAATTTAAACACTGTATATGTCGTGAACAGTATTTAAACGATTTCCTAGAAGTTTATAAGAAATATTCACTAGTTTATTTAACATAATTAATTTGTCAAATATAAATGCAACCTAATGATAGATTTTAAATTAACAAACCAAATGGAATAAATTTTATTGTCTCCTAATTTGCACCCTTATCAACTCCGAATATAATTGATTATTAATTTAATTTTTCCTCTGAGATAATTATTTAAAAATGATGCAAAATTCACACAAAAAATTTATGTCGTATACCGAGCAAAATTTGTCACGTCCAATCAGGACGTATTCCAAAGCAGACGTATACCAAGGTACCACTGTATTTCGTTTATATCAGTCATCAAATGTTAAATTTATTTCATACAAACAGAAAATTACAATATTCCATCGTGAGGTGTTCGATCGAAATTCTAAGGACGCGAACAACATCAAAAACAAGGGTTATTTCGAGGAAACGGGATAAGATGGCCCGGCGCCAGGATAAATCCATTATCCAGCAGTATCTTAACGACATTGTTGCCGCGTCTGACTTTAGTTGGCTATAAAATTCAGCCCGGTTTAATGCGAAATAAATGAACAAATTCCCAGGATGCCGTGTGTGGTCAGCCGAGGTCCTGGTCGCGCAAGGACGACCCGTTTTACGAGCTAATAAACCTTTTTCGCTATTGTGTCCTAACTTGCACCGTGCGCTTATGTACGCTTTCGATCCGCTTTCCAAGCGTACACCGAAAGCACCGCCTTTTTCTCGTTCTTTAAAGGCCGCTTCGTTTATGCGTTTTCCTGAATCTTATCTAGATTTCAAGAAGTCCGATCCTGTTCTGACGCGAAAGAAGCCGCTGGATCAATTTTGACGGTCCCCTGAGGAGTAACCGGATGACTCCAGGCACGTGATGTGAAAGCTTGTTCGCTAAATGTACGTATTTGTTTGTGGAGCAAAAAACGCGTGTCGGTGTTTAAAGGACAACTCGATGACGAGCTGCTTTTATATTGCAAAAAAGATTTCAAGAGGTTGGTGAATCTTTTGCTGTGATTAACGATGATCCGAGGAATTTTTGCCAATCAAATTGCCATAATTAACAGGGCAAACAATAAACACTTTTAACCCTTGAACAGCAGAGTCTGGGTCAATCAACTTACAAAACATATATAAACATATTAACTTAATGTTAAATGCGGGGGCTTTCTCCATGGTCCGCCGTCCAAGGGTTAACTTATTGTAACAACGCTTGGAAGAGGTTTATGTCAACGAATAATAAGTTAATCTTATATTATTTTATGTTAATTAAAATTTATAAATGTCCTGATTAAAAATTAGAAAACACCCCTATCATTCCTTTGCGCCCACTGATGCACCCATAGAAACTTCCCCTTCATTTCAGTGTCTTTATTGTCCGACAGTACTTATATGTCCGCGTCGATATTCCAGTGACGATGAAGAAAAACAATAAGATTGATCGCGAGCAGCAAGGAGAGGCGGATTAGTGGTTTATCGAACAGTGATCTTCCAAAGAGACATCGATCGGGGGAGAGGTGAGGGCTGGGTATAGGGAACGAAGGGGCTGATGGAGCAACCGGGAACGCGAGTTGCATTTCAATGGGCCCAGCGCGTACGTAAAAGTGTTTCGAGGATTCCAGCAGGGTAAAAACCCTCGGCGATGATCGCTCGAATGGGGCCTCACAAAGGAACCGCCATTTCGTGCGGATCCTGTCCATGGTGGTTCCGCGCGCGCCGCATCCCGCGGAATGCTCGAACACGCCGATTTTTGGTTCCAACAAACGCGAAGGTGTGTTTATATTGAAAATGAATGCCTTGGTAATAGGTCAGTCTTCGATAAAATTTAAATTACCAATAAGAAAAAAAAGAAAAAGAAATAACTTCTTTATGAAAAAGGATATTAATCCTAAAATAATAATGGAAACAATTTTAAAATTAAATTAAAGTGCCAAGAATAAAGAATAAGAGAGGAATCTATGATATATGAAATGTACAATGAAAATCTACAATGTTTTTTTTACTGTTAAATCTACGCCATTCATTTCTGTACCTTTTACGAGAAATGAAGTGAATTGCCTGAACCACAAACGATCTAGATTCACGACCCCGTTCTCTAAATCCAGGTTACAAGCAAAGGCTACAATTTAATCATTCGCGTAAAATCTAAGTTGCGAGTTTCCGTTCAACAATCAACCGCCGACTTTTCCTCGCGGTGTTTCTAAGAACGGCACCTATCGCGGATTTCCAGCAGAATAAGGTCAAGTAGCGCGTGAACGAAATAACAAACGTACAAATTACATTTGCGTTATTGCATTATGGGAGCGGCGAGCGTGCGCCGCCGAAAGGAATTCTTCAATGAAGTATTCAGGATTCCCACGTAATTCAGTCCGTTCTGTGCAACGTGGACGTCTGCGGTTCGTAATTAAATTCGAAGTAGTTTAATAGTGTAAATGAAGTAAAATACACGAAATAACGGACGTGTTGTTGCATTGAAACCATTCATTGCAAAGGTCTGTTTACACATATTAATAAGTCTGGGTCAATCGAGACCCAAAGACAACTTAAATGTATAATGTTTAAAAGAAAGAGATCATATTTTGGAAGAATAGGAACAGTGTAAAATTCAGAGAATCAAAATAATATGAAACACAAGTTTAAATTAAAATCGGAGCTCTCTCCATGGTCCGCCGTTCAAGGATTAAATAGCAATTAAATTAATTATTGATTTATTTTACAAAGCATCATCGAAGAACCTGGAAGACACATCACTGGCATGTACCTATACACCTTGAAACAGCAACTATTCCGAAAGAAACGAATCTAGATCGACGTAAAATTAATTGCTGAAGATTAACGAGGCGTTTGGTACGTTTTTACAAAGTCAAATCCACGAATCTACGGACAAAAATGACTGGACGTTGAATTATAGCGCGGTGCCCTATCTAGCATAGAGAACAAAACGATCTAGCTTGCTGTTCCGTCGTGAGACCAATTAACGATCCTTCGAGCGTTTTTCCGGCCATCATGCGCGTACTTTATGACGCCGCAATTGAATAGCGCATCGTCACGATTATGTGACTTGACATCGCTATGACTTCCCGTGAGCTCAAATTGACCGTCTTTTTCCACGACCTTAATGGTATCCGTTAACGATCCATCTGCCCCGATAGATATCGATTTTGTAAAAAATTCGCGACAAAGTATGCCGCCGCAAACGCGTACGACGTGTCGCTGATAGCATTGAGGAAAACGTTTCACTCGTTAGCTGCTAAATACGATTAAAGGGGGAAGCTTAAAAACAATTATTTTCTACAATGTATCAACCCTAACACTTTATCGTCGGGCAATTTACTTATTTATGCAACCACTATAAACGGTTGCAACGCTGAGGAAAAGCAATTCCATTTCTTTCTATTAACCCTTTCGTTATCATCTTTGCTGGAAATTGCACTGGCATTATATGAAATAATTTTAATTTTAATCAGAAATTTTTTCAGCATAAGTATTTATATTTTTAATTATCAAATGGGTCGGCAGTAATAGCGAAAGGGTAAAGCTGGTTTTAGATTGGGATTCTTAGATCTAACACTTGATAATTTATAAATTGTTCCAGCTTCTAAATAAAATTTTCGATCGCAACTTTTCCAAATACAACCAAGTTGATTCGAATCCGTAGGCGTCGAAAGTGTCTTTAAAAGCCTCTTTACCGCCCATTTTATTCGCAATTTCGAAGGCGGTGAAAAAGAGCTGGAACGAGGCGACGAGTGGAAGTTTGCATTTTACCCTCGGCACCGGGAAATATGAGGGCGTGAGACGAAATCTTGAAGCAAGCCACGACGTGAATTACTCTGACGTAAAAACGGTCGGTCGGGACGTATTCGAAATAACCGTGGAATGTACGTATATCCATGGGGAACGTTAAACGGCCGGTCCTCGAGCGTTTAACGCGCATTGACCACATGGTTTGCCTTCGCCTTGTCAACGTGTCGTCCCTGGGCCCGGTGAACTTTACGCTGCCGGTTCGTTAAAGCTCCCGCGCCGCGGCCCTACGGGAAGTTAAAGAGCAGCAGTTACACGCATTCCAGCCCTCCTAATGCCGAAAGTTTAAACGGACAAGAAGTACGACGAGGAGAGATGGTTTGCCGTTTTCGGCCTCGATTCCTCCCCGTCCCAAATTAGTCTTCTTGTACGTTGACGATTTAATATTTGTTACCACGCGGCACACTGTCTTTCTGTTTTAATCCTTTGTTACCCGAGACAAAAGAGAAAATTAAATTCCTTTATTGTAATTATGGCCCTTTTGATTGACATCCATTTTTTTCTTAAAATTCCGAAGCGTGTAATGAGATTTACATAGCTTCGCATACAACGGACCCATACATCGGCGCTATCTTTGACAACACACGATTAAAAAGTATTCCGTGTACTCGCTATCAAATGGAGATAAGCTTAAGCCTGCGAACACCGGGCGCGCTTCTGTTCAGCGGCGAAAAAGGCCTCCTCGAGAGATCGCAATCGAATGGAAATAAATAACGTCTCGTGTCTCGGCGTATTTGTACTTCTAACGAGCGTGACAATGTCGGGACACCTTGCGCACTTTGATTCGTTGGCAGTCAGCTGCCGGCGGGTCTGTCGTGGCCCACTTGTCAATCGTTACTGGCTGAAAAAGACAGCTCCGCGGGACGGTAATCTATGCAACTTCAGCCAAAAAACACCTGTGCCCCCGACGCGAACAGTTGACGGACAGAGGTGTTCGGACTCGTTATGGAGATAATTCCCTAGTGACCCGTTTAGAGATAATGCAAACCAGAGCAGGTTGAATGCTTTGAGAAAGTTTCGGGAACATTGAAGTAGTTACATTGACGGTAGAACCGGTTGAAACTGGAGCACCAGTTAGAAGACGAAGAAGGTGTCGATGCACTTGGTACATTTAGCTTCGATGACAAAAAACAAGTGTGTCTATTCCTATTTTTCTTTTCATACTTTGAAATTATTTGATGAAATAATATTTTGTAAGATGAAAATAATTGTTCTGAAAAAAAGTGAACTTTCATTGTAGGCGTCTAGTGGAGGGGAGAGGGTTTCGTCTAGCGAGGGAACCGCTAGGTGGCGGCGAGATGATCGGTGACAGTGTTCTCGCAAGTGGTCGCCCGGCATGCAGTTCGAATATACAGGGTGATTCTCTCGCTGCTGGACACAAAGGAACACTGGCGAGAATGAATCCCTATTGTCACGTTCCAGTGGGGACCTACCCGGGCCGAGACGACTCTGTATGTGTACGCGGACCTCTTCGTGGTGCGGTCAAGGGGTTCATTGTCGCCAGTTCCTTTGTGCCCAGCAGCGAGAGAATCACCCTGTATAGGAGTTCCGAATTGCGGTATGATAGGTGTCTGGGGCAGGGATCGTCTGTTGTCAGCCCCACTGACGAGTCTGACAGACGAAACGCCTTTTCCTCTCCTCTCGTACATCATGAATCTTTGAGAAATTCCACGTTTCTCATCTAAGTGCGTTCGAGGTCGGTAAATTTACGAGCCACGTGCAGATGTTGAAAATCGCAAAAGGAAGAATGTTGGCGTGTAAAATAGTTAAAGGGCCAGCTAATAAGACACCACTTAAGTAGATACACCTATACGATAGTCTCGTACGTGTCGATAGAGTTTCTTGCACGACAGGAGCCGCGACTTTTCGATGGTGACTTATGAGACAGTAAATCTTCGCCGTAAGGGGATACGGGGAATCGGTATCCGAACGAGCACGAGTGAGAAATACCTGAGATTACTGGTCCGATCGGTTCGATGGCAGGCGTTCTCGGCATCCGATGGCAAAAGCAAGAATTATTGCTCACTCTGAGCGGAGGATCCGCGGGATCGGTCGCACATCCGCCGCGAGGATCTTACTAGGAAAACGCAGCAGAACCTGTGATTGCTTGTGAAATCAATATGGCGGCGACCATCAATCGAGGTAATTGACAAGGTAATTGGCGCGGTTTCATACCTCGGCGTAGCGGCGCGCACAATACGCAGAAAAAGCACCGGTCAACGAAATAACGCATATAGGGAAAGTTGTCGCGCGACTTCGAATGCTTCTGCACCTCCACGCGGTTGGTTCTTCTTTCTACTTTTATATTATTTATTTTCTGTTAATCAACCTGGCATACGAGTTTTAACGTAACAATTCATTTCTAATGCTTTCTTCTTTCATTAGTGTCCTTACTAAACCAAAATTACTTCTTCAGTATTAATCTTGAAAGCATAAGTGAAAATAAATAATTTTTTAAATGACAAATATAATAGGATAATGTATATAATGATTGATCATTTTTCTAAAAAAGTAAGAAATATATTCAAATACGTTTCTTAACCCTACAATTCTAATTTAATTCTGTACTTCGTATCATTTTCATTTTCCAAATTTTATACTTCTAATACATGAAACTTTTGTGTACAAAAATAACATATTTAATTTCGATTACTGTCCTTGCACATGTTTTGTTAATGGGGGTCTTAAATATGACACTGAATTCTAATTTCTATTTCAATATAGAAATTCGATTTTTAAATAACGAATGTTTCCTAATACTCTCTTTGAATTTAAATCAAATTGACATAGTAGATATTTATACGAAACATTTACGGGGAAACGAAACGAGAAAGAGATCAACAGAAACGAACGCACCGGATATAGACAACTGAAAAAAGAAAACACGGTGGACCCTCGATTAATTGACAAAGCGTTCGTCGACGTAGGAAGCAATTTCATTGACACTCGAGCCCCCGATTGCCGACGGATGGATCCAATCGTCAAAGAAAGCATGGATTTTTCCGCGTCCGTTCACGAACCGTCCTGAACCCGAAGCGGCTTTCTGCTAGCCCGGAAGCACGCTTTAATATCCGCTTATGACGGCTATGTTTCACGGTCTGAGACACCCACTCGGCCCCATTCCGCCCCATCAACCCCCATAGTGCGTTTAATTTACGTGTTTTCGCGAGTTATTCGTCCCCACCTTGGCCAACCCTCGTCGAAGGGGTCGGTCGTCATGGCGACGACGAGCGTTCCGACGCCCAATCGTGGGGCGCCTACGATGTCGGCGTCAGCCCTACGAAGCCGTGGAAAGACGATAATAATTGATGGCGAGCAACGACGAAGGGAAAGACAGAAGGGTGAACGGAAGGAAGGGTGGAGAGAAGGAAGGGCGTGTATCGAACAGAGTCGGTGGTGGTTTTCGTTCTTTCTTCACCGCGATGGGGCGAGCGAAATCGGCACCCTCGAGATTTCTGTTATTAAGCGGACTGCCCTCTAAAGTTGGATTTCATTTAGTCGAGTAATTCCGTACTTTCGAGCGGCTGGAATAGCCTCCTTTTTCGATTATTTGTTTACTCTGCTGGATAGGTTAATTGTTTCTCCTTTCATGCTTGCCTGAAAGCATGTTCTTGTTATCAAAAAACGAAAATATTAGAATAGGAGTTTTATCTTTGCAGGAATTACTATACTTTGTTCAATAATTTATATTTATTTTTTGGAGAAAAGTCCATAGGTACATAGGTCACCTTAATACTGTAAAATAGCACTTTTCTAAATGTCCTAATAATGGAGAAATTTTTCTTCATTTGGAATAATCCTTCCTTTTAATAATGCGGATATATGTCTGTGAGTGACGCTGAACTTGAATTAAAAATTCAAAGTAAAGATTATTTGCGTTAACTTTAAGACGTTTGTTGAATGATGACTACTTGATTAGCGCCAGTGTTGGCCGTGGGGTTTTAGTCAGTAAGAATCTGACACTCCCCCGCCGCTTTCCCACAGGGGTCGGTGGGGGGTCTTATGCAAGATTTCCCCACGTTAAAAAAAAAAAAAAAAAAATCCTATACATCTCTGCTTTCTTACATTCCTGCATCCCTTACATCCCTGCATTCCTTACATCCCTGCATCCCTTAAATCCCTACATCCCTGAATCCCTGCATCCCTCACATCCCTGAATCCCTTGCATCCCTACACTCTTTTCATCCCTACACTCTTTTCATCCCTACATTCTTTTCATCCCTACATTCTTTTCATCCCTACATTCTTTTCATCCCTGCATTCCTAACATCCCTGCATTCCTAACATCCCCGCATTCCTAACATCCCCGCATTCCTTACATCCCTTTATCATTTACATTCTTGAAAAGACGCTTTCGGCGTTCGTAACAGCGCCCTCTAGTGGAGAAAAAAAGAACTAAAGAACAAATAAATTTAGCGCCATCTGGTTTTTAAAAAAGGAACTAAATCAAGCAGAGATTTTGGCCCTCTAGCGGCAAAAATGCGAACTAAAATCTCGACCTCGAATCAGCGCCATCTGGTTTTCGAAAAAGGAACTAAATCACGCAGAGATTTTGGCCCTCTAGCGGCAAAAATGCGAACTAAAATCTCGACCTCGAATCAGCGCCATCTGGTTTTCGAAAAAGGAACTAAATCACGCAGAGATTTTGGCCCTCTAGCGGCAAAAATGTGAACTAAAATCTCGACCTCGAATCAGCGCCATCTGGTTTTTGAAAAAGGAACTAAATCACGCAGAGATTTTGGCCCTCTAGCGGCAAAAATGTGAACTAAAATCTCGACCTCGAATCAGCGCCATCTGGTTTTCGAAAAAGGAACTAAATCACGCAGAGATTTTGGCCCTCTAGCGGCAAAAATGTGAACTAAAATCTCGACCTCGAATCAGCGCCCTCTGGTGGCAAAAAAAGGAATTAAATTTTGCAAAAATTTCATTATTTTTCACGTGACTTTACTTACCTTTACTTACCTTTACTTACCTTTACTCGAACCAGTGGCCATAAGTATTTTATTTATAATATATTTATTACAAGGGTTGAAAGGATACAAGAGATACAGGGAGAATTAAGGAGTGTAAGGTATACAGAGATGTAAGGGATGCAAAAATATAAGGAATACAAAGACATAAAGGGTACAAAGATGTAAGGGATGCAAAAATGTAAGCGATACAAAGATATAAAGGGTACAGAGATGTAAGGGATGCCGAGGTATAAGTAATGCCGGCATATACGAGATACAGGAATATAGGGAATGCAGTGATATAAGGGATACAGGGATGTTAAGTATCCAAACTTATGCTCATTAATCACCTTAATCTGCATGGTTGATCTTTCAGACGATGTTGCAACCATATGACATTTGACAAAATGTTTCTCAGAATTTCTTGAAACTCATTTAATTAAGTTTCCCTCTCCTAGCATAAATTAATCCTAACTTACTGTCTAGAGTAGTTGAAAGCTCTCTGCAATTATTATAAATCTTGGTTTTTGAGAACACTTTGTCGTCGATGTAAGATCTAGTAATTAATGCTAGCTTAATAGGACCGGCTGTAATTTCGACGAACGAGTGACTCACATTTGCACATTACCCGCACGCTTCGAATTGGCAACGAGTCAAGGAACATCGTACGCATTTGCACGTACCCGTGCACGCGTTGCACTTTAAGTGCACTTATTGTTAGTAACGCTAGTAGAACAATGTGACTTAAATAGTGACGAATGCTCGCGGAAGCTCGTACGTGTATTGCTTTAGATGTCATCCCTCGAGCAATGTACAAAATTAAGTCATACATAATTAATGAATACAAATCAAAGAATCTGTAAACAAGCTTATAGTGAAAATTAGCATAAATTCCATCAGTAACTTTAAAATAAATTTTCAATCAACAATTACTAATTATACAGTTGTTAATTCCTAATCATTTTATTGACATAAAAGCATACTTTTAACTGATAACATATCAAAATACACGTTATAAAAGTCCTGAAAGTCAGTAAATTTCAAATATAATCCACAAGATCCTGAAACAATACACCAAACCTTGGATCACAGATTTCCCGAATGGTTCCTGAATCACATTATTCGACATTCGACATTATTAAAACAATAGAAAAATTTTACCAATAGATTGGAACACAGCCCCCACAGCCCTGAATCAAAAGCATCCTCCTACCCCGACTGCAATCGAAGGCAACATCATCGACCTAGCCCAAAGTCTGGAAGGAAGCACGTGGACAGGAAGTCTTGGTCCAAGAATCGAATCTGTTGGTCAGGAATCGATGCATTCGTTGGATCTCGTGCTACGCGAAGAGTGAAGAGGAAAAGGGAGGGGGTCCCGCGACCGCATACCTTTTGGCCGAAGTAGTGCAAACAGAAGCTGAAGTATCAGCACGCCCGGCACGCTACTTGCTCGGCGAATGCAGCCGAGGGAACTGGAACATTGGGCTGCCAGTCCCGATCCGGACTCGATGTAACACGCGTGCACGTATACAGAAACGAAAGCGATCGCGGGGACGCGTAACAAACCGACATGGAGCCGGGGCTAGGGAGAAAGAGACAGCCTCAGGGCACCACGAGCCAGCCGGGCTATGCAACGCTGAAATTCCGGCGACTTGTGGTGTCACTTGCTGAATTCCGTTCAGCCTACGAAGACGACCGGCCGATTTCCTGCCTACCCCGTACCCGTCGCCCCCACGATTCGTCCCCCGCGTTCGTTTTTCGATCCTTAACGAGCGACTGCTGATCGATGCGAGGCCCGAACGCCGCCTCGGAACCAATCGATCGAGATGCAGATACGATTGCCCACTTGCCAATGAAATCTCTTCCTTTTCATCTGACCCTCGAGCAATTTGTTTCGCGGTTAACCGGCAACGACGATGAGTTTCAATTAACGTGTCACGATCTGCGTCGTTTTACAGAAGTTATTTCGAATAACAAATAGAAAAATAGAAATATTACTATTAGGTGTTTGATAGATGTGGCAATATCTGAATAATGAATGTTCGAAAATAAAAATATTATCTAATGAAAGCTTCAATAACTTTGGTAAGACAATGAAAACGTGTTAATTCAACATTAGTTTCCAAATTATCGAGGAAGAGCTTGCGTTATTTCTCAGCTTCGTTGAAGGAGCCGAGCGGGCATCGATTCGGCGCGAAATAGTAGCCGATTCTATCAGGCTTAATCGGTAACTGATCGCATGCAAATCCGCGGCGTTTCTCGCACGAGAGACGGTCAACAGCGAGGCGAAACGAAGAGAAGAAAAAAGAGGGAAAAAATGTTCCCTTGGCTCTCGACCAAAGCGAGAGTGGTGATCAGCTGCGCGAGATAAAATCTTTACTTCTTTCCTGCTGTCCCTGCGCCGGCCCACGATCTCAATACAGGCTCGCTGCTTCTTTCAGACCGGCCGACGGACCGGCTGGTCACGATCACAGACGAAACCGAGCTTGTAATTGTCTCGTAAATTCCGAGTATCGGTTTAATAGAATATAATAAAAAGCAATGATGAACTGACGAATTCGAGAAATTTGTTCCTCGAATTGCTTTGCAATTTTGGATAAGTTTCCGAATGGCCTCACCAATGATTAGAATTAAAATTCTATTTAGATTTATATCCTCATCGATCCTCAAGCGCAACAAGCGCTAAAATGATTAAACTTTCAAAGCAACGCGATTGGATTTCAATGTATGCAGCATGATGCCATTACAGATGAGAATCTCAACTATTCCATTCTACCTTCAATTGCTCCAATTGCTCCTATTATAAGAATACTTCGACTCGCCTCCCTTTTACCTTCAACCGCACCAACTATTCTAATTTGCTCGAGACTCTCGGTAGAACGATACAATCGACAGTTGATTCGTTCCATTTGTAAATTAACACGTTGAATGCTGTAATGGCCATTTACAAATTGAAACCAAAGAGAAAGTTAACAAAAATTCATTAATTTTGTAAAGTAGCAAGCGGGAAATTGTTGTAATAACAATACTAAAAGTTGGAATATAAATTTTAGATGATTTTGTATACAATGAAAAGTAAGTTTAAAGGAATCGATAAGAAAACAGAGATAGGGGATACGTTTCGCAAACGACGTTTACTTCCTTTCATCTCCAAAATGATAAATCAACGTCGCGCGAGCGAAGGGTGCTGAGATAGCGCGACATTGAAGCTTTGCACGCGGATGGACATACGGTATTCGTAACATTGTATGCATATTAGACAGCTGGGCAATGGACGAAGTAACATACCTTGCCTTTCATAGTGGCCGACATTGCAACTTGTACATCAAAAGTCTTGTAAGTAGCAACCTTATGGGACATCTGGATCCCGCAACCGTTTACCGTGCACCTTGAATTTCTAATGGTTCAAGAAATTAGATCGATTAGCCATATGAATATGATTGTAAATTACGAAAAGTTCCATTTGAAATTAGTACTTCAAAATTCTGGTATATGTTATTAGATTGTTCCAAATGATGGAAAAAAGTCTGATATGATTTCATGACATAAAAGTATCACAAAATAGCACTTATGGTATATCAATTTAAAGCTTAAAATCTAAGAAAAATAATTACATACACGCACCTTGAATTAATATTCTCAATACAAAATGGCTATCAATAGTAGTAAGCAAATCAAACCGCACCAACTATTAAATCTTCAAATAAAGTATCAAATAAAATTCACCATGGTTATCTTACCGATTCAGAGGTCTCAATTCCCCATAAACGAAATCCTGCACTCCAAGAAACAAAGAAGAAGAAGAAGGAGAATCGTCGAGCAACCCCCATCCTCCTTGCGAGGCCAGTCTGGAAATCCATAACCACGAAGCAGCAGCAGCGTGGTGGATCGCGACACGAAGGAATGTTCGAATCATGCTCCCTAATTCACCGATGATTCCGGCTTTGTCCCACATCGGGGGACGGTGATCGGGTACGATCTGTCCCGCGACACACGAGGCATCCCGCGGAGCAGGTAGCTCCGGGGAGACTTTCTGTCAGCGTGGCGTATTATCTAGCCGTTTATCTACGCCTATGAGACTCCCTCGGATGCCGCATACAGATTCATCCCCCGTATATACACGCCGTTTCCTTATGTAACGACACAACAGGTACATATCAGCCCCGGGGATTCCGTCTACAGCGTGGAGACTGTTGTCTCTCTATTTCTCTGCTCATAAATTCATCTCGTGGGAGAACGCTGACCAACTTGCGTGGGGTCTGGAACCAAGATGAAGGTCATAGGATTCTATGGTCAAAGGGGAAACAATCGTCGACAGTTTATGTGAAGTTGTTGGAGGAATAGTCTAAGCTAACGATATAGTTTTTAAGGAGTCTGGACTCGATATTTGTCAAATGTATACTTGGGTGTCGCATGGGTTTTCCTTAGTTAAGAGAAATTAAGGAAAAGGGGTGTATAAATTAATATTAGTGTTATTTATTTATTTAATTCATCGAGCGATTTGGAGTAGCAGTGTATTTGTTTTTTAGGTATTCTTTAATCACAGAATTAATTTTTCCAAGGATACTGCATCTAGACTTTCGTGTTGCAAATTGTAATTAGAGCGAAGAATATTGAGCTACCTATGGAAAATTAAGAAAATGAAATTTCTTTAAGAAGGTGCAATTTTGATATTAACCGACTCTTGGGAGGTAATAAGAAAATTTAACACTTCTGTATCGAAGATTTACAATATCGATTCCAAGCACGAGACATCGGAATTCGGTCCTCATGATTGATGCTGAAATGACAAACGCGACAAGCTTACATGATGTCGTGTTTTTAACTTTCCACTTAATTACCAATTCGAAAACGAGTCCCGTAGAGCAATGCTTGCTTTCCGATCAACGAAACGTTACGCTTATTTTGGCAGATTCCGGTGGCAAGAAAACCGATACTTCTCGTAATACGAGTTTTTTTTTAAAACAAACACACGATGCAGGAATCTGAGAAACGTTACTTGAGCTATTTACAAAATTTCAAGTATCTTCATTCGAATAAGTACCATGTTACGAGGATAAAAAGTTAAAGGATTTTATTAATCTTTTGACACGATCGAGCAATATTCAATTTTTCAAATAACACAGATAAATCGGAATATTAACACTTTATCGAAAGTTGAAACAATTACTTTATTAATACATGCTTCGTCGTTAGCAGTAGTTGACTTGATGAAGTAATCATTTATTTACTATTCAATCAGAATATTAAAATTTAAGTGTATAATTATCAATTATAACCCTTAGACAATAGAGTTGCTAAAACATTCACCCAAATTTCCGACTATTTCTTTAGATATTATTTTGCAATATATCAAACCCTTTCGTTTAGAAATGAGACCATTCGAAGATTCATTTATTATTTGAAAATTAGTAGGAGTATCTAAGAAACATGAAATATTCAATAGACAAGTACTACTCATCCCTTCGCCTTCCTCGAGTCTGGCCAATAAAAAGTAACTTCCACCACGAAGAACGTCTGCTCGATCGATTAGGGCTCGTGCAGCGTGAATTTTCACGCTTCGGGAGAAACAGAGCATAGCTGGAACGCTGTTAAATCGTGGATCGTCTCGGTAAGGAACAATGCGGAAATTAAAAACTAAAAGCTAGGCCAAGCGAACGAATCGTGTATCCCATCGGGGATGGCGATCTCGTTCGAAGCTCACCTCGTTGTGTTTTTGCTCTGCATAAATGATGAGCTCGGGTATTTTAATGAAGACATTCCACGAGCGTTTGCCGGCTCCTTGGCGCACGGCGAGAGAAAGAGGAAAGGCCAACCTCTGCTTGAATAGACACGTTCCTGGCCGTGCTTGCTCCGCCTTATTTTCTATTGGCGTATTGTCAGCACCGTCCTGTTCCCAGACCCATCGATATAATATTTTGCAATTATTTCACCATCTTATCTATCATTTACTACTTCCATCCCCGATACGTGACTCCGCCGTCAAGAATTTCTCTCTCGCTTCCTTTTGCTCTTTGTTTGACTCTTTCTGCTGATTCACGGGGTATCCTGATCGAGGTCGATGATGTATGTCTTCTGAAAGATGTCAGGAATTAATAAAAATAAAAAAGATGATTTACACGAATTTTGAAAATAATTTAATTAATACGTGAATATTGATGCAATTTTATTTTATATTTCACTACCCCTTTTTAAGTACTTATTCATATGAACCTGTTCGAATAAAATTATTAAATAAATTTAGTTTGCACCCGTTTTCAAAGATTTATGTCTGTCGTAAAAACGGCTTGTTTCGAGGCGCAACCCGTGACCGTGATTTTCACGAATCACTATGCACCTGCCCTCGTCCGGGTGGTGGATTTTAATGCCTCGGCTCACCCTCGAGGATACATTGAACGGCGCAAATGAGACGTGACTCGAAAACTAGCAGGGGTGCCTAAGAGATCGAACACGTGCACCCGGTGCAACCCACTTAATTGTTATTCCGATGCGTTTCGGCTGTTCGCAAACAAACAAATTGCGCTCTCGATGAGCTTTCGAAACCAACTCCATTGTCACTGGGTAATTTGATCATGTTATTTTCTACACCCTCCGCTATACGTGAAAGAAAAGTATTTGTCTTTTTTTATATAAACAATGCGTGAATTTTTTAATCAAATTTCAATCATCAATTAATTTTCAGGTGCGACATTACATATTGCAATTAAAAAATTAGCCAAACAATACCAAGATTTGGTCTATAATTCGGGAAGCCATTATTCACCAATTCCGTCTATCCTCGAATCTACTGCGGTTCCCTGAAGAAGACCGCAGATCCGGAAGTCGCGGTTCTTCCAAAAGCTACCGCCGGCTACCGGTTTTCTGTGACTGCACGCGAGCAAAAAGAGAACGCAAGGGTCCGCGATGAAGGTAAAAAAATATAAAAATGGAAGGCGAAGACACGGGGGAGGGGGGGATACGATATCGAAAAGGAGGACGCCGTGTACCACGTAGCCAGGACATCGTACGTCAAAGGTTCGAACCCGTGGGAACAGAAGGGCTGAGATGCCTTTCGATGCGAGCGAAAGGCAAACCGAGTGTGTTCCTGCAGGTAGACGACGACCAGAAACGTCTTCGATGGGTGGTGAAGGAGCTGAACAAGGGAAACTGTCTCCTCTCTGATGGTACCAAACATCAAAGGGTTGAAAACCCTATTTTTTTTTTTAAAGAAGATCGAGGATGACTGGTAAATTTAACAATTTTGCAATATTTGTTTACTGTATATAATTGCAAATTTTTTCATTTTTCATTTATTTGAAAATAATTGAATTAATCGTAAGAGTTGTAATAAGAATGATAGGAGCAAATAATTAGTAATAGAAAATTTTATAATATTCATCAAAGACCTGGTACATAGTGATTATTATCAAATGAAGCATAGCATTCTTAATTGAATTGAACAGCTTAAAAAAGAAATAAATTCATTCTTTCTAATATGAAAGATACACAGATGGAAAAATACAAATTCCACTGGAACACGAACATTAATTATTATCTAAAATATCAATTCATCGTACGTGGAAGGTGAATTTTAAAGAGGAAGAGAGAAGTACGAATTGAATCGAAGGTGGACAGATAGAAGAAGCAAAAGGAAGAGAAGAGGATAGGTATCTCTCTCAGGTGACACCGCCGAAATATTTCCGTCGGCATTCCTAGACGTTTTTTCGGTCTTTGTCGAGCACGGCGTCACTATGTCATCGAGACCGATACGATTCGATCCAAGTCTACCACTAGACTTACCGATCTCTTCGATCGGTTTCATCTTCCTCGGGCCTTCCTCATTCAATTACAATCGCGTTCCATAGAGTCATGCAGTCTAACAATAAGTTTACAAGAGGTTTTCTTATGTGGATTTTTATAATTTGTTCAATTTTAAGTGGAAATTAGTATTTATGGTAATTTTTTGGTTCCTAGAACTGTCGATGTTGAGCGCCGAAATTCTAATATTCTTCTGTGATAGAATTTAAGTGCTTTTGAAAAAAAATTGTCAACTGAATATTATTCAATTTTTCTTAGAGCACCAAACTTTATTTATTTGTTAATAAATTAATCTTTTAAGGAATAGGGGTTTCAAAGAATATTTACTAAATTTTAGTAATTATTAATAGTAACAATTAACTAAATTACCCTCATAATAAGATTTTATATGAATTATTTATCCAGCAATATTTAATATACGATAATACAAACGACGTTATTATATTATAAGAATACTCAAACTTTAGACAAGAATTATTTTTAACGCATCATTTTATGAATCAATTTATTACCTTCGTTGTCACGGTCCACAGAATCATAATTCGGTATAATTGTTCAGGGATCATCTGTAATGGTGACAAATAAGGGAGCGAGACACACTGGACACAGGGTTAGTAAGGTAATATTAATATTCATATTCACGGTCGGATCATTTGTTCCCCTGGTGCAATATCAATAACCTGACCCTACTCGTATCCCTTGCACAGGGGTGCCACTCGGTATTTAATTACCGCGAATCGAGGGGTGATCTACGTACAAGTGTACCTTATAAATTGTTTAATATTCTCGCTGACTGTAGCGAATTCTTCTTTGAGAGTTTCTTTTGAAATGAAAATAAGTATTTATAAACGATCTTGTCTGATACACTAAATAAAGTGATCTATAAACATTAGAATTAATGTTTCATTGTGCAATAATGATTGAAGTTCCTTTCCTATATTATAACAAATGTTGATAATTAATTTACATTTTTCTTTAATATCTAATGAATGGTATGTAAAATTGCAAAAATGATAGGTGAGACTGTCACAGTACTAATTTCAAAATTCAATTTTAATCAATAAACATACTAAATTACCATGTGATGTATTTGAATGATAAAAGATAATTAGAATTTCGATGCCCAGCATCGACAACTCTAGAAACCATCGAATTCCAAGGGGAGGTAAAAGAAAAAAAAATGAAATACAGCCCAGGAAGTCTGTCACCGTTTCTCGAACTCTGCTTCACGTGGTCCTCACGTGGTTTCCTGCTCGTGGTTTTTCCACGTCTAGCCAGCATATGCAAGATTGCGTAACAAAACACACAAATCATACGCAGCGACAGAAGAAACAGAACAGACTGATTTATGTACACGGTACGATGGCCTATCTGCTATTCGCCTGACAAAATGCACTTTGGCCAACAACGACCAACGTAAGTACTTATCGTTCAGACTATGGAATGCGGGGTTAAGACATCGGAATCAGACCGATCCTCCTATGGGACACCGTCCTTTCGACGAGCAACCACGAAAACGCGAATATCACGTTGCAATGCAAGCATGAGAAGAGCTGAGAAAAAAACGCGATGGTATTGTCAGACACGTGTTAAACCTTTTGTTGCAAACGATGTTTTCTAAAAGCGAGTATCAAATTACAAGGCACATTATTTATGAGTGATGAATTATATACAAATTTTCAAATAATTGGTTTCGAAAGTTAGAAAATCATGACATGAAAGTACCACTAAATAACATTTATGGCACTTCAATTTGAAACTTAAAATTTGACGAAAAATACTGCATACAAACGCCCTTCATTAGTGTTTTTAAGACAAAATGGCTGACTGTTAATTACAGTAAATACTGAATACCAATATATTATCAACATTACAAAACGGAAGTTTATCTTTACCATAACCCGAACACCCGAAAACACTTTTCCGAGATTCCTTCCTCGAAACAACCCACTCCGCGAAACTAACATAATTAAAGAAGCATTTCCCCATATGTTCACTGGATACAATCCTATAAAGAACAAACCGATAGCATCCGAGTACCAGTTAAGATCGTTGTTCACGTCGGGGAAAAGACCGATCGAGAAAGATCGCGGTCAAATTCAAGCTCGCGTCTTTAATCTATCCCGGTATCGGGTGAATACGAAACGTAAAGAAGAAAAAAAGGAAGAATGAAAGGACACAAAGGGTCGAAACGAGCAACGCGACCTCGGTAATTAAAACAAGATGGAACACCTCGGTCAACGCAATAAATCTCACCATTTCCCATTCTTCCCCTCTCTTCTCGGGGCTCCCCTTTTTCGGCCCCTCCCCCGATATATCTTCGACTTTCCCCTTATCCGTAGATCGCAACTAGCCCCTTCACGACGTCCGACGATTTATTTTATTATTCGGTAGATTTACTGGCGGCTACCGTTTATTGGAATCCACGTCGATCGGAGATTATGAGGCAACCGAACGCAACGCATCGAGACGCGCGACGTCCTCGGGAGCAAGTTACGAAACGGATATAATTAACGATCGTGGAATGAATGATAGCTCGAAGGCGTCGCGCGAAAAGCGATCGTATCCTGACAACCGGATAAGTGGATTCTGTTGTTTCGCCTTTGATTATGAATGGATTAAGATTCAGATCAATTAAGCGGAGATTCCAATCAGTTTGGTTAATCGTTTTGTTGATGCAACTCGATTCGAGGACGAAGCACCATTAACCTATTTACATGATAGGAAATAATGAAAAGTATGCCATCGAGTGATCTCGTTAAAATTTCTCGCCACCATGCCCATCCGTATACGAGTTTTCGCCCCATTTACATTCGTGCCACAGCCAATCAGGCTACACGTGTTTTACACGTGATAAAAACGATCGTCCAAATCCCTGCCACCCAATTTCCCCTAGGTGACGAAGTTAATGGCTCATTTTCTCATTTCGTTAACGTTACGACCTAGGAAACGGAGCACGTGTAAAGGAAATCGACCATCGATCTGACCAGATGTTTTTTAAACTGACTTCTTCTTTCTTTCAAATATTAATTTTTCTTACAGAAGAAGCTATGGACATTGTTAATTATCTTTCCCTTAAAAATTATTCTCCCAACACGTGAAATTCTTTCGTTTAAAAATTATACGTTTAACTTTTCGTTCTTTAAAACTATAAAGCTATATTAGTAATTCATTTCTACAAACACTTGAACAATTATTACCTGATTATATTTATTTTTGATCCTGATATTAGGTCAATACCTTCGGTGAAGAATTCTAAAGAATTTATTAAAATGACCGAACGTGTTGAATACAACGAAGGCAGTTTAAGAATCTAACGAAACTGAAAGTTTCACGCAGAATTCCAGAAGACTAAATTCCCCATTACTTCCTCTTATTACGTGCTCGATTAACTTTCCGGCGTGAGCGAGGCCACTAAATTCGCCGGGGTGTAATTAACCAGCAGCGGTGTAACGAACCGCAAAAGCATAAAATTCTATTTTCTCGGCCAGATATACTCCAGTTACTCCAACGCTTATCTTTCTAATCTCGGTATTATTAATATAAACGCGGATACGCCGCCCACGCGGCAGGATATCACGTGTTTCTTACAGTACTTACGCAGGAAATCGCCGTAGAAAATAATTGGACTTGGGAAAAGGCTGAATGAAACCTGCTGAAATTTCGTCATCTCTCGACGAATGTAAGAAATTAAATACTTGCCAGGTTTCCTTTGTGGGTAAAAAAAAGTTGTAGTTCAAATCATTGAATTATACTAATAAGAATTCTTAGCACACTTGTTAATATCAACACTGCAATACGTGACATTCTTTTCTAATCTATAAAAGAAACAGATACTTTCAGGTTCTCGGACACTTCTGCTGTGTATTATTTTAAAATTGTAAAAAATTATAATAGGTATATAAAATAGGAATAGGAATATGATATAAAATAAAATAGACACGTACCTTTTTAGTTGAAGATGCAAACTGCCAAGATCTTATCAGGTGAAAGTGAAGTCCACAAAAAATCAATGGTGTGTAATGTTAATGCATCATTTATTTAACACCTATGATGATGATAACATGAGATGGATAACGATGCGCTTAAGGTAGACTAATCGTCCGCTATTGAAAAATGACGATCCGCGTGCGTGGTTGCGTGTGCGTTTATGACAGTCGGCTGGTTCTATCGAGGGAAAGGATATAAAGAATAATTATGACAATTCGGATAGTAACTATTTTTAATTTGCTGACTCGGAGAGGTTTCAGAATTTCTGCAGCGCCCGGTGTTATGATACAATTAATAATAGTAATATATATATTTATAATATATATATATGGCAAGATCATTGGTCAATAAATATTTCACTTATATCTGCAGCTAAATCCACCAAATAATTACTCCTCCCTCGATCTTCCTCTTCGACCTGCATTTATCTGCAATAAATCAATCATCACAACCATTAAATTTATTAATTGTCACGAATAAAACTACATTCCATCTGATGGATGAAATTCAATCAAGGTACATAGACTTTCTTTCTATATTTTTTTTTTTTTCATTTTTGTTAATTTATCCAAGAGGACGATCAAAGTGGATGCACATGAATACGTGTTATTCGATCTGAATGAATTATTTGGAAAATTTAGACACGCCATCATCGGCCTAATCCCCTACGCTTTATTAAGAATCAGAGGTTTCGTTCTCTCAGAGGCCGGGTAGACATTAATCAGTCACTATGAAGGTAATAGTGCGCGCAAAGTATTCCTCTAATACTATCTGAGTTGTATTCTAATAGTAGATCCCTTAAAGTAAATTAGGTAACACTATGTACACTTGCTCGACGCGGCACGAACGATCTCCCGGTACGTTCTTCCGGTCGTATAACAAAGTTCCTTCCTACTATCCTCGATCTCGTTCTGCCAGAAAGCCCATGGATCCTCTAACATGCTAATATCACGTTACATCGTCTAAGCTCCTCGATCGTCCTTCGATCATTCAGCGTTTTCCCGCTGATTCTTTTCCTTGGAACGCAATGCTCGTTCGTAGAAGCTGTTCGATCGAAGAACAACAACGGCTCAGTGGTATCGAGCTCGTGCTTATTTCGCGGATGCACCCACCGGATGTTGCGAATTAGGTCGGTCCACGAGACTCCGTAGCTCGCTTCTAGAACCAGTAGAGGTCTTTCGAGTCCTGGACCTGCGATTCGAGACCTGCAACAGAGAATAATTTTTATATAATTAATAAATTTTTCAAGTTCATCAACCGTGGTGTTTGTTTAATTAATCCTGACACGGGTAATTATTTATACTATAAAAATTGGTAAATATTACTTGATCATCTAGACAAGGGTTAACGATCCTAAGACAGGAATTTCACGCACGGAACAAGTAATTGGTTATTCGAAAAGGTAGGAATGACTTTTTCGTCCGAACGGTCGGCTCATCGTTCATCGAAATTTATAACGCGGCTAGTCGCGTAATAAAAGAAGAGTCAACGTTTTGACGGATGCGAGGGTGCATAACTGGTGATGGCACCCGCTGCGCGACACGAACGGACAAACCGACGGACGAACCGAGGGAACGAACGGTCGAACAGACGGACGGACGGACGGACGGGGGACCAACGGAATATGTCACGAGATCGACCAGTTAAGATCTCATGTTCCTTACAACGGTTGCACGCATGTGACCGAGGCTATCTTTGATCTCGATATCTCTGAGAGTGACCCTGCAGATCATCCTGGTTCTTCACTTTGTGAACAGGATCTCTTCGGAAACTATTCGTAATTCGTAATTGAGAGGAAATTTATGAAAATTCATCGAATCTTGAGTAAATAGGACTGATATTCCTGTGAAATTGTTGAGGTATTATTTCAAGACTGATTAGAATTTTTTAATTGGTCGCCTTTGTAATATAATAAAAATTGAATTTAATCCTTGGACGACGGACTACGGAAAGAGCCCATATCATTTTCTAAATTTTACACTGTTCATTTAAAAATTTATACATTCTACTTAAGGTAATATCCAAGTAAGGAGAAGAGGAAATTTGTGAAAATTTTAATTAATAAGTAGCATTTCTTTAAGAAATGATACAGTTCTCCTGTGAAATTATTGAATAAAATAATAACAAATTCAAGCACTTCAGTTCAGTAAAGTGATCTTATTAATCATCTTGGTCCACAATTCTTGCAATTGAAAAAATTTTTCAAAAAAGAAATATCTTCAACTCTCAAATGAAAAATTATACATTAAATTAAAGTTTGATATGAAACGATAAATTATGGATTATTTCTATGTCCTCACTCTCTCATTTTTCCTCGTCAGAAATTTTCCACGTTTTTCCAGTATCCCTCCATTTTTCTCCATCTGTAATTAACACTTTTTACACATATACACAGACCTTCGTCAATTCCTTTGATCGTGTCATACATTTTCTAGCATCATCGTGGCAGGCAAGGAAATAGTATCCTTCACGAAAGGCCTCGTTTAACGTCGATCGTTCGTGACTCGAATGATCACGCCGACTATCCTGTTCGTCGTCAACGTCAGCATCGACAACGTCCAATGTAACACGTCCTCGTGGTATATACATATATTCGCGTATCGTTGTAATTTCAGGCCGTGACAAGGAAAAAGACGGACGTTTTCGAGTACTTAAATTCATGGCACGTGGTGTACGACACGGCCGATTAAGTTCGTATCTGTCGGCGCACACGTGTCAGCACGTGGATCTACCTGCTTCAAAGTCAGCCCTGTGCGTTGCCATATTGGCGCATGCACACCGAAAGAAACACGGGCGGAAGCACAAAAGATTTCATCTCGCCGACGAACACCGGGAACGCGTTTCTATTTGATAGAAACCCGCTCGGTTGGAAAATGATGCTGGGACACGGCGTGAGAAGGAACCGAGACGTCAGCTTCGCGACAGTATTCGTGCCTTTGATAAGATCAATTTGGAAATTTAAACTATTGGATAATTGGAAACTTTGAAATTTCAAATTTTCCATTTAATTTAGGGGTCACAGTTCGTATCTCAAATTTTGTATAATTAATTAATAAAAAAGGAACAATAAGTAAACACTGAATGGCGTTATTATTATACCTATTAATAATTTAAGATAGCAAATTAAAAGCTTTGATTTGAAAATTAATCAATCTCAAATTATTAAATTATGAATCCCTAAAATTCCCCATAAACGTAATAAAACCTCTCAGGGTGTACAATCACCCCTATAAGAAAAATATTAATAAAAGCAGGAAAATTAATTAATTTCTCAAATTGAATTGATTACACATCATCAGGGATCAAATATAGCGATTAACCGTTCCAATGGTGTGGCTAACAAATACCATGTAATACGGTCGATCCAAGAGGGAAGTGGAGAAACCCCTTGGCCATAATCGACGCGGGTTCTTCCGCGTAAATACGAGAGGGTGACTCGGAAAGCTGGCGAATACTGGGCAATATTGTCCGCGCTATCCGACACACCATTTACCAGCAACACCCCCGTCCATTTTGTTCCAGCATATTGGCCTGGCATACTCGGCCGTGAAAACGTTATAGCCACGTACGTGGCTCGCATAAATCGTCTTGACACTTATGGTACATTATTCGGTGGTTACGGTCCTTCGTATCGAATTAGGATGCTCTCTCACGGAGATTATGATCGCGCGTGAGCTAGGCCACAAGTCGAGGATATCGAGCAATAATTGAAGGAAATTTGCCTCGAAATGAAATTTAACAATTTTGAATAATTATAATAATAATTGATGTGAAATTCGTTTCGTATATTTTTATTCTGAAATCAAGAAATTTGTATATGAGAAAAATATTGATTTATTAAAATGAAACGTTTTCCTCTTAGATACAGAATTTTCTTCGGATAATAGTTATTGCTGAATGTTTCCAGGTTTATTGTTCGACTGAAGAATACGCGGCAGCGTGTTTCCGTTTGGAACCTCAGACGCACACAAGTCGATGAATACAAAGTTACGGACGAACGCACCTGTTATGAATGTTTCAGCATTCAATATCGCGATATCAAAGAGCGAAAGCAAGACGGTACAAAGAGGAATTCCCTTTGGTCCTTCCAGCAAAGAAACAACGTACAAAGTCGAAGGAAATTTGAGGGCGAAACGCGTTTAGCTTGTGAATTTTGCGATTCTCCTCTTTGTGTTTCACCGTAGACTTAATTGTCTTAAAATCAGCGAATAAATGATTTTATTTTATGTATTTGAAACTACCCTGCATAGTAATGATATTTGTAAATTTAGAGTGGAACTAAAACCGACTATAGTAGCAAATAAATAAATAAATCAGTTTCCCTAAAAACAAATAAACGTGCAGAAATTATCCCAAAAACAACGTATACTCTCATTGCTTTCGTTTGATATTACCATTGGATGGCAAATTTAACGACAAAAGACGAGAGTCGGGCATCCGGATTAAATTAAATCGAACACCCCCGCTTTAAAAAGCGAAGGACACGACCCCCTATGATCCGTCGACCCTACTCGTTGTCGAGGGATACATATCGAAAGCATCGAGATGACCCTTATCAATGGGGGTCAAACCCCTCGAAGCCTCGAAATCCAATATATTCGTGGTAAAGGAGAGTCCCCACTTTGATTCACCCTGTCTCGAAGCTCGTATGCACGAGCGTGTATTAATTGGAAATTAAGCTACCAAATCTTTGTGTTTTCAACCTTTCCCTATTCTATTGTCACGGCCTTTTCGAGAATTCGTATGAGAGAAAAAGGGTCATGCATGTATCGAAGGAAATTAAAAGTTTTTCAACCCTCTTTGCATCTGTGTTTCAGGTAATACATCAAACTATTATTAGTTTATCATTTTTTAATATCCTAAGAAAGTAAATCTTTTCAATTTCATATAAAGATTTGGTATTTCAACAATTTTTATACATTCCGAATAAAAAAGAATGTACTGAAAATACCAAGAAAAAGAAAGGTAGATTAATAATGGAAAAGTGTTTTACTGCAGAACCGTGCCGTATTAAACACAGTGTTTTTCACTGCGGCTGTCAGTCTGTGAATAATTCATGTGTGCCGTACCAGGTACGGTTCTTCTTACGGTGACAGTCAACGAGTTAAGTGAGAAGTTCCTATACTCAACCGAAAAAATTGGAAAAAAGAATTTAATTATCGATGTACCGTATATCTTATGATAAAAATTTGGTTAATTATTCTAGAGTTTTAATAGTGCAGTGAAAAGGGACGTGTATAGTCAGACATTAATTTTCAATTATAAGCTCTTAATTTACTACTTTATACTGTCACTATAATACTAATATTATAAATACTAAAATATTTAAGTAAAATATAAAAAAACAAAATCCTGAATGAAATGAGAATCGATAATTTCGCGTTACTCTTCTCGTTAATAATGACATTTAAACAAAATTTCACTTGATCGCCAAATCGATGAACTTTACAAAACGAAAAGTAGACCAATTGCTTTGGCACGAAAATTTTAAGAAATTTCAAAAGTAGAATTAATATTTCGGTCTGTACTAACGACTGATGTACGATAGTTAACAATAAGACGTTTTTAAGCGTGCTAGTGAAGAGTCTCGTATGTATATTGTACAGCGCGAAGTCTCGGGGACGCAGAGGATCACGAAGAGAAGCGGGTCAAGGGTTAAAGGACGAAGAGGACACGCGTTCGCCGCGAAGGAAGCTCCGGTTCACCGGACTGTCTCCGGCTACGAACGAGCCGACTTCGAGAGATCGATATAACCGTCGGCTTTCGACCACTCCCTCCATCCAACTGGCTGACCAATCGAGGCTCGCTAGCCATCCCCGGCTACCCTGGTGTCCCTCTTTTCCATTCTCTTCCCTTTTACTCTCACCGGTGGAAACGGTGCACCGAGCGTGGATTACGTGACGTCACCGCGCGACGCCATTTTCGAGGCGCGTGCCAGAAAGGCCCGGCTGCAACGAGCCGCGGGTCCAGAATATTCCTCGCCAGAATGTCCCACGCGGATGAGAATTTATGACAAAGATTCCGTGAATTAATCCTTCTGGAAACATTGAGATCACCGTGTCGCACCCTTTCTTTGTTTTCAACTTGAAACCGCGACACTGACGGTCACCGACGCTCGTTTCCCCATCGTGAGATTTCATTCCTTCGGTGTTTAACTTTCTCTTTAATGATCATAATTGATTTTAGGTGCTATAGGAGTTAGAAATAGGAAGTGGAGAAGGATTAACGCATTGAACAGCGCAGTCGGTATTCACCTCGGGCGAGGTGGGCCAGTTTGTAAAAAACAAAGAAACCATCGTTGCGACGCGTCTGACGTCAGTCGAAATTGAGCGATCAGGGACGATGGTCGATGTGACACGCGGTGTTTTCTTTCCATAACTAATATTCGTTTTCTTTAAACTCTTATTTTCTTTCTAATTTTTATCTACATTCATTTTTTCCTACAATATTAAATTAGAATTGGGGCTCTCTACGCGGTCCGCCGTCCGAGGGTTAATACAGTAAAGACCGCAGTGCATGCGGCTATGTAATTATTCAGAATATCCAAAAAAATTGTCCAATTTTTTTCAATTTAACTATTTAACTGAGGAGCTGGCTTACTAAAAGCGCAATCTATGAAATGTTATGTGACGAGTTAACACGTCATCTCCAGTTAAAAAGTTAAAACTTTCATTTTCAGATCTCGCATCAGTAACATACTCTAGTATACAAAAGCGTGTTTCTATGATTCCATCAATAAAAACAGTGATATTCTCGCAAATGTTTAGCGAAGCGATCGTTAAGGGTTAAATGAAAGGAAAGGGAGATTCTGTAGGGGTTGTACAAGTTGTATATCCTTTTGAAGGGTTCCTTGGAAGATTGGTCACGCGTAAAAGGACGCTCTCGAACTTCTCCTCGGTTACAGTGATATAAATCGTGCTGTTTGTTTTCTCCCTCGTATCAAAAGGACATATAATTCTTCAAACCAAGATCAATCAGAAAATCTAACAGTAAATTCGAAACATCAGGATCCTTGACACTTTGAAAAATAATACACTAAACATATCGGAGAAGAAATTTTCTACAATTTCATCATAAAATGAAATATATTAACCTTAAGTAGAGCCTTCAATAAGTATTCCAGAATTTTTTCAAATTTTTAGGAAGCCAAGAACAGTAAAAAAATTAATCGATCCAGATTGCCCAGGTTGCACAAAAATGCGCTTGTCCATGAAGGGTTGAACAAATGTAAGAAATTCTGTTTGATAGAAGTTGGGAAGACGTTGGAAGGAAAAGTTGCAAGTGAATTGAACGAAACGCCAGCAATTTCGAGCGTCGAGTATAAATCAATGTCCCCGTTCGACAAAATACCGTGCACGGAATTCAATTCACCGTTCACAGGCGAAATTCGTGTTTGATTTAAGCACACCTAAGGTCCGTGACGTCGTGGCGGCTGCATGTTCGGAAGCAATAGATTTCACGATACCGGTACGTCGTCGCTCTTCCGGCTCGGATAACGAATCTCGCTCGTAAATTCGTCTCTGTTCGCGGCCGTTGGGAATTAATGCTCGCTCGGCTAAGATAAAAGTACGCGAAACCGCATTAAATTAACATCCCCGGATCCAGTTCTACCTGCCGTCTCGGTGAACGTACACCGGGGATCTCTCGGTTTCCGCGACGCGTTCTTTCGCAACTTTTCGACTTCCTGTTCGAGGCGAATTTCCTGTGAAACCACCTTCCAAAGAAGAAGATTTCCACTAGCGTGAAAGGTAATGCAATTAAACTGTTGAAATTAATTTTAGGTGATATCGACTTGATTTTATTATTGTTTCCTGGGTTTATTTCAAATTCGATTAAAATGAAATTGAAGAAATGCGATTGAAAATGAAACACGATATACATTGAATTTAATATAATAGAATGATTGAAAGAAAATTTTCAGTAGTCTTAATATTGTGTTAATTAAGAAAGGTAACAACATAATAAAGTTCATAAAAATGTTTCTGTTCGTTTAAAAAATTTCCGAAGTATAGAGTGGAACTTTTAATTCAGTAATTTAAGTTTTAATTTTATTCCGAAAGTTATTTCGATGATGTGAACATTTCCAAAGAGCCTTTGGATTAGTAACTGATGGATAAACGCGTCTGTGAATCGACGAATTAAATAAAACAATGATTCTGCTCTCAAACAAATTCCATTGCTCGGTGAATTCCATCAACAGGTATTCGTTGTAATTATCGCTAGAACATTGGGAAATACCGATTTCATTGTCATTGATCAACGCAATACTAATGACGTGTTTTCCACTTTCACAATGGAAATTTGTTAAAAGAGGCTATTGTTGTTCGACGAATGCAAACCCTCCGAAATACTTCCATTACTTTTAAAAATTACACTGACTGGTATTTAAAATATTAAATTCAATCAGTTTACAATACCCTTAGTAATTTATACTCCCGTGTGTTTTATTACTGGCTGTATCTACTGTGGCAGTTAACGTGTTAAGAACTTTGCGCCAATTAGAAAATGCAAAATGGACGTTCTATTTATAGGACTTCGAGAAAATATAGAGTATCACACTATTTAAAAAATATAATATATACTGCAAAGGGATCTCTAGGCATAACTGAATTAATTTCCCTACACACTACTTTCATAAGATTAGAAACGTGATTAATTAATCACGAGTTATCCAAATCTAAATGTAATAATTTTGTTTCATTTTACAAATGAAAAGACAATAAAAATAATTTCTATTTACGGAATTTAATTCTTACGGACAAACCTCCTTCGCAAATCAATATAATAATAAATCAGCACAGATGAACCTCGCGTCATCGATCACAATAATTTCCGGCGAGCTGCATGAATTATACGCGCGATCGCGTTGAATTCGTCGATGAGAGCCGGTGACGGGCAATTAAATTAATGATTTCACAGAAGTGATAGACATACGCGGGGACAAGGCGGGCATAAAACCGCCGACATAAACGTCACGCGGTGCGCCATGACCATCTACAGTCGGGCAGCGTCGTCGGATGTCGCGCGGTAATTGCGATTTATTTCTCTTAATCGCGCTTAAACGGCAGCCAATTTATGCTGGCCGAGTTAATTTTACGCAATTATATAATTACCAAGCGGGGACCGGGCACCGCGGCACGGCCTAATCGGGGTGCCAAGCGGCGTTCTAATGGCGGCACTTCCGATTCGAACACTCTTGCTCCTCTAGATAATTCCACCGCTTCGACCAAACTCTGAAATTACCTTCTCATCCTACGAAACGACCGAGCTCCTCCTTCCAGGACTCGTTAGAAACCTTTACATTAGTGTTCAACACGTTCCTTGTGAATCTGATCTTAGTATATTAATAATACTTATTAATAGTATATTAATATCGTACGCATATCAATATAGTCGATGCAGATCAGGGACATCCGCGGTAAATGTGTTAACAGGTTGATTGCCACAGTGGAAGTTGACGTATATGGTCAGACAGATTGTAATTCAGATTACTAAGGCAACAAATACTCAATTTTGTTTAAATTTTATTTTCTAACTTGTGCTTTTGTTACTCTATATTACTGATTCAATGCTACGAGCATTTAAAAGTCTGCTTTTTTTACCTTCAGAATTTTATGCAATACTAATTCATTAATATGTACGTTGACCGTCGCAGTAGAAATAGTCATGTATAGTCAGACGCAATAAAATGAATTATTCAAGATACTACAAATTAATTTTTTTTAAGATAAAGCTTTAGTTCATTATTTCATAGTATTACTATAATTGTAATTATGTAAAATACGATTGTTTCATTTTTCAATTGAAGTTTTTCCCTTGATATCTTTTGCAAATATTATAACATATTATTGTTACTTAAAACGTTCTTTAATTTTTTCTCACACAATTCTACATTGTGATGAAATTTTGATGTTCCAATCGTGGCTATTAATTTTTTAATTCTTCATTCTTTCTTCGTGTTCGATTAAAAATCCACCTAATGAAATGAATCCAAGATTACAATATTTCCTCGAAACTCTGAAAATTCGTGTCAAAATAAAATTCACAAAAATCTGGCTGACAAAACGATGCTCGTCTTTTTACCAAAACCGTTCCGATCGAGCGTCGACGCGCGGTATCCAAGAAAGCGGACAAACCGCAAGTCCTTTCTTATTTATTCATTAATTTCCAGAATCGATGTTTGACGAGGAGGTCGGTGCTACTTGGAAGCAGCTACTTGGTGCATTGGGTCCCTTACGGTAGCACACGCCAGTTAGAATAGTGAGCGTTGCCGGCATTCCGGCAAGTAAATTCTTGAAAACTCGTTTGGTCGGTCCGATCCGCGAAGCAACTCTCAATCTGCGCCATAAAGCGAAGCGCACGCGTGCGAATGTAAGCGTTTCCTAAATTGGCCCTAAATCTCAGCCTGTTCGTTCCCTGGCTACCAACCAGCCGAATTTTTCACGGTTCCTACGGTACATTTCTCGACGACGTCGGTGAAAGTTCCTGGGATTTTCGAACGGGTACTTTGCTTCGACGTTAATGTTCCTTTAACGACCTTAACGCCGTTCGTCGGTTTGTTATTCATTCATGGTTGACACTTTCATGCATTTGTTCATTCACAATTATGCTAATTTGTAACTGATATTCTCGGACTTGTATCACATATGTACCTTTACGTATTTCATTCTCTTTTTGGGTTTCATGCTCTAGTAATGATAAATAATAAATTGTTCTTCAAGAGAAATGAATTATAATATATTGAAAATAGGAAATGCAAAATGGGAAGAATGTTTTTCATCAATGACTGCTAGGTTGAACCGACTAACAGAGGAGGGTTGAAGTAATGGCGTATCGAATCAGTGACAACGAGAGGGATGAGAGTACTAAAATGAAGCTCTAGTATCGATTTTCGTCCCTTAAGCTCAGCATGCATGGAATCAGACCATAGCACACCGTCCTCTTCGCTCTTCAACATCTCCGTACTACTTTATACAAAATTTTATGTTTTGAAATATATCATAGAATCTGTCTAAAAATTTCTTTAAATTATTAATCCATTACTATATAGAAAATCAATGAATAATAACAAAATTTTCACTAACACATCTTTGCGAAAATTTTAGTTCCAACAAGATATCGACTTCACTATCTGAAAAATTATTAATTAAATTGTCACGAACGAAGAAATCACCATCACCACGATCCATAACTGTTTAAATTTCAATGACTCTTATCACAATCACTCAGATGATATCATTAAATCAACAAAGCCAAGAAAAAATGAATACTTGCATATACGTCACTATGATAGCCACCGAATGCAGCTCCCGAAGGAAACTCGTGGTCGTGATAAAAATGAAGCTCAGCCAGGGATGCGGAAATTCCTGAACGTGGTAGAACGTTACATCAAAAGTTACGGACGTGTTACACGAAATCGCGTGACTGTTTCTCGAGGTGAAACGGAAGGCGTGCTGGTTGCAGCGACGTGCAGACAGATGGGAGTGGTCTCCGCAATCACGATGGGCGTGGTGCTTTCACAGCGTGTTGCAGCTGCACCCTACATTGCACTTCGGGAGCACTGCATTTGCATTTGAACGTATTCGCAAATCGTAGGAAAGAAAATCTATTCCTCTTAGATTTCCTATTCAATGGCGGACATTTTTTCGATCACCAATGATCGAGTCTCTTCTTGGTTTCGATAGTTAGTATAAATTAAAAAATGGAGATTTAACAGAAGAATGCGTTTCATTAGTGTCTTATTAGACACGACCATTTCCTCTCTGGATATACTATTTAAAATGTTTCTTTTAATTATTTTAGTATATTAAATTTGGAACATCAACCTTGATGATAACTAGTGATTTCCATTAGAATTAATAGGTTAAAATGATTAATTTCATCGAAATGAAACATGTCAGATTCTTCGTTTTCTTGAATTTTTCCGATTCGAAATTCTTTCTCGACTTCTTTCACCTCTTCTAATCCCGGTGAAGGGACAAGCTTTCCCTGTCTCTTATATAATTCGATGTCGGGGCAGCGAGAATCGAAACGGAGCGGCCCTTTTTGCAATGACGTTGGCCCGAGCACCTCTGTCGAGCGGTGAGCGAAATGTTTTACGGCCTAGCCGTGGCTTTTTGTCGTCGGCATCGATGATTTCGGTGGGAGAACAACGAAGAAACGGGGCCCGAGCGTGGCAGCGCTATATCGGCCCGCGGGCCCCCATTAAGCTCTTATTAATTGCGAGCATCTGAGGGGCCGACCGACCTTTCTTGCGCTACCTGCGCGCCATTCTGCCTCCGCTCCTTCTGCCGCCAATACAAACGCCGTCTACGACGTTGCTCGGCCTTCCAACTTTGATGTCGAGTCGATCCTCTTCACGAGATTTATCATGTAAATCGCGGGTAAAAAGTTCGCGTACTCTTCGTTGCAACCTGGTCCGTGCCTTTTTTCCCCCCGTCTTTTCGATCAGCCTAGGGAATTGCGCGGGAAACCGTCAACAGGGATGATCGGCAACAATGTGCGCATCGTGTCATTTGATTGGCTCCAGAGTGAAAGAGGGAGACTGAAAAGGTGGTTTATGTGGGACAGGTTGAGGTAGGAAACAAAAATAAAGTATGTAGGTAGATGGAAAGTATTACTGAATGCCTTATAAATTTTTTAAATTGTCCTCCCAATATCTTCATATTATAAATATTAACTATTTTAATACTATTAAAATTATAAAAATATTGTGAGCAGGATAAGTTAATTGTTCGTATACTGTATGTAATTAATTTCAGTATGTCTTATTATATACGTCTATTTTCACTGTGGCAATAAATGTGTTAATATCTAATACCCATTGATTGCTAATTTGCATATTTTCTATTGAAAAGTGTTCTTCTTCCACTATCCATAAATTGTTTTACGCCTTTTCCAGCTGTTCCCACCAGCCGCGCCATAAATAAGATAACAAAAGCCCATCTTAAAGTTTCTTCAAGAAACTTCATCAAACCCATCCCCGTACCTCTGTACACGTAATAAACCCTAACGGAAAATTAACTACCTCAGTATTTCAAATAAAAGATAAAAAAATTAAGAAGAAAAGGTAAAGAATAAGTTTTCAAACATCGACCGCTTAGTTTCGATTGAACGTAACCCTCGAGTTTCTACTCACCAGAGAGGGGTGCGTAAGGGCCGTGGGGATAAGGGGGTGCGGAGGACGCGTCGACGAGCGACTGCGACGGCGTCGCCGACGGCCAGTCCTTGTAAGAAGCCGCGGGGTGTGCATGGTGCGCCGCATGGTGGGACGTATGGTGGCCGAGTCCTCGCGCACCACCCAACAGCAGACCACCGTAACTCGTTACGGCCGCCATGTTATGATGGTGATACTCGTGCACAGCCCTGGAACAACCGTAAAAAAGTCGTCGATTTCGTTAACTTAACCTATTACAGGCTTATCAACTTTGCTCCCTGCTCGATCAGGAAACTCGGGAACAACGCAAAGAAGAGAACGAAGAAAGAATGGGCTTTACGAACGAAGGGAAAGAAACGATTAAAAGAAAAAATGAAAAAAAGAAAAGGGAATAGTAAAAACAAGAAATGGCGAAAATGAGAAGGAGAAAAGAGCGATGGTAAGAAAGAAAAGGAGAAGAAGAATCCTCGATATCGTGCCTCTTTTCAAGAACGGTGACAGACTGGTAATTTATACGGCGACCGACGCAACATCAGCGCTAAAGATCTCTCGACCAGGGGTACCTGCTCCCAACGGTTTTCTGTATTTTTCACGTCTCGTTTTCTTTTTGTCTTTGCTCTATCTCTCTTCCTCTCTCGTCTCCTTTTTTTCTCTCTGTGTAACTTTTTGTACGCTTTAATTTACCCCTCTCGTTCTATGCCACGACCAACTGCCTCTCTCTTTCCTCGATTTCTCGTGATTTTTCTCCGATCTTTTGTCCCTCTCTTTTTTTTCCAGAAAGGTTCCCTTCTCTACCAGATCTCCGTCTCCCGGCTCGCTTCAAGCCCCATGGCGAGCCGCAACATTCGTTTCTGACGGTTTATCCCGGCAGGCTATCGCGTAATGAGCGTGTCGCGCCTGCCGGAGGTGGATTTTTCGAATGCGTGAAACATTGGCCGCATTATCGTCCGTTAATTGAACGAACGACGCTCTCGACGATTTCGTCGATTAATCACCGACTGGTTTCGCGCGCGAGCTTTACGTCGACTCCGAGAAACACCGGCGAATTTAAAATGGAGCGCGCTTCGCGGCAACGAATTGATGGGATTCTTTGGAGCGATCTGTCTAATTAATGGTTACGCGCCGGTGATACGTTCATATTGGTGTGAATAAGGAAAACTTGAAACGTGGATCATGTAGACGTCGATTAAATGGGAAATGATAAGAAATTGCTATTGATTAATGATCGAGATAATTAACCCTTTTGCTATGGCTATCTCTACTATCTCCATATTAAATCATTTTATAAATAACGTGATCCTTTTTTTACAAGGTTTTGTAATTTTTCAAATTTTCAAGTTGGTGATCTTTACCTATTAGCAGCGAAAGAGTTAAACGCATAAACCTAAAGTCTTTTATGAATTTTTCCTGACATTCTTTTCTATTAAATGTTAAAAATAAAAGTCTTTCAATGAAGTTATAAATGCAATATCGTTTTAAAGCGTTCGGGTAGATGAGATTAGCACAGATTTTCCTACACGTTGGAACATATACTTTAAGTATAACACGAGGAATCTTAGGAACGCTCACCTGTGGTGATACTGTGAATAATGCGGATGCCACGGGTCCGTTGGATACTCGTAGACCTCACCAGGATGTTGACTGTTCCAGAAGGAAGCAGGAAAGCTCCTCATGGACATGGGGGAGATATTTTCTGTAACAGAACAACATAAAATTGTCAGCGACGCTTGAAATGCTTGTTTGAATGTAAAAATGCATTATGTAAATCCAACTTCCCAAGTTGGACATTTATAAATATTTTTACCATAATATTACAGATTTCATATCATCGTCGTTTATGCAAATTTTTAAAACCTCACCGTATTTGGTTTTATAGTATAATACAATTCATCCTTACAAGGAAGGAAATTGCATACCACACTTGAAGACTTAATCCTTTCACACACTTCACTACCAAATATATTCAAGTTTCTTTAATTAAACTTTCGTTTTAAATACAGACGTATATATTATATTTTTAATCCTTTTCGAATTTTGAAATTTAGATCTGTGCACGATTTCCTGAGACCATTACTTAAAAATCATTTTACCAAATTCGTAAATGCAAAATAGAGAATTAGTCTACATAAATTTTCATGTAAAGCATGCTTTAATTTAAATTTTTATAGCTGCTGTAGACCCCACGCAACGAACAAAAAATAAAACAGAAATTATAATAAATATCTACCTAATTAAGAAAAAAAGAAAAATGAAAATTCTATGGGAACCTTCGTAAAAAATGGTGAAGCATGAATCATAGGTGTGATCGATGAAGGATCAATTACTTTCCTACGAACCGCATTAATTTCGATCGAAGGTGAGCCGTTTCGTCGAAACGGGAATGTTTATTAAAATATTTCTATCGTTTCCCACGAGCCAGTACGCGATTCTTTCGAGGGCCCACGATAAACGGGTAGCCGGATCCCACGGGATCGAACCGCGCGACAGAAAGGTACCGCTCGGTTGTTTTACAAGCGACCACTCCAAAGCCAGAAGCTTGTCGTGTATCCTCCCGCGAGTCTTCGGCTCGTTCGTCCTGGGATTCCTTTTTTCCCTCTCGAAACTCTTTCGGCCAATCCAACACACATATTCGAAGGTTGAACCAACGAGGTCGGACCAGCCGACGATTTATACTTCTAATTCCTTCTCTTCCTCGATTTCATCTCCGCCACCATCAGGATGCTCACCGTTCTACCATGGAAACCATGTCCGCTAATTTATCTCCGGTTTACCACCTCTGATTCTTCACTTTTATAAGCAGATTTATAATATACCAAAAGATGTTGAAAATAAAGATGATACGAATTATTTCATTATCGTTGCTGATTATTTATAATTTCCCTTGCAATGCGAAATAATAATTGTTTATATTTTAATAATTACATTTGGGAAACTTTCATTTTTTCACGAATCTTCTCTAAATGTGTATAGTGTGTAAAAGATAGGGGGATGATTTATTATTTCTTCATAATTAAAATTAAAAATAATCAATCATTCATATCCAAAATGATTGAAAACCATTCATTCCCTGATTCATTTTGATCGACAGTATCGTAGGAGCCGATAAACAGTTGGAGTTTCACTTGTTACCACCACAACATCCCGAAGATCTCTTTATTTCCGTTCCACGCAGCAGCTTCGCGTTCGGCCACGAAAGAGATCCGACAATTCGAATCGTTCAGGCAATCTCGTGTCCTCGAGGGTCCCAGACCGATACTGTAATCCGATTGGGTATCGGGTCGTCCCGGTAACAACTGACCCGCGACACTTCGAGCATAAAGAAGCCCATGGGGCCGCATTGTTTCCCACGCGTGGAATGCCGAATGGAAGAAGCAAAAGGGTGCTCGTTCTCGACGAGAACGTGTAAAATATACTTTCCGTTTGATGCCGGATCGTCGAGCGCGCGCCGATTGGTCGACACGGTGCGGCCATCATCCTCCTACACACGTATCAAGAAAGATTGACTAACTATCGCGTTAAATATTGCGATTTGCTTACGGAGAAGATGCGAGATAGCGGACGGAACCGGCCTGCAAGCTTTCGTCCTTCGTCCTTCCAGTAACCCTTGTCTCTCTTTCACCTTCCCTCTTTCTTCTCTCTTCTCTATCCACCTCCTGTCTCTCCGACCCCGGCTCACCGGCCACGGCCGACTGTCCTTTATTTATTAACGCAATTAAAGAAACAGAGTGTCGAGCGTCCACGGCCGGCTTTCTACTGTGCCGATGCCGCGCGGACCGGCTGCACGGTCGGCGAAACGAAGAGCCAGGGAAAGGGCCACGGATTCAATTCTATGCGGCTCTGACGAGAGCAGAAAGGGTTGTCGATGCCAAGCTATCGTTCCACCAGCTTCGTTACTTCTCTGACGCTTGTTTGTAATTTGCACCTGATGATTTTCAATGATAACACTGGTACACCTAACGTGCAATGTTTTGAGTACTTGCAATTAAATAGCTGATTTCAAAACATCAACAGATTGGCAAGATTTGATGACATAAAAATATTATGAAATAGTATAATTATTGTACATCAATTTAAAGTATAACCCTTTGACCACTGAGTACTCTAGGCTTAAACGTTCTGTGTCTACGAAATAAGAATTAAATGGATAATGCTTAATCTTTTTTATTTTCTTTTTTACTTCATGTCATTTTGCAATTTATTTTTTCATCCGTCTTTTTCATTGTTTTATCACACCGTTATAATCTGATGGCATGTAGCGTGTAATTGGTAACATGCACTGATAACTTTTATTTGATTATAATATATACAAGAAAAAACTGCTGCACCTAACGCATATTTGCATCCATAACAGTCAAAGAATTAAAATTCAATGAATAGAAAATTTGATATAAAACTACCCAATTTCCCATAGACCACCATGAAACGTTATCCCTTAAAATGTTCCACCGCGCAACATGAAAATCACGTTACAAAAGCCGGAAACAAGGGAAAGATCATTAATTCTTTCGAGTTCATTCATTTTCGCAGCCGGTGCACGGAATGATTCACATTTAGCCGTTCAGAACCAGCGACACCGATCGCGTTCGGCCGCGAACGCGATACCCCGATACAAATGTAGTCGGTAAATCTTCGGCGGTAGCCAGGCTCGGTGTGTTTCATTTCTCCGTCCCTCGGAAAATAATCGACTGACACGAGCCGGATGAGTTTCTCGGCTTGTGCTGCTCGGCGTCGACGCGTGGCATTGGAGCCGTGCCAGAAGGTGCCTCTATAAAGACGTCGCGCGTCGCGGTGCCGCGATTCGTCAAAACGTAACCCAGAGCAGATTGATGTGGCGGTGCGAGTGGATGGCTCGTTATTCTGATTGCGAGTCGCGCGCAGCCGGCCACGGCCAAAGAAAACGACACCCCCTGGACAGGGATTAAGATCCTGGCGAAAACTAATGACGCGTTTCCGTCTATTTTCGATCTGTGCAATCTCAAACGTTGTCCCAGTCGACTCAATCGCTTATGGACGATCGAATTTCATGTTTATTGATTTACTTTTTTTAGCTAAATATAAGAAAAGTTTAATTCATCACCGCTTATCGATGCGGACGATTTAATAAATTATTTCACGATTGTCTCTTGTTACCATTTCTTGTTAATAAAATTAAAAATGAATCAATAATTCAAGTATCGAATATGATATTCATCGAGTAACATACTCCACCTATTTCTTGACAAATCAGTAATTGCGTCGCCTTCTTTATACATTAGAGCTAATACATTCTAATCCTTCAAACAAGATTTCTATCTGACATTTCACGTTCGAACTCATCAATTATCTTAATGAAACACAAAGAAATAAATTTCGCGACATGATACGTTGTGCGTAAAATGGTTCTCATTGGTTGGCAATTAAAGAAATTGGCCGGTTAATAGCGTAGGATTGATCGAACGAACCGTCCAATAGATACGTGCACGTCGCGACGTTCTCAATTACAGCGCGGTAAATTGCGCCCTGTCATAGATTACACGGCAATTTTCATCCGTGTGATACCCGGTGCTTCGGTAGAGAGCGTGGAACACGCTGAAAAAGCAGCGAGCACAGACCGAAGACGGTATCGCGGCTAATCTCGCGGCAGCCCCTTTGAAGACGCCACAGCGTCGTGTAAGGGCCATGTCAAGTAATTGCGTCTCTGTTGCGCCGCGATGCTGGCGAACGGGGCGTTAATTTGACGCCACCGACTGGAACGACGCGCTCAATTTCCCGAACTCAACGTTACCGCCGTTCACAACGTCGTGTTCTGAACAGAGCGACGAGTGCGCGACACGATCAGTCGATCTAACGCTTCTGATCCTTCTGGCGGACGTTCTGAATTAACCCTTTGAACGGAAGTATGCGCGCTGATAAACGCGCGCGATTTTTCAACTTGAGACGCTGCGTCGAGCACCCACTGCAATTATTCAGGATACGAACGTTTCATTTTTCAGTTTAACCCTTGAACAACGGAGCTTAAATTAAATATGGGGCTCTCTACGTGGTCCGCCGTCTAAGGGTTGAGCTTCCCACTGTATACATACAATTTTATTTACCGATAACTCTAATATAATTTTATAATACTATTGTAAAGTACCAACTAATATTAATTAGTATTTTAAACATTTTTTATCGTTTGTTTCCCTGATATAAGAAATAAATCGGCTGTGTGTCCGAATGGTCCCACCAAAATTGAGAACTCAGGTTCGGTATATAACCTAAATTGACTACAAGAAACCAATTAAAGTTAGTTTCAGAGCTGGATGTCTTACCGTTTTCAAGGTAAGGTTAGGTTAGATTAGGTTAGGTTCTGTATATGCGCAGTATTGAATAGCGCATGCTCAGTATCGAATAGGGCATACGTAGTCCCAAAATTGTACAAAAATTTCTTACCATGATATCTCACAAACGGTGAGACATCCAGCTTTGAAAACAATTTTAATCGGTTTCTGGTAGTCAATTTAGGTTATATACCAAACCCATAGAAAAATGTGATGAAACTTTATGCAATCGTCCAAGTAGCAAACCCCCAAGGGAGCCGACGTACACGCGCCTTCAGCAAGACACAACCTAATCGAAATCAGGTTTCCCCGTGTAGCTCGACCCCTCGAAGGCGGTGTCTACAAGAAACCAGGATAATCATCGTTTCTCTTATGCGTCCGTATCAACGAGCATTCGAGGGCAAAACGTTTTATCGGCCTACCGTATCGTTCGCCTTTCGATCTCGTCCTTTAACTCACGCGTCTAACCGCTTCTGGTCACCAACCAGCGGGCAAAAGACGTGCCATATGCAATTTCTCCATCGCAAGAAATCGTTTTCTCAGGGGAATAACAACGCGCCAGCTGCTTCCAGAGAAAATTGCAATTTCGTACGGCTGTGAATCTGCTCCGTTGGTCCGCTTAATCTTGCCTGTTCTTTCCGCCATGCGGATGGATATTTGTGTCCGCGCGGTGGTCGTGCTCTTTGTCCTACCGCATAAACTAACGTGGCTTCTTTTGACTCATTAGCCGGTGAAATATATTATCGGCAGCGAGCACACCAGGCTAATAACGTCTTTAGCGTGGTCGCTACGGACTTGGATAATTGATAACACGGAGGGGAGTTAACGTGATTAAAGGGGTTTGCGCAGAGGAGATCTAGGAACACGGCACCGCTTTGATCTAGCTTGTCCGCTACTCTCTGATAAGTAAGTACTCTATGTAATGATAACGGTATGGCGACTCTTTTTCCTTCAGGCAGAACAGGATTCGATTAGGTTCTGATCTTGATATCGCTGGCTGATTGAGTTTCTATGTGTAAATTAAGGTTATGTCTTGTTGAACATTTACCATAAGTTGGATTGTATTTTTCTTTAGGAATATATTGAACGGATATTTGAATCAGACTTCCTCGGTGAAAATGATAATTCTTAAAGCTTTTCGCTTTAGACAGTGGTAGGCGCTTAGTGGAGGGGAGAGGGTTTCGTCTCCCCGGACGCCTTGAGTTCGGGCCGGGGACCGCTAGGTGGCGGCGGGAGATCGGTGCAGTGTTCTCGCAAGCGGTCGCCCGGCAGGCCATTCGAATATGTATATATAAGTTCCGAATAGCAGCGGTACGATAGGTGTCTGGGGCAGGGATCGTCTGTTGTCAGCACCACTGACGAGTCTGACAGACGATCCCGAGACGAAAACACCTTTTTCTCTCTTACAACAGGATAGAAGGATAATCGAGAAACGTGTGGCAACAACCGCGAACACGTGTCGCGGCTCAACAGTTCTCAACCCTCTTTATCGGCGCCTTTTCTCCCTTGATCCTCTGCTAGGGTGTCTTTGTCCCACCCGGGTGGGACATGTTCAATCCGTGGAGACGTTCACTCCTTGTACGTAGGTTAGCCGGCATACCGCGGCTAAAACTGTCTCCTCTACTGTCTCCTCGTTCCGTTCCTCCTCCCTTTCTTTCTCACTCACCTCCGTCCGCCCTCCAACCGCCCCTCTACGGTCTGTACGTTCGTTTCTGTTCTCCCTGAGTCAGCGTGTGCATCCCGCAGGCCGGGGAACAGAAGCTCTTAATTTACCTTTCCTACGACGAGAAAGCGTGGCCTCGATGGAACGAGCTTGCGGGGATGAAGAGAAGAGGTAAGATGAGGATGCCAGAGGGACGGAAGGAGAGCCGCACGGCACATAACAATTAGGTCGTGTTGTCTTGAATTCTAAGCAGGCTAGTGAACTGATCCTGAGCAGTGCCGCGAGATAAATGCGGCCTTAAACGATACCGATATAGACGGGCTGCTACGCCGATCGCTTGCCAAACCCGCTCGCGCGACAACCCGCTACCCCATTCTTGGCCTTTCTCGTTAACCGGCTGTTTCTTTCGGCAACGGGCCTTCAACGGGATCATTCGATCCATCGTCGTCTATCCAGGCCCGTTCGATTCCTTTTCGGGACGATATGAATGTTTCTTTCTTGCTACTTTCTTACCGTGCCCTCGATATCGTTACCTCAAGTTTATTCCTCGGACGTGTAGCATGAATTTTGATCGAACGTTTCTGATCGTTATAGATATAGGCATCTCGTTCTTCTGATGAGTTATTTACCGTATGTACTTTTATGAACGATCGAATTTTCATTTATGGATCTTTTCACTCCCGGACGGGTTGCAGAGACAGTGGTGATTTGAATTTAATTTTAGACTCTTTCTTTAGAGATTGTAACAAGGAAAGAGGATAGCAACAGTATAATATAATACTATAATAATTAGAATTATTAATATATGGTAATTTAAAATTAAATAAAGTTATTACCTTTTCCTGATTAATAAATACACCTTGAAAGTTATTAAAGTTATGGAAATTTAAGGGATTCTTTTATTGAATAAATTTTTAATTATATAGCAAATTATAGAAATTCATACGTGACTCAGATAAGAGTAACGTGACACATAAATTATGAAATTTGATAGAAATGTGATCTAAATTGTTATTGTGTAATATTTTATCTTTGTCGAACTTTTCAGTAGTACATTTCTCCATTCTCTTCCTCTTCATTTCCATCTGTTATTTTTTTCTCGCCCCTGTCTTTGGCGCAACTTCCACTCCTTCTTCTTCGTCTCTTTCCACAGGCGGACAGCGAGGGTTTTAAGTCTCCAAGTACGACGACGGTACAATTGTTACGTGGCTTGTTAGGGTTGTCGCGGCCTAATGGCGCACTTTATTATCGGTCTCTGCTGGCTCCGCGTTGCACCCGCCGCGAATGCGTTTAAATCACCGCCCTTTGATGCATTAGCCCCGAATCCGGTCCCCGTCCCGTTTCACACTGTCCAATCCCCGACACGACTACATACTTCGATGACATCGGGACAATGATACGAGTTCGAAATTAAAATTTCTTTTTGAAGATAAAAAATACCGATTCGCAAACACCGAATAGAGACACAACTCCGTCACTTTAGGGGTTAACGATTTCAGTCTACATTTTAAATTTAAGATGTTCTTCTTTTTTGAAATTTTTGACAGATATCGAATACAATTACTCACCCTTCAGTTTATCGTGTGCCAGTGCCCTTTGAAAGTGTTCCTCCACTTCGGACGCGGCATCCCCCCGATAATGAGTGAAAACCACACAATTTGGGTTCAGGTATTGGGCTCTGCTCTCGCCATCGTCTGAATCTTCCGCGGCGGTACCAGTACCTACGGCTACGTACAAATTAACGAGGCTAAATTCCTCAAAATTACAAGGTCATAATTGAACTGTTTCGAAAATAATCCAAGCAGAATAACTTCGAGTAGATTTTATCGTTATCCTCTAATTGATAATTAATATTAATAATTTTCGTTATGTGATTTGAATTACATAGAAATAATTAATCCACTAATTACAAAATCAAGAAAATAATAATTGAAGCATAGTTGAATTATATAAATGATTGCATCGACTTACCGTCCGTCGATCTGTCGTCGTCCAACGTCCTCGAGGGTTGTGAAGTGGTTGATGCTAGGGGTGGTCGTGGTTGAGGAGTTGGCCTTGGCGATGCTGGGCTGGGTGCCGAGCCGACGGAACCCGCGCTGCTGGGTTGCCCTTGCGGAACACTTCCGCCAGCTCCGCAAATTTCAAGGCCCGCCGCCTCGAGTGATCTTTGGTGGACATTCAACTGTAAAATAAATAATACATATTGTTATTAAAAACGAAATTTATATCTTCTGAATTATAGAATAAAATTTAATAACATCCCTCATTTGTTTATTATTCTAACTGTAAGTAAAACTTTTTATAAAAAGATGCTAATATATGTCTGTATATTAAAATGGCAATAAGTAATTGATAAATAAATTTAAAAGAATAAAGAACTCTGTATTGTCGACGCGATTGTTCAATTCGTTTTCTTCAATGCTTACTTCTGATTTACCAGATGTCTCTTCGTAAGTTTAATATATAAATTAGCGGTATACTTGATCAATGATCGAGTGTTTACACACATGATGATTAAAATAGTCATGGTTTGAATAGCATTTGTGTCGTTGCTTTCGTATACTTTGATAAATTTCGTAATATCCTTTCACTTATGGACTTTTCACACGCTTCTGCTGCAGCGTGTATCTTACACGAACCTTCTGATATTTATAATTATCAGAGTTCGAGTAAGCAATAACTTCCACAATTTAAAGCGCACACTTTAATCTCTCGTATTTATGCAACGCGTAGTAATAACTCGTGAGGCAACGAAGGAATTTACATTAAGTTCCATTTTGTTTATTGACTATGCAACTGGTTAATACTACCGTAAATGGAAAAGTTCGGATTTTTGAATGATGAAAAAATTATGCAGTTTCACGATTTCTTAATTAACAATCTATACTACTTAATAACATTATTACTTAAGTTATTTTCAAATATAGTAGAGGCAGGGCGCGCCGTTGAGAGTTGACACGTTTCAATTTTTCTTTTCAATATAGCGAATGAATGATTAAAATATTCCTGTCTTTAGCTATTCTCGAATCACTCTCATAATCATTTACATAATTTACTTACATCTATTTCCACAAGAAAACAGTGGTATTATAATTCCCTATTGGTAATTTGGCCCCCTTGGTGATTTTCATAATTATAATAACCTTCTTTGTTTACCTTCATTTTAAGCAAAATAACAAAATTGAGAGACCACGTTACCACCCGTAATCTATTATAAGCCTCCACGATATTGATATCAAACTTAAATTAACAAATGCATCATGTAAGACAACATTATGCAATAACAGAGCTATGTGTTCCCATTTACGCAAGGAGTTGATCGTAACAGCAGCCACAATTTCTCAATTATCCATCTGTACCATTTAACAAGGGGTCATTGTCGAAGGCAGCAATCGATACTTCAAACTATTACAAGCTCGAGTGACAACGATATCGATGCAAGTCCGAGGCCAAGCCAAAATATCAGAGGCTCAACAAGATCGCGAGCAACGAAATGCCACGTCGATGATATCCCGTCTGCAATTGCCCGGATAATTCCAAAGATTTTACCACCCTTCGACCACCCTATTCCTCCTACCCCCGACGATCTTCTGCACGTCACCCAATGAATCGCGACGTCTGGCTTGATGTTTAGTAGGTAAATCGTACGAGCTACGTCCTTAGAAGAGAGGGTAGCCTCCATTGAGCACATACCGACGCCAGGCGTCGGCGTCCATTGTGCCCCTACCACATCGGGCAGACTGCAAATAGCGCTAGAGCTATGCTATGCGCACTGGCATCGTCACGATCGGTCGCAATGAGACCAAATAGGACGTAATCCTCGCTATTCATTAGATCCTACGGATGCAAATGCCACGCTGGGTCATGGCATTCTGCTCGAATTTTTTTTCGACCAGCCGATCTGCGCGCGATACGATCGCGCGACGACGCGACGGCCAAGCCAACTATTCGGCCACGTAGGAAAGATGGCAGGTAGGCGGGCGTCGGGACGCCTCGACGGGGACGCTCGATCGAGACATTCTTAGCGAAGAACGGATTGCGATGATTGATGTTGATACTTCGATACCTTTTAATCAATTTCAACTGAATCTAATAATCACCTCTATCAAAGATACCTAATAACCATCTTCAATAAGTGCTCTTGCCCCGCTCAATGACCAAACCAAACAAAAACAAATCTAGTAAATCTCAGTCCCAATTTACCCTCATCATTTCCTAGACACCAGGTCATCCATGTCTTGGAAGAAAAAATGGAGATGACAGAGCGGCGAATGCAGACAATTGATGTCAATTGTCAACACAGCTCGATGAATTGTCCAGAATACGTAGACATGGTAGACGAAACCGTTAGGTCGGTTCATCGCGCGTTTCGTTGTGTCGTAATTCCGCGCGCATAATCCGCGCCGCGGTTATTCAAGGAACTCGGAGGACGCGAACGTTTCGAGCGGAAACCGGCCAAGCACGCCAATGGCCGCATAATTTTAACTATCCTCATCGTTGGCCACCGACTGTCGCGAGATGCCCGCGTCCTCTTCGAGAGTCGAAGGTCGGCAGATTGACGAGCGATCGAAAGTGAACGGCGGTGGGCATGCAGGGTAACAGGGATCGGAAAGATCCTGATGCATTACTCACTCCGATCGCGATGATGGCCAACCCGGAGAAATACGACCGCGTAAATGCCGGCACGCTTCAAACGAGGATAGTAAGGATTTCCCGCGTCGGATCGAGGCCAGATGTTTCCCTGCTAACGCTTCCGGGCTGGGAGATTTACCAGTAGAAACAATTACTTTGTAATCGAATATAAAATTCAATTGGATAAGTTTCCGAATGGCCCCACCAAAATTGAGAACTCAGGTTCGGTATATAACCTAAATTGATTGATTATCAGAAACTGATTAAAATTGGTTTCATAGCTGGATATCTTACCGTTTTTGAGATATCATAGTAAGAAATTTTTGTACAATTTTGGGACTACGTACGCGCTATTCGATACTGCGCATAACCTAACCTTATCACGATATCTCGAAAACGGTAAAACATTCAGCTCTGAAACTAACTTTAATCGATTTCTTGTAGTCAATTTAAGTTATATACCGAACCTGAGTTCTCAATTTTGATGGGGCCATTCGGAAACACAGCCATGAAATTAATTAATAATCATCATTGATCAATGTAATTGAAATAAATTTCGTTTCAAACATTATTTATGTTCTAATTATTATCAAACTTTTATCAAATCAACTAATTATCTGAAAGACAAAAATATAGTTAAACTATGCCGTGATCATTTCCTGCATCGGCCTGATCACCGCAATCAGCATAAACTCGGCTCTAATAAATTAATTCCATTCCCCTGTACGCTCGTACGCTAGCGGCAAGATAAATCGGCGACGAGTACGGGACCCGACCGATATTCATTATACCCGGTATCCTATCTAACGCTGTGTGCCGTGTGCCGTCGGTACATCGATCCTGGAGATCGCGACAAACACGATCGTAATGATCCAAGAAACCGGGTGTCGGTGTGCACGAGTCGCATGCCATCTCGACGCGATGATAAAGGACGCGCGATCGCAACCGCGTATACGTGGACGGTAGCCATTATTGTTGCGCGAACTATCGCAAATAAATCTGTCGGACAGATCGGTGTGCATGAATTATGGTCGAATACCGGTGAATCGAGGAACTGCTGCGTTTAGTACTCTCGCAGGAATGATTCAAAACTTTGTGACAATAGGTGTGTTTCGAGGAGCTGTTTATCTTCTTTAGAAATTCTTACACTCGTTTAATGAGTATTCTTTATGTTTGTGAGATAAAAAAATATGAATTGTTTGGAATTTTAGAATATTTATTCCGAGACAGTGGAAGCTCGTTCATGAGGGCTGCAGCTAGGGGTGTACGGGTACCCGAAAATTCTTGATTCGACCCTGATCCGGATTTTCGAATTTCATCCGAATTCATCCGAATTTCATCTCTATTTACAGCTCCTTCAGAATAAAATGAAAGTTCCTAAATGTATATATATTTATCTAAAAACATTTTTTAAACAATAACCTATGGCCTTATTGCTGTCCAATCATTACAAATTCTCATGAGCTCCCACTACTCTGGGGGAAAGATATATTATTCAATTTTTTTTTTAACCAAAAATATTCTGTCACACAAGTAAGGTTCAGCTTAGAAACGCTCCAATCCATAAAGAATAAAGAGTATTGCGTTCAGTTGCTCTTCGAAGCTGTTCTCCTTGAAACTGAAACTCAGTTTCGATTTAATTTCGCTTACCTTCTTATATGCAGCTATTGCGTGGTACATGCATCGGCAACGTTTTATGCTTTTTTTTCTTAGAGTTGCAGTCGTATTCAGTAAAAGACATTAACATGCAATTTTGAATTGCTATTAATGATACCAAAGGTACATGTGACACGCAAAGCAGTTCTGTTAATCTTGAAGGTTATTATTCTTGATAAATTCTTAGACAAAAGAAACAAAAATTTTTCCTGGGCTTGGCTTGTAAGAAATGTTCTAAGAAACGTCCTAATTGGAAGTATCATGCAAAATTGTACTCGTGTTTGTAGAAACTCATGGCTCTATGTTTCTTCTAGTTTATTTTGTTATCGATATTGCAGGACTATGTATTATATTGAGATCTATCTGGAAACATGCATTGAAATCTCTATTTATTTTGAAGGCATCTTGAACGTGCTTCATGTAATCTTTTATGTATACTATATTTATACTTTTTATAATTTTGCTAATTATGATAATAATTCAATTTAATCTCTATCCGGTCATGCGAGTCGATGGATTCTACACCCTAATTTTCATTCGCTTAACATCGAATACAACCCAGTAAGTAATTTCCTAAAAAATTTTGCTTATTTCTGGAAACTTATTTTCAAAATAACCTACAACCACCCTTTATCAGAATCATTTGTAAATACCTCATATTAACACAGGTTTCAATTGACCATTTAAGTCACCCTAAATAAACTACCCAGATAAGGGTTAAAACCTTGTTTCTCTTCAGTAACACTAAAGATACAGTCTAAGTCACTAGTCGTGAGTAAACATCGTAAGACGGCCAGTTAATTGCTCATAAACGTTGATCGTCGAAAAGACCTATGCTCAAAGGGTGAAAATTACACTCGGTAAAATGGCAGTTAGTGAGTTCTGGCACATAGACGCGTCTTCTCTCGCATAAACTAGACACTTTGCACGATTTATTAGTGCTTCAGACACTCTAATGAACGAACGCAATCGTCCGAGAAGATGTACGTGTGTTCGTGATATGAACGCATAGTACTTAGGTGCCCGTCATTCGTCGACACGATACACGCAATTGCAATCGCGGTCGCCATTATTGTTGCGAGAGTTCCCGCGAATGAGAGTGGCCGACAGATGGACGATGTTAAGTATAAGTTTAACCCTGGCAAATCGGCCGAGGACCGTGTATCATCCATTTCTCAATAATGGCACGCTTTGCCAGAAGCTTTTATGTCCCCTCACGTCTGGTACATTTCGTAAATATGACAGTAGTAAGTTTTGAACCGTATGAAATTGTACTACAACATCCTTCCAGTGGAGCCTCAGTCCATATGACCCTAAAATCGATAGCAAAATTATTAATCGAAAGGGTTTCAATTGCCGATTTCACCATGGTGTGCCGTCCGAAAGTTAAAGGAGAGTTAAAAATTCTCATAATAAACGCTAATAAAATATCTTTCATATTTCTTATATTTTTTTGGAAAACCCAAAGTTAGTATTTGTCGTTGGATCACTGGTGATCCGCAATTGTTTGATTCTCTGTTTCACATTGTTCTGCATGATAAAATTTTTTATTGATTAGATTATTTTTATTTTATAATATTTTACCGAAATCCTACCATAATAACTAAGGGTTGAAATTACCTATTATCGGGCCAAGATGGTGTAATCCTTTAACCTAAATACTATCAGATTAAGATTCTATTCTTAAAATCATCAAGCCACCCCATAAACACCATCGAAGCTCACAACATCTAAGCTGATCCGCATCTTAAAAGGGATACTTGCCCCGCGAAAAGCTAAACTGTCCGGTAGAAGCACGGTAGCTCGTCGAAATAAATAATACTCGTCCATCCAACAAAGTCGCCGTGGTGTTCGCCGTCCTCCCCTAATCAGTTTGTCGTGTACGGGCTGTTTGGTCGGTTTCCTGCTCGTTGACAAGCAACCTTTAGCCGTGTATATCGGTGCGAGCGCGTATCCCGCCTAACCAATTACGTCCATAAATCAACGGTGGGTAGCGACGCACGAAAATAAGCTTGACGGTGATGTATGCAGTGACTGATGACGACTGTGCCAGTAGACGTGTGGGACGAAAGTAAAGCCACGCTGTCGCGGCTGCAACGCGAATATAAGCGCGCGAGAGGCTACGCCTCCGAGATGTTATCATTATCTACTATAATAAACCGGGCCCCGGCATTCCGCCGGGTAGTAGATCACCGACGTGATCCTCGAACAGCGAAAACCGGGCGTTTCGCGGGGCAAACGATGCCGAATGATGACCGCTGGCACGCGGGGAACGTGCAATTGATCATGAACTTGAGCCTCGCCATCGGCAAGAAACCCGCTTCTCGGCTCCCTTCGGTTTCCTCCGCGACTTCGCCGACCCTCTCGACGCTCCGTTTCTTTTGTCAACCCGAGGGAAACTTTCAGAAACCGATTTTGAAGAACGTCGATTCGACAATTAGCACCGACACCCATCTGTGTTTAGATAATGACGATCATTATTATTACTAAAAAATAAAATGTTTATAGCACCCCTGAACACCACCGTGCAAGTGTTAAAAAAAAGAGAAAAACAATATTTCTTCACCTCCCTTCTCTTTCTCCTTGAACACGTTTCGCTTGCACAAATTCAATTAAACCGGACAATAATTCGCGGTCGTGTTGGTAGAACAGGAGGGAAGGATTAAGCCGAGGAGGCGCGGTGAATCTTCCATAGATTACCACGCCGAAGCATCTAGCATCGGTCGGACGACAATGTGGTAATTAATCGAAGCAAGCCTTGTCCACGACGGTCGCTCTCTTCCTCTTTTGCTTTTTCTTTTTCGCCCGAGGCGAGTTGGCTTCCTTCGAAACGGTCCACGTCCTCGACATCTCGCAGCTCTAGCCAACAGAGCTCTGCTCGCGGTCTTTCAAAGCATTCCAAAGCGCGAGCGCCTCTTCCCTCCACCCCTGTCCCCTTTCCATCCCCCCCCCCTCTCTTTCATCCCCTCTTCACCATCTACCACCGTGTCCAGTCACTTCACGAACCTAAGGCCGCGTCTTTATTTGTTTCCCTTTTGTCTTATAGATCTCTGAATCTCTGTATCCGCCTCCTCCTCCACCGCCCTCCTCTTCGCTTTGCTTTAGACCGTTTTTCTTTGATCATCATTAAAATGATTATGCAAGTGAAATTAATACGTGGTAGTGTATACGAGTTGTGAAATGTCATTAAATTAAATTTATGTCGATTCGAATAAAATTTCTTCGTTAAAGCTTCCTTTTTTTAAATAAAAAGAACTTAATAGCCTTGTAAAGGTAATATCTACATAATGTCTTTTTAGTGTCTTTTATTCTTTTTATAATGACACTAATTTTTAATTAAAAGAACACTCTTGATTAATTTTCTAAATGTTACTTTGAATAAAATTCCCTTCCTAAAGTATCTATATTCAACCAAAAAGTTAAAATATTACACGAAACCGCCAGAATCCATTTCATTTCTATTCAAGTTCCATTTTAAACCTCAAAGCCAATTGTCATCGCGGCCGTCGATTGGTTGACTTCGCGAGCCATCAAACTCGCTGAAATTTGTCGATCACGTCGCGGACACGGTGCCAGCTCCCGAAAATCGTGTAAAACCCGACAACCCCCATCGATCCCGAATGAAACGAATGACCGTACGTCGTCGGGACCACCGATTCCCACATCAATTCAAGCGAACGCGGAGAGGTAGCTCCGTCAAGTCTGTTCGACAGAGGCGAATAGAGGGAGGAGAAACGGAAGAGACAAGCGGCGATACGAAAAAGAATGAACGAACGATCGAAAAAAGGGATGAAAAGGAGGGACTACGACCGCGAAAAAAACCAGCTGAAACGAGTAGACGATAGAGGAAGGGCGGAGGGGACGGTAACATCCTACCACGGGGTATCTTGCAATTTGTTTGCCGGACACGGCCATTCGTCGACACGATTCTCCTATCTTCCACGAAGATGAGAGTCCACAGATCTCGACCGCGGCGCTGGATTACGACTATTGATAAGGCGCCGGTGAACGAGTTCCCTTTAGTTAAGTTTAGTTCATTAGCAAAGCAGCCAGGTGGACGATGGAGCGATCCCTCGTCTGGTCGACAAATTACAACGAGATCGGACCACGTTATCCACCCTCCTACAACTTCGATTCCATCCACTTCGGGGATACCAGAAAGTGCACTGCTTAAGAGGAGATGTATCGACGAATTCGGTGCAAGAAGGTGCAAGAAGGTGTGAAGATTGTTTAATGATACTTTGAGAGTTATGTTAGCGATATGAAAGAAATTACCTTTAGGCTTTAAGAAAATCTCCTTGGAATTTAGATGAAATTGATCTCTACAGACTACGAATAGATGTTCATTGTAATTATCACTCTGACTATACGAGGAAAAATATTATAAAATGGTGCAATTTCAATAAAGGTTGAAAATGTAATACGTACGGTGACTATTTTTAGAAATATACTTTCACTGGAATAGTAATAAAACGAGATACCGGATGATACATATACACTGCTAGGAATGCTAGAAATGCTAGGGAAGCATTTTATCACTTCATGAAAGTTTCACCATCTCAGTTACGTGGCTGTATAAACCTAAATTCTATTCATTGTTCCAAATTTCAGTTCTCGCACTTGTTCGCTATCCATTAAAACAGCCAACACTCAATATTACACATCGTACAAGTATCTGCTGAAATTTCTAAGTGCATAGTTCTAATCCTCTCGATTTAATATCTAGAATTCCACCTTTAACCCTAGAAAGTCTTAGGTATATGTGATGATTCGTGTCAAAATTAAAGAAGCTGTGGTATTAATAATACCTTTGCTAAACCAAAATCATTTCTTCAGTACAGTAATCTTAAAGACATAAGCGAAAATAAATAATTTTTTGGATGTTTTTCAGACGAGAAAAATAATATTTCCTACCAACCCCTTCCTTGATATTTTAGGGTAAAAAGAAGACGTTTATCCTTACTAAGTAAAAATCCATTAAACCTGTCAAGAAGGAAAACAAGAATAAATATCTTTGAATATTACCGAAAAGTCTGCAACAGCCTTCGCTTAAACCGTATCAAAGGGTGTGCAAACAGAAGCGCGAAATTCAAAGAATCCGCCTAAAGGTTCGCAGATTAACGTCTTTCGCGAGCTGTTCGCGATATCAGTCGAGTATCACGTTCTGTCGGACGCGATCCCGGTGCCGTTTTTCGTTGACATTAATATTAGCCAGGGCGATAATGGCGTCGACAACGAACGCGCCTTCATCGCGAACACGTGGCGCCTAAGTTGAACGGGTGCGATTCCTGCGATCGTTCTGGCCTCAACAGCGACCCGCATTCCGCTTCTCGTTCACGAGCTCTTATTTTCCATGCCGCGTGCATCGGGCGTGTTAACCGACGCTATGAATTTCGCGGCAACATAATCGTAAAACCGATAAATAGAGCGAGATTCCAGCTGGTGTCGAGGTTGGCTCGCTGAAACTCCCTCCCTTAATAACCCGTTATTTTTATCATATTCTCACCTGAAGCCGAGTTTTCGATTAATCTGCCCTTTCAACGTGGGGTATATCGTGATTTTCTTTTGATGTTTGACGCCATTCAAGGCGCGTACGATCCGGCTGTCTCAATTAAACGAAAATGTTGCCGGGGTATGCGACTGTCGGGATGCGCAGCATGGAAATACTTGGCGATCCTTATTAGATTCCCGTGATTTACGAACTTGGACTCGGTGAAGTACGTTTCTGGATTCCCTTTAATGGACGCGATTTCTCGAGCCACTTTGTTCGGACGCTTTTTCCATGATGATGATGCCGGTCGCGTCGGGCTACCATACACGCGATTGAATATGTATCGCCGCTTTTTCTATAAGCTTCTCAAGATAGTGGTAATTTTGCTCGTTTCGAGGATTGTTCGAATAATTGCGATCGATGTATCTGTACCGATTTAATTTCGCGGGGAAATTTTGATCTTTTTTTACTTAAACGAAGAATTCGGGTAAATATAAGAACTGGAATGAAAGTTAAATAAATCTTTGAGATCTGAGACGTTTCATTTCTAAAATATCCAAACAGTAAATTAAAAAAATCACTTGTATATTAATTTCCGGAACTATCCAATTACATTCGAAATTTCTCAACATATCCGACTTTTGTCAATCGTCGATTCCACGAAACGGAAGTCGAAGCATCAACCCCGTCATTCTCATCCCCTCTTCATCGAATCTTGAAACGCACTTTGAAGAAACAAGCAAGGCTCTCCGATAACAGTTCATTCCATCAACACGAAAAAAACGAAGAATTATCTGCCGATACTCGTTTAATGTATCCCTCCACCCGTGAGTACCATACCAGTCAGATAGAGGCTGAGTAATATTACAGCATCGCGATAGAAATGAAAATGTATCCGAGGACATGGTATCGTTGTCAATGGTGCAGCAACCGGTGGATCCGGTGTTCCGCAAAATTCTTCGCAGAAAGCTAGTCTATCCAGGCCACTGTGAGTGGGGATGGTTGAATAGGCGCGTTAAAAGCCATGGGACCCATGAAAGATACCGGCAGACGAGGCCTTTAGTGTCCTGTTATCAGGCCCGATTCGATACGGTGACCAATAACTTTGCCTACCTACCGCAGCGTTGTACTAAAGGTTATGCGAGGACCGGACAGAGAGCCGCTACCGGTCGCTGAACCATTTACCAACGTGTATTACTATGTACCGTCTCTCGGCTCATTGAAAATTCGTGCCGGCCAATAGTTGTCCAATAAAAAGCAGCTCTTTACATCCGCGGCGTAACGCGCGCCGCCGGCTATAACCGAGATGCATAACTTAATGCACTTTATCGAGGACTTGTTATTCTGTTTGTCGGGCCAGCTGTTCGGCCTGCGTTACCGCGGAACACGATGAAGCTGTGACGATGGTTGTTGAGAGAACGGAACTGATTCTGATGTATCATTTGTTTTATAACAAAAATATTTAAAAAATATTCATAATTTTCTAATGGAGTGTACATAGATTTTGGATAAGTTTCCAAATGGCCCCACCAAAATTGAGAACTCACATAAATTGACTACCAGAAACCGATTAAAATTGCTTTCAGAGCTGGATATCTTACCGTTTTTGACCGGATTCACTTCTATCTATTATCCGAGGGTCTGACAGTGGAACCATTGCTTTTTCACGCTCCTGAAAGGATCCAGCTAGCTTGACTAATCTTGGCGCCTGAGCTAGGACCATTGAAACGCTTAATTAGAAGAAACTCCGCCCTAATTTTGATCAAATAGATAAGAATAAGAAGTAGTTCCTAAAGATTCACTAGTTTACTCATTTAATTGGCTAACTTTGCCAGAACACATACTTTCTACTTGACAACACGAAATCACTGTGACAACTTCATCCGACGACAATTAAAGAATACAGCTTCGGGATTCCGATCGCTTTCAATGGATCCAAAGCAAAGCTTCATACGTCCACGTACACACGCGTTCCACGAGCCGCCTAATTGTTTCCTTATCCGTCGATGAAACGCACGCACAGCAATTATACGGTGACACGCGAAACCTTTCATTTCCTTATGACTGGGTGCGCGATATATGAATTCCTATCTGACATTTCATTGCATCGACCAGTGGCCTAACCACTCTAGGAATTCGACGAATGTCCTACGCTCGTGCTTTTATACAGAGATTGCTCGCATCGCCGTTTTACCGTGATTCCTTTGCTTCTGTACGAACAATTTCAATTTGCCCGCAAAAATGAACTGACGTTCTCGAAGAAACGTGTCTTCGTTTGTTTCTTTTTTCCGTACTTAAAAGCTTTCGCTTAAACGATGCCGATATCTTTCAGTTGAAATTAACCCTTATCAGCAATGCTGACAGAGTTTTTTTTTTAATTTATTAAAATTATTTAGCCTCTTTCCATAGCAGTTTAAAATTCACAAAAGTAGTTTATGTTTCATCTTTTATTTATTCTTCTACTTTATTTTCAATTTAAAAATAATTAATGTTAAATGATTAATGTTAAACTATTTTAACCGGTTTTAATTATTTTTTAAACCATCGTTTAATACGTATACGTCATACGTATTCAAATTGATTACCAAGTCATCGCTAATTATTCCCTGGCTAATTTATCCCTCTCATCAAATCTGCACCTTTTACGATTTCGCTAAGCACCCTTCGCATTCCCTGAGAAGTTAACCAGTCGACACTCGCAAACCAGTCGCTTCGAGGTAAACGATCGACGTTGTGCCATGAAAATAAGGTCGAACGATTATCTCGAGACGAGCGTGCTAGATAGAGAAGCAGGTCGATCGATTGCCAACGATCGTGACGCGTTGAAAGAAAGATCGCGAGCGATCACCTTTCGAAAATAATTCTTCGACTCCTCGCGACACTTGAATACCGCCACCGAGTCGTTCGTTACCCGGCCCGACCAGATTGCCCCGGAGATCTCGCCGCACTGTTAAACCGATTCGATTAATATTGAACGATCTACGCGGACAATTCTACCTCGCTCTTAACTTCGATACCTCTCTATTCGCGCTGTAATCCTCATTTTTTTTTTGTCGTACGCCTGCAGTTGTATTAGTCCTCGATGCAAGTATATTGAGGACACGGGGATTCGTCTGAAATGCAGCGAGGACTCTTATTACAACGGCTTCTGGAAACCGCTTCGATCGGCTAAGAAACCGGCCGATAGAAGTCACGAACGAGCGCGCTGCTTTTACCGCGACATTATCCATAATTATTTGTTACATTTGTAACTTAAATGAAATATATAACAATTTATCAAAATAACCCCAGCTTTAAAAATTTAATAATATTATAAAATGCTTGCCATGGAAAAAAATTGAAAGCAAAAAGTGAAGGATTATCGGAAAGGAAGTTCCTTCGAGACCGACGAAGAATAACACGTTACAAGGTACCCTGTATGTCCTGACGTCAGATGAATCGGTCAAGGAATTGTTGGGATGTGCGACAATTATCGGTACAGGATCGCCATATCTCACGGATGCCAGGGCAGGTTGCGTCCAGAGAGTGTACACGCACGTTTCTATACGCGGCCGTGCGAACTCGTGTCACAGCCCCGGGCAAGGTGTGCTGCAACGTTACATTCCTTGCCGCTGTTCCGTTTTTAGTCTAGGAACGCCATTCTTTGCGACACGCGCTAAAGGGGCTACGCTCCGTGCCACTGCGTTCACCGGCCACCTCTGTTTTCTGAGGATCGCATTCCGATCACCGTTGCCTCTTCGCTTCGAACGATACGGCAGATTGATCCTTGGACCGATACCCGACCAGAAACCCTGCTCCGTTCCTTCTTCTTCTCTTTCGTTTTTGCGATTTTTCGGCAACCGATCGCATCTCTTCTGCGTCGCGACGAATCAGCTACCGACAGACGTCTGACTAATTTCGATTTTCAAACGAAACTCTTTTATTCTAAACTGAAGACAAAAATATCAAATTGAAACTCTGAAGTAAAGTTCTTTCATTTGACATGTTTCGAGAGTAATTTTGCTCTAAGATAACTTTCCTGTTAGAAACGTTTCTTAAGTGATTCTTAATAATTTCCTGTTAAAATTGGCCGTCTCTAGAGCTCGAAATGAGGGGAATTATCGAACGCGTACTCTGCCTCTGGAAGGTATAATTGGAGTCCGAGGGGGTTAAACTGTTTCTGATATTAGCATCAGAAGTTTTCCTCATAAATCTAGCTCAAAGCTGGCCAGTTGAATGAAAAGGGCAGCTGCTGCTCGTGGTCCGATTCTGGTGCAGTTCGCTGTAATCCAACGGGTCATCCAGCATGATGAATTATCATCAAGGATAGCACTGTTTCCCCGCTCCTTCCTCGTGTTTGATGTTGAACGTGATTAACGCGTTCTTCTGGATTCTAACGTCCCGTTTGATCTTGACACGCAAATCTACGATGCTATTTGCAGCTGCAACGATATTATCCTGCAATCCCTGTTATATTACTGAATTTGGGATTATTCTTCAAAGAGTTTCAAATAAGATTCTTCTACGTTTTGCAGTGACTGAGTTATTCAGTTATGCCATGTGTGATATTTATTAGGAATCTTCTTGCAGAGCAGGGGATAATTTAATTTATCATTGCATCTGATGTATCACTCGAATACCATTACGGTTACAATAATTTATATAATTTAGAAATCTGAAGAATTCAATGTGCCATCCATTATCAAGGGTTAATTACGAGAATGTAATAATTGTATGAAATAAAATTTGCCCAGATGCTCCAAACAATGACAGCAATTAAGTCAATCGCCATCGAGGCATAAGATAACGGAGGAAAAGTGAAGAAATCTAGTTCCATTAAAGTCGCAATTCTCGCATTCCTCGCCGATTGATCGAATGAGGAAATCAGAGCACGTATATTCGAAAGCGATTAATATCGTCCCGGATTGAGTAAACGGACGGAAGCAATCGGCCGGTGATACAAAGTGGGCGATCACAATGAACGCATAAATTTCGTCGAAACAAATTCGACCGGAAAATGGCGGATCTATCGCAGGGAGCCTGGTCTTTCAGCGGACGAAACGCAACGAGGCAGCTGCTACAATAGTCACCTGCGGCGATTAATGGCGTCCGGTCGACGATCGTAAATAACAATAAACCAGTTTACTCGAAGAACAGTCGCGTGGCTTCCGCGGTTCTGGGAACCGTCTGACTCGCTTGCACTTCGTCAATGCGTCCGCGACCAGGGGCAATTAATTTCCGCGGACGTGCATCACGATCCGGTTGCTGAAAGATTTTCCAACGAACGGAAAGAGAAACAGAAACAGCGGAACATTGTACCGAGCTTCCATGTTTTGTTTTCACCACCAGCAGAGAAAAATGCCACTGACAAATGTGTCGACGATTCCGAGTACATATACCGGCCATCTGATTATTTCCATTTCTGTTTCAACCCTCCAAGGTATTCGCGACACTGTTGTGCCTTTCTGCTCAGACATTATTTAACACTTTGATGGCTGCACGTTTCGCAATTTTATGTTCACTTTTTATTCTTAACCTTTTAACTGGAGGTGGCGAGTTAACTTCTCATTGAAAAATGATAGTTAACTCGTCATTGAAAAATACTTCCCCAGTGCTTCCTTTTATGTGACAACTGATAATAATTGTAATTATTTTAAAAAATTGTTGAATTTTCCACTTGGTGCCTTATAAAGTTAACATAATATCAATATGTACTACTTAACTTTAAAAAAATTATTTTCTCTCTGGTCATTTGATTATATTAAATTTGAGGTGCCAGTATTTTAGCTATTAGCCTTCTCCTTGTTAAATAAAATTATCGTGAAACTCCTAAAATAAAATTGATTCTCTGATTCGTTTACAAACGGCAGTAGTCGGTCAGCTGGAATATCGATGACGAGTCCGCGTGCAACTGGCGCGTACAGCAAGGGTCAGAAAAATATCGAAGTGAGAGGCGTCTGGTCGGCGTTCTCTGGAAACTGGCCCTCGAGGAAAAGCTTATTCAATTGAATTCTAATGGCACGGCACGTTCGAGGTGAATAGTTGCATTCGCGATATCTGCCCGTGGCTGTACCGTGGTCGAAGCGACAAGACGGCAGCTCGGGGTCCGCGGACGTCAACACGGTTTCTGTCGTCTCTCCGCGAGTCCTTTCTCGAATGATGAGAGTATTCTCACCACGTTTCCCGCGACAGCAGGGCATTACGGATCTTCAAAGCACCGCCACGTCGGTCTGGCATCGTTAATATAAATTACACCCACAGTGGCGCGTGTGTCGAGGCCAAGCAACATCCTCGAGGATTCGCGCGCGAGCGAGCTACGCGTCGACGTATTACCAGATTCTTAGGAATGCTTATAATTTTACGAGCCTCCTTAATATGCGTTTAGCTTCTGCCGCGGTAGCCTCTCGGTGTATAACCCTCTGATATGCCTCCGGCCTTCGCCTTCTTCCCATCCCTATCCCCCTTCCCTCACCCCCTCGTCAGACCTACCAACGACATTTTCTACTTAACCTTTGAACCAAGATCGTTCGCGCGTAGCAGGTGCATTCCACCTTGCGGCGCGACAATCACTCGAAAATCCGTTTCGCGAAGGCGCGGTCGCTCGCTTCTACCTGATCCTCCTGGAACGTCTATATTGGACACGGGTGAACGAAGATAGATTCTTCTCGAGATTACGAGTTCCCTTTTTCCATCCTTTTCCACGAGTTGCAAATTTTTCGATGCACCGTTCTGCACTCGAGGCTGCGATGAGGAAGCACGAGAAGTTCGCGGATCGCAAACGCGGGGAATGTTTGTTGGCTGAACAAGTTAGAATTATTGAGATTGAGCTTTTATGATTCTCTATTGGGGATATTAGATGGCGCAGGAATGGTTGGATTTAGGATAAAGTAGGATTTAATAATAATTAAATATTACAATTTTTTCGAACAAGTGATTTTAAAATATTCTTTGACCAGAGAAAAAGGATTGCAATCTAAAATACGTAAAAAACTCAAAAATGCAACTCTCTTCCTCCGGATGAACGAGTACCATTTTATTAAACATAGAAAATATGAAGTAGTTTCGAATCGATCGGTATCAGAAAATCTGATGGTCGAGAGTGGAATTTTCTCATCTTTTTACAGAATTGTGTAACGTTCAAGTGTATAGTTGAGACTTTCCCGATTTCTCAGCCAAGCTGCGTTTTTCAATGCTCAAGGTGCAAAACCAGTATGGTACGCGAAAGCCACTCGGCTCGTTCATGAGACAGGTGAAGGGCCACGGTTTTTGTTCGAACAAAACTTCCCGAGTCGCCATTTAAGCACGCGCGTAATCGCCGATGTATGAGCAACCAGTTGTAATTGCATTAATTTCCTCCCATAATTACGAATCTTGCCCGCGGTTTCCGATCGACAAGATCCGTGAAGAAAGTTGCACACCGTGCAGCTTGTAATTAACATTCGCGATCGTTTCGAATGCAAAACGAGTTAGTTGATGTTATTACAAGTATAGGTAGTCAGGATGAAATGTTAATGAAAAATTATTGATTTTTTTTATCTTGAAATTATACAACTTTTATCGTACGAGAATACTGCCGAAGAAAGGATGAGCAATATTGATCAAGTATTCGAGAAATTTATATTAAATACTTTAAAAAAATGATTTATTATTATAATTCTTAAAAAAATTCATTCTTTCGCAAGAGTGTTGTGATGAAATATAATCGTACGAAGACATCGTGTTAAACGTTGTTCTGAAGATTCGAGTGACTAATGAATCGACATTAAATCTTCCTGCTGTTATCTGCGCGTCAATTGATAACGCATAACCACTACTGAAACACACTCGGTATTTCTACAAGTACTCAAGCTGTTGTAACACGTACCTTGTGTCGTTAATGTTTTACGAGCTGTACGGATATTAATATCTTCACTAAAAGCTGCGCTGTATATAATGTCGCAAACAGAGAAAGGAAGGACGAGCATAAATTAAATCTATTACTTTAGATTTTCCTTGATTCTCTATAAACATGTTCTTTTACGAAATTCAAATAGATAAATCGGCAAAGAAATTCAATTAATCAAAATTCATTCGCGATGCAAGATCTTCCATAAATAATCATCATCGAAGGGAACACAATTATTCCTTGTTGAACCGCAACAATCACTTTCGTGTCATCCAACATCGAAAATGATCGCTGCACGATCGTTCAGAGATCCAAGATTTTTTCTCCCCTCCGAACGAGCCGCAGATAAGAATCTAGAATTTCTCACGCCACAGCAAATAAAGTCCGTTCGAACAGTTCGATTCGTCGGATTCGAAAGGACGCTACGTTTTCATTAGTCACGAAACGCGTGGGACAGAGACACCGGTCTCGGCCAGTGTCTCAAGGGTTGACTCAACAACTGTCGATTCGTCACTGTCAGCTAGTGCAGTGTCACGAGCTGCTCGAGATGAGACCGGCGATTATGGAAATGAAAAATGATCCGCGAAAACCTTTGATATTTCGTCCGCTATTCCATCGGGAATACACGGTACGATCTCGTCCTTTGGACGATCGCGAAAGCGGACGGGTTTCCATTGTTTCATCCATAGGAAATGAGCATGTTTTTTCTTTCTCAGAACTGTCATTTTCATGATTTAGAGCATTTAACTTTTTTTGCAATTTTGCAATGAAATTTTTCTAATAAAATTTTTTTAATGAAATTTTTCAATGAAAAGAGTGCTCAAACATTATGTTTGCTCAAACGTTCTTGTAAGTTATAAACGTCATCCATAAACGCTGACCATTTCACAGTACATCAAACGCGACACATTAAAAAAAAAAAAAAAAAACCGCGAGTTACATGTCTCATGAAGCATTAGCCGTCGTTGTCGGTTAATTAACAGCTTAATTAATCTTTCATCGTTGTACTAGCTTGTTCTTTCTTATCACTTGTTGGTAATGGTTGATTTATGATTGACATAAGTAGGAGACAACACTTGTGAGTTTCACGATATCCTTTTTAAGAAGAAGATCACGTATGACGAGTGATATCAGAGTCTGCCTAACGATCGTAATTAAATAACCGTGAGATGACTTAATTATCGTTAATGTGATCGCGATGCACCGCTTTCCTCGGCCTCCGTTGGAGAACAGGCGAAAAGAAGAAGAAAGAGACGAGTTTAATTAATCTGCAGTTCATTCGTTAAAACCCGGAAATGCGACCCTGTTCCCTTGTAATTGTCTTAGTTCGATCGTTTCCTTGGCTAATTGAAATTCTTACCTAAGTACCAGCGCCATCGTGAAAGAAACTTACTTGTCCGACTCTATTATCCGATATTTAATTAACACGTCAACATGGGTGGGCAAAGTGGTTCTAGGAATTCCAGTGCAAGATTTTAATTATTATTGAGAATAATTATGTGTAAAATTAAAATCATATAAATATATACACGTGCTTAGTGGATCTTTAAGATAGCCATAATTCAAATTTAATTTTAAATACAACATTTAATTATTGTTATTAATATTATTTAAATTACTTGCCATTTTTATTTCCTAAAATTAATTGTTAAATTATTTCTTAAAATATTATTATTCCAAGTTGGTATAATATTTTATGAAATTACAAAATTTCTTGTATTTAATATTATCAGCACGAAAAGTCTGTTAATACATTTCGTATTTATTATAAAATAATAATTAAAGTTATTAACTATTTGCAGTCAGCCTTTAGTACGTTATTTAGTAACCCAAAACTTCGAAGCTGCGGTGTCCGAGCGGTTAAGGAGATGGACTTGAAATCCATTGGGTTTTACCCGCACAGGTTCGAATCCTGTCCGCAGCGAAATTTTTTTTTCTTTCAAAAAATCATTTTTCTAACACAAATCGATGTATTTGTAAATGATATGCATGTGTATAATTTTATAACAAGAAATAAATAGATTAATAAATGTTATATAGTAAAAAACTTTAACTTCATTGTTCTGCCTTATGAGAATACCAACGGTGTCAGTACAAGTTGGATTACGATTATTTAACATTTTTCCATTTCTGCCTTCCTGACGTTCATTCGTCACTGTGATTTTGTAACATTCATTCAGCTACGATTACACACGAACTGCAGAGAGAAAAAAGTTTACGAAGCGCGACTTTCACAAATACACGTTCGCTCGAAAGCATGAAGTATGCAGATTTGTACTGCGATTAGGAAGTTGTAATTCGTCATCACACCTACGCAATGAGTGTTACATTCAGCTAAGATTTTACGATCGCGATAATAATTTGCAAATGGTATACGCAGGACTCGATAAATCCAACGGTGACGTTGATGCATTGCGAAAGGTACGTGCATTGCGTCTAGGAGAAATAGAAAAATGATTGTTGCAACGGTGTCTAAACATTGTAACAGTCGAATGAAACTGTTATAAATTAAATTTGAAATTTCCTTTTCACCAAATCAAAGTAGTGCAGAAGGTATTGTAAGATATAGCCTCCCCAAAAATGTGAACCTCAAATTTTCAAATTTTCAAGTCTCAAAATTTTAAGATTTTAAGATTCTCAAATTCTTTCGTAAAATTTTGCGAAACGCAAGGTATTGAACACTTGTTACTATTAATAATACTGAAGGGGACTTAGCATACCCCATTTTTGCCAATCGCAAAGGATAAATAGATTTCATTTCTATTTTATTTTTTATTTAATTTCTGAAAAAGTTTCTTGAAATAACCACGACAGACAAGAGTTATATGAAAACAGCCTCGATTTTAAGAGGGAGGAGAAGCGTCGGAAAAGGAGGAGTCACGAACGAACGAGGCCAAAGACAGAAACCATTTCATAAAAATTCCTGGCCACAGTCGAGCCAACCCCTTCTGTTTCTCTCTCCCGTTGCTCGCTTCTAAAGCCGCGTAATTGAAGAAACAAAGGGGACTGCAATTACGCCACGCAATTACGCCGTTCTAAGCGCGGCTGCGCCGAGCGTAGAAGCATGGCCGAGCCTGGCTTTTCTTCCACGCTCGACACGACTTTTTGATGAAATTATTTCCTCCGGCGGACTCGTAATGCTGTCGGAAACGAGAACAAAATAGACGAGCGAGACCGGAAGCGCGCTTCGCGTCGCGAATAACAATCCCTCGCTTCGGGGTGAAATTAAGCAATCCTTGCTCTAGATCCGTTTCCTGAGAACTGTTTCTCAGCAGGAAGTCGAACCTTTCGCCATGGAATCGATTCAAATACTTAACACCTTATCGACCGGAAACCTTGTATAATAAATTTTCCAATGCCAACGATTATTGGCGGAAAAGGAATTAATTGAATGTCGATCGTATATGATTTATTGTTTGAGAGGAATAATATTAAAATTTTTAAGTGTGTTGCAATAAAGAATTATCTTTCTAATTTTAGTTTTATTATTAAATTAAGAGGATTAGTAAAATTTCATTTAAATAATAATTCTTTATTTAATCATTTAGAATAATTTTCAATTTTGAGGTCTGTTTTATGATAGATACTGCATGTTCACTGCGTCATTTCCAATTTATCGGCAAAAATAGTCACGACTCTGCGTCAGAGATAAAATAAATTATAACCTTGTAGTGGAAAAGTTTCATCATTTTTCACAGGATTTCGCAAACATTACACAAGCCTTTTCCCTGAGTTCTCGATGCACTTGATGCAATTCAGAGAGACAAACAACGAGATAAATGACCACCAATTAAGCAAATAAGGAGTTAAACTGCTTGTAATTTGTATTCACGCAAAAAAAAAACTTGTAGTAAAATCTTGATGACAGGTGGAAATATTGAAATTTGTTTATCATGAGGAGATGTGAAATGTCGCTTGATGCAATAGGTAAGTATGAATAATGTAAGTATTTCATTAAATATATATCACATTAAATTTTATTACATTTGAATATTGCAATAGAATATTAAAAATAGTTTGTATGCGAAAATAATCAGAGAATTGATTTTAAAAACCATTTTCAGTATCAAATATTGATTAATGACTCAACATTTAATTAAGAAAATATTTTAGCCAAGTAAATTTAATTTTTTTTAATTTTTCCGACTATTCTCTGAACCTTTCGTATTGTATTTTACTATCAGATCTCCAATTCATTTATCTAAATTCTCAAACCATTGTAAATAAAATTTAAAGCCCAGTATTTTTATGTGTTTCCACCCATCATCATTAAAATCAACAGCTTGTTCCTTCAATTTCATTCCAATTAAATCAACCTGAATCGCATAAACATGCAATTCCATGGCCAGCAACTATCAAACCTTCCTCTGTCGGCGTATTCTAAAGCGCGCGAGAAATCAAACTCGACGATGAATTAACATACATTTTCCTCTGAATAAGATGATCATAAAGCTTTCGGTTATCGCGGAAATCGCGGGTAACCATTGTACACCCGCGGACAAATGTTCGTCGAAGAGAAACAAGGAAACGTTAAAAAGAAAGACGAGTAAGGAGGATGCAAAAGCGCAAATAAGACGTCGCCCGGTCGTTTAGTCGATCGTGGAAGCGAATCAGAAATCGCATGCAGAGCCACTGGAAAGGTTTACGGCCTTCGTTATCCTCTTTGCGCACTCATCAAGCCCCGAGGGAACGCTAGTCCGGCATATTTCCGAAGAAATAAGCAAACGGAGACCGAGCGTGCACGCCTGACGATCGCGATCTCCGACGCGGATTCCCCGTTTCCGATTCAACGCCGTTCCGCTCTTCGTGATGTACTGAAATGGACTTATCTCGATCCACCTTCGATCCGATCTTCCGTTTCCCTTTGTTGACCCGCTGATGTCTTCTTTCGCGGCACTTTACCCCAACACTGTCAGATATATCAGCATGTACGCTACTTCGTACATAAGTATTCCGACATCTTTTCATTATCGGAAAAGTAAGTATGAAATATATGGGGAGAGAGTCACGCTATGGGAAACGGTTTATAAGCGGAGTTTCGTTTTGGACAGAATAAAAAGGATAAGTTTCCGAATGGCCCCACCAAAATTGAGCATTCAGGTTCAGTATATAACCGAAATTGATTACAAGAAACCGATTAAAATTGGTTTCAGAGCTGGATGTCTTACCGTTTTCGAGATATCGTGGCCGAAAAAAAGAATGGAGCGATGTAAGAATGCCTATTTTTCTATAAGTGCAACGATACATCTGAAGAATGCAAAATGCATTATCTTTTTCTAAAGGAATTGTATACCTAATTTTGTTACATACAGATTCTACCAACGTATCTCTACGTATTGGAATTATTAAGAGGATAAAAGGTTAAGATGGAAATAAAAAGTTGAATCTAGAACGAAGAGGGAGGAAGAAGAAGGCAAATGATGGACCTCAGAGGCATAGTTCATAAGAAGGGCAGCGTAAATTGTGCTGACGGCTAATTTTTAAACAAAGCCTTAATTTCGCAACTTCATAATATCGCTGTGTACCAGTTATTACTCGTCGGGATAATAAATGATTATTACCTGGAGGAAAGAGAAAGCAGAGGGGGTGGAGTCGAAGCAGGCTCGAGGAAGCATCCTTTGATGTCTTCTCGCTCGACCTGCTTCAAGCGAAGCGACAAATTCTTCGATATTCAAGCGATGAAAAGCTTCTCCTTGGGGGGTTAAGCTGGCAACTTGAACGTTGCGGTGAAAACGATTACGCTTTTCAATCGGGAAAAACGTCTCAAAGTTTTTCCTACCCTTCCTTTATAACTTGTCAAAGTAATGAATCAACTTGAATTATTAACAACTGTTGCAAATAATTTAATAATAAAAAATTGATCGCAATAGCAATCTTTATAAATATTTCTATGGAAATAGAAAATTCGCGTATGCAGCAGTTTAGTTATGTTGATGATCATTTTATTTGCATACGCAAATTAGAAATTTTTATGTGTAATTTTGTATCTCATCGATGTGCATTTTCAATTCAATAGAATTCTTTTCAGTAACGTGGTTTTGTTTCCATTTGTCATGAAAATCGAGTTCCGCAATTTTCCATTCGGTTAATTTCTAACGACTGGTATTTCAGTTGAAAAAGCCGAACGTGAATGATTACGTTCGATCGAATTGCTTTGCATAAGAGCATGCCGCTGTCTATACCGGGAATTGTTGCATTCTTTTAGTACCGCGAACATTGACTAATCGAAACGACAATTAAATAGGAAGTAATGTATCTACAAGAATGCGGTATAACGATTGTTATTTATCGATGAGATTTACATGTTTCGTGTGATGTATGAAGTGTATGGCATGCGAAACCATCTCGTGTCTTGTTTCGAAAACAATTTAGATTGATAAGAGTACACTTTTATCAAATTTAAACAGCGTGTAAATAGAAGCGTTATGTAATCATAGACAGCGATAATTGTGATAAGTGAAAAGAATAAAATTGAATTTATTTTTCATTTTAGATTTGTATACTCGCGATTAAATCAGACTTTCCTCGAGAAAACACCCTATGTAGAATTTTTCTAATACCATTGAACTCCTTATCAAAATCAATCAACTCCTTATCGATAATTGCTCGTCAATAATGAACAAACCCTTTATCTTCCATCTAATAAGAGAATCACCGTATAAATGCGCAATTCGGTTAAACGCGTTCACGCGGATCGTCAATGGAATAGCTGGACGGGGGCATCGCGAGACACGTGAAATTGATGAAAGTATGCCGGGTCCTGGCATTCCACGAAAGTTTCGAGTTCTGGTCAGCTTTGGCAGACCGTTCGGGATGAACGCATCTGTTTGGGGAGCCGATAACGCGCTAGACGCGTCGCGTCCGTCCTCTTATTAATGAGAGGACATTCTCGATGAGCCTTCGGAATCCTCGTAAGGCGAATACGCGAAGAATCCACGGGTAAGTTGGCTCCGAATGAAAAACAGATGCTGATGACACCGTCGCGTCGCTCCGAAATCTCGCTTTTTCACGACCAACCCCTTTGATGCCGGATCGCGGGGAACACGTGCCATCCAAGGCGCCTTTCGCTTTCGTTTCAACGAGGAATCCTTTGAAATCGCCATCCTGATCACTTCCGGCTGCCTCTTGATGAAAGGATAAAGCGTTAAGTGGAATTGTTATTAATCGAATTAATTAGTACTTGTATGAAATTTAACTGGTTTGAATTGCCACGTTATATTATTTTATCCAAAACATGTCTTTTCACAATCAATCAATCGCAATTAAAATTTATATAATATTGAGTTAACTCGAGGATGTAATTGATCTCGACAATATTAAACTTGCTCGACGATCTACTTAATATGTATCTCAGAACGTTTAAAAAATTATTCCACAGATAATCGAAAGACACGCACGCGTTTTCCACAAGATTTACTTCGAATTTGATGTAAGCAACCACTTCGCTCAGGTGACGATCTCAATTGATGAGATGATCACACGCGATCCCTTAATTGCCATCTCGCCGTGCAGGTGGCTCGTAAGGAGGAGCGTGTGCTTCTGCAACAGCACGCACAGAGGTGTCTCTATTAAGCGTGGAAACTAGAGAACCGTGCAAAATGTCTGCCTCGAAGGGGTGTTCTCTATATTAGCTCATTTTATGTAGACGCCGCGGGTTCTATCAAATTAACTTCATACAGGCTTCTCGCTTACCACGAGTTTCCGCCGTCTCGACTCTTGGTTCGGTGCTTTCCTTTTGATCGATCGGATCGGTTTATCGGGAATTCTAATTAACTTCCAATTTCGAAAGCTTATGCCTTCAAGACGTCTCAAGAATATCTTGCGTTAAATTCTTCTCAAATATAAATATTTCGCTGATATTTATGAGAATACGTTATTAAATACCGCAATATTAACTTTTTAGTTACTCGAGCATTCGCTGTTTATACGAGGAGACAAAAACTTCTCTAAAAACGTACGACAGCGCAAGGCAAAATGGATCTCTGAGAAGTTTCACACGTTTGTAATTTCTGAAACTGATATGCACCGAGATTCCCTATGCAATTCATACAGGTATGTTCAACGGTCACGCGACTAACATTTTACTCAACTTTGCGATGTGTATGTACACGTAATTGGAGTACATGAATTGTTTTTAGCTGACGTTTATATTCCAAGGTGATTTTCATTCTTTCCGATGCAAATAAACAGAACACGATAAGTTTGTGTTTTACCATCGCAAGTGTAAGAGCCAATTAAATTTTTCACGATAATTCAGTGAGAACGGTACTATAGCTTGATAAATTATTCAATATTATATATAAATAAATTATTCCACTATGTACCTATTCTAAATTTTACGAATTGGTTATGCAAGCTTTGAACTATAATTTAGAAAATCACAATCCAATGTAAATACAATAGAGCCTTGATAATTGTCCACATTTGGGGTTGTAGGAGAGAAAATTTTTGAAAAACGGAAACTTAACAAGGGCAAGAAATGGATACAAGCATAACATAATATTTATAAAAACACATTTATTTTTAAAACACCCCTGAAGAAACTGTGTGCTGAGGATACGTGAATAGTATTAATGAAAGTAGATGTGCAGAAAATTAACGAGAGGAAAGTTATCAAGAGTCTACTGTATCCGGAAAAATAATGACAAATTTCTAAATAATAAAATTTCAATTCACTCTAAGATTCGTCGTGCCAAAGGGGTTAAATTTGTCTCAGAACTGTACCTATACATATATCGACTTCTATGGAAAAGTGAAGAGAATGTCAATAGAGGAAATGATGGTTAATCTCGCTAAGGAATAACGTAGTAGGTGGTCCACCGTATTCGTTAAGTTACATTGGATAGATTCGAAGATAAACAGAAGCTACACCTCGAGTAACACGTACGAAATTAACATAGCTGAGCGCGGTTCGACGTTTAAAAGCTGATCGCATTTCCATACCGGTGCCATTCGGTCCCATTTCAGGCCACTACCTTTTGCTAACACGTTGGTCTATATTTGCCCTCGGACCTCTCCAAGACTCATTTATATCCTGTTATCCGTGCATCTTTACGCGGTGGGCTTTCTTCGTGTTCGAAGGTCGATCCTCGTCGGCGAGATCCTCTTCCGTTGTAACCGACCCCTATCCCTTTTTTATTCCTTTTCTCTCCTTATTCTTTTATTTACATTGTTTCTTCGAGCTTCCCCTCTTTATCATTCTTTTTAACATTCTACTTTATCAGTGTTACGAAAAAAAATGTAGGTATTTCATTTTAATCAGGGAAATATGACAAAAAAGTTCGACTCGAAAATGAATTAGTAAGTGGTAAATTGTATCTGCTTAAAGGTTCGTTAATGAAACAACAACGCGAACGGAATCCAGCCGAGACGATTTGTCGACGAAACGTTGACACCGTCGTTACGCAATGCACAAATCAACAACGGTGCCGCTTGCTTCCTCATTAACCGATGCAAAAGTGAATTGCGAAACGGCCAACCGACGACGATTTATAAGGAATTTCGGGATTCGAGATTAGAAGAGATGCCGTTGCAGCCGATGAATCACTCCAAGTTCGCAGGCTGCGATTCCCGGCATTCAAAAGAGGCGTTAAGTGATTAAACGACTAGTTGTCATCGGTGACATTAACATATTGCGTTCTCCGCGGCTAGAGTTAATGACTTGTATCCAAACTACTGGCTGTCATGTAGAAAAGAATTTATATATGACAGAGACGACAGTTCGCCGGGGAGACCGATGAAAGTGATCCCTCTGGCTGCGAACGGGATAACGGATATATACGCTGAATATCACCGAACACAATGCACTTTGATCCCTCCACTTAAGCATTTATCTTTCCTCTTTCATCAGCGATTCCATCCTCTTTGTCCTTTTCGTGAAATATTTAATCGTTGAAATTGATCGCAGCATTATCCGTGAACTACTAGTTTTCATCGAATCTAAATTTCAAAGATTTCCTGCTATTTATTCAACCAGTGAGATTTTTCGTCTGCTACAAAGTTACTTTCTCTGTGAATACGTATTTTGATATAAAGTTTTAATATAAACCTCTGATTCGAACGCCTCTTCTCGATTTTGAAAATCATCGAATAAAGGAAAACGATAGAGGAAGAAAAAGGAAGAGAGGAGGAAAGTTTAGCACCGATCGAAAGAAACTTTCACCGGTGCTCGTAGATCCTTCGCGAGATCTAGAAAAGCGATACGTTTCCGCGGCACGGGACGGGTTCTTGCGGTTTCCGCTCTCGATCGAGCGGATCGACGTGACTTTCGGGCTGCATGGACGGGAAATCCGAGAAAAACCGTGCACTCTATAAAAGCTAGTCTCATTATGAGCTCGCGTTACCGCGGACAGTCGAGAGGACCTCTTGCCGGCATAAAATACAGCTCGGTATCGTAAAGCACTCGGCGCGCGGTTACAACCGCTTACAAATGACTCTCTTAATGCCCGTTCCCCGCTGTATATATTTTACAGCGAGAGAGTTCACTCTCGTCGCTATAACTTATACTTTCTGCGCCGGCTATGCAAGGTCCCGCAAGAAAAATAAGGATCGACACGGAGATCCGTTCTCCATCTTACGCTTGCGTGCCCCGTTACATGGCTCCAGTTTCTTTTTAACGAATCTATTTGACCGCAGGTTCTGCCGCCATACGGAAGAAAAACATTGAAACAAATGTCGCTCGATTAACTGGAAAAAGGTTATCCATTTCCTCGTGAAACTATACTTTAGATAAATATTCCAGAGGGAAAAAGTAGATCTTTTGGAACATGAGGATTATCAAACAGATTGTAGTATAAGTTAAAGTCCTTCAATTGTTAGTAATTTACTTACATGATTTTTGACCAATTATCACAAAATGTTTTTTCTCTAACTTTTTCATATTTTTTAAACATCTAACAAACCTTAATAGCCCAATTGTACAAATTCCTTATAAAACATTTTATTACCTATAAAATAATAACAGAGAAAATTGTTCTAAGAATTATGGGAACTTCTGTACACCCCTAGCCCCGAATTAAGAGGAGGTCTAAGGGAGGTTTTAGCCCCGGAGTCCCGTGCCGACACATTACGTATCGTTGGGGGAATGCGCACGCAACTAAAATGTGCGACCCATAGACTTTCTATAGAAAAATTGTAACCTCTGTAACTTTTGACTCCGACCACAAAGACGCACAAATACAACGGTTTTGAGCTAGTTTCAACGAGACCTTTCTAACTCTAGTAGTTCTCAAGTTGAAAAGTGACACGGACTGACGTCTTTGCGCTTTATACGTATATAAAGATTTTTCTGTCAAGAGTAACAGCAAGAATACAGAGTAACAACAATGAAATTGAACCGTGTCTTGACGGTGAATCAGTCAAGCAACCGGGCCAGTGACTGTCTCGCACGTAAATATAGAGACGCTTAGCACTCGTCGGCGTCGTGGAGCAAAGAATTCGCAGGCATTGTGCTTTAACGCCGAGTCGAAATGGGCCTCGTGCTTTCTTTCTTTTTTTTTTTATTCACAGCATTCCCAGCTCGAGAAGTCGGCTCGTGCCGCGAGCTGGAAAAATAACAGCGGCGCTTCGCGCTCTAAATTCGATGCGGCCGTACGCTAATTCGGTTCCGTTCGAATTGAGTAACGACAGGGTCAACGAGATCGTGAAAAAACGCGTTGGATCGTGAATGGAACTCGAGGAAACTCGATTGCAATCTCACCGTTTAGACTTTAATTAATAACGAATCATAAATGGCAGTTGCTTCGACACTCGGCGCACTTCTCAGAAAAGGATTTGTCGTGATTAGATGTCTGATCGAGTACGTAATTGGAAATTCTTGTTGATGATGCGTGAAAACAAGTGCAGTAGAATGATCGTGGGATTATTTAATTAATGGCTAATCATTTTTAAAGGAACCGTGTAGAATTCAGAGAAGGAAATGTATTAAATAAAAATTGGGACTCTCTTCATGGTCCGCCGTCCGAGGGTTAATTTCCTTCTCAATTATCTCCCACCCCCGTCGATATTCAGAGTCATGAACCATCCTCAACCTCTATAAATCTCCCTAAAAGTCCTACAACAACGTATACAACAGTGATTCGAAAAACGCGAAAGCGATTCGAACGCGTGAAAAAGTATTTAACCGAGCGAGTCCATTATAGGCGCGAGATTTATGGTGCGGCATCGGGATTCGAAGGAGTGGCCTGGTGCGACGAGAAAACAATAACGTCGTTCGAAACGTTTCGACGGATTTTATAAAGCCCCCCACCAAAAAGTGGCTGGTCCCTGGCTGCGAGCCAACTGGCCCACGGTTTATTATAGTTTTGTTATGACAGCGGGGCGTTTCGGTAAATTAATGCCGAAACAAATGTATCTCGTTCTGAGAGGGTGCCGCTTGTATCTCTAATTGAATTGGTAAACACCATAAGTTAACCGGTAAGTAGTCATGTCGACGTAAATCACTTTCGGAAGATGACCTGTCACCAGGGACGACATCGACGGAACCGATGATTCTGAAATGCTTTTATCTTGGCTGGTTTTAAAGAAAACGCATTTTACATACTCCCTCACGAAATCTTATTATAGATCCCTATTATTGATCATTTTTACTAATGTTTCTTTTGCCAGAAAAACAGATGTAACAATAAAGTTATTTGAAATTCTATATGAAAAAATATGGCATTTTAATTTCACCAGTCTGACACTAAATTTTCTCAATTATGTATGTAATTATCACACAAACACAATAAAGAAAATTAAGAAAATTAAGAAAAGCTGTTGAGTTTTTATTATAAGTACCTATTCCTCGCGGTTAAAAAATAATCTTTTCTGAAAAAATAACTATTAAAATTTTGTGTAAAGAATAAAATTCTGTAAAAGAATCTTTCCTACCTGTTGATTCTATTTTTATCATTGATATTATCCTTTACTTGGCGATGTTACCTTCATGATCGAGAACTCGATCTTAGCAGAATTCACGCATACATCATGGAGCGAGTAAAAAGACGGATCATTTTTTCGTTCGCAATCGAGGAAGACGGAACGTGCTGGTGGTGCACGTCGGTTATTGCGGCTCGCACACGAGCCAGCCCGATAGAAATATTTTTGCCGGGCTAAATGGGTTTCTTCGGAAAGTCCGGGAGAACACGAGGGCAGCAGCTGGCCGGCGATGCGACAAATCATACCTGCCGGACAGCCTACACGCTGCAGTCAGCCGCGGTTGCACGCGTGTGCATGCTGATGCACCCGCGAAAGGGGAGAGCCAATGGCGTAACCAGAGACAACTTCTCGAAGACAATAACACGACAGAGGGGTGAAAAACGAGGGATCTTCAGTAGTCGATAAAGTACAATATCTAACAATCTTTATTAGGAAATAACATAAAACTCGTGATCATACTTAATTTTTTTTGAAACGCGATTCATGTACTGTTTATAAAATTCATTTAAACTAAATTTAAATTGTCCTGTCTCAATAGTCCACTATTTCAAGGTTGAATATCATTTTTGTTGTTTAAAAATTTCTATCCTCAACTTTTTTTAAATTTTTTAATTTGAAAATTAAAATAATTAAAATTAATGTATTACTTTCTACGTCAATTTTAAAGTTTTCGTGAAATCATATGAAGTTGATTTCTTTGGTTTTCAATTGAAAATGCTATATTTCGTATCAATAGTAATTACACTGGAGGAGAAGGATGATTTCGAGTTAATTTTTCAACTGACAGTGATAAAACTGTATGCAAGATCGTTGTGGGTGTGGAATGCACGAAAAGAATTTCAACGCGGTGTAAAGATTATGCGACCCTGTATGGAACTCAAGTGTATAGTCGTTTATGGTACTGGACGATAGGTAATGTTTCGAGTTTCGCGTATGGGAGATCAGTGGTTAATTAACCGCACTCTAAATGGCAGATACCATAAAATTCTCGAGCTTCTTCTTTGATCTAACTCAAGTAGTCGGTGTAATTACACTATTGATAGCTGTTTCCACGTCACTTAGGAATTCACGGTTTATTCGAAAAATTTTAATACTTGGAATCACTATAAATTACAGGAAAAGCAATTTCAGAGACGTTAATAGATTTATGATTAAATTTTGCTTCCTATAGAGACCATTAAAGTGTCTTTTAAGATTGAAAGAAATTTCATGAATTTTCGAAAAACATTACTATGTTCCGACAAGAAAATTCCAACTTTTAATGTAATTATTCAAAGAACAAATTTATTTAAAAAAAAACAATATTTTTAATTCAGAAAATCTTAGTTTCTTCAATGAAATTTTCAATTTATTAAACGCAAGTTTTCCCAGTAGGAGAATTATTTATGTGTGTAATAAAGTCATTAAACAAACTGCAACGCAATAAACAATCAAGCAGATTGATAGAATTATCGCTGTCGCTTTATTTCTAATTGGCGAAAGTTTGTACAACTTGAAAGTGTATACTCGTAATTTTATGGGGAACAAGCGAAAGCGAGGTGGAATAATACAGTTTCTAATCGTTTCCCAGGACAATACATTCAATAGATCAGTTTGTACAATCCATTCGATTTGTATTATTTTTTATCGAATACAGAAGAAAAACAACAAAATTCTTTTCATTTCTTTCCTTGTACAAACGATACCAGGTCAGTTTTGACCCATGTTTTAAAGTGTTATTTTACATGATACAATAAATATTTTTCCAACAATTCAGAACTTAATACTCCAACCTTACAATTAACAAAAAATGTCGCTTAATGTACCATAGAATTTGAAAACCTTAATTGCAATATCGGGTACCATCTAATACACAGTGAAAAGTCAAGAAGCCTAGAATCTTGAAGTTATAGAGGCAAGGTCTATAAGAATTCCACGGAAGTGAGTATCGAGCGATGCCAGATGCGCGATCCCTGTTCACGAGCGAGATAAAGAAGAGGCTTAGCCCAGAAAAAGAATGGCCGGCGTCGAAAGGGAATGGAAAAAAGGCCTGAACTCGCGGGCAAGTATTTTCACGCGAAAAACACCGGCGAATTCCTTGGTGCTCGGGGTCCAGGCGCGTTGCGCTCGGCCAAGAATAAATCATGGAAAAGGCAGCCGGAGAGGGTAAAAGAAAACGTTCCCTCGGCGAACGAGGCAGCCGCAATCTAGTAGCAAACGAGATAGCGGAGTCGGCGACCAGAAGGGTTCATAACTTTCCCAACTTTTCCGCGGGCCATTAATTAATCGGATGCCAGCGGGTTTACGCTACCGCGCGGACGACGATCGCCCGCTTACAAGAGAAACAGATAAAAGCATCGGATACGGGGATGCGTGGAGCCGTGGTTGCACGGGGACGAACCAGCAGGAACGTCTGATGTTGGATGCGCCGAAGGGAGGCGGGGGAAAGAGATGCGGAGGGAATCCGAAGGAATTGCGGGGACCGTGAGTTCCGCGGGGTTAAACAGTCGGTATTTCAGTAATGGAGGCTTATCGTGTGCTACCACAGTAGTCCGAGTGCGAGTCCGAGTTCGAAGCCTGCCGCGACTCGCTTCGAGGTACGCGGCGTTTATTAATTCGCCACTTACCTCGCGTACGCCTTGGCCCGTTCTTTCGATATCGATGAGGAATTAGGCGCGTTTCACGAGACGCGCGGTCGCTAGCTCCGACCGCGTGTAACCGCTGGAAAGCGGCCATGGAAACCGACCTAGTCGTAAATAACGTACGCGGCCGTGAAGTGCATCTCCCTGCAATTAACTCCACTCCCCCGTCCCTCGCCGGCACCCATGCTCTTTTTGCCGCGAAGATCCTTCCGACGCGAACTCCTCGTTATACGCACCGCCGCAGTTTTTCCCTCGTTACGAGATACATACAGTTTCGGGAAGAAGAGTCCATTATCTTGTCTGTTCGTTTGTCTCTAGACGATGGGTTTTTCTGGGCTTGCAAAAACGCTTAATGAGATTGAGAAGTTCCGATCATGATTTTGCGTTTTGAGATTATTCAAGTATGGTATTTTTAGAAGTGTGCAAGAACCAGAAAATTTCGGGTATATGATATTTGGATTGAGTCGGGTCGGGTCGAGTTCAAGTCCACAGACATCTATTCTATTGAGATACTGACCCTGCCAGATCCGAGTACCCGAAATTCTTGAGTTTACTAAAGTATAAATCTGCGAGGACTTGAACCTGACCCGATTCGATTGGATCCAAGTACAGGATACTTGAAATTTTCGAGCCCTCGAAAGTATAGGTGTGCCAAAACTTTAACCCGACCCGACCCGAGTATTGGGTACTCGGAATTTTCCAGTTCTCGAAAGTATAGATGTGGGAGAACTCGGTCCGACCCGACCCGACCTCATCCGACGCAAGTATCGAGTACCCGAAATTTTTAGATTATCGCACATCTCTAATTACTTGCACACAATAGTCATCAATTATCATTGCGAAGTAAAAGGATTAACTAGATGAACCGACAGGAGCGATAATTAAGCTTCGAATCATAGGACTGGAAAGAAGTATTTGAACCATCAAAGGATCGTATCAATTCTGTTAACTTTTGAACGATCTATCTGCTACCAGGCAATGACACGCGTTACGCAGGAGAATATTATTTGGACTTGTGAGAGGCAAAGACTCGTCCAGCAAAACTGGTCCTCCACGACAGCTGACGTATCAAAGAGATTCCGACCCAATGATGGTTGGCCCTTCGATCTAGATCAGATCAACGATATCTCAAAAGCAATTTTTAATTAATCCTGTTGCACGAAGGGAACGATACGCCTCGTCTTAGTATTTCTTTTGAAAATCAATTAAATGGATGGTTAATTAGCCCATCGGAGCTCGATGAATTTTATTTGATTTATTGCGTGTTTTTGCAAATTATAATTTGCTAATTCAAACTATAAATAAAATAACAGACAGTTTTTTTTTAAATTAGCTGGCTGTTCGTGTTCTAGACAAAACAAATTCGAACAGAATGTAAGCGAAATTGCTTCTCAATTACATTGAATTCTTTTAGTTACGGGACAACATAACACGGATTTTTCACCGACACGATCGTTGACAGCGCAAACATCGTTATTTTCCCAACAATTCTCTTATACCACGTCGCCAGTGAATTTCGAGTGAACGGTAGCAGAAACACGAGAGGAATTTGGCAAACGACCGATGATCGTGTCCGGCGAAAAATTTGTCGCCCGACAGTTTTCGCAAATTAATCAAGCATTGTCAGCGATTTGGCTTTTCACCTTTCGTCCGGTTTTGGAATCGTTTCAAAAGCACCACTGAACTTTCTTGTAATTTACACTATCAGAATTTCATTACTCTAAACTATAATGATCCATTTTCTAATTTTCACAATTTACATGTGTTCTAGAATCAATACGTAACTAAATTAGAAAATAAATGATTTGCTCTGTGATCTGCTTGCAATGCACACAATAATTTATGAAGCAAGTATAATATTTTCATTTCAAATGTAGGTAATTGAATATCATTCGTCTTTAATAAATTTTCTATATGAAATATGTGTTGCATTAGCAATTTTTAAGGAAATAATGCACGCCAGGAGATGGTTTATAGTGAAAATCCAACAAGAAACACGAGTTTTATTTATGATTCACTGCAGTGCGTTACACGAAGCATTACCATTAATCTGCGAAGAAATACACCTTCAGACAACGAATTAAATATCCTTTATCACGGTCTTATCTACCATTAAGGTGGGCAAAGCAAAGTTTCTTCTTCCTCGTTCTTCTTCCGAAACAATCAATTTCACGACATATCAAATTACATACAAAAATTCTGACTATCTGTTAAAATATTAAATTCAAGTCAGAGCAACTATGATCTGTTCTTCTGTATTCGAGCATTAATTAAATTAAATTTTAAATACCTTTTGCTAAATATTAGATTATCGATAACCCATGTAACATGTTAATAAAAAAATGGTTTTTAATATCCGTTCCAAGCCTTCACCAACACTCATGAACGTTGACAGCTAGAAGGTGCGTTCTAGATGCATTTTTTTCGCGATCGAGGCCAGCCAATTGTTCGCGATCGGCATTGAAGCGATCTAGCATTGAAATCGTCCTAGATTGTACTCTCGAGCCACGAAGGCTGAACCAGCTTCCCTCAGTTTCCTGATACCCGTTCATTCTACCTTTTTTTTTCCTCCTCTCGTCGTTCCTTTGTCCTCCGCTTGCAACAGGTTACCCGCTATCGATTCGATCTCTCCACACTTCCGGGAGCCTTCGCTTCCTCTATAATGGACGAGAGATCTCGCGACGATTCGCATTGTTTTCAGTTTCGTGTCAACGGATCTTATGTACCGATTCGCGAGACCAATTCCTTCGATCGGCTTCACCGATACGTGCGTTCCATTATTTTCGGAAACAAATCAGACAACTAATAATGAAATGTATTTTCAGTATTAATTAATTTCTTAGTTCCTTTGTATGTTGAATAATTTCATGACATAATAAATGAAGAAGATTCTATGATATCGATGAATTTGATTGAGTTAATTCCTAATTGAAGATTTTATAATGAGTTGATCGATACAGCTGATAATTAATCATTTTTAATTATGGAGATTAATGAAGGGTCTGTGTACCTAGTCATTTTTAATAGATTTTTAAGCTTCGAATTGATGTACCATAAGTGTAACAAAAGTAATAAATATACATTGACAATACAACAGTCATCGAATCATGTTTAAAATTGAAAATCACTTATACCATATCAAAATGGAGGAGAAATGAAACGGTACCGTCGAGATCGCTGAATTTCAGCGGAACGGAAAAGAAGCGGAAGGTGGGTGAAAAAAATTATGCGACATCAAAAAAGAAAGATAGAGAAAGGCTCGTTTGGAATTGCAAATCGTCGACCAGATGGACGAGCGTTTGTCGAAGGGTGAAATTCCACGGGTGAACCATCCAGTTAGCCGACCAATGGAATAATATTTGGGTTACGCAAACAACACCACGAACGGGAGACAGGGAAGGAAGGAAGGAAGGAAGAATGAGATGAAAACGAGGGAAGTAGAAGAACAGGAAGAAGAAGGAAGTGGCGTCGAAGAAGCGGCTGCCGGAGGACTCTTTATACACCGTCTAAATGTCCTTCGTGACAAACCACGGACGCGATCCTTCTCCGGCATTCATTGAATTGTAGATTCGTATGGACAGATGGACACGTCCATCGACAAACTTGCAGTACTTACGACCGGCAAAAAGCATCGGGAGACTCTGGAAATCTTGCGATCATTTATATAGCGACGACTGATCCCCAGAGACTTCCGTTTCGATCGATCGATTTTGCTATCGATCGAGTACAGCCGATTTCGTACGGTTTCAATCGATTTAAATCGCTAGGGAACATTTCTGTATCTTTATTGATGTTTTAAATAAATGATTTTAAGAAAATTGATTGGTACTTGTGATGATTTTCATTTTGAGTCAATCGGTATTATAATTAGAATCGTGAAACTTTTGCATATCATTTGAATTTAACAACTGGGGATTTCATATCAATTGCACTCTAATTAACACGTTGAATGCCATGGGAGTCACCCGTGACTAACACCGGAAATTAGACATGGCTCAATAATTAAAAGAAAACAATAGAAAATCATTACTTTAAATAATATCGCTATGGTACAAATAATGTAAGATAGCAAATAGAAAACTTGAAATTTAAAATTTGAAAAATAACTTATACCTATTCTAATTAGTTAGACCTTTAATACGTCCCGCAACAAATGTCTATTTCACCTGTCAAAAATACCTGTAATTATAAACCTGCTGCAAACTTCTTAATCAAATCTATATCAATTCAATTTTACTTAGAATCTATAAATTATCCGCAACATTGTTTTCAAGAAAGAACTTTTTACCGGTAGATAGTTAGGAGCTGTTCGTTTCTTGGTAGACGGGAAACGGTCGTTAATCTTTCTTGATAGAAGCTCGCGATTTGGGCGGATTAGAGGCAGCTCGTGGCTCGTAATTGTGTTTAAATATATCGCGGGTCGGGATATGGAAGAATTCGAATCCGGCCGAGGACGCGCAGGGTTAATTGTGATTTGTGACTTTAGATTGTTGCGAATAGACGCACGGACATTTTCTTGGACATAGTGGACGAATAAAGATGTCTGTTTGCAGCGGTTGCGCACGGCACGTCGCGGGACTCGCGACGCGCTATAACTTTACTCTTTCAATTTAATCGACCACCGTGTGCCCCTGTTTTCTGCGAAAACCGTCCGATTGCGAAACACGGATCGAGATCGAATCGTTTCGACGAAAATCCGAAGCTTCTTTGTCGCGTTGTCTAAACTGTTCACTGTTCAAAGTAATCGGACGATCGTCTTTACTGAATAACTTCATTGTTTCGGGAAGAAATTTGGAAATTGTCCCATCATTTTGACGTAAATTTATGGTACTAGACAGTTTTTATATTCATCAGGCAAAAACTTATTTTTAGAAGAACATTAGGTTTTCTAACGATAATTGTTAACGAAAATTATTTTTTAAAGTTATTAATATTCATTTGAGTTAAAAATTTAAAGCTTAACACTAGAACTATCGACGTTCAAAGTAAATTGATCTTTAAATTGAAAATAAAATAAAATAATAAATAAATAAAAAGTGAAACGTAAACTCAACAAAAGTCAACATGTATGTAAATAAAAATATTTTAATAAATTTTATAATTTAAAATAAGAAATTTAGAACCACTCATTTCGACACCTTTGGTAGTTCTAGAATTAAGCAACCAAGTAGCTTTCAAATTATAAAATTATAAATAAATTACTACTAAACTTAATCAACTTGTGCAAATAACTACAATATAAATTTACCAGCTTGAGAGGTTAATACACAAGTTTGCATGGAATTTCTGATACTACACTCTAGTAAGAAAAATAAGACCAAGTGAAAAAAATTAAACTGTTCAAAAGGAATGTCAGTCGAGTATTTTAAATTAATCATTTACGATAATATTAACATTGAACATGTATCAGAAAATTACGTTGTTACAGAAAATTATCTTAATTACCTACGTTTTCTTAGTTCCTTTTAATGAAGGAAACAAACGTCTATCAGATGGTAAAACATTTATAAAAAAATGTACAAAGTCGACGCTATCGGTAATTACAAGCTACGCCTAACATATTTAAGTGTAGCTGACGTGCACGAAAACTGAAAAGTGAGACGTTCGATAGGAATAAATTGCACAGGTTAAAAAGACTTTCCATTTAATTAACGTCATTTAATGAGAGATACGTATCCACGTGGACGATGATCGGTCGAGATCCAAAAAAAGGAACAGGTGATCGGACCAACCGTCCACAGACACGATATTGCAGAGGGATAGGGTAATTAATTGCCGGAATTTTTGCCTAGTCGAAACAGAGGTATATGAGAATCGAACAGAAGCATTTGCTGTTTTAATGTATTCCTTTCAACGCAATCGGCACAAAAAAGGTTTCAACGAAAAGGGGAAAGAATGAAATATTAATAATGAGCATGTATCGAGTGATAACAAAAAGAGTTAATTCCACAATTAACTTCTCGTATTTTTTACTTTTTATAGCGTGTCAAATTGGAGAAAGCCAGATACGTTTGGCAGAAGTAACCCGTATACTTGAATTTGCCAAATTAAAATCATTTTTATTAGACCGAACGAAGACCCGTATCGAACCACATGACAATTTTAAAAGACAGCTTCTCAGTAATTAAAACTGCAATTAAGTATAAATGATTTGTTAAGGACCAGAGAAAAATTTTATTTTTCAGGACCTACCCTCGAAGCTTCATTTTTATTGCAAAATTGATTAAACATTTCACTTAACTAATACTTGTACATATTTTAATTTTAGAAGATTGTTTTAGAGTGTAAAACAAGAAAAAATTAGGCTCGGGAATCAAAGATCCGTAACGCCGGTCGTGTTGGTGAGAATTAATTAACGAAGACGTAGAATTAATTGTGGATTTATAATGAATAAAATCTCTAAGTTCTGGAGCTTCGCAATCATCGTTGATCACCGATGGAATTGCGGTGTGTCAACTTGTTAACGATGAAACGACAACGAAGGTGAAAAAGTGAACAACGAGACTTTCACCGAAATCGAGGTGAACCCGCCGTACCGGTTTCCGCGAAAAAGTTCATACGTGACCCGGCCGTGATCAGCGATTGCGTGGCGGGCATAAAGCGGCATCCGTGCACCGGGTGCCAGGTAAAGACACCGATGGACAATCCGTTGGTGATCGCGTAAAAACCGATCGGACGACCCTGGTAGAACCTGATCTGATTCCCCAAAGACCGGCACGATCATTTCGAGTCGACAATAATGCGCTTTTAAGAATCGGACGACGGTGTCAGGATCAAAATTCCTCGGACAATGTATCGTGAAAATTAAAAACTTCTTGCTGAAAAATGATGGCTAAGAAACGAGATAAGAGTACTTTGAGAATTAGACTCGGGTAAAAAGTCACAGTTGTTTCTTATTAAATTTGAATTTGATGAAGTAAGGTTCAACGTATCTTGCTAAACTTTTTATGAAAAGCAGATTTTTCTTCGGGACAGTATAAAAAAATTACATAAGAATTGCTTGCAGTATTGGTAAATAAATGAGTGAGAAATTACGCAAAGTTCAAGGCTTTCAAGTGTAATTCTTCCACACACGCGCGTCCATGTTTCAGACATTCACAGTAATGATAAAGTAACATGTATCCTACCTTGTATCTAATAGATATTTACATTCTCTTGCTTCTAAACCGTGATTATCCCTAGGGAAATGTATTTTCCTTGTTATTGTACGTTCAGAATAATTATAAAATTCTAATCTTTCAAATTCATCATATCATTTAAGAACATTTCTAAGCATCCACGGAGTCTGCACCGTTAATACATATTCGTAATTAAAATCCAATCATCGGATTAATTAAATTGAACTCAACTCGCGCGTAATTTCTATCGACCGGCCGCGAATCGTCTAACAAACGGACGACCAGCTGGCGATCACGGGTCACGGTCGGGACTTCGATTTCAATTAATTCCTCTCGTTAGCCGCAACGAGAGCGAACCCCGTCCGGCCAAAAAGTCCCAAAGAAATTTCATTAACCGGCTAACTGAGCTACGCGCAAAACGTTTTCGTTCGTAAAGGCCGGCGAATCGTTTCCAATTACACTTACTCTGCCCGCAAACTGCGTTAAACACTGAAATACGCCGCGACACGATGTCGTTTCTTCGTGGGTCCCGATCGTTAATGTCGATTCACCGGCTCCCTCGCTTCGACGCGCGCCGGATAAAAAATAATTGAAACTGCCAAGGGAGCCAGTTACTCCGACACGCCCCGAGAACAGCTCTCTCGTGAAAAGTTTGCGGCAAAAAGCCTCCCTCTAGAAACGGAGTCGACTAATTTGTTCGTTTCGAATCATCTATCACGAATTTCTGTTTTTCACGGTATGAAGATCGGCGAGAAAGTAGTCGGAAGCTGAATCACTCGATGCACCGGTTCAAAGATCAAGTTCCTATGCTTGGCTGCCTCGGAAAAATCCTGCTGATCGCCTGGTCAAAGGGTTAAGTAAAGACGTAGCATCGTGCGTGATTATGGGAGCCGACACCAGCGGCTTCTTTTTCCGCGCGATCGCTCGCTGCGTTTTATGGATACGACCGCGTCGCGTCACTGGCGCAGAACTTCTTGTCGTTTGAATGAAGTTAAATTAAAGATAAAGAAATGGTGTTAACTCTTTACGTATTCGACTTGTCAGAAAAGATGTCAGACAAGGTTTGTATAAATTTTAATTCTCTGAAATTCTTGGACATTTTCTGCGTCGCAACTACTGTCACGCGTTTCGTTTCGATTAATAAGTCAATTACACGACGACAAGGGTAAACAATTTTAACGGGTGTATAATTAACGCGGCACGATACCGGACACCAGCAGCCTCTCCCCGGGATCGGTGCAAACGAGCCTCGAAGAGGAAACGAATACCAATGGGAAATCGTAGAAATTGCAGAAACTCTACTCTTGTTAAATCGCGATTAAAGCGCAGCACGGTCGAGTAGTTAGCGGTGTTGACTCGTTCGGCAAAGTCGAAATCGTAATCCACGCTCGAACGAGTCGAGCACCCCGCCTCTCGATAGGTGGTCCAGTTAGAATAACTCTCACGATCTTGCTTTCCAGTCGCGTACGCGTTCGTCAGTTACGCGTTTACGAAGAAATCGCTTTTCATTAACCCTTTAACTAAGAAAGGCGTACGAGATATGCTCTTTGGATGAAATGCCTTTAAACAATTTACCATGCGCTGTCTTTTTATTAAATGTGATGGATAAGAAATAAATTTGTATTACAGTTTTAAGTTGTAAAAAGTGATGTTAAAATGGGTTCAATTATTATTAATTCAACTTTTTTATTATTATTTATTATTTATTATTTTTATTATTATTAATTAACTAATTTATATATCGGTCAATAGATCATTCATTTTGAATGAATGTAAGGTCTGTTGCTGATCGTATATATCGTTTGGTAGCACTTTAAGGGTTAAGGGAACCAGAGAAAGAGACAGGGGTACAAAAAACGAGGAGAAGAAACCTGTCCACCGATTCGATCATGGTTTTCCAACGCGTTCCCGCTCGATTACGCAATGGAGATCGCGGTGGTGCCCCTTATAGGAAGCGGGCCTCGAGAAACTAGTCCGCAGAAATGTATTCCGGCGAAGCGAGAACAACAAATTACAGGCTGTAATCGATCTTTGCTAATGTGACGCGTCAGGAATGCCTATCCAGAGTTGCTCGATCGTGCCGACACCGGTGGTACACCGTCGGCATATTGATTTACGTGAAAATAAATCATTTCGTTCATCGTGCAGCGTACCACTTTCGCGAAAAAAAAGCGGATTCATACGAAGATTTCAACGAAACCGGCTGGAATAATGGAACCTCGACTGCCTTCGCCCTAATCGATTGATCAATCACTTTTATGAAGGCGGAGAACTTTTAAAATGGCAGGATCTTCCTATTATCATATTTGTATTTTTCTGTTAAACAAGATTATCAATTTTTTGAAATAAATATCAAAACTTTTATCACTGTTCATTTTTATACTTACTATTAAGTAAAAATTGTAAAGCTTTATGATTAAGATAAATACAAATATTGAGTAATTTATGGTTAAATATTGGAATATTTTCAAAATTTCTAAATTCTAATTCTAATTCTAATTTCTAATTTAATTTTTTAATTAGATAGGTAGATTGAGTAAGTTGTAGCAAACATATAAAAATAAAGAACTGAACCAGAGAAACATCTTACTAATTGCTGACTAATCTAAATAGGACAATGCTTCATGACTCAATTATTCGGTCTTTCAATAGAACCGTAAGACGAAGAAAAAGTGATACGTGTGAATCACTGAGAGGAAATTTAAAGAAAAATACGAGGAGGGTTGAAAAGCTCGGCAAGCGTTCATGACTAAATCCATTGAATTAATTGCTAATTGTTATCAAGGAGGTCTGATTTTTTCGGCCCACAAATGATACACCATTATTCGCGATAAGAACTACGCTAAAGCTATGTACAGAACGAAAGGGTTAACAAGATCCTCTATTACAGAGAGAAAACAACGGAAAGCTATCCCTGCAGGATCTCACGATCGAGCAATAATCGTCGCTCTCCGCTTCAACGATACAAGCCGCGAGCGTGTGCTGTCTAGGAGCGATTTCACGTAAGAGAAGAGGGACACTCGGTGCGATGCCGCGCGGGTAACTATGAAATTTCAGCTTGGCCATTACCGCGAATTCATTAAGGAACTTTTCTCCTCGCGCGCCAGGCAATACCTGCATATTAAGCGTAATTACGCTCTCTGTCCGCTTTGTGGCACAGCCGCGCACACATGCTGCAGCCGGGTATAATATCGACGAGCACGTGAACGCATGCGCGCTATATTTTTACGTGCAACCCTCTTCCTCCCTCCCGTGAGAGCAGCAAGCTTTTAAAGACCTCCTCCAACGCGGGGGGAAACGCTTCTCCGCGTTTAATTTATGTAGGAAGCTAGGAAACCCGGCGGAAAAAAGGCCGAACATGTGACGCGGCAAAAACCATGCCTGCCGTTATAATTTATACGCTAAACGTCGCGTGTGTACGCGTTCATACGCTTTCTAACCATCATCGTGCTTTTCGCCGTTTCGTCAAACCCTATGGAAACACTGCTCGTTCTTCGTCCATTTCTGTTCTGCTTTGGCGAACAAGGTGATACTTGTGTTTTCACCGCAGTTGGCTACCGGATGCTTTTTCGGTTTCGTTTTTTCAGGCTGTTCGACACACAGGAACCGCCAAGAATCCCGGCAACAACGGCCGAGCAAATGGTAAAAGTTCCTCGATACGTGTTACTCAACCCTTTAATGACGAAGTCTGAGATATTAACCCACCGTTAAATTGTATGATTTTTAAACGAAAGGGTTTGATATATTGGGAGAATAATTTTGAAGGAACAGTGTAAAATTTATAAAATTAAAATAATAGGAAATATGAAATTAAATTAAAATTGGGGCTCTCTCCACGGTTCGTCGTCCGAGGGTTAACCCCCTCGGATATCGAGAATCAGCTGTTTCGCGTAAATCACAAACTTATTACTTACGCTTCGATAAAAAATAGATTGGAAGATCCCAAGAGAACGGACTTGCTAAAAGTTCTTCTTGACAAGAAAACGCGCCAACTCGTCTACGCTGTCTGCTCTTCCTCCACTGTCTTTTGATAAAAACGACGAGAGAAGGAGGAAAAGAGAAACGGCGAAAGAAACGGTGTTATAAATAAAACTGAAACTCAGCGGTACATTAAAGTACGTGTGTTCTCCGCGCGTATCCATCCGTTCAACGCAGCGATTTATCCGACAATCAAGAGAAGACAGAGGTAGAATAAAAGAGAAGCAACGCGTTCTTGATGCAACGCGCGCATTTCCCCGAGGGAAAATAGGTGGAACCGGTATAAAATGTTCAGAACACGTAAAAATACCGGAGCGCAAACACGATCTATAAATTAGCATAATACAGTGTTCTTCTGAGAGTTTCCTGTCTGAATGATGATTCCGTTAACAAGCCATTACTTTAACAAACTTGAATTGTGAATTTGATGAAAGCTTAAACGACGATGATAAAGAAAAAATGATCTAAATTTTGAATACTCCTTAACCCCCGGACGACGGACCATGAAGAGAACCACAATTGTAATATAATATTCTATTTCATACAATTTTCTAAATTTTCCACCGTTCCTGTAAAAATTACTCAAATATCGAGCACAAAGTAAAACGAGGAATGAAATAAAATGAAAAATCGACGAGAAAAATTCCCTCCTAAACACCGATAGATCAGAGTGTCTCGAATTCGATCGTCCGAGCGATTGAATTGGCAAACGAGATTGTCGCCTAGCGAAACTACGGAGCGAGGTATCTCTTTCCCCACAGAGACGGTGTTCTTCGTCCAAGGAGGAAGAAGCGACAACGGGAGCAACAAGACCGGGCGGGAGGAAAGAGAAATAATAAAAAGGACCGTGGCAAAAGGCTGCTTTAGCCTGGCCAGATCCCGCCCGGACGATAACGGGAGGACACATCGCCACCTCGACGCGACGATCGTAAAACTTGGTCAGGTAAAGGCGCGGTTCGTTTGAGACCTGCTGCTAGAAGGACGGACGGGAGCTGCTTATAGTTTAGGTATTATAGTCCGGACCGATGCCTCCTCTGCTCTGTCTATCGCGACGACTGCGCGTACCGTACGTGTTCCCTTCGGGGTGGTCCTCGCGACGACATCGGTTCATTAATCGGCCAGATACCCGAGAAAAATGCGCTTTTACGGTCCCGCTCTTCCCTGCATCCTGATCAACCGACCACGGGTACACGCTTCTGACGAGATCCACCACATCTCTTAGTAGCTGATCCCTTACTATCGCGGAACCATTGCGGCAGCGATAATTCGCGATTTCGTTTGAAACCACTCGACCGGGTATTAGCGGTGAACGAAGATCATGTGTTGCGCTGATAAAAGGTATCGAGGATTTTGCATGATCAGAGAAACGGAACTCGTTTGTGCTCGATGATGGAGATATTTGGAGCGATGAAGCTGTTAGCTTCTATATTTTTTATATGTGAAAAATGAATTTGAAGAAAATAGGCAAAATAGGTAAAAGAGGAGCCCACGTAGAAGTGTTCGTCGTCATTATCGTGTAAAATAAATAAATTTCTAGTTCGCTTCGACTTCTCAATTCAATCTATTTAAATTTAATTAATTAAAAAATATGTATTATACCTAGTATACCCAGGGCCTCAAAAGATCTAAACGCGACCCTGGTTTTGAAGATAAAGTAATTTAATTATTGTTAATGCATTCACTATTTATTACCCAGCAGAATAAATGTGTGAAAATGCAGTTTCTAAAATTAATTATCTCAAAATGGGAACTTCATATTTACAAATTTTATTCTATATTTTTCATTTACTTTTTCAAGCATACCAATTTTATAATACCCTGTATAACGGTCGTGTACCTATTAATCGACGAATTTCAGTGTGTTTATCGAACGAAACAAATAGGAATGTTGTTTTTATCGATCCCTAAGGTTCTTCAAAGTTTGACTCATCGAAAACAGGCAGATCTCCCAGGGAGATACCTCTTTACGGTTCCTCTATTCAATAAATTTTAATCAATTACCATGCGCGATGAGACTGTGCTAGCAGTTCTATCAGCAATTAACCGTCACCCGTTAATTATCGAACGCACGGTCAATCTTGTGTCTAGACAATCCACAGCAGTTTCGAACTGTCTAATTATTGTATAGAAAATAATATATACTGCTGTTTCACCGTTTCGCTCGACCCATAGTTTATCAAATTTCGTAAGAAGGGAATTTTTCTAAAAATACTTGTTGCTGCTTCCGTAGGTCTTTAGGTGATTAATGAATGCGTGACAGAACAGGAAGTAATGCTATGGTCCCCGGAATGCCGAAACTTACGACTGCTTATGTGTTTATAGGATGAGTGAGATTAATGTTTAATAGTGTTCCCTTCCATGTATATTCATACGGACATTGTACAAATAATATGATACATTTGCTTTATTTTTAGCACAGAAAATACAAACTTGAATAAGAGATCATTATTAGTAATATAAAAATCTTTATCACATTACCTATATTCTTTCAAATATCAAATTCTGAAAATTGTTAAGAATTTTTATTGGTTAAATTTAAATATATATACCTACACTGGCGTCTATTTGAAAAGTGGAGGGGAAATATAATAATCATAATCAATTCAATAATTAGAGCTATCGTGACTTTAAAAATGAATTTTCAATTAGAAAAAGGGCAAGGTTTTATGAAAATAAATGAAATTTCATTGTAGGATCTTTAAAATAACATATTCTCAATTTTTTCAACAAATTACACCATCTCTAGTCATACTTTCATTTGAAATACTATTTTTTATTTTATTTATTTATTTTTTTTTTTCCCTACGGTACATAAAGAAGCCGAAGAAACGAAACTCTCATAACGAGAGTGCTAATGAAGGATAGCTAAGTTCTTGTCAAGTTCCGAGCCTGTCCGCACCTGTCTCCCTTTGTATCCAAGCTCTCGCGTTTCTCGATGAACCTAACGAACCTCCTTCACGATTTCTTGTTGACTAATTTCTTGCCGGCCCTTCCACACGCAGGAATTTATATGCGAAACGCCCACGTGAAACGCCAATAAACATTCGAGCCTGAAGAACGATCCTACTGAACGAGCTGTTGAATGTCCAAGTGTTTCTTTTATGACTTTATTGCGCGAACGGTCCATGGCTAGATTTTTATATGAACTGGTGTCCTCGTTAGGAACGCTAGCTGAGAATTAAATTGCTTCAGTCTAGGGTATTTCATTCAAATTCATTTTATTTTATGATTCTAATTTCAGAAATTCTTATCCATAAAAAGCAGTAATTATAATCAATGCAACTTTAGATCAAATCTGCTATGACACCCTTTGGGTGTCGATTTATTTGAAAAAAAAAATGGTGCATATGGAAGAGATATAATTTTTTGGGGCACTTGAAAAAATAATTGTACGGAGCCTCGGTCGGCAAAAATACCTAAGGGGTCCACTTAATTATCATAATTAATATTTGGAAATTTAAAAATAACAAAATGGTAAATCGTTATTACAATTTCCTATTAATTTTGATAATTTTGCAAGGTTTGAGGAATCAATCTGTTCGTCTAAAAAATAATTTTATAGGTGCAATCAACTGTAGAACGGTAAATCAAGGTGTACATTTAAGGAGAGTTCGAAGGATTAACGAGTCCTTCGAACGAATATTACGCTCGAATCGGTTGTTTTACATGGGAATCCTGGTGTTTCGCGACGCGACCGAGCTACGGGTGCCCCGCTGTTATCGGCATTTAGCGTTCTCGTCGCTGGCGATCGCAAGATAACAAACGGCGAAGCGTTAAACGGACAACCACCTGAGCGTCGAGCCTGGTCCCCGTTGGTTGCTCGAGGCGGAGGCGAAGGCGCGGGTGTCCCGTAACGCGATAAAAATGATTAAGATCGAATTACGCGAAGGAGGTCCGCCATTACCACGATGATCTATCGACGGGCTTCCGTCCGTCGTATTTCATTCGTGGCAGTTTAAATGGCTCGGTGGACGCGCGTGAAAAATCACGTGCTCGTGAATGGCATTTAATCGCGTGTCGCTACTGATTCGCTGGTAAATCGCGGGAGAAGTCGCGACGAGGATTAACCTCATTACGGATTAATTGATTAAAGACAGAAGAAAAATTATCTTAACACTTTGCAATTAATAAATACATATTTTTAAGCATTTCATTTAACTTAATATTTAAAGTTCTTTAGATTATTCTAATAATCGAATAAAAAATATTATTTTGTAAATAAAAATTAAGTATTCAGTGGGCAATTTTTATTCCTCCAACAAAAATTTAAGATCATGCTTATGTTTTTAAATGACACTAGATATATAAGGTTTTTCCAATGTTTAAAAATATAATAAGGTTTTTTAAAAAATGAAGAAAAATTATATTTCTAAAAAAAATTACACTAATAATTACGCTACCATAACGTGTTCGTACGATGCAATAATTTACTAGTTAGAAATGAATTAATAGACAAGAGGTATTGAAATGATAGCGTTCTAATTAACATTATCACTGCATAATGTGTTAAAGAAAGCACTTGAAATCGTATGCAATTCTGTTATCGAACTATTTTATGGTGATATGTGTTACAATGGTCTCTGCGAGCATCAAGAGATCGAATTTAGATTTCAGGTGCAATGGGAACAAGTAAGCGATATTTATCCTGTGATTGTTATGACTATGATTCTATTTGCAGTAATTATAAAACGATTTGGTTAAGTCATCTTATTGCTCAATATGCGATGATTATGAATTTAGCATTTACCTATTAAGCTAAAATTTAGATATGGAGTAATAACATGAAGAATAGCTAATGTTCCCAAATTGTGTGATAATCAAACGTATAGTCTCATAAAATAAGATTATAATTATTAAAAAGTGATATTAAAAAATGACTGATGATAGTGAAAAATCCATACAATTTAATAAATGATAATTATTTTGATTTAACCATCGAAAACTAATGCTGTTTTCAAAATTCTAAAATGACTAACAAGAATGTTTATCGCTCGCAAACCACCATCTAAACGTTCAAATTTATTGAATTTTTATTACCATTTATATGGCCGTGTTTCGTGACTTTTTGTAGATGATAGTTACGTTAAGCTCGTAATAATAAGCAACCGTTTTAATCGATTCCGAGATCTTCGTATTACTAACGACAACGCAATTATCGACCATCCGATTGCTTGTTAGAAGGAAAATTCTCCACGACTATAACTATCATTGCATATACGTTTCACATCTATTCCGATTTTATAGCGCAGAATTTTCTAATCTCGACAATCGAGGATCATTGACTTCTGTTCGAATATCTACTCGAGCTCTGTTCATTTAACATAAATCTCACTATTTCATTGTGATGCTTTTACAATCTTTTATAACTGAGCCACTGTCAATTTTTCGAAGAACATACGAATAATCGTCATTAATTAAACCGATCAAAATAAAGTTTTCAGATACCTATCACAATTAAATAATAGTGGTCTTTAAAGTTTGATACCTGTTTATATCATCCACATCGAAGAGATCAAAAAGGGCTCGATAATTTCTCTTACACCGCCATCAAATATAATCAAACGCGATCAATTATCATCAACACGTCGGTCGAAGTCGCCTAAAAAGCGTGTTCGCGAGGAGATGGGCAGGCAATCAGGAAGAAGTTTGACGCGTCTCCGGTGCGCGGCAATAAAGCACGTATACACGCGGTTTCGTAGCGGCGTGAGAAAACGGGCCCGGACATTTTTAACCCGTTGCCGTAACCGTCGGGGCGTATAAAGTCTGTGCATAGAGAGGAGGGAAGGTGGTCGCGGCAGGAAGGAAGAGAAAAATAAGGAAGGACAGAGGTTGAGGAGGGAGAAACGCGCGCGTATATTAGCCACAGCACGGCGAAAAACGCGAGGCTATTAATTCAGAGCCGGTGGACACCGGTCAGCGCCGGCAAAGGAACAAAATGAGCGCCCTTGGGTCAGGCCCTAAATAAAAGGAAGGAAGGAAGGAAGGAAGGAACGTTTAAATAAAAGTAAACTCGTGTCGCTGCGGCCCGTCCGCCGCGTCCTCAACTTCCCGACCGAAAACGAGGGACTTACGGGAAGAAAAGTTGCCACGGGGCTGAAGATCGCACAGCCCTCGGAACTCGCTCCCTCGCGAAACCTGTCCCTGCCATCGAGATCGACCTTGCACCGCGCGCGATTCTGAGCTTTAACGCTTTGCCTCCGTTATCTGACCATCGAGCCCAGAGCTCAGGTGAGAACCAAGATGCTTCTTTCCGATCTCTCTACTATTCAAAACAGCGCATTAAAACATCAATTATTAAGAATACCATTAATTTGCAAATTTAATCCTTTCGCTACGTGGACGTTCTATTAAAAAATAGAGAGGGTATCGTGGACCCCTACTGCGCTTTCCCCATGGGGGAATGTAATTTGGACCTTGGGAATTTTGTTATATATCATGGAGAAATATTTTTTGTGAAAAACAAACTCCAAAATAATTATGGAACAATGAAAATATTATACAAAAGAGTTGCGAAGGAATTAAGAGATCTAAGAGACCTGAGAGACTATTTTCAGGCCCCGTAGTACGAAAAGTGTACTCGGCGTTAGTAATATTCAAAGTTTGTTTTGTTCGTAACAAGAGGGATGGTAGTCGCGTTAAAAATGTTCATCCACCCAGGGTATTTTCCCATGCGTGCGCGAAAGGCATACGGAAAGTGATTTGTGCTGTCGGTCGTCGGGAAGCGGTGCGCCTTCCTCCTCGGTGGACGACCAACTACTGTCGGTGTTCCGACTACGTTCAGAAATTTCTCTTCACTAGTCCTCACCGTATCAGCGATCTACGTCGTTTAGATGCAGTTAGATCTCCGGCCCTCTCATTAGCATATTCTCGGCTCGTATAATTTACCACATGATAAACAGTTTAAGTAGGTAAACGACGTGATAGCTCATCGTCGTCCCGACATTCCTCTCAATGTCGGCTAAGTAATACCGGCCGTTGCTTATTTATTTCTCTGTCGCGATATCGGTACAAAACTCGACTGGATGGAAATTGCATTTCTTCAGGTGATAATGTTCATCGTATTCTCGTTTATTCTTTGCTATATTACATTTTACCGAATGGATACAGCGATCGATTAAGGGAAGGTCTAAGGGAGGCTAGTCATGGGCCCCACTTTGAAGAATAAGCCTTCCAAATTTTTGCTTTCTTTTTCCCCTTTTGCTCTTTATGAATAATATTATTTAGAATAAATTTCAAGTTTATAGGATGTTACAGAAATGAATAATTAAGATTTAAACGCCTAATTTATTCGTTATAAAGATGAACAGAAGTGAAATGAATTTAGGTTGAAAAAGAAAGAAAAAGACTTGAAAGTCCTGAAACCTTTAGTCAGAGACTAAACATTTACCGCAAAAACATGGCAAGGAAGGGGCAATGTAGAAAGAATGGATAGAAGAAAAACGGTATCCAACAGCCTATGGTGTACGGATAAGTTCATGGGAGGGCAAGGAGCACGGCTGACCTCCCAGCAGACATATTAAAATGATGCAGAGAGAGGATCCCAGGAATGAAACTCGCAGAAATTCACGTTCAGTCCCTTGTCTGCCGAAACTATTTAAGGACGGCCGGTTGAAAGAGGGAATTCAGGGAGCGTGCGTCAAGTGAAACACCTCAGAGACTCCCTTGGATTGTTTGTAAACACGTTATTGTTATGGGACGAGAAATATTGCCGGACGATGACCGACGAAAGAGAAGAACCATGGGAGAAGATTCTCTTTAACTTAGGACAACCAAACACGGGAAAATGATGGAACTCAGATTTTTTATTTTATATTAGAGAAATTGTTAAGGTGTCTAAGACGCCTGTTGAAATCTATGGCGACTTTTGTTGAAATAAAGAATTGCTATACAGTACTTGTTGAGCTGTTAAATTATTTATATTTAAATATGTAACAATATTAGAAACCCCAAGTGAAACTCTTTTCTTATTAAATTCTTTCATTTCAGTTTCTACAGAAATATCATTAACATCCAGTCATGTATGTATATTAAGTTAATTTTATTTTATCAATGAAAACTAAAATTTCATTTATGCTTCAATTAAATTTAGTGGAGAGTACAAGTACCTTCAAATATATTATACTTACTTAATTATTTAAATAATTATTTCAGCTCATAATTTAAATTCCTTTACAATGTGTATCTTAATGATTCACAAATATAAACTACAGACAGGTCTTTTGACGTAAATCGAGCACATCACGGTGGTATTTCTATTAAAATACAACATAGTGGCGAATGCAAGGTATGCAGAAAATAATTCAAGGTTCACGGAAATTTATAATCACGATTCAGAAATGCTTGCCAGCTAAATATATCATAAAGAATTACTACTGCACATTGTATAAAATATCCTTATTTTATCTCTTTGTTTACTTCCAATTCCGAAAAACATTTTACCGAATGATTTAGTACTTTCTCGAGAACGAACCGACAGAAAATGAAACGAATAAGTACTCGTATAAAATAAGAATAAATAAAATCTATGTATGTATTTAATTACGTTGCATTTGCAATTTCAATCAAAATAAAAAAATTAAACTCCTGTCTATATATTTGATAATTCTATGTTGATTAGTTTGTTTAAATTAATAACAATTTTGAGACTTTTTTAAATACACAAAATACGTCGTAAAATACAAAAAAAAATGTGTCTTGAAAAATCTGAAATTTTTATTGAATTAAACCATCGTATTCTTAATGATTCTATGTAAAATGTGTCATAACAAATAATTATGTTGAAACCGAAACGACATTTCCAAATGATTCACGGGTCGGTTTCGACCTTTCTAAACGCGTACACCGTTTCAGAGAAATCTTTTTCACAGAAAGTTTCGCATCACCTGACCACCCCATGGATTACCTGTCCGTTCGAGCGACTTGTGCGAACGGGACAAACTAGTTCCTCCAGTTTCGAAACAAACTCCGCTAATTCGAATCCAGTAACTCAAGATGTGTGTATAGCGTTTAAAATATCGGGACAAATGCTTGTTGGGTGTCATAATCCGAGTTGGGACTTGTCTAACGAGATTTCAACGCTGGCGATACCCTCGATCACCCGTGATTCTAACACGGAAACGATCCATGGTGTTAAACGTAGAAATTGTTGCAATTTAATACAAAATGGTAGTCAATAAAAGAAGGACATTTAAGAGACCTTTCCATATTAAAAGTCACTACAGTCGATCATCTCGAAACATGAAATGGGAGTTTTCAAATGTCATTTAAACGTTAGCACTTATTGCTAGACAATTTAACACTTTGATAGTCACATATTTTATGATACCATTAGTTTTGGAAATACAGTAGAACCTCGATAAGTCGAAAACCTCTATAACTCGAACATTTTTTCCATTCCCTTGAGGTTCGAGTTATCGAGGTTTCACTGTATTGTATTTCTAAAAGAATTATATCTTGAAGTTTCTATGAAGTTCGTCACAATATGACTAGTTTCCAAATGAAAATTTAATGTATAATAGACTGAATGAAAATAAACTGAAATTGTATGTTAAAGTTAGATGGACTATCAAACATACGAAGGATCGAACGAGAATGAAAAATAAAAAAGATCCTCCGCAAGGATGTTACGTAATCCACGTATCTCATTGCTTTCGAGGAGCAACGAATTTTAAATCTGAACCAACCAGTCGACGCCGTGGCTGTCATGGTCCTTTTTAGAGGCGGGTCGAGCTGAAACGCGACCAGCTTGTAATCTCGAGACGAGACAAGCCGCGCGATACACGTCCAGTATGACAGCACGTATGGTTATGAATAATGTGTCAGGAACCGGGTCCTGACGACCCGTTGACGTCTAAATCCCCATAGTTCAATCCTCGCGGCGTAGATCGTTTTTTAGGGAAAAGATTTGAGAAACTTGTATTATTTAAAATAATAAAAATGATGTTTTGGAAAAGAGATTCTGTGAAGTGACATTTTTATCTATTATAAAAATTAAAGTTGAGAAATAAATCTCATTGTCAGAAACGAATTTTAAAACAGCAAAAATGTAATGACTTCACAGATAATTGGAGATTCTCTCAGAACTGATAAATGGCATTTCGATAATATATTGTAATGATTATATAGGCTGGGCAATTTACAGATTTTATACCCCATTACAGACTTTATGAGAATTTTAACGACGATACCAAGCGTCATATAATATAGTGACTATAAAGAATGATACCATCTAACGATTTCATGTTTATTGAAAGTGGAAGTTATTAAAATTCGTAATTAATTAGTGTCGCCTATTAAATTATACGATTTTCACGAAATATTCCTGGTGAAAAACAACGTGCCCTTGCTAAATCGGTATAATCACGACGATTTTAGTTTATGTTTAAAAATTTCTTTTTGTAAATAAACAATTTAAAAAACGTGTAATCTATTGTATTTACTCACTAGCAATCTGTTCTTGTATTTCTTTTATTGCAAGGATAAGATAAAAGTGAAACGAATGAAGTCCGAAGTTGGTACTCGATATTAGACAGAAGACACTTTACTTTGTTATCATTTTACACTTATGAAGACTCAATAACAAGCAAACAAGACTCAGACCTCACAAGTTCCATTTTCCTCGAAAACCTGTTTTAAACTTGTTATCATAAAGAAAGTTTCTTGCAAAGCATCGGGAAGAATGCCGTCGGAGATCAGAGAATCGTGTATCCTATTGTATCGTTAGCAGAAGTTATTTTAAATTGATGTCAACTGTGTTGTTTGATCGTAATTACACCCTTCTTGTGTAAACACACAATCTTCAAACTTTATTATTCGAATTTAATCAGCAAAAATATAGAAGATCAAATCTTCCATTAGTAATTTAGAATTAACCCTTTTCTAAGGACCTTTGTACTCCGAAAAAGAAACAAATCATTTCAATCTGAAGCAACAAGTTATTAAAGGATGAAGAACACATGTCTTTTTCTTTTGATATTATTCCACCCGAGCAGAATTATTTCTAATCACACAAAGGATCATCATTCTTTCCACTATGTCTTATTTCAGAAAGCAAGCAAGAAACTGACAGTATCTATAACTTAATCATCACGATTCATCATACCATGATGATCCCGCACAGGAAACCATTAACACTTTCAGTGCCACGTTAAACTAATCGAACCATTCATTATATAATAATTATATCATTAATACACTTATACTCTCGTCTGTTATTTATAGTCGAGCAATCAAGGTGTCAAGAGAACACCATCGAAACTTTCCACGATGCTCTGTCAAGAAGCTTTCTCGCTATAAAATAGATAAATAAATATAATTGATTCACTCACCCTGTCGTACTGATGCGTCGCGGTGGCCGCGGAGAAGGATTGAAAAGGCGCCGGCCTGGCAGGACTATGGTGGGCCGCATGCGGATTTGTGTGGGGATGGGTGTGCGGGGCCGCATGAGGGTGGGTCGGGTGCGGCGGCGGCGGTGGCCTCTGGTAGAGGTAAGGATAATATTGATACATCACCTCGGAACAGCTCATCACCCCGCCCGGGCCCGGCACCCCAGAGCCGGCCTGCCGACTTGCGTACCCGAACGTCGCACCACCCGTTCGTACACTATCTTTTATTTCCACTCTGTCCACTCGCCTCCTCTATCCTGTCCACTTCGACTCGCACCTTTATCTATCAACTGTTCGACGATCTTCGGTTTCACTCGCACCGAAAACGCGACGAGTTCGAGATGATCGGCGTGTCAGGCTGATCTAAGCATCATCACCGAGCACCGTTCGCGAGCAGACGTCAGGTCACCTTTGAATTTCAGTTTAAATTCCTTTGATTTATCTGCTGCCAAAGATGTATTAGAGAATCTTCTGTCGCATGCTATGGGAGAGTATGAAGGATACGGACGAGGCGATCCCCTGATAAACAAGCACCGTAACAATCAACACTTCCTCGTACCAATGGACTTTCGATCATGTAAACACCTTCGCGACTGGTATTATAATACACTTAACGGTCACTGTAATCGTAACAATGTTGGTCTCCTTGATTCACATCGAGTCACCTTTACACTGAGCTCTGGCTTAGGAAGCAACGACACGAAGCACTGTTCGAATCGGAAGTCGAGGATGGAGTTTTTGTTGTATGTTTTCAGAAGCACGTGTTGACAAGGTCGGAGCCGAACCGTTGGCTCCGCTTTTACTCAACCTTCTTTCTCTGATTCAACGCTCGCAATCTTATACAATTCTTTGCCTTGTTTTGCCTAAAAATTCTCGCTTTCGATCGGTTCAAAATAAGTTCAATCGTACAGATCACAGGTTCAAGCACTGGTCGCAAAAGGATTGGAAACACTGAAATCCTTGTTCTCCACTTTCTCGTTGATCCTCGACACTGACGCGGGTACCGATCGATCGATCGAAGGAGGGATAAAAACGATGAAATTAAGGAAATGTCCAAAAGCATGCGGGGACACTGTCAAGTTCAAGGGCTCGGCGCGTCCAGGAGCAGAACGTAGAAGCGTGTAACACCTGGTTTACAGGGGAGCTACCCTCGCGAGGAGAGACCGTAACCGGACCGTATCGTGGCTGGTGATGTGTCTCTGATGGGCGAACACAGACTGAACCCCCCGGCCTCGTGTCACCCTCACCGTAGACCGGTGCGCCGTCTTTTTCCAACTGCTCAGTCCGCGCAGCTCCGTCTTTTTCCACTTGCCGCGTGTTCTCTCCTTCCTCGCGAGGGTCAGGGCCTACCTGCCCCTTTCGTTCACCCCAAAAGAGGGGCTAACTGCAAAGGAAACGCCTCCTGGTAGTACCACCACCGGCCAATCACCGTGCGGGAACAGGACGTCCAATGAGGCAACGTTTGCCACTCCTACGCCCGCTCGTCTCTGTATTGATCCCACAATGAACCCGACTGCCGTCCCGGTATTAAGAAGTTCCTACTTGGGTTAAACCGTCCTTCCTCTCTCTCTCCTTCCTCCTCCTCTTTCAGTCTCATCGCAGAATCCCTCTCCCTCTCCTGCTTCTCGCTCGGCCAGCTACTACATTCTCTCTTCCCGTCTCCTACGGCTTCTTGTCCTCTCTTCTCCTACTCGACTGTCGGTATCGTCGCCTCTCTGTTGGTAGGCAGCTCGGTTCGCCACCCTTTCGCCGCTCGCAACCCCAAGCCTGGTCCGACTGAGCCGAGCCGCGCGCATAATGAGTGCTTAATTAACAGTTTCGCGGTGTTTTGGGAAGCTTAATTTGCCACGGCGAGCACAGCCTCCGAGGAGAAACGAACGGCCTGCTCCTGGGAATTTTCCTTCGAAAGATCTTGCCGGGAAATCTGGCTCCTCGAAGGATTACCGTTTCCGTCTTCCCATGGAATTTTTTTTTTTTTTTTTGATTGACTTGATTACTCTCAGGTGGAAAATGATTTTTGTGTTCGAATGGAGCGGATTTCAGTGAACTTCGAGGAGATTCGATGGTGGCGAAGGTTGATATTTCTGAAATGGAAAGGAAATATGTTAGATAGGGATTGAAGAATTTTGTCTTCTTAAATAATAAATTTCGATCATTTCACACAACTTATTCTCTTCCCATCGCGTCAAAAAACGTTTCGGTTGAATTATCAAGAACACTAATTGGCAGACTTCAAAAAGCACCCTTGGTAGCCATTGTAAATGCGATTAACAGTAACATTGCACCGGGTACTATTAAAGCGATGCCGAGCAAACAGTGTCGGGGACACTTGACCGTGGTAAATCGTGTCGTAGCCCGGCGCCTAATCTTCTGTGTAACCCGGCAGGTCCTGAAGGACCCCCCATGGCGCGGGCCAAATCCAATAACCCTCGACAAGTGTGACACGATGCAGGAACCTTTTTTTTTCTTCTCCTCTAGCCGTGAACGATCTTACCGAGCCGGATCGACGATCAAACGTTTCTCCAGCACGCGAGGCAGTCATCCTGCACGTGGCCACTCGAACAATGCAGGAGGTGGATGGATCCCGCTGTTAATAGTTGGGCATTAAATTCGTCGGTGATATTGCCAAACAGGGTCGCAATCCCCCTTCGACTCGGTCTGAATGGGACGAGACGTCTGAAATATGCTTCCTCGCGCTTCGGCCAGGGGATGCGCACCCCTGCATCAACGGTAGACAATGCAGATCAGGAGAGAGAGAGAGAGAAAAGGGGCAAATGGACGGTGAATCTTGAGCACGGTTTTTTGAGTTAGCCCTTTGAAAAATCCTTCGAAAGAAGGACGGTGAAACTTGATAATGATTGTCTGTGTAAGATGGAGGTTGTAATAACCGGTGCAATTTTTGTTTTGCTATATAGGTATGAGGGATGTACTTGGCACAGGGGTTGGATTATTAATGATTTTATTGCTCGATCGAGTATCATAATGCGTGATGAGTGGAGAGTACTCTTTTTGATAAGTTCAAGTATCTTGGTTGGTTGGTTGGATGTTTAAAGAATTATTTATATTATTAATTTTTCGTTAAAAGAGTAATCATTTGAAAATTTCATTATTTATAAAAATAAAACTTTGTATTTAATTGGAAAATTTGTTAGAAACATGAAAAACTGAAAGTCACGCGATTTCATTGATACCGGAGGTAATAGGATGCGAATTTTCTCGTTACATATAATTAAAGCGAGATCGACACGAGTTTTTACTCAATACCGCGAAGTATAATTCGCTAATGAAAGAAACAGAATTTGTTTTTGCTGCCAAGTATCCGCTTGAATACCTGCAACTATTCAGCTATTATAAATTCAATTCACGAACGATTGATAATTGTGCCGTGGGGATTAAGCTTGAAATGCACTTATGCGGCCATTGTGTTAAATATGGATCTTTGAAGTAGTTGCAGCATACTTGTTGTGCAACCTTCTCCGATGTGGAAACCGTTGCATTTCTGTCACTTACAGTGCAAACAACACATTCTAGCAGTCAATAATCTCCGTACTTAAAAAGAAATTAATTTCAACTAAATCAAATTTGTCTATAAATATTAATGACAAATATTGTTTGTATAGTTACAAATTACTAATGAAGAATTACAATGAAATTCTTTAAATTTAAGAATGAATCTAAAATCTCCTGAATAATTTAATTAAATTTCACGTCGACTGGCATTTTATGATAATTCTAATTAAAAAGACAATGTTTTAACAAAAATATCAAAGAATTGTATTCTTTAAATTGAAAAAGAATCATCGAAGCGACGAAACGATCATCATCCAGGTGTGATAATTGGTAAAAGCAATGCGAAACAATAGATCATTACCAGATTAAGTTTGTTGAAAGGGTTGGAATCAGCAGCAACGGAGCGCGGATCCGCGTGACGTTGAAGCGGACACGGACAAAGCGTTGGAACGAGGGGAAGAAAGAAACAGAAGAGAGACGGCAAATCTCCTGGAATCCCCTAATTTGCTATTTCGACATTCCTGGCGAGCTTTGTGTTGAGCTCGTTCGTGGGACTTTGCTCGTGAGAGGCTGATCTATCAAAAAACGCGATTCTGTCGGCTCCTCTTCTGTAGCGAAACGCGGAACGAGTGGTCCAGCCAACTATGGGAACCAACCAGCTAGAATCTATGATGAAAACCCTTCAAACCGATGGAATTTCTCGTTGACAATCAACGAACACGTTCAAGGTGATCGGGAATTATACAGAATGCTTTCATAGCTACTTTCTTCAAGTCGCAGATATTTCTATGGTATTTCAATTATTACTGTAACCTTAAGACTCTAATATTATAAGAAGTAAATAAAAAAAGAAATAGTTTCTTATCTTACAATTTCTTGTAATCACTTCATTTCGAAAAAGCAGTCACGTTGTATAATTACGTTGTGTAAAATACATATTATAATATTGCAATATTTAATTACAAACATAAAAAAACCATGCGTCTAAATATTTTTTTCCTTTAATCCATGTGAAGTCCTTAAATGTGTTCTCTAATTAATTTTACTATAAAAATCAAAAATCAATAATTAAGAAATCAGGAGTCCCTCAAGATTAATAAAGAATGCTGAAAAATTATAATAATACATAAAATCTTCTAGAACCATAGTCTGTAAAATTTAGTCCAATGCTGAAAGAAATAGGAAATTACTGAATCAAAAGCTGCAGGGAAAGTTATTTTCTTTTATTTCATCCAAATAACAGCAACATCTTACGGCGCAACTAGTATAATGGTACTCAGTGTCATCAACAATGAGAAATTACAAGCAATTACCTCGTAATCTGGAAAAAAAGTACTCTGTTTTCTAATTGCGATCGTAATGTTATACTTAATTATTCTGAAGTCGAGCAGCCAAGGGGTGGCTCGATAGTGCGCCCTCGCCCTTACAGGCATACGTTATGTTACACACTTAATTATTCTTTCAAAACATTTTTCCACCCGAATGATCAATTGCATTTTATTAAAATATTTCTCTATTCTACTGGTTATTTCTATCCTCTTCGTCAGAATCGTCGGAATTCGACGACGTTTCCGTTTCATCTGCTGTTTTCGTCTTCTTCCGAGGCTCCTCCTCTTTGGATGCTTCCGTTTTTTCAGCTGATGCTTTCAACGTCGTTTCGGGAAGCTCCGTTTTTCCTTGGAAAACCTCAGATTTCTCCGCCATTGATTTTTCATTGCTACGCTGCTCGTTCCTCGCGGCAGCCTCTTTCTTCTCCTCCTCGCCCTCCAGAAACTTGTCCCATTTTGCGATTCTGGCTTCGATCTCCGCGTCAGTCTCTGTAACCCTAAAAAACAAATCGATTTGACGAGCACCGCCAGCATCTTCTTTGCTTCCTCTCTGGCAATCATTTGTATTTTACTTTCAGAGACTGATTTAATTGTCTTGAATAATCTGAAATGAAAATGAGCAGCTAGGAAACGGATGCTCAGAAATTGGTGTTTAACTCTAAAGGGATTGAAATGGATGGTTATTTGAGAACGAGAAATTGATCCAAGAGATTGTGTGAAGTAGTACTGGCAGGGATGGTTATTATTGGCTGAAATGTTGGATAATTAGTTAAATGAATTTAAAGATAGTGCAATTACGTGATTATGCTGAAACTAATAAATAAGTGTAAAAGGAAGAAAAATGATTAATGTGTAGGAAAAAGAAATTATTTGGATGATTTAGTTTGTGCTGGAAATCTGAGGATCTGAGGATTAGAGAAAAATTAGAATAATTAATTAAGATTTGAATACGAAGGAGGTTGTACACTATCAGCTTCACTACTGTCAAATAAGAATAACTGGAATTCTTTAAAACAATTAAAAAAACAAATTTGACTTACGAAAAGTATACCTTAAAAAAGACTGAATGACTGTAATTACAGTAATAAATCAGGTAATGATAAGCAAATAAAAAAAAAATACATATAATGAAGTGCAGAATCAAAGTCGGCAATGTCAAATCCTGTTTCTTCGATTATTACAAACTAATACCAATTTAATAAATATATAAAAATATTATATAAAGAAATAATTATACTACAAATAAACATATAAAAATCTGTAATACTTATGAATATCTCGATAATTTATCAAATGTGTTATTCTTCAAATAATTCTCCTTAAATAAATAAAAAAACCATTTAGTTTACTTCTATAAAGCTTCAGTTAATATTATGTATAAAATAAATTTAAAATGTTCCATAAGATACTGTAAATAAATTCATACAATTAAATAAAAAACTCACACTTATAAAATCCAGTAAATTCAATGATAAAATTTAACAAAAGTTAAAATAAAACTACCAATAAAAGAAATACAATTTAAAGAGTCATAAAAATTAAAATTCATTATAAACAATGTAAGATAAGTGCTTATATGGTAGGTGTAGTTGTCTGTGTTTTCTAGTGTCGGTAAAGTGAAAATCGTGAAGCATGAGAACGGAACAGTTTCAAAAGGAGGAACGAGTAGGTTAGCTATCGACCAAGTTCGCTCAAAGTTGGTCGCATCATCGACGAGAGACTATTCTCGTCGATGGTCACAGACTGAGTTGATAAAGTTGTCGATAAAGTGGTAAAGCGACGGGTAAACTTACTTGTATTTTGTCTTGCCATCCCAGATTTCAGCCGATATTTTCCTCTGGCTGAACCAACGACCGTTCAATAACTGAACGCAGGCTTGCGCCTCAGCTGGCTCTCGGAATGTCACCTGTGCAACACCTTCAGGATGTCTCTGTAAACATTCAGGACAATCGCATTTGAATTCTCAGGGTACTGTTTCAATAAAGAACTAATAGTAAATTAATCCTTTAATTACTGAGGGTGATTATAATAATTTGGTATTGTTAAAAATAATACAATGTTCAGTCTATAAATGAATAAATTAATTGAAAATCATAAAGATCTACAATTATTCTTTTTTGTTTACTAATTTGTAGATCCTTATTTCTAAAACACATTTATTTTTCGAAACAAATAGCTATTTATTTTATCTGCTCGTCGCAAACCACTAGATGACGTATAAAATGAACACAATAAATTATTTACTATTACACAAATTTAGTAGTTATATAATTTCAATTAATTATGAGTAAGCACCTGAATTTTCGAAAAGAATAATTCAATTAAATTTTGAAAAACGTTTTTAATATCCCATAATTGCTATTTTAAAATTCTATATCTCCATTTAACATCATTTAAAAAAATTTCAAATGCAATCGTTAACAAACTATCCTACAGTAATTATGCACGTCAATTTTCTGCATACATTTTACTTTCCTTAAATTACACATAATTTGATGCTTCAAGCGTGAGAATACAATGCTATCTCATTTTAGTTTCAAAGCGACTCGTATGTTAATTAAACAATGGCTCGTTTAACCGCACACTAAGACGGATGGAGGTCGTCTTTTCACTTGCATTGCAAGCGCTTTGTTGCAACGACAAAACCGAGGCTTCCCGTTTTACGACTTAAAGCCGTCTACGTCGCCCACAGTTCTCCACAATACTTTTCTTCCCCCCCACGATTTAAACCACAATTTATGAGCCTTCGGTTTGAACATTAATTTTGCTGTCTGACCCCGTGCGCGACATGAAATTCTTTGTTCTTTCACCACGTTCTGGCTCGTTAGATCAATCGACTCGTTGATCGCCTTATCCATCATTTACTACACGATATACACATTATAAATACACACTGCTGTTTAATAATATCAGCAACACTAAATACTCGGCAACTTTTAAGTTCCTCAATTTTTAGGTCTCTATTTTGAAAATTCGAGATAGAATTAAATTTCACTACGATCCTTCTATTAAGTGTACCAGATATTTCAAAATACTTTTAAAAATAAAAAGAAACATAATGGGACCGATAATATTAACCAAAGGGGGGCAGAATTATTTTAGCCCCAAAAGAAACTAACAATAAGCTCACTCGAATAAATAAATAGACCGACCAAATAAAAAGCAGAAAGAAGAACAAATTTATATAACGAGAGGAATTAGCCCAAACAAAAGTACCTAACCGAAAGCTACAGTGAAACGATGTTCCTCGAATCGCCGTAAATCGAGCGAACAAACATAAAGTCTCTGAACCATTGGGTAAATTCGACGACCTAACCGAGTCCCGGGTCTTTTGATCATTTTTTTATTCGACCAAGTTTTTTACACACGTGTCTCAAAAACGGTCTGGAAAATACGGGTACGAGGAGTATCACGGGTAAATTGGCCAGCCACGAAATTTCCTTTCGCGCGATGCTTTTGATCTCGAGCCGTTTTTCACTGGTTCGCTAGCAGTAACACCGAGGGGCCCCATAGCAGACGATGGAATTCACTTTGACATTGAATGGATTCACGGTTGAGACGCGCCGACTGGGAGTGTCTCGTTGCGAATTTATGGGGTTAGGTCATCCCCTTTCGAAGGTTTATTTGCGTCGCCTCGCGGAGGACCTTCCAACGATTTCTTTGTGATCGTCCTACCACAGGGAGCATCTTCTTCCTCTCGACTATTCTGATCGATCCTTTCGAGATCGATCCCTCGATTGTATAGGCAGGAAACTCCTCTACCGGGACGAATTTATGGCGTGAAATTCAATTAAGTTGGCGTAACATGACGCCAGCATCCAATTTTGCTTGTTCATCTTTTCTCTCCATCTTCTTTTTATTTTTCATTATAAAAAATTTGTTTTCAGTTTGATTGGCAGTTTTTTTTCGAACGAGATTGAAAAGTATGATGTCTGGTTGAAAATTGAGTGAAATATTTTTCATATTTCTTTCTGATAAATGGAACGATATGAAATTTAAGAGAAACTGAAAATCAGTTTTTATGAACTATGGTTGAAGTTTATTTGGCACGAGTATAGCTTTTCTGTTTAATTAGTGAACGAAAAAGTATGAAATTTTAGATTTCTGAAAAACTGAGCTGATTATGATTCGTGAAGAAATTACTTTCATGTTTTTGTAGGTTTAAATTATTCAAATATTTTTCTACAATTTATGTTTTTATCATATATACGATTATATTTGTATCGAATTAGTAGGAATTCAGAATTAATTCAAATAAGAAATTTATAATATTGCAATAAAAAGTTCTTTCTAACTTTCAGGTAACAAGTTGTCTACTTTCAAAATATTGTGAAATGGTTATAAATCATTCAAGGTGACCCAGACCCAAAAATATTCGATTCTTTTGGAGAGACTGTTTTCGTTGTTCTCCGAAGAAACTAACAGAACTGGAATGATGTAATAGAAAAGAAATCTGCTTTGTAAAACGATGCATCGTTTCTGAGCACAGGAAACGAGCAACAAGCTTAACGATGTTTGAAACAGAAAAACAGGACTTAAAGCAAGAATAAGCATAATAAAAACGAACCGATTTAACGTTACACCGTTGTTCCATGAAACAACTAGAACGTTGGAAAATAAATTTGCAGAAAAACAAAGCTTTAATTGTTCCGTTTCTATCAGTTGCAAATAAATTTGACCTTTAAATTTGTTTCACAATTAAAAATTCTATATAACTGTATAACTAAAATCTCTCATTCTCTTGAAAATACATTTTTGTCATTAATTAATGTGACCTTTATTTCGCTCTTTGTGAATTATTAAAATTTTTCAAATAATTTACAGATGGAATTTTTACAAAATTTATTTTAAATATTCGTTTTTCATAGAATAATTATAAGATCCTCTTTTAAAGAAATTTAATTTAATAAATTTATTAAACATGTCATGGAATAATTAAAAAAAATGCTGAATATTGGACACAATGGCAGATGCAAGACACTTAAATAAAAGAGCGCCCTACTCTACATGGGTCATTAGGGAGATTTACGATTGGATGATCGTGCTACGGAGATACGGTATTCTACTTGACAACGTTATGAAATATTATGCGATACTATCGTTGTTAATAACAACGATATCAAAGGGCTCGGATGTAAAGATCGTTGATAGGTCAACGATGACCTACGCGACACAGAATGTGTTAACAATCGACCTAGATTTTGGTGCTTAGGTAATAGCTTCTATCCTCATCAATGACGGGGCTCGTAAAACACAAGCTAATGGGATTTCTAATGAGATGTTCTATCCTGGTAACTAATAGAATGTTATTAGTATGACAGTACCTAAATTTAATACCTAACATTGAAATTAATTAAAATGTCAATAACTAATTAACTGATAGATATTTTGTTCAATTTAACTGATAATTAACACAGAGCTAATTAATTGAAATAGATAATTAATATAAATCCTAAATTACATTATTAGTAAAAATTAGACTGCCTGATGTTAAATACGTTAATTTTTTTTAAGTTTCTTTCCCTACATTTCCAATTATTTTAGTTGCTAATTGAAACATGAATGGATCAATACTTACATCGTAAATAACAACCTTTCGGACATCGCCGCACTTCAGGCACTCGGATCTGATATCCTGTTGGTATTCCAACAGTAAGGCGACTTCTTTGTCAAAGTCCTCCGGGGAGAATAGATTTTTTATAATCACCACCTTTTCATGCTTTCCCGGTTCACCAAGTGGACGTTCTGGCCTCCAGTCGAATAATCTGCAACAAAAGAAATTAAGATCATAAACAATGTTAATTGCAGTTCCATTCTGAACTGATACAAAGGTAAATTTTATTATCTAAATTCTCTATTTTATCTTTGATATATTTTCTTCAGATAAATTGAATAGTTGTTTGTAAATAATCCCTATTCGATACCCTGATTTCCTGATAATAATCAAAGTTCACCAAATACATACAAAACGATTGTCTATTTAATTAACACATTTGCATCAGGCTATTTTTCACAAACTTTTCATATAAATTGGGGTAAAAAACGAGAATTCTCGTTTCCTAATGCGAATGTGTTAATATTTTTCTATTTGAAACCGTAATTTGAAACAACTTGTTAGACAGAAAAAAAACAAATTGTGTTTCGTAGCACAGGGTTTCCTAACGTTATGATGTTCCATATTCATCAGAAAGTCATAAAGTCTCGATTTTTATAGCTTTATGTCACCTTCAAGACCTAATCAAAAGAAGCAACGAAAGAAAAAAATCCACTAAACTTTAATTCATTCAAATATTCTGATGCACATCACAGGTGCTTAATACTTCTATTAAACATGTACATAGCAAGTACAAATCCTTTTTTCCGATTTTTATTCAAATTACTACTTCTTTTCCAAATTTATATTTAGCCAATAACGCAGAAATCGATGGTCAATATTTCAATCACTCAATATGCCGTAGGACGAATAAAATTTTAATAAACGATCGAAATTTGTATATAAATTAAAGAAAACGAGCGTATCAGATTAAGATACGTGTTCGCATAGATGTAACGAGATAATTACATCTATATACGGAGAACATTATACGGCATGATGTAAGAGTGGGTGGTATGTGAGGCCTTTTACAAAGTACAGGGTGTGAACTAACCATGACTATGTGCTACAATGATTTTATAGCACAAATAGACATCGTCCAGTAGTTCTGTCTATATTATGCACGCTGCACAATTGTCATGACTGAATCACTGTACGTGATTAGACATTACTTATATTTCTATTCTGAATATTAGAACGGGAACGAGAAGATTTCATCATAACTGTATCATCAATTAGGAAGATATAAAAAAATATGATGCACATGTTGAAAGTGGGGATTGAAAATGCATTTGATGTAAATAGAGGCTATTGATTGAAAACGAGTAGTACTCGAGAGACTTGGGTACCTGGATAACTAAATATTTTACAAGTTGGAGTCTATTCACTTTTTCAATATTAATATCGTCAAAATTAGGATTTTGAGAACTGCTATTTTCGCGCAGGAAGCCTATCTTGCTCGATGCTGAACATCTGTAATCGTTTCATTTTTAATTGATTTTAGAGTGAACCGATAAAATTTTCAGAAACTCCTACTCCTAGTTTTAAATCGAACTGCTTGTTATTTTTGTCAACGGATGATGTAAAACGATGACCTCGATGACGTAAACCAGAAATGTCGCGTCGGTCATTGATGATTCAATGCGTTAAGCGATCTCAATATAGTTTCACGTAATAATTTATGCAATCATCGTTTCGAACAAAAATTGCCTATTACATTCTTGGAAAAGTAATTTGCAAAAATTTGAGAACATGATTGACACTGGTTTTTTCAGATAACATTTCATTACGATACGTGTGGAGAATTTTGCCCAAATAAAAAAAGAGTATGTTAATGTTAGCACTGGGCAAATATATAGCAACAGTGAAACGCGCTCCTGTTACATATTTATCGCGAAAAACAAATGTTTACAGTGACAGGAAATTAACTGGAACGTGTTATCTCGCTAATTTTATTCACGAATGAAATCATCGTAAAATTTCGACCGTTTATCGCCCGTCTGATTCATTCAATTAAAATGTTAATCACATTTTTAACGATATCTGTATCTTAAATTCCATTGCTCCGTAGACAATGATTTTGTACAATTTTACAGTAAAGAATAACTAAAATTAATTATCATGCGCAAATTGTAAATTATACTCTCAAATAAATACTGATAAAAAATGTCACTATTAATGACGAGAGATGGCCATTAAGAGAAACGTAAAAATAATTTATTCTAATAATAAAACGAAGTGCTAATAAAATTTTTAAAATTCATTCAGTTATCAGTGTATAACAAACTAATTACTTAAGGTTCGAAAACAGAAATAGGTTTACATTAAAAATATTATTTAATATATTATTAAGTTTGCTTTTCACTGGACAGATCAAAGTGACACCCTTCAAAATCAACACTTTTAATTAATTGCCTCAAATGTAAATATTTCACGTGGGAAAGCAATTTTATTAAATGGTATCATGAATACAGTAATTAAAAGACGTTTCATATCTCTTTATTATCATAGACGAATTTAATTGCGTTTTAAACATTTCCCAATTAACAGGTTAAAGTGTATTTAATTTATTGTATATACGTAATTTAATAAATGATAAAGACAAGATTAAACCTGAAAGAAATAAAAGCAAGAGCTTTAACATCGGATGAAATTTTTATCGAAAAGCGATTGTTTAAACGCTGCATTTCAGCAACGACAGTCGAGCAATTAAACAAAACTGAACGGCGAACTATCAAACGGATTGAACGTCGAGATCTCAACACAATACAACTTGTTCAATCATTCGATCAAAGCATTTCAACAGTTCGGCATACAAAAACAATCGACGCATCCACTACCAAAATCCATCCAGACGAGATTAAACCGCTTTACGGCCAGCAACCACCATCAATCGTGCGAAACACCAGACCGATCCAAATTGTACTCACGATTTCAACGATTCAGGGGATCCTTCAGCATTGGTGTAGATATAAGTAGATTTCTTTTTTCTGTGTGGGCCAGGTCTTTTATCTTTATTAAAACTGTCCAGGGTCGCTTAATTTTTATTTATAATTTCACACAATAAGGTTGTTACTGTACGTTTTGCAATATGACCCAAATATTTATTTTTATCAACTCAGAATAATAAGTAATTACACTATTTTTCTCGTATCTAGGATACCAGTACCTATTAAGGAGCCATTAAGCAATCTTGCACATTAATAAATTAATTAAAAAATTCTGGGTCGTTATTTTCATCTGTTAAGAATTAATACCAATATTTTTATGTTTTCTTTTCATGAAAACAGAATAAAAACAGAAAAAGTGAATTTTGTCTTAGTTAATGTGCCCTCAAAAAATGCTTTCCATACAATAATTTAATTTAATTAAAAGAAAAAATAAATACAGTAATACAGTAATAGGGATCAATATTCTAACTTCTAAGTGAAAAATAATTTTCATTAATTATAAAGAAAATTCTAAATTTTACGTTAATTACTCAATCATGTTCCACAATGTGTTCTAAGAATTAAGATAAGATTTTTTTCAGCTGAAGAATTTTTTTTATTATTAACGCAATAATTCTGAAGGTCTTCTAAGGCAGGCCCACCCTGGCCCCTACCCACTTACGCCAATGTTCTTCAATCTCATCACTCTCCCCATGTGCAAGTACGTGTACATTGAAAACGTGGGAATCGTTATGGTATCGACATGGTCGATCGACATTCAGACCGATAGGAAGAAAATTATCTGGAATTGGAAACTAGATAGCCGATTCGATTCGTGAATGCGAAAAGACCGTTAGAGCTAAGACTTCCGGCAAAGAACAGTCAAGGAGGGCCCGGTTCGTTCGTAAATAACTGGTTTTCACCAAGTTCAGGCCATCGAACCCTGGCCTCTCGTCCTATGCCGGATAACCATGAGCACCAATGAAGACGGCAAACACTCGACTAACTGATGATTATGGACACCACGAACGGAGATAAGAAAGCCTGTGCTGAATGGAGAATTTGGAACCGATGAATTTCGGGAACAATACGCATTGTCTCCGTCACTATGGTACAATACAGCCATCATTATACTTGTGTTAACACGCTGAATGTCACAGTGAAAATGGACAGCTTGAAACTCTAATTATTTTTATTTTGTATAATTAGAGTTTAAAATTTTTTAATTTTATAGTATTAAAAATAATATTTTTTTATTGTTTTCTTTGAATTTTTCAAGTATAGTTAATTGGCAATGATAGTCATTTTCCATGGCAATCAATATGTGGAACTTCGCACAATATTTGCCGAGAACGCGTGTACACCGTAACTAATGTAAATCGAGCGTAAGAATGAAGCGTGTCTCGATTTCCCAGAGATTGAACAGTAACGTATAACGCGCATCCTCGGACGGCTGCCAGCACGAAAAGATGAATGAACTGAAGTGGTATGAATGGAAAGAAACACGAAACGCTTGAAATACTCTAAGATACAATTTTACGGGAGAGCCGAGCGTGAGAATTCGCCTTGTTCAAAGATTCCTCTTGCATTCTGACGATGAAAAAGCTGACACGCTTCTCTTTGATGATATTCCCCTTGAGGTTGTAAAATAAAAACGCTTGCGCGACGAATTTTTATGATAAATAAAAACGGAATGCGGGACAAAATATTAAAGAATGCATACTGAAAATGTATCAAAGGTTTCAATGAGGTTTCCATTCCTTTTTCGATCATAATTTAGTTTCATTTAACGTAAAGAGCGGTAATTAACAAGATCCTTTTTTCCTCGAATATTAATTTTGCTGCTCTTTGATGTCATTAAAAAAGATATAATCCATTTATATGGCTACTTTGATTATGTATTAATGAATTAAAAATAAATAGAAAAAAAACGATGATCCTGAATGCGACTTACTTTTCGTGGATTTTTTTCTGTCGTTCCTTATCCTTTTTTTTCCGTTTCGGTTTCAAGGCTGGATCGTACGCCTCTCCCTTCATTTGAAACTTTGCCCTCTGAACAGACAACGTTTTACCCCTGAGTTGCGACTTATCCAAGATCTTTAATGCCAAATCCACCGATTCTACCTAAACAAGAAAAAAAAGAAAACAAAAAGTCAGTTTCATGCACGAAACACTACGACAAATTTAATTTATTTTTCTATAACACGAGACTGAGAAACAAGAAATACCTGATCTATCAATAATATTGATTACAATTGAAAAATGAATAATATTTCAGCATTGATATTCTATAGAAAATTCTATCCAATATTAAGTCATAGAGAAATTAATAATAAAAATTTGAAATACTGGAAACTTTATTTCGTCGAAATTCATATACGACAGTTCTTTTCATCAGGCTCAGATCTCGTGTTTGAGTAGTATTAGCAAGTTCAAACAGAAGCAAACGTCTGTGACCCCACCTTGCCATCAATTTACACGCCACGATATTAATTAATTCGTCCTCGCAACGTTCGAATGAATCGAAGCTGACTTTCAACCGGCCGCGGTGAAAATATTAAAATCAGGGCACGCGGAGAAGTGGAATGCAGTTTTTTGCATCACATGCACCATCGATAATTAACGCGCAACGTAAAAAGTACCCATTTAATAGCCAAAAGTCCGAGCGTGTTACGTTCGATAGAAATTTCAAGTTGCATCCATTCAAAGGATCTTTCAAAAGTACCGGGAAAAAAGAGTCGCTATTAATTTAACGAGATTTTCCATCGATCACTGCAGATCGCATCACCGGCTTTCGATATACGTGATCCACTTTATATCCGATCCAAATCATTTTAAACAATTTTATTTAAAATATTAAATTCAAAAAATATACGAGAATGAATTCTATCAATACCTGATGTTGAAAATAAAAATCAAGACTTTCGATACCATTAAATCAAAATGTTTTTGTTAACATAAAGTCAAAAGATTTGAAGATTGTCAAATAAAAAAGAATTTTCAAACACCAAAATTCTAACTGACCTACAGGGTGTCCCATTTAAACCGATACAGAGCTCTTATTCCCTAACTATTAATGATACAAAAAAATGCCAGAGTATCGTCACTAAATGAAAAATCATATCTGTCTCATTCATAATTGCTAATACCAAAAGGGAATGCAGTTGTCACGCATTGCTACCTGGATATCACTTAATTCGCGTAAAAATAATGGACAGATACACGGTGGAAATAATAAACACGACTAATATCTTTGAACGAACAGAACCGGTAGTTCAGTCAGATTTATTTTCAACTGCAGTCAAGGTACTTTTAACCATTACTTCATATCGTTTACGGATGGCAAGACTTGCAAACAGACGACCGTGTCAGATCGGGAACGTGAATTTTCCCCAGGATGCTATATTAGCCAGCTACCTGCCCCGATACTCGGCCTGTGTCACGAATAAATCAATCCCTGCTTATCGAACGCTCCAGCATTTCTCGAGAGAAATATCGAACTGCCCGATGAGACTCGCTCGTCTTCGATATCTATAAGTGTTGATAACAGTTCGAATACGATCGCGACGTAACTTCCTGGCTGGTAGAAAATATGGAATAGAGGATGTAGGGATAAAAATATCGCTATAAATGGAAGAGGTTGATTTCTCGGGTTAGTTCGAAGGCTGAACGATCCACCAATAAACTCACGGTCGACGAACTTTAAAGGTATGGATTTTGTTTTTTAGTTTTGTAGGAAGCGATGAAATTCGGATATCGAATACTTGCGGCAAGTAATTTCGCGATGTAATAACGTTGAATTAATATCGCAGCGAAGGAAAATTCAAAATATTTGAAGAGAAAAATCTGTAATAAATAGATTGGCGAATGGTTTTCATATCATATGTATACATCGAATATTTTCTTAAAAATGATCTATTTAAAAAAATTTTAAATATTTACTAGTGACTGACCCCTTTTACTACTAATTAACCCCCTTTGCTAGTGATCATCCGCCCTTTCAGGTAGGATGGATAATTTTTAATTTGGAAGCGAGGATTATACTTTGATTTTTAATTACTGTTAATTATTTGAATTACCTTAATTACTTTAATTACAGCACCTATATTTTTAATTATTGTTAAGTTACAAGGTGATCAGTAGGTAATGTGTTAAATTTCGAGACAATCCTATAAATTAAAATTTGTCTAACGTAGAAAACTTCGCGTTTCGGTAGAGTGTTCCAATTTCGGGTTAAAGGAAGAGTGAAAGGAAACTTGGTCAAGATTGTTAAACACCGTATCGTTGAATCATTCTTGATAAATCTCGTATTCTCTATATGCCTAAGACGTGTGCCGACAAACAACTGAACTTTCACAATTGACAACCACTCGTTACTGCTTGGATACAGTTTCTTGGAATCTCGTTGACTATGATTTTCATGTTTTTTTGGCGAGTGTCTTCCTCGCGGAAAGAGTCACACGCAAGACGTGCCACGAATAAGAAATGGATAACGTCACCGGTTAATAAACGAGGACAAACATAAAGGTTAACGAGGATTGTCAGCAGGGACATCAATAAAATTCTTGAGAGAACACGGATTTGTAATTCATATTGAGTTACTTGGATCATTAGCAAATTTAACACGACGTGAATCATGTTTCATTAATATCGCTAATATTAATACTAACAATGTTGTCTATTTTATTATAATTTTATTCAGTTAATTCACCGGGAAAAAAAGAAGTGTATATTCTGCAGAATAATTACGCAGGTGTTGTTCACAAAGAAGTAATTCCCGTTAATGACTAAATATGCAGATTTACTGGTGTCAATTTGGACGATGACGTAATGGCACCGAGACAAGTCTTTCTTGTAACGGTGACCTAGAAAATGGTTTCTTGTTCTGTTTGTTATAAAACCGGATAAAATCTGCAATGATTCATTTGATTCTCAGAAGCCTGATTCGAATTTCTTATCTTCACTTTCTATTATCCAGATATGTATTACTAATTTTTATTTAATTCAGGTGTTTCATTGAAATTCTAATTGACCATTTTCAGTAGATACAAATTTCAGGCACAAGTGTTTCACACGTTAAGGTGACCTATGTAACTTATAAAATTACTACCTTTTACACGACGTATGTCTGTAATTGAAATATTACTTCATGTGTATTATTTTCCAGTGACCTTCGATTTCTAGGAAAGAATGATTGGAATGTGCTTTCCAATCATGAAGGAGTAATACCACTCAACAATTGATTGCCTATTGAACCTGATCATGCAACGGAAATGAATAGATCAGAGTTGAAACAATCATTCAAATGAAGATTGTTGGTCTTGAATATCTCAAGCATAAAAATAGTAATAAAGTTATAACATTACAAATTAGGTTCGAGCCCTTATTAACTCTTTCGACCCTGGCAGGACATATACGTCCCAGTAAATATTTCTGACCCCATACGAGGCAATACGTGTCACATGCGTTGCTTAGTCTATTTGACTATCTCTGCTTGGCAATGATTACAAGAATAAAATTAATAAAATCCGTACTGAAAAAGGGTAGAGCGAAAGGATTAAACAATTTATCCTCTGAACCATTCTAATAGATTTTGAAGCGAAATGAACTAATAATCAAAGATAACACTGATAAAAAAGCCAGTAAATATTTTATTTGACTATGTACTACTATATTTGATCAGCAATAATTATAACAATTTATTTAAAATAAGATAAAAATGAAAAATATCAAAAAATCAAAGATAATACTTGAAAAAAGAAACCAGAAAATAATTTATGAAATCATATACATAATTGCATGAAAATTAGTAATCTATTAATTACCAGTTCAGCACCCAGTGTAGTTTCAAGCAAACAATTATTATAGCAATCAGTGCAACTCTAAACATTCAATAAAAAAATAAATAAAATTATTTCCCATCGTTTACGAAGAAAAATACTCAGGACCCGAAAGATTAATTTATTGGCGGATACAAAATTCTGCGGAAGCTGATCGAATATCATCGACTACCATTATGAACGAGAAAAAACGATCCACCAAGCAACCCGTAGAATAATAAACACCGATTCTCGCCGGACCCACCCACCGGTTTATCGTCATATTTCCTCCTACGCGATGACGTACGAACATGGGCATATAATATTGGCGATCGTCGAGAGACAAAAATCGAGATCGGGCTTCACTGAATGAACCCACGCTCGTCACCCAGAATACGATCCTCCTCGTTGCTTGCCGCAGGAGGTCTCGTCTGTCTGTTTCCCACCTATCTCCACGTTCCGTTTTCACCTCTGGTAAGTGGACACAAAAGCGTCTGCATGCATCGTCCAACGCCTACGGTGACGTGGTCTCCGTTCTCGTTTTATCGCCAGCCAGACACCGCGTCGTTCAGGCTTCAAGCAACTATTTTTAGGGTTCAAACGGGTTGACAACCAAAAATGGAACGTCGTGGGTTTCGGTGATACGCGTAGCTTGTTCGCGACCCTGAAATCCTCGAATGCCTAGGGTATTAACATAGCAAATTTAACCCTTGCTTGACACACTTGGGCTACCAGAAATACACCTCAAGGAAATTTGAAAATTCAGTACTCTTGCACTTTTCAAGTTAGGATGATACAACCTGTTTAAGAAAAAAGTTTAAAGTTTTTTTTTATAGATAGAAATGGTAGTGCATGTCATAACTATCCAGGATTCGATGCAATAAATTAATACATGCGAGGTCTATTAAAGCCTAGCGTGGTAACTTTTCCTTTAATTAAGTGGTAGAACCTGTCGTACATTGCTTAAGAGATTCCATTATTTTTGAAATTGTAAATAATAGTAAATTATATAACTGAAGATCCTCGTGTTTCACCTACAATTAGCAATCTTAGAGTATTTTCAATGCACAGCCCCGCGGTGTAAGAGACACTGTTCATTTACATAATTATTTGTTAATTACTTTCGCTGAGATTATTTAATATCCTTCCTTATTATTTGTTCTGAACCGTACATTTTCACGATATTATTAAAATAATTTACAAACATCCAAATAATGGGATTAAATTGTATCTCGTATCGACGTCTCTTTAATCGAGAAATCGATCAAATTTACTGCAATATTAATTTACCAGCGGTAATGAGCAATTGCGTAACGAGCTTGTTAAATTCTACTGTAATACGATATTAACAAAACTTTAACACATCTCCATTGAATTCAAATATAGCATCGTTATAATGGTATCAAGCTCGATCCTCAAATTATCTAGTATTGTATGCAAATTACATATGATGAGCGTTTTATGTTTTTGACTGGTAATACGTCATATTAACATCACTCATCTCTATAGAACATCGTAGCCAAGGTTATCAGATTAACTTAATTCCCATTCGGATTTATGATACGGGTTGAGAAGGGTAAATTCTATGAAATCGTTTAACAGTTATGAAACTTCCGAGAGAAGTGTGGGCGGATTACGAATCATCGAGGATTCTGATTAGTTTTTCTTGGAATCGAAACGGTCTATTTTACTGTCTATCTTATAAGTTAATATTATTAGAAGATTTTATAATATGTAACGCATGATAATTACAGTCAAATATTATTTTTATATAATAATTTTTCTTAAGTAGAAGAAAGGATGGTAACTTTCTGCATTTGGAGTAGCAGGGAAGGAAATTTCTGGGAAATGGAAACGTAACAAATGCCCCTACCAAAACGCTGAGAGGTGACGACAAACATAATGGAATGTTTGCAAAATAATTTAATGTTCTAACAAATCACATGCTTGAAAAACGGCGCGCTAGGGACAAGTGATTAATATTGGTGAAAGTACATGCCAGGAGTAATGGGCTTCTGCGAAAAGTTAGCGAGTGGCAAATTATCAAAAGTCTACTGTATTAAGACCCTCTGCTGGTAGTTTTCTCCTTGGTTATTTTCATATTATCACAAAGACCAAGTTAAATTATTTTTCTTTTACTTTCACGTTTTCATCACGGATAACTTTATTAATTTAAAACAGTTTAAATTATGATTCTGATTCTAGGAAAGAATATAATTATTACCACCATTTCTTCTACTATTTTCTCTGTACCAACAAACATAAATTCGCATACGAATAAAGTAGTAAAAAAACACATGTCAAACGTAAGTCGTTTTCAATTTGTATGACTATACATACAAATTTATGCCTGTTGGCATAAATCAAATCCATATTATACGACTGCCATCTTTTTGAACAATACTGTCATCGAAAATTCTAAGCACGTTTGCTGTTTATCACTGAGGATACGCAAGATTTTATTTTTCGTCGAATACGAAAAAAGAACGAGCCGGGATTATAAGCGTAATCCAACGCGAAAAAAGTTTGGATTACGAATGTTGAAAATTTACGACGTATAAAGGTACCGATCGCAGGGATTACGACCGCCAGAAACGAGTATTTTTTCAGAGAATTTTGGAACTAAATATTTGTTTAACTGTACTCATCGGAGTTTTGAAGGATTATAATCAAACCATATAATTATCTTTCAAAATTTTTTTGTTTGACTCTTTTTTATTTACAAGCAAATAAGTTGGAGTATTTTCCACAACAAAAAATTGCTCTAAATTAATAAATAATATCACTCAGTACCGTTTTAAACCTGTTATTTTTTTAAATTTCATTGGGTCTTTTGCTAAACAATAAAATAGATAAAAATTATAAAAATAACTACATGAATAATAGTTCCAGTATTTAGCACCCTGACGTCAACATGAACCATAATATCAAGAATGAGACATCGTTCACCAGTGAAGCAAGATAAAATTGGTATATGACACGATGATGAATGCAATTTATGTAAGAATATAATCGATGATGATCCCATGATCGATTGTCTTAAAAAGGGAAGGAAAACAATGATGACATCTTTGTCATTATCTCATAATGAGGGGTAACTATGATCCTCTGCTTCGTAACTCTTTTGTTTGCAATTAATTGACAGTCTCTATTGTGCAGTGTCGCCACTTGTCAAAACATTGAAATTTCTGTAATTACGCAAATGACAACACGGTAATTCCTGGGTCAAAGCAATTGACCTGAGAACGTCATACCTAAAACAGAGCCTCGAAAATTGCATCGTGTTACAGATTTTCATGAAACGAGTAGCTCGAGGGAAAATTTGAACCATTATTGAATGAAGTTGTCACAAATGAAATATTGTAGGATATGAAATAGAAATTGATTTTATGAAAATAATCGACCTTGGGGATCTCAGAAGAATAAACAAACTACAGAGCAATTAGGAAATCAATATTCTTTGAAAGTAATTTTATAATACTGCCTATTGTTACTATTAAAATTAATTCAAAATTGTTTATATTATATTGTTTACAATGAACGATTAATTCCTGTGAAATTACAATGTTACTATCACCAAAAACATAAAATTTATCATTTTTTTCACTTGGTAGATAATAATAATTTCATTGCCCAGTATATACATATTATGAATCTGAGTGCACATATTTTAATTGGATTTTTACAAAATTAACAAACTGTAAATGATTGATACACTATTAACGCGATTAAATCACACATGACACGGTACATTGATCGAATAAATCGTCATCGACTAGAACACGTCAAGTATTTGAAGCTGTAAATCTAGGAAAGTAGAAACACGCTGATGAATGAACCCACTGGCTTGCTTCACCGACGTTCAAATATTTATACCAGCTATTAAATCACGATTCGTACAGTGTATCAATTTCACGTTTTCGTTTATAAATAAGATCGTGTCAATGTTCTGTCCAAAGAACATTACACAGTTTGACTGAAAGTAAGTTACATTTCAGGTTTAACAGGTCAATAAAGGCAGATATTTGTTGTTGAACTGGTTGCATTTATAAATAAGAATTTGAAACGTTTGATTTACGATTTATAGAGGTTTTTAAAAACTCGAAAACCCGATAATTCTTAATCAGATCAGCGTAAATAACATATGTATTTCGTATTCGTCGTGTAAATGTAATTTTTGCAGGAATTTAGTTTGATCCATTTGTTGCAAGAAAATATTCGTGTGGGAATAATATTTTTAAAGAAAATGTTTTCGTAAAATTCCACCTTGACGTGAAAAGCAACGAGAAAATGAAAACTGGGTCAGCGCATACAAGTAACAACTGAATTTCCAGTAAGTTTCAAATTAAATGCACGGAATTAAAACCATGCTTATCAGAATAATTCAAGTTAATTGTTAAAAGCAGAAAGCCTGTTATCGCGAACGTAGTACTTTATTTAATTTGTATTTAATTAAACAGATTAAACACGATATTACGAGAGACTTTGAAATTATGAAAGACTGAATTTAATTTAGTTAATTTATCGTTTGCCAAGCATGCCGAATTAATATCAAATTTGTTCAGTATATTCTATTGATACTGATCATATACACTGTACTATAATATTTATTACAATATTATAATAATCAAGTTTCAGAATTGTTCATGTAGCACTTGATTATTTTGCCCTGGTCGCAGAAATACCATAATCGATAAAGTAATTAACTTAATTATGAACACCGAGCGATTTGTCCATATCAGAATGATCTATGAATTTTAATTAGTAATTGGAATGATTTTTTACGATTTTATCACACTACTAATAAGTGAAATGGTCACATTACCGTAGCCTCATCTAATACTGTAGCCTAATCATCTAGTCTTATTTAATATAACATGTTAAGCTTCACGACAAATAGTTATCTATGACAAGTCAGGTAATATTTCCTACAACAAAGTAGAGCTTATCAATTTTGCTTTGAAACTATTCTATTCAGCCAGTGAACAAGGAAACCGAAGAAGCAATAAAGGTTTATTTACAACCGAGAAGTTTAGTTGGCGAACCCCGAAATAAAACGTGAACGGCTGAAAAGCGAGCGGAAAATCGACGATGAAACGAGATTTCGCGTAGCTGGCCGTTGTAAATTCGGAAGGTATTCGAAAATTTATAGAACCGCCTGCCGTTTGATCGGTATTATGCACGCCACGATCAGAGAGAGCCTCGGCATTTATAGGTTAACGATCGACCAACAGAAGCCGGACTATCGACTTCGGTTACTATTTTTATTTGTTATCATAAACATCGAAAACCTGTACGGAACCAGCTTGAAAAGGCTGACCCGTTTTTCTCCTCGACACATGTACGTCCAGGCGAAACTAGGGCTGAAAGCAACGACGTTTCTACGAAAGCTGCGCAGCTATAGATGCCACTAATGATGAAAATAAGCAATAAAACGCTCGATAGAAGCTAAAGAACGTGACGCAGCAAGAAAACAATGAATGCATGGCTTCCAGGTACACCAAGGGTCTGTTATAAACGATCACTGTTTGCTTCTAGCGATAGAAAGTAATAGAAAGCCTAGTATAAATAACGTGGCATGTATTTTGCAGACGTGTTTAAATATTTGATGATGTAGCTTTTCAATTGAAGTTTGCTAATAGCGGGAAAAGAATACATTGTGAAATCTCAGCAGAAACGCCTCCATGTATAATAGACAAGACTTGTGTCCATAATAAGGTGTCCCACTCGAAACAGTGTCATTTCTGTTTTAATACCAAATTATCTAACATATCTACATTCCACTCATTGCATAGTTAATTATAATTTTATTTTAAATGACGTATTTTTAATTTTCCCATCTAAAACTACACTGAATCATAAAAAATATTAGGGATGTACGAGCCTCAGGTCGGGTCGAACGGGATCCCGAAAATTTGTATAACACATTTCGCAAAATCCTAAGTTTTGCAGACCTAATTTTCCAAAACCTTAAATTTTGCAGATCCCATTTTCCAAATCTCCAATTTTTACGAATCCCATTTTCCAATACTCTAAGTTTTGAAAATCCCATTTTCCAAAACCCTAAGCTCTGCAAATCCCATTTTCCAGAACCCTAAGTTTTTCGAGCCTCATTTTCCAAGACTCTAATTATCCGGATCATCATCGTTATATTACTTATAATTTTTCAAGGACATTAAAAAAGAAGAATTCACTCGAAACATGTGACTAGAACGGAAGAGCTTTTTCCAAGCTGGTTCGTAATTAAAAGGCGGCGATGGACAAGTTAATTTTCCAGACGTGAGACGAGCATCGCAACCAGGAGCTGCTCGTGCTATCCTTTTCCTCCGCTCGTTCCTCGGATCTTAGACCTAGATCTCATGATCGGACCACCCAGTGCACTTCCCGCGGTCATTCTCTACTTGCTCGTATTACAGGCAATTGTTGAGCCGCGTTAAATTACATGAATTCATCCGCGAACGATACATGGAGCGACCGCGATCGAGGCCGCCGCCGTAGTCACGATAATAACAAACATGTAATGAGTGAAAATTGAGCGACAATCGAGTATTTCCTCATTTATGGTGATACTAATCGAATCTTAATGACACTAGCCTGTACACTCGTTAATTCTGTGACGCGATGAATAATATCTAGTGCAGGGAATGAAATGGGGAAAGCAGATGAATTGAACGTGCGAATGAAGTTATCCATTAATAACCCCATCATCGACACAGTCGATCAAAATTTAATTCAGATGTAAATTATGTTATTCCTCAAAATCCAAAAAATTTAGGAAAAACACTTTCAAATTCTAATAGAACCACGTATAGAATATTTTTCACAGTAAGCGGAACTAGAATTTGCATCGAAAAGAGGAATCCATAGTTCGCAGCTGCGACCGTTTCTTCGAGGAAGAATAAAAAAAGACGAAGAACGGAAGAAGGATTCGAATGAAAAGCACGAAGGAAACAGTAGCATTGCGAAACGTTTCTTGTGCACGCGGAGGAAAATAGCAGAATCGTGTAAGTTACGGACTACTCCAAACAGTACCATGAAGGATCCTCGGATTCTCTCGTGTTCCTCTTGTCACGGTGGTGCAGTGTAAATTCATCCAGTTGGAAGTTTACCGTCTTCTATGTATACTCCCAAGTATGTACAATTTTAGCCTGTCCCGGCATGTAAATTATTGTCTCGGGGTTGACTGACCTTCGTTGCATGCGATTATCAATGAAACTACACGTAAGAGTACCAACTTGATTTATTTATCAAAGAGGGACATTGTCCAGGATATATTTATCCTATGATCTACTACTGCCCCTTTTAGCACACAAAAGATTTCTAGTGTTACACGAATATTCCATTTCTATGGAAAATTTAACGAAGAACACTTAAAATATGCACTTTAGTTCAAAAGATATAGAATAGTCTTTCTTTTATATTTCAAACAATTAGTTATCAATAATAATAAATTCAAACTTTTACCAAAATCATTAACAATAATTAAAGCATTTTTCTCAAAGATTATTAAAAGGGGTAAATGTATCGACTTTAGAGGAGTCTAAATTGAAGAAGATAAAATATAGTATTCAAATGCATCTCACAAGGAAACTAAGTAGCTCAAGGCAAGGCCATTATAATTTCTCTGAGAAGTAATTTTCATTATCTCATTGGCGTAAGTGGTGCTCGATACCATTAATTACAAGCGAATAACCGGCTTTATCAATAAGAAGCCTTGGTCTATTTGAGACGTGCCCAGAATCCATGAATCAAGATTAGAAATATACTCTTAATATTCGATCTTATTTTAAATTACTTCGAGCACGTGGTTCATTACCAAACCAATAATTATTATGAATAGTATTATAAATCATAAAACATACGAATGTTAAAGATTACATCGATATTCTACATCAATCTTGCAATATTTATTTAAGAAATAATTAAAAATGCAGACATGAAAAATATCCGAGAAAGTTGACCTAATTTTGACAGAAAAGAAAACAAACGGGACTTCATGATGCAGATTCATGAATCACGTTGTAAAGTGTTCAGACGTGCTGGATTTGGTTAATTAACGCTTCTCGTAAGAAGTGCCATCAAGGTTAACACATGGTGCAATTATCTGAACGCAGTGGCCCAGTATTTTGCGTGCACACTCGAAACAAGTTATTCAACGACGAGCTTACTAGCAATGTTTAACGTTACCAGCATTGAAAACGTGTATACACGCACAATCGACGCTCTGTTCACACGCACTGCTGGAAAGAAAAGCTTGCATCGAACGTGAACGGATTTCTTGTTACCAATAATGAATCAGTTGCAACAAGGAAGCTGCATAAAATCAGTCCAGCTGCGTTGAATCCAGAAATGAAAAGTTCTACGATTCTATACCAGTGATGCAGATCAATAATAATATCTCTACTGCGTGATGTTTTTTTTTTTAATTTTGAAAAAAATATGTATTATTAAACAATAACAAATATTTTTCTGTTCTAGAAATTTGTTGAAAGAAAAATTGTATAATACTGAATATTTTCGATATTATGTAAAACAAAATTCATAATTATAAATATTTAAGAAATGCATATTATTTTATCTAACACATGTGCAACCAAATATAACGAATAATTAAAATAAGTAGAAGATTTAAGAAAATACATAACAGAATTATAATAATTATTACAGTTTTCTATAATTTTCCTATTTGATTTTAAAATCCAAGTTCAAGGCAAAACGTTCATTAAAGTTTTAACCACAATGAGTAATCTATCAGATGTTTGAACGAGTCTATCATTTATAATTATAATTTCTGATGAATAACGACTAAACGGTTATTAATCATAAAACAAGTTTACACGCAGCGGGTTGTGACGCAGCTTTAATAAATAACCGAGAATAAAAATGGCAAACAGTAAAAATGTTAACAAGGTTTTCTCCGATCCTGACACCGATACCTGCGATTATGTGCGAGTTTAATTAACGCGAGACAACGTGAACGCCGGGGAATCTGAACGTTCATCATTTCAGTCGATAGTAATAATTAATGACATCGAATTTTATTACTGCACTGTAATCTCAATCTTCGTTATTTTATCATCAACTTATAAAAATCTCGTAAATGGAAAATTCTTTCAACTGCAGGATATTTATTTAAATATTACGTATTTGTAAATAAATCAATTTTAAGTCGTACTTTCATTTTTTAATTGAATCGAACCGAACCAACTGCAAATTGAAAGAAAGTATTAAAAGAAAAAAATGTATAACGATATCATTGATCGTCTGCGATATCAATTAAGGATTAGTCTTGAACGAACTGAATTTCATTTCGAACTGCAATAGAAAAGTTCTTTTAAGATCATCTTTTATTTTACCTTATTTTTATTCACTTTTTAAAACAATAATTTCCATTAAGAAATTAAAAGTAGATTAATCCTTTTTCAAACTTTCAAAGCTAAGAAGAATTAATGACAATAATTGATACGAAGTCGGCATGCACGGAGGTCTTTAAGATCCGGTGCTGTTTTAAGTGAACGTGACGTTTCTGTTGGCAGATGTAGTTAGCGAATGTCAATCATCATTAAGAAGTTGGCGCTTATCCAAATCTGTCACTGATGCACATTTGAAGATTCCCTTGATGGTCGCGTGCATCATCCAAATGCAGCACGAAATGACATGTCGTTTTCACCGCAACGAGGGGCGGGAAACTGATAAAACGTCGCGTGTTTATCAATTGTATTCGCTAAAATATGTGAACGAATCAATCATGACCAGACAAATAATGCCAACGAAAAATACTATGAAAACGTTCCATGAATTTTAAAACGATACACCATTGATCATTATAAACCTTGCAAATATTTCTGTCATAAAAATACAGTTTTTTTAGTACCAAGTACAACAATTTCATGTATTGCACAAAATTTTTTATGAGATTGTATCTTCGATAAAAATAAAATGTAAATAATGGAAACACTAAATAATCTCGAAGAATATTCAAACATATTAACAATATTCAAACTGTATTTATGTAAAATATTTACCCCCATTTTTATTCACAGAATTTACACACGTAATTTGATTTGATGAAACATTCAATTTACCAACAAACATTGAATTACGAATGCTAAATAGTAAACACTGAATACTCGTGTATAAATTTTCAAATAAATAGAACAACAATAATATGTAATTGTAGTAGAAGAACGAGCGTATCAATCACAAACATGTTAATTAAACCCATAATACGAGTATTAACTAATACTAATTGATAATGTTTTAATTAAACAATGACTGTTGACTGTCCAGATTACCGAGGTCAATGATTTTCAAACGAACGACCGCGAGCGTTTAGGTTTTAATGGAACTTTGAATTTCGAAATGAAATAATCTTGATCAATGATTGCCATAATTGCCGCGGCAACACGCTTGTTAACAATTTACTACGCGTTCCAAACGGTTTATTCATGTATTTGATTCGTTCTCCGATCGGATACGAATGAAATCCAGGCTTCCTCAGAAACACACGTATTCCCGTAATTGCACTTTAAATTATTAGTAACGCGACTGAATCGATGCAGAATGCGACAGCTTCATTTTTGCTCCCGTTTCTTGCGGTAGATTTACGACACTGCATCTCGGATCTAATAAAAACTGCATTCCTTATGCACTTGACTAATTATGACTCTAATAATGTAGCTCGTATATTAACTTACTCTTACTTCTTATCGGATATAAATATAAAATGCGAATAAAATAAGCTCGATTGGGAAACGATAATCTTAGAAACCTATAAATGCCACTTATTCAATGAATAAAAACATTTAAGTATAGGCTTTATCAAGTTTCTTAAGGTTCCATTATTATAAACACTTTAAATAGGGTCTATAAAAAGATGGATAAAAAAGAAAAGAAAAAGGCAATCATAAAAGCACTGACATTTCTAGTATGTTAAATATTGCATTACCAGTGGAATATTATTTAAATCGTGACTCGTAAAAGGTTCATACTAATTGCTACTAATAAAATTAAAATTACAAAAAAAATTGTTGTAAGTAATGGAAAGCTTAATAATAAATAAAAATATCACTTCAGTAATTTATGCAATATTTAACCCCTTTTAGTCGCCTCTTACGACAAGCAGGGAGTACTGTGGGTGTATTCTCAACCCCACCCACAGGGGTAGATTTCAAACAAGCTAATATTATTTGAAAAATAATAAATCGTACATATAGTATAATTTATAATAATTCGCACCTCCAGGAATCTCAATCTTTTCTTATTAAGGATTGTATCATTTTTCAACCGACTAATCTGCGCTGGTGCAGACAACTACCAATAAGCAAAGATAAACACCATCATTTGTTTGCGATGATAGATGTAACGATAATTACAGGAACAATCTCGGTGCGCACATACAGCTGACTGAAATAAAACCTTATGAAAGGAGCATTCCTTTAAATACATGTTTCCTGGTACACAAAACTTAAGGAAGCGGATTTTCGTATCCGTACTTTCATTATCCAATTATCGAATTCAAAGTCTACAATATTGTCGATACTGAAATGTAGGTAATTCAAAAAAATTACACGACGTTAAGTTTTACTAACGTACATGGTGTGTTTTTGTTACCCGTTGAAGTGTTAATTCAAGGTAATTCAACCGGTTGCGATAGAAATAAAAAAATGTTCTCAGGAAATTCTGTTGCTCGCACCTTTTAATATTTTCTTCGTCGGGAATTAAATAAAAATGTATGGAATTTTAAGGAATTTTCTAATTATTAATTGCATGAAAAAAAGTACAGAAATTTGAGTAATTTTTCATTAATTTGCAAAAGTTTGATTGAAAATTTCCGAAAATTAATTACTGGTACATTTCATTCATCAGTCGATTGCATAACATAATGAGAATTCTGATTATAAAAACCTATTTAAATAACTAGTATGATACCACGGTATTATTCACGATTGACGCATAATAAGCTGCAATCAATTATGGAAAATTTCTCATAATCCGGAAAATTGCATCAAAGTCAACAGTCATTTTATTGTCGATATTCAACCGCACCGTAATGCGATCAGATATAAAATCAATTAGCCCACTTCTTACCGTCAAAGACAGCCAACTAACAAGGTGTATGATAAATCAATATTTATCAATTTATATTTGCATTTTCATTTTACAATGTTAAGTATATTTATTCCACGTTTCAATTGACGAAATGTTATGACACGATGTAACTCTACAAATCTACAATTAATTACAATATCATTAACTCTAATATGACGAACTCTAATATTAATTTTAGATTCTACACATTTTATTTTCTAAGCTTTAAGTTTTTTTCTTTTAGATATTTCCCCAATATACAATAAAAGTCTATTCGTTACAAACTGGTCGTGTAACTTTAATCAAAGCATCTTCCTATTGCAAGTCTGATTCATAATTAATCTGGAATCCGATGTTCAATCGTTAAAATTTTTTAATATTTTTTTTTTTTTTTTCCAAATAAAAATCCATATGCAGCAAGATGAAGCAACGAGTTGAATGCAGGTAGTATAGCATCCTTCGAACGTCTGTATCAAAAGATCCGTATCGTTATACCGGTAACGTTACTCCAAATTAGGATCCTGTTGGTGGCCATTATTTTAATTGCATCGACATGAAATGGGTATCGACGTGTCGTGAGTATCATCGTGTTCCAAAGACACAAGCATCGGCGAAAGATAATTACAGCTTCGTGGATGTATCGATAAAGGGAATGAGACTGGCTTTGGATGAGCGCGACGTTACACGGTTAGATTAATTTATCTAAATGAGGAGATCGTGTTTTCATTGAGGTGTACGCTTGCACGCCCACGCAATTCACCTTCGACGCACGACGAGGCCTACAATTCAACGGATGATTCATTCGGTGGCATTCAACGCTTGAAAGCGTGTATAGTACAGGGTGTCTATGTAAACCTGTGACAGTCCCGTTATTCCTTTCAATATTGAAAAAAAAAAATTGCTATATGGAAGTCGTATTGTGCAAAGCGAGAAATATTAAGTTGTTACATGTCAAATGTGTCGATTAGGAAACGTATAAATAATGTGACGTATTTTGATGAAATAAATGTGCCACAGAATGGCATTTATGTCACACAAATTTGAAGTTTAATTTATTAACTTACCCTGGATAGGTGAGAAAACGAAAAGAATTTTCTTTCCATCAGAAACAAAATATGACACATTTAAAACTAGCAATTCTAAAGTAATAGAATGAGGAAAATTGGAAACATGTTAAATTGAATATTTGAACTTATAATATCATAATAATTTAACTGGACCACCCTGTATAGGCGCGTTTATAAGATCGATGAGATCGATCCGATCGTGTTTGCGGAGCAAGGATTACACGGGCTAATTTAAATTCATCGAATGTTGAAATCGTTCACGGTGGTAAGTTCGATTAAATACGTCGATGGAAGGATCGCTTTGATAGTTGATTTCATTCAAACAGTTGACTTTAGTTGAAGAGAAAGATTTACCTAACGCTCGCTCGGGATTAAAAACGTAAAGATTCATTATGTGGACGATGGAGATTAAGACATTCACTTAAGAGATTAAAATATTAAAATTAAAGGAATAAAATATTCACTTAAAAACGCGAATAAATTAGCTGATCTTTGTTACTACTGACTTTAAAATAATTATTATTTCTTCTAAATTAATTACGTTTCATGTCATGCGCATATGACATCGTTTTTAATTAAAGAACCATACGTTTTTACAGGAAGGTTGTACACAAATTATGGATCAAGAGAAAGAAAACAGTTTATGTAATCGAATGTTAATTAATGTGACAAAAGCAGGTCTGCTGAAAATTACGATTCATATTTAAATTTTCCTCGAATCTCTGACCGACTTCTTCCGTCACTTTTAGAAATCAAAGTAACTCAAATGATCGCATAAAAAGCTTCTATCAAATGTTTGCGAAGAAAACGTGGAGAAATGAGAAGAGAAAGGTTATCAGTATAAAAATGGAGAGCTGATACTCGCAATCCCGTTAGCTATCATCGAAAGACATAATAGCGATCTAGATTCATTTTGATTATATTGCACGATGCACCTATACTCGATATCTGTATGGAACAGCAGCCGTGATAAGATACTGGCAATTATGTATCCGGATCGATCAGTTTATTAAAGAGAAACATCTGATGAAGTCGAGTGGTCTATCCGTTTCTGCGGACCTATCTCTTTGCGAGTAACTCGAGTGGAACCAGTCTGATTCACTTCCCTTTCGAGTTGTATATTTTTGAACATTATTTCATACCATTATGCGCAGTCTTCCTGGTGGAAAGATGAAAAATAGCAAGGAATTGCTCGGCAAGGATGCTTAAAGACGAAAAACAAGTTCGAGTGCTTCCTTCCTGTTAGCGAATCACTAAAGTCTTTGTATTAGGTCAATTATCACAATTTATATCTCTTTAAAAAGTGTATCATTTGATTTGTATTAATATATGTACAGAATCGAGTTGAATATTAATTATTCAAGATATCAGTAATAGAATTTACGTTTATTTCAGTGATATTTTTGACCCGGTTTACTTTAATTTCTGTTTCCGTTTCTGCTATTCGCGTTATTACTGCGTATTGCTGTATATCATCAACGAGAGGAGATTATACAAAGTTGAATTCGAAATGGAGCAAATTTCAGCATTTTCGAATCCTTTTGAATTTAAAGCACGTCATACGCATGCATATAATTCTGTCTCGCAAAGCGATCCTTTTGAAAATAAAATAAATTAAAAATTATCCTCTCTGACAGAAGTGTATTGTTGAATTAAAATTAGATTTCTGACACAAATAACGAAAACTTATAAAGGTTTAGACAATATAAAGAAAATATGCTTCACGGTTTTTCCAATTTCTTTTATAACACATAGATGCATCTATGAACGGAAAATAGATAGTAATCGGAAATTAAATCAAACTGTTTGTATGAGGAAGGAATACAAGCTGGAAAATACATAACGGAAATACATAAGTGTCTTTAGGTTATCATTTTTCCAATACGTCAATCAGACGAAAAATCTTTTAATATTTAAAATTCAGGGATATAGAAAAATATTTTGATAATCGCTCTATACAAATCAAAATAAAAAACACGCATTCGATATTTGAATAAATCGGAGATTGAAAACAGTTTCATTCTGTGATAACAATATTCTATCAAATATTTCAACCATTTTATAGAACAAAGACGAACGGGAAATATAAATATTAAAATACTGGAAAATATTATATTAATATAAAACTATTAATTTTTTTTTAATCTATATAAAATGTTTATATTTATTTCATGTTAATTATAATCTTAAAAATAGTAATTGGATGAATTTTCAAATACACTAATTTGTCTTTCAATAAATATGAATTTTCAAAAATCATTGATCTCATAAAATATCTGACCATCAAAGTGTTAAGAAATAATACAACATTTTTAATAAATGTAGATATATTGATTTGGTAAGAAGATGAGTGTGTATGAGTTTTTAATTCTATTAATTATAATTTAATTTTGTCGAGGTGATTAAAAAAAAAATAAGTATCTTTTTTAAGAGAACTGTTTGTAGAAATTAAAACACGTAAAGAAGCAGAATTTTTTTATTTTTCAATCCAAAGTTTCGTGACCAAAACGAAACATTTTTTCTTTTTATTCCAACCCGCATGTTCTTTGCAAATTACTACTTCGACATAACACTTTAATGAACTCCTTGCCGGTCGCACCCTTTGTCGAGCAAAACGATTACCCAAGAGCAAAAATAAGTTCGTACCATAATTATGCTGCGAACGGCAAGTTCCTGCCACGACCAGCCGGAAATACCGTGGGTACACGAAGAACCAAGTCGGGACCAGTTAACCTCTTGTCGATCTCTCGCTTGACACCTGCACGTCTGGCCAACATTTTTCCAGCTGCTCATTAATTCGTGCGAAGAAATTCCGCCGCGGTTGTTCACTGTGTGCTCGGACGTCGGTAAATTATTGATACGTGAATTCCAGTTCTACCTGGACTACGGAGCGATCAGTCGTTTCGCAACGCGTTCCTCGCGTTTCCTTTCGCGGAAAACCCTCCGAGAGATCGACCCCGCAAGCGAAGAAGAACGCATCCGATCAGCTATCCGGTCGAGACCTTCGTGAAATCGAGTTTGTCCCCTTCGATTCAACTACCAGTTCTCTCACGTTGAATACGTCCGTTTGCTCCAAGCTTCTTCGTGCTCGATTAACCCTCTCACGCTTGTGAATACCTTGTAATCATCGATAAAGCTTACATCGGCCATATTTTAACCGGCAGTAATACCGACTTCGCTGACACCGAGTTTGATCAGCATTACGCATTTATCAATACGTATAGAGTGATTAACGAAGGTTATTCACCGTGGAAATAATGTATGTTACAGAAGAAATTAAAAATTGACCAGGATATAAATTCTTTCTTATAACCACCTAATTATACTCATCATTACCTGATATTCCACAAAATTAACAAAGGAAATTCTCCATTATCCTTTAAGTCTAGAAACATTAAAAATACCACATTCAAGAATTCAAACCTTTCGTTCAAATAAAACGATCTACATAATGGTACCTCCGTAAAAAAAAAAAAGAAAATAGCCGGTAATGACCCTCGTTTCTTCCGTAACTTTCCATCATCCATCAAACTGTAGAAATTAATCATTAAGATTTTAAGCAACGTTCACGTAATCAGAAGCCTCGGGTTGTATAAAAGGAACAGTTAAAGGACGGCCAATCGTGACTGTTAAAACTGGTTTGAAAAAGTGTTGAAAAGCACGCAACGAGATTTTTGCTCGTACAAGAGCCGCTTATCTACGATCGGGGTAAAGTAACGATGAAATCCTGGGTACGATAAAAATTTCGGCAAAACCAGGTGAAATCACGCGGTTCCCTTGTCTCCTCCCAATTCGTAGAGATCTTACGACGAACTTTTGAACTCGGATCCGTTAAATGTAAAATGAAAAAGGAAAAAGAAAGAGGGTGGTCAAAAGAACCGACGGTGTTACGTGGACGATGCAATGCAACAACACGTCCGAATAATCGGCTTGGCAGACAGCCACGAAGAGAAACTTGTATATTCCTCCCGCGTCGCGTGAGTCATTCAGGAAAGCACCCGTAAATTTATTTACGGTTAAAGGTGCGAACCTCGTTCGAATATTTTTGTGAAATTGTACGAAGAACACTCTGTGAAATTTCTTTCATGGGAAACAAGTGTGACGCGTAAGAGAACGGAGCTTGGATTGAAAAAAGCTTAAGTGCCTTAGAAATTTGTGTATTCAATCTTTCCAAGGATTTTTCTACGGAAAATTTGAATTCGTTTGCACGCGTTTCGTGCCAAAAAATAAAATTTGCACCCTTTTCTTGCAATTTTTCTAAAAAATTGAAATTGTTTGGAGTAAAATCAGAATTTTGACGTGCTTCGTACACCAAATTTTTAATTAGATAGTTTGTACACACTTCCTGCAAGAAATTTAAACTTTATGTATGTTTTTCTTTGGAAAAAAATTAGAATTTATCTTTATTTCTCATGAAAAATTGAAATTAATTTCTTATATCTCCTTGGAAAATTTTATCCAACTTTCAGACAAACAGGAACTAAGACGTTTCTTCAGGAAAAATGAAAGTTCCGACCTATAAAGATTACTTTATATACATTTCTTTCACAAAAATGAAATCATGGATTTATCTTGAAGCTTGAAAATGTCAAGATAAACTGACGCATAAAACTGGAAGTACAAAATTTTAAGAAATACTTCAAAAAGTCTTATACAAAATTTTCTGAAATATCAGTAAGTTCTATAAAATATTTTATCAGCATCTATTATGTGCATATTATTCAGAGACAAATGAAATGCTGTATTTTATTACCTTAAACATTTCGAAATGTGTTGTGTTGAAACAGCTCTCAATCAATAAACGTCTGCATTTCGTGTAATCTCGTTCTAAGAAACTTTAGTCATTAAAGTCTTTAAGTATAGCCTTTTCATGAATACTACAGATTTAAGTAAGTACTTACTTATTCTCTAAGCCTCTGATTCCAGAACTGATTCTAATCCCTCTACTAAAATACACACAATTATTTGACGTGTGGGAGAACCAATTATTGAGAACAATTATTGTTCCTCAAATTCACGACGACATTTAAAACCTTCGACGTAAAATTGAAAAATTTTACTTACGTTGATACATATTTCGAAAATTTCACGATAAAAAAGTATTTAACAGAACTGGATTTGACATTCAAACGAAATACGTCAATCCCTGTTACATATTCTTCTTCAAACAAATTCCTTTTAAACGCGTGCTGCAAACCTCTCCTGTATCGGATTCAACGAATACAAAATGAAGTTAAAAAGCTTCTGAAATACAGCTCTATAACGATAATACCCGAGTTACGAGAGAACGAACAGTACGAATACAAATGCTGCTTCTAACTTTGAAAAAGGACATAAATTCACTAATTGAATTGAATGTGAAAAGCACAAAGGATCGTGTTGTCCTATGTTCCGAGAAATCTTGTTTCGTTTTGTGTTATTAACCTGAATATTGCTCGAGCCCGCTTTCTCTGCGTTAATAACTCCGTAACACCTGACTATAATACATGCTTGGCAAAAAAGAAAAATTAGAAGAGAGAATGCCATGGTCAGCGATCAAAAAATTAATAACGAAAGAGAATATTAATTTTTCTTTCAGTTACTAATTAAAATAAAAACTCTGGAGCAAGTTATTTAGATACTCTAATTTTTATTTAAAAAAGAAAAATGACGTGTAAGGTTTTAATAGGGATTCTCATCAAATTTACATATTCTTTACCTTCTGTTGAAATATTTTCAAAAATTAAAGTACCTCTATTTACACTCACGATTAAATTAAGCTTCCTCAGGAAAAATGGCGATATATGGAAAGTAAGAATTTTCAAAATCTTATTTCCGACGATATTAATATTAACTTTCAGAAAACGGGCAACTTTTTCGTGACCTTTTTTTAATTTTCGAGTTAGAACAGTTATAATGTGTAAGGGTGTTATACTATAAAAAATAATATATTCCTCTGGAGCCTAAAAATAAGCTTTCAGTGCTATAAAGGTTAAAATTAGTTTAGAACTATAGAATTTTCTCGATAAAATTTTCGATCACTGATAACCACCATAACTCTACTGAAAAAAACAAATTCCGGTTATAGGTGATCAACGTGACAGTCAACGTGTTAACCACTATAGTGTACATAGTGGTTAACACGTTGAAATTGTACAAATTGAAACAGCAGAAATTATTATTATGTATGAGCAGAAGAATTTGATGGTACTGGAATGGAAAAATATTACAAACTTTATAAATAACTTCGACAAACAGCAATCTCTAAAATATGCTTTTAGGAACGTCTGCTTATACAAGATAATTAAGAAGCGTTAAGTGAATCCTGACCGTACTAAATAAATGGGTCGACAATAAAACAGGTACAAATATAGCTCTCTCTAAATACTTGATGACCGCTAAAAGTTCTTTAAACTCTCACTACAAATAATTCCTTTGAAAGTCGCATAGAAAATCTCTCTCTTTATACTGTCAATTGCATTTAAACTTAAAAGCTTTTATCTTTATGTGTACATTCTGTTCAATTAAAATGTCACATAAAAATAATGAGATATAAATAATTACAGAAAAGTGTTATAAGGCCACAAAATTAAGATAAAAGAATTTCCACTGTTCGAAGAACTATTACGTCATTTCACAGAACAAACATCGAAAAGAACTTTACAAAATTATTTCTCCAATGAAATTTGCAGTCAAGTAATTCATAATATATGAACACAGTGAAATTTTCTATCTTTTTGCATAAATAAATAAAAATAACGACTGAGTACTAAAATGCAACAGTAAAAATTTTATTTTTGAATATGTCATGCCACAAAAATTTAAATGTCTATAGATGAATGACGTTAAAAATTGTACAACAAAAATTCAGTTCTATAACTGTCCAATGTGTTCGTACTGTACAACGCTTTCAATAAAATGAATCGCTTTTCCTATACAGCTGGCTAAATTGCGTTAATCCAGTTTCGACGACGCCCTTTGTGCATCGTCCCGCCATCACAAAAGTGCAGCCTGTGCACGTGGAAATGAAGCGTGAAAATGTTCTTTCAAAAAACTGAGAATTACACACCCAACACGAATCACTTTAACCCTTTCGCTACGATGCAGTTCGCCGTCAGTATGCTCCTACTATACGAGACAGTTCAACCATGAATCTACTCTTTACCACAAAGTGTAATATCAGCTGGTTCATGAGAATAATGAAATGAAAAAGAACGATGCAAAATGCATGAGAAATGACGGTACATATTCCCAAACATTTTGCTGAAATATGAAAACAAGATGCACTATTTTTACTCTTCTTTCAAAGCGTTTTCCTCTTATTAACTCTCATATCAGCACCTTTAGTAACGAAAGGATTAATTTCCACGAAATCCACTGATTGGATCAAAAAGTTTCTGGAAGATTAAACGTGTATCAAACTGCTCTTTGAAATTTCGATACGTGAATGTTATTTAGTTATTTACCAGGTTGCCTTGACAAGCTTGTTAAGAGTGACCGATTTTTTTTCTGTTAAAAATAACAAACGCAACGCTTGAAAGTTTATTTAACTACCAAGCTTCCATCATTCGGTAAATAATGCTTTGAGACTCGATGCAAATACCACAGTACCCAAGTTTCATTCGGCTATTGTTTCGAAATAAATTTCGACAGAACGGCCGGCAATTTTCTAAAGCATGTTTGTTCGGCAAAAACTGTCGCATATGGAAAAGTCTGTATTCGGTTCGTGCTATTGGAACGGGGTAAATATTGTAAAAGAGGTAGATATTTATTAAATTGTGCTTCGTTGTTTGCGAGTGATGATAGCTTGTTTGACAAACTGATGAAAATTTTGCATGAATTTTGATCGGTAAAATGAGTTACGTGCGTTCCGACAGAATTCCGCATCCAAAGTTTTCGATAAAAATGTAGTGTTGTTGTTTGAAATATTTCAATACAACACAACTTGCAACAGAAAAATGATTTTTCACTGCGTATAAAAGAATAAAAATAAACATGTTATAACAACAAATTTTAAATCAGTGAATTTTTATACCTGCTATACATCTTTTTGTGTAAATATCAAAAATAACTTTAAAAAGAAAAAAAAAAAATTGGCAACCATTCTGCATGTCCGTAGCTAAGAGATTTATTTCTATGGAAACGGGTCATTTAAAACGTCACTACACGAAACGATTTTCTTTATCGCAGCAATTATTCACTCCTGGGGAAACTAGTGAATTGTTACTGCACGCATTCTTTCACCGAACCATCAGAAACGGTTGAAAGAGAAAAAGGATCACGTTGACGGATTCGTAAACCACCCTGTATATCCACGTCCGAAGGTTTCGTTTCCATCGAGACGGGTCATTTGGAGCACCGACTTTCCCAATCGCGGTAAACTAAACTTAGGTGTAAACCCACTTTGAAAATACCGTCACGGGACATTCGCGAAATGGCCAGCTGCCAATTGGACGAGCGTTTATCTGAGAGTCGCATCTGTTCGATGTTCGAAAGATATCGCCAGAATCCGGAACCTCGTCCAGGTCCGTTACTCCACCGGCTTGAACGTGTTCGAGGAACTACGTACCCTAGAGACAATTCCATCGCTAACGAAGTCACCGTGGAAATTCATCGAACTCCATGGTTCGACCTCTTCAAAAGAGATTGTTCATCACCGGATTTTATCTAGACGTTGTCTAATATCGGTGCTTTCGCCTATTCCTAAGATGATTCTGTCTGCAAATTGCTTCTGAAACATTCTCTGCAGAGACTGGACGAAGATGGAGCACAGCTTTATGCGAGGGACTTTGAAAGCTGATATCGGTTGATTAAGAAATATGATACACTTTATTATGAATTAAGCATCAGATTTCTAAGCATCTTCGGGGACTAAGATTTACTAGGAATATTGTACACTGAACGTCTATGGTGCTTGTGTATTAAATACTTTGCAAGGTAATTAATGAAATATAGCAAATTAAATTAATTGATAAAATTTGAAGAAAATCAAACTCAATATTTAATTATTTCGACAAATAAGAATATCAATATTTTCAAATATTGAAGAAATATTCAACCCTTTTTATTATTTAGAATTCTCTTGATTCTTTAGGACTCGAAATAAATAATAAAATGACGAGTATAATCTAGATTTATTATAAAGCGAAGCAAATCACGAAATGCACCAGGCAATACGAGTTTAAAGAAGCGAAAAAACGTAGCTGGCTTACAAGGAAGCTGTTATCCCGCAACCGAGACGAGTTAATAAATCACTGGGATCAGACGGGCAAAGAAAAAGCGGAGGACCCTGTTCGATATTCGTAATTCGTGCAATTAAGAGAAAATTACAGTACGTTAAGGCGCAAACTACAGTCGTGCAAAACGAGAAACGAATCGTCGGACACGTTTTCAGTACGGATGAAAGCTCGCTAAGCATCAAGCGAGAATGAAGCAAAACGAAAAGGATTAATTAAGATAGGATCGGTCGAGATCTCTCAACGTACCGTGGCAATGGTGTGTGCATAATAAAAAAATAGAAACCGTCTACGTGACGGTAAATACAAATTAACTCGGAAAAGCCCTTTGTTTTCCTGCATTCCTTCCCGAGTTAGAAATGAAAAACGGCGCGAACAAGTATTTCGCCAGAATGCAAACGATGATTAACGACAACTGCGAGAGGCACGCTTCAAGAATCTTGAGAACATTCAGAGGTATATGTATGTATTCCGCAAGCTGAAATACCTTGAACGACGGAAATGCAATCTGTATTTTGAACACGAGCACTGCTCGGTATTTAAAAAATTTATTAAATAAATTTAAAATGAGCTTTATTTTAATTAGTTTAAACCTTCAAATTTTCTTTTTTCTTTTACCAAAATTTAGTTTTCTCTTAAAGAGATCAATAAAAAATTGTATAATATCTAATAATTAAAAATTATATTATTCTGTTTCTGAATCGCTTTCAATATTAATATCAAGAAAATTAGAATTTTAGAATGAAAAGAATACAAAATACCAAAGGCTCGTATATCTCGTACCTATTTTTGAGACATTCTTGCTTATGCAAAAACTCGTGAATACCATCGTACACCAAATGAGTTCAAGGACGAGGTAATAACGATAAGGATAATGATATTTGCTCAGCTGTTAGCAGCCTCGAGGCACGAAAAACGGCTTACCGGAAAGTCTGCATTCTATACATTTTCTTACACGAAAATTGCGAATTCACCGCGTATCCGTGGCAAGAAACGATAGCCGCCATATTTATAGAAGAATATAACGAGAGAATCTTGCAAATGCACCTAACCGATTCGCGAATGAATGTTTAGCATGATAACGAAAAAGAAGAATGAAAATAGCTGTTCGCACGTGTCTAAGAATGAAAAATACCTGACTACGTGTAAGCTGTTAAATAAATCGAGTTTATAATTCAAATTTCATGAATTTTTTTATACCCCTTTAATGGTAAAGAAGTCCAATTATGTCACCGTACAAAAATTTCATAAGTATTCGTTTAAACAGCTGAGAGGCTGATTCGAAGATTTATGGTTCGCAGCAGGTAATATGAAAACCTGTAATGTCTATCAAATTAATCATGTTTTTCGAGGTTGAATTAAAGAATTTGTCATGAACTCTGGTACATCTTGATAGCACACGGCAGTCATTAAATATTCATCAATCATGATATTTTTCTTAAAAGAACATTGATAAGGATTAGTACCTACATGATTACACTTTGTTCAGTGTGCAATTAAATCAAGCAAGGCTAATATTATTTGCATCTGCTTTATATAACCATTTCCTTAAGTAAATTGATTGAACTTAACGCGTGTTTCCGGCAATTAAATTTCACTGCTATATTTATTTTTAGTTTATTCAGTTTGGTTATTCTAGGTGAGAGCATCACCCAAATTAAACTCTATTTTAATTCAATTAATTCAATTTAAAAATTCCACTGTGTTTTCTTAAAACCTGAAGAAACATGTACGGAAAATTCCAAGCTCCAAGGTCCCCTCTAAAAATATCCTTTATATTTTTCCAAAAATGCAATATGATAATTCAACTGATTATATTACATAAAGAATAAAATTGTATAATAATTAAATCTTCAAACAAGCATCATGATGATATAAGAACAATTCGTACAAATGGAAATGCATATCCTTCCAACGGAAGATGTAACAATAAATAAATTTAAAAAGTACACATTCCCATCTTTTGCTTGAATATCAAATTTAGAAAGCTCAGAGAATTTCCAAGAACCATAACGCGGAAATGTTTCGTTGAACCCGTAAGATGTTTAACGTTCACAAGCTCTTCGGTCGGCACAGTAATTAAAATGCTCTGGAATCGTTAAAATCCAGAAATTCTTGATTCATCGAAAATTATGCAACCAGCGTATCGCTATAATTTACTTACATAAATGGTGATCGTGAAACTTATGCGGTCATCATTTATTTACGATAGCCCGAATGAAGTCAGGTATCACTGAGGCTATCCAACGATCACGATTACAATTTCAAATGCACGCATCCTTGACTGATGGTAAATGCCAAACCGAGCCATTTGAACTTCTTTCGTATTCAATTATGATCTCAGTGACGCAACGTTCAACCTACCCACGATCACTGAGAACGAATGAAATCACTATAACGCTTTCTATCATCGGAGAAATGCTTATTTATCATCGCTTCAAATTCGTTTTTCTGAATCATCCGATCACCTGTTTATCGTTACATAAATCTCCGTCGCTGACAACTTTCATCATATTTTAACGATATTTTAATTACTACTAATATATAACATGGCAAATTGAAGTTCTTATCGTATAAAATGATTCCTTTGATTAATGACCTGTTACATTTGTAAATGAAGAAGACGTATTATCTCTTTCAAAAAATGTTACAGTAATTAAATTCTTTTCTTTTTCTTAAAAACTCGTCAAATGTAGATATTAATTTCTATTAGAATAAAAAATATTGAGAAATACGTTCCCTTCCTATTACTTTCTCTGCAATAAGCAAGCTTTTAAATGCAGAAATGAAAAATCTAGGAAAGGAATCTTTCAATGGAATAAAAAATCGCAGACAATTATCTTCTATCCCAATGTATTTTTTACATTTATAAACGCAGAGGATTATTTTACTTTGAAAATAACTCGGTTTTTTAAACACGCTTCGAAAAACTGCAAGCTGTTCAACGGGAACGATACGCTAATTAGTGATACTCTTATTCCAGAAAAGAAAACTCACTGTTCAGCAGGGGACGCGTGACAAATCTCCAGGAATACATTTCGCATGTGAAATCCAGGTGAACTCGAAAAAAGTTGTTAAGAAGAAACGAGTCGGAAACATGGAAACTGTCGACTGTTACCAAACGGTAACGTTTGCTTACCTACTGCATGGGAATATTAACGATCCGAGAAAAGTACTTGTACGCGTACGATGCATCACGCAATAGAAAGGGGATGTACCTTCTGTATGATTAAACCGAAAGAAATAATAGAAGAAATTGTTCGTTGGTACAGAAATGTAGCTGCAAAGAACGGCTGCAATTTTAGATGCAAACAATTCCTTGCAATACTCCTCGTTTATTCAAACGATGGTTCTGTACCCTTTTAGCCAATAATATAAACGTATAAATATCAAAATTTGACGCATTTACTGTTACGGTGGCCGGGAATGACCGGTACCTCAACTTATTTAATTAATATACATATATTGTGATTTTCTGTAATTAAAACTTTTAATAATAGCATTCAAAACAAGGTTCATTCATACTCTCATGCGTGTTTTATTTTCGCTATAATTTAAACAAACAAAACTATTTATCGTTATATTAATTTGAGAAAAAATGAAGGTAGAAAACAAAAATGAAATGAGTATTCTCGCATAAAAATTGGAAGTTTATTAGTTCATAACCAACTGGAGAATCAATATTATCTACCCTATTATACGGAGAAGCAGAAACGAAACGAAATGAATATTCTTTATGAAAATAGACTATCGCGAGAAGATTGAAAATAGAACGGTAGAACTGTTCATCCTCATACGATAAAAGGATCAAAATAATCCATGCCATCTTTTTTAAAGAAGATGAAGAGAAAAATATTCAGCGTGAAAACAGTAACAAATCGTTAATACTGTAGCAATAAAATAGGATAAACATAGTTCTGCCTTTTCCATTGATCGTAATGCTGTGCCTATTTAACTGGAACTTTACACTTCTATCTCTATTTAGTCACTGAACTTTGAGCAAAGTGAAATTTGTAATTTTTTAACCCTTTAAAACCTCCTGGTACAGGTCTTTATTTCCAACTTATTTTCATATTATTAAGGAATTTTAGGATTTTAGGATGGTGTCCTCGCTATTGTATCGATGTAAATACATCATACAACGATATTCCATTAACTTTACTGATAGAACTACACAGGAACGTTTTCTAATGGAAATAATATTTCTTCCGGACACGTGTATTTTTGTGAGACCGGAAAACGCCAGTTGAAATCATAAATAATTTTCGTATCGCGGTTTTCACTGCTTCTCAACTGAAACTTTTAAAATACGATTCATTACACGTGTTCCTGAACACTTTTGCTTGTTGGATTTATTGCAACCAACTTTTATTAAACTTTTCTAATCCTCTAAATCCAAATTTATCGAGGAGAGATTATTGAAATACCTACGTTCTTTAATAAATAAAACCAAAGAAATCAAAATTTTATAATATTAATATGAATCAATGATTTTATTAAATTAAATCTGCACCAACTTATTTTATTCGTTTTAATATATAATGTTCATTTACTAATGCATCCATCCTATAATAATCTTACTTTATAAATAACGAGATAAGAAATTCAATTCTTATTAATAATAAAATTATAGGAGTCATAAATCTTACAAACTACAAAAGTATTAAATTTGGAAATTAATTATCGATATCATTAATAATTGAAATTTCAAATTTTCCACTGAGCCAATTAACGCTCCATCTAATTTCCATTGCCCTCAATTAGCCAATTAATAATTTTGCAACATAGATCATAAAATACAAGAAATATCTTTCAAATATAAGAAAGGAATACAAAATGTATCAGAACACTCTAAGCTAAAAAACAGATTGATTCATATAACTGTATTAAAAAAAAAAGTGAGAGAGAGAGACCACGTACTTCAACAATCTGAAATGGAGGACAATCAGAGAGCATTCACAAAAGGATCGCATCAAATGTCACTGTCTCTCAAAGTGATCCATACAATCCGTGATCTCCGCGAGAATTTCGGGATGAAACGTTTCGATTTTCAGACGACCGAGCGAATTCACGAAAAAAATTCTTTGGGCTTCGAGTGTCGGACGTTTAACAAACGAAAAACGAAACGAAACGAAGGCAGGGCGCATCTGGCCAGGAGAGGACCCTGAAAAATGCCAGCAGATCGAGAAAGTATGCGGCACACGGGGGAAGCACGGGTCCGGATCGAAAGCTCCGCTCGTACCTTGACGAGGAGCGGAATGGAAGCGGCGGTTTCAGTCGCTCGCGAGCCTCCACCGTGGAAGTTTCTACCCGCGTTCGTCCGCTTGCAATCGTGCGTAACGAGGCCGACAGATCGCGAACATACGAGAGAACATCGTTAAAGAGTGATCGAAAGGTATCTGTTCTAAGATCCAAGTTAATCTGTGATTAATTGTATTCATTCAATTGATCGAATATAAAAAAAGGAAATCTATCGATACATGGATCAAAGTGTAACTGGTGAACGAGGATGAGGACGATTCTGTACCCACGTTTTTATCTGTGCACCGACCACTGCGGCGAGTAAATCATCGACTGAACAGGTGGAAATCATGCGGGGGTGTTTGTTCCTGATTCTCTGTGCCGCAGGTAATTCGAAACTATCATCGAAATCGGGCAGATCTAATGTGAATGATGGAAGGTGGATTTCATAAACCATTTTTTCTTTTTGTTAACCTTGATTCTTGTCAGAGTTTCATTACTTTCGATTTGATCCACTCGGATCGAGATTCTCTGGCGTTGACAAGTTGAATTTCGCGAGTGAAGAGCAAAATGAAAAAAAAAAAAAAGAAAAAACTTCTTTTTCCATCCTGGAAATTAATTTCGCGTAGGTGCATTTACAACGTGTCGTTTGTGGGAGTGCTTTGAAATGAAATCTTTTGATAGCAGCTTTGAAAACAACCGCCACGAGAAAGGTAGCTAATTATCAGATTGGCAAGTTCCATCCTTTCGGAAGTAAAATATAAAATAAACTGCTCCGAGTGAATTTGATAATTATAAATGATTGCTAGTGTCAATAGAAAGTAGCGAAAAATGTTCGTTTACTCTCTTCCTTGAGAAATTATGTTGGTGTTAAAACTGAGAATATTAATTCTCTCGATGAATTTTACTGATTTATTTTATTTTCAATTTATCATACTTTTCTATCACTATAAAAGTAGAATTAACATTAGAATGATCAAATGTGTCAAACTGACAGATTTCAATGATAAACGTTTTTTTATTTTCCTTGCCTTTATTTATTTATTTATTTTTCTATTTTGAATTTTTTTTTTACACTATATTTTTCTATTAGCTGCACAGAAATAAAATTTATAATAAAACAATACTGTTTAAACAATAATTGAAAGCAAAGTAATATATTTATCGGTAGTTGCACGCACCGGTAATTAGTACAGTAGAAATAATCGTGGCTAATCACACTCGGAGGAGAAACCAGGCGAGTTGATAAGGCAACTTTAGATTCGTATCTTCAGACACGAATTGTTCAGAACTCTTGAGATAACGGAAAGGAGACGATGATATAATCGATATCGTATTTGACCGATATAATCGATATCGTATTTGACCGATATTTGACCAGGTAGCCGAAAGTCAAACAATTTACATATCATCGATTAATTTATGCATGTAAAATTGAAGCAACCGTTAGTTTCGCCTGTATAGATAAAGGAAAGACACTAATTGTACATTTTTCTGGGATAGATATAACATTAATAAATATTGTTACGTAAGTTTTGCAATTATCTTCAAGGAGATAATTTAATTTTCATTGCCCCGCAAGAAAATTTCCATATTTATTGGATCGCATTTCGTGGAAAATAAATCTTTCTTTAAGATTCTTCTGTTCGATAAATAAATTACTCTCCAACGATCATTTGTTTCTCTTCGAATATAAAACGAACGAAAATTTATTTTTATAAAGCCAGAGAAATATATGTAACTTCTTTATTGAATGAAAATGATAAATTATTAATAAATTAGAATCGAAACGTTTATCATTATGTAATCTTACATAGGATTAGTAAAAAATAAGGCTACATAACTATTGAATACCCAGAAGTCCAAAGTGAATAGATCGGCCATCTATTTTTGTTAGAGGGTACACGAATCTGTACGGAGACCAAATACAACGGTATTAAATGGGATCACAAATGTGTCACAAAAATAGCGTAACCGATAATAATTTTCACCATCAAAATTATCCAGTAAAAATAATTAAGTTAACAAGCATCTCATTCGAAATTGCTTGAAACTCTGCTAAAATAAAAATTATGTTTCCTTAATATTTCTGTCTAATGTTCTTTAGAAATAAATTACTTAAAAATCTGAAAAAACAGAACATATTTCAAGCGTCATAAAATGAAGTCGTGAATGCGAACGATAACAGTATTAAAAGATTCATATATACAACCTTCACCAAGTATATTTAGATCGATTTAATGAATGAAGTTAATAATTTCTTAAGATTAGATTGCTTAATGCTCGTCTACGATTTGCAAATATTACATTGATTATGCGAAGAAGCAATACTGTGTAACATTCTAATTCCAAAGGAAAGTTTTGTTGAATGAAATCAACATTCTTTTCGGTATTTGAATAAGAAGAAATTGCTTGATCATTCTATAATCCCAGAGGTAATTTACTACCGACAGTTCAAGATACCAGGAATCTCTTATCTCAGTTATAAAATATCTATTATTATTTCAAAACACTTAGTATTACAAGAAAATTTGCATGTAATTTTACACTATACTCAGAAAGATATATATATCATTCTCCACAAAGATTTGAGATTATCTGCTGATAAAAACTATTCTTATAAATTCCGAAGTTTATTACCTAGTTCTCGATCCTGCATAAGAAAAGTGTTTCCAACAAATTTATTTCAATATTCTTAGAATAATATAAAAACGTAGTTTTGTATTTTTTAATTTATAATCTGGAATAATAATTTTGTTTTAGTATACAATTATTTCTAATTAAAAATAATATAAATGGGTATTAAGTTTCCAAATAATATTGCATGAAAAAGTAATGACTATCATGTTGTAATTAGTGTTCATTGTCCTTAACATAGATAAATTTCTACAGTGATTAATAATGAAGAACAAAGTACATATCTATCGTTATACATTTTCCTCATTAATCAAGGAAAACTGTTACATGAGTAATTAAAAAAATGTATGAAAAACCTATGATATGAATTCATTTTCAAAAGGGACAGGTAGTAATTTTTACGTTTGAAAAAGCAAAAACATTTTGTACAGAAAATTAAAGAAAATTATTTTAATTCATTACACAATGAGAACATATGTTGAAGTTTTTACTTGTTATTTTAAGAAATTGCCTAAAATTAAAAAATTTCTTTTTTCTTTTTTTAATGTAGTAGCAGTTTCCAGTAGCAAATCATATATTTGATGTTTTAAAAACACACTAGAGAAATGCATGCAAAACACTTGTTGATTGCCCACTGTAAAGTATGCATCACGAAAATGAATTATTAATAGTAATGTAAAACATTAAAGCACATGCTGCATGAACCTCGTGAACTCAATTAAAAACCGTGGGTAGACGTATTGAAATCTGATTTAAAAGTAGAATCTGCAATCGCCATTATTAAGAATATAAAGTAATACATAGCTCGTCAAATAATGATTCTAAAAATGTGTCACCGCTACAGAATTCGATAACTGAAAATCCAATAATCCATAGTGTCATGGGAACGACTACAATGCTTAACAAATTTCGTGCACCTGAACTCTCTGACGTACCAACTTCCAAGGAACTAAAGAGGCAAACTCAGCAGTAAAATTAGCTAACCCGTGTAGACATTAAAGAAACCGTGCACCTATATACTTATGCAGAATTTCAAAAACAGAATACTAGGGTAACAATTGAATCATAGAATGAAGAGTGGAAAAATTCAAGAACAACATCAAAGAGAACCCAACAGATAAAAAAATCATATTAAGAAAGAACTGTGGGAACAAATATTATTTATATTAATGCACCTTGAATATAAATACACGTGAATCCTACGCAATGAAGATATCTTGCAACTGACCAGGCCTAAATGCAGGAAACTCTGTCATATTTGAATATTAATTATCGCCAACGTCTAGACTGATACAAGTTAATTATCAAAGTTCACCGTGCACCTACTACACGTTGTCAAATCGCGAATATCTGGGAACAGGCACCGTCAATATCTATCGATATTTAAATATACCAGCAGGTTTGAAAGTCTGTTGATACAACTTGACGTAACTCTGCATCGCAAATTTTCGCTGATACACGAATACTGATAGCAGATAAGGAATAGCATGACGACAAGCCTTCGTGTGATTAAGATAACATTTCTACCAGACACTGTTATATTGTTGAATTTTTGCAAAGAAGCCTAATGAGTTCAGGTGGTAATATTAATTTTCGTGATATTTTAGGAGGAAATGATGGTGAATGTGGAGTAGTTGATTTATGTTTAATTACTATAATTAATTAAGCCAGTTATAAATTGATTGCGTGCTCTAACTCAATTTCAATAATGGAGTACTCTGCTCAACAACATTTTTTGAATAGAAATAAAAGGGTTATTTAATAATATTTCTAAATTCAAGATATTTAATAATTTATTATGAGAGATGTGTTATAAAGAGATTTATTATAAGGAATGAAATATATAGTATTTCTAAATTTTAGATATTTGATATTTTTGTAATTTAATCATATTTCTAGGGATCTTTAAAACATTAAAAAATACATCTTTTAATAGAAATGAAAATTATTTAGATTGATTCTCTAAAAATGTAATGTACACAACTTAATTCAAACTAAATCCTTTCAATTCGATCTACTTTACGTTCCAATAAAATAAGCATTTTTTCCTCGTTTGAGGTATGCACATAAATAAGGTAAATAAAGAGAACCGATAGCCTAACGATAAATATTCAACAAGCTGAGAAATATCATTTGGAAAAACTAGTATCGAAGAAAACGTGGAACAGTGACTAAGGTAGAAATGTCAAATTTATACACGAACAGAATGCAAATCCAGGCCCGTAAAAGTTAAGGTTTTTCATCGAAACGCATGACTGAAAGCAGCCAGACTTTTGCTTCAATTAATCGATGGCTCGTTCGTTTGTCACAATCAGCCACGAACTAAAAGACAATTTGCACATGGTATCATCTGAAAAGGGGATATATCCCATTGAATGTCTGGAAAATGAGCACAAAAATAACGACCAGTCTACATTCGACACAATCGCGAATGAATACGCGGAAAGATAAAGCTAACGCTCGTAATGGCTATCGTTTACGATTCACATAGAAGAGAACGAGCCATCGTACGCTTTTCAACGAGTGCAAATTTCCACCGGCACGGTTCTCCCCTGTGAACTTCAATTCTCGGGAAATCGGCTTTGTTCCGCGAGGAAAATCGTTATTGACGCGAACAAGTTAAGAACATTGCAAGTAGTTCCGTCGTGGATAATTCTTTGAAGACGGCTCGTTGTGAATTCAAACGGGATGCCATCGTATACTTTGAAACACGGGGATAAAAGTTTCTATGATAAGAAAAGTGCAATCTTAGGTGACTCGGATCAAAGATTCCTTGGAAAAATAATTTATGTAACACGTTACATGCCACTATAAAAGTGATCTGTGTAGAAAGGCAAATTATAATTGTAATCATCCAGAATAAAGTTTTTATTTACTTATTATTGTACAATTCAAGACACGAATGAATAAAAATGTCACCTGATAATTTTTTATAAATTGATCCTTTGTTACGTGTTTCCAATATCTTTATTTCTTTTCTATCCTTATGATAATTTTGAATCTTAGATGAGAGCAGAAAAAAAATTCATATTAAAATTCCAGTTGAAAATCTCTAAATTAACTTTGCTCCAAATAATTAATTTGTGGCGTGACACCCTTACCTACCCCTGTCTTTATTAATTAACTAATTTACTAATTAGAACAATAATACGCGCCGTAATACGACATACAATTTATGAGAATTTTTAAATTCTAAAAAGTTCAAATTATAGTGGAAATTTTTGAATAAATTTGAACAGATGAAGAGGCTACTGTGAGATCTGGTTAGATGCGCTATTGGAATTGATGAAAACAGCTCAATCAATTGGTAACCTATTTTCTCGTGTTGGTATTCCCTTGAGTTCGGTAATAAACGACGAAAGAGGAAGATATACGGTGTAATCGGCACTTCACATTTCCAGCAGGGCAATTACCATGCACGAATGCAACACCAGTGCAGTCGATGCATCGCGTAACTTTCTCGGATGATATCATTCAGGCTTCGCAGCAACATCAAACGCATTGAACTGGGTTAGGAACACTTCACGTTACACGGAAGTTTAATTCGCGTTAACTCTCAAGAACAAACGTGGCAAAAACCTTAAACGTTCATGATGAATCTGTTTTAGAGCAATATGATCGTTCCTTTCTGTTATTATCATCATTACCCTCGCTTCTATTACTGTTACGATATTACTATTACCAGCTGCTATTATACTGTATGTATTTAAAATTAAAATTAAAACCGTAGATGAGTGACTAACAATCAGCGAGAATTTTAATTTTAATTTTGAACTCTTTTTTCATTTACATTATCTAAATTTTGGATTCTTTTTTTTCTGATGCACAAAGGCTTTTCTTTTAAAAATTTCAACTCGTAATTTTACTCGAAGCACTGTTGTATGTATACGTTTCGTAAGCCTGGGTCACGAACAACCCACTCTGCCATTCGAGGGTTTGTAATGTATAGCAGCTACTGTTATTAATTCAAACAGCAGAGTAGGCTACGAATAAATAAGGACTTAGCTACGATATAGAGGTACAATAAAGGTAACTTATGATAAGTAAGGTTGTACTTCCTGTGAAAGTTCATTGAATTATTTCTAAAGCAAATAGTTTAGAAAGCTGAGAATGAAATACAATACTAGATAAAAATCTAAAAAAAATAAAATAAAAAAATAATTAGTACAAATGATAGTGATAGACATAGTAAAAAAAAAAAAAAATAACAGATATATTTTATATAAATATTTCTATTTCACTTTATACTTCTAAGAAAATTATCTTGAGAAACATCTGCATGAATATGAAACTATAGCTACAATAATAATGATTATAAGCATCAACCCACGTAACAATGCTCAATTTTATGTACTATTTGCAACACTACATTTGCAACTGTTCGTCCGTAAAGGACATAGATGCATACACACGTGCACAATTACATAATCCTTAAATGGCGTTCAAGGATAAGAAATAAATGAATCCATTCGGAACGAACATCCTAGGAGTCCTGTAGAGGACATATTGTTCGATTTCCTTCAATTGCTTCCATAAAAGGAGAGCCACCAGATGAAAGAAATTATTGCGTGCGAGAGAACGACCGTAACACTGAACTACTTTAGTCTCGTTGCATATTGTAGTATGCAGACGCATGATGTAATAAATTGTTACCCGTCGTGTGTTTCTACCTACATTCGCCGCGGGCATTTATTTTATGAAGAAATAAAAAGTGCACAAACGAGAAACATTTGTTTAATATACATCATGGAAACTCTAACATGAAAGTCATGTATTAAAGTTATTTTTAAAACAGAAATAATGTATCCACGGTAATTTTAGATTACAGTTAAAAATATTTGCTTTAGATTGTTATAAAATGGCACGTATGAAATGGGATATTTTTTAAAATTTTTTATATTAAAGTGATACTGTTACATTGGAAATTATTAAATTTAGAATATTCGTATTCTGTTTCAAAACCGCCCTAGTTAAAAGTTCGAGAAATGATTAAAAATATAACATATTATTTTTTAAACTTTAGTACATAATTCTATAGAAAAGAATTTAATATTTTTCTCAAGTCTACCTTCAAGAGACAATATCTAAGATTGTTTAGATTTAAAAATAGAGAACCTAATGTAATTTAAGCAAATAACTATCTACTTAAATTTATTGCATTCTTCTATAAATTTGAAAATCTAATCTTTGAATATTTTCCACAATTTCACAGGCATGTCGGCCGTGGTGGTACAATCCTACAATGTCAGTATTAGTCATACGGTGGAGAACCGGCGTAGGATCGGCCGGCAAAACGGGAATATAAGGCGTTACGCGTGTCCCATAGGATTCTTTCGATTGAAAAGATATTGCTATTATTTAAGCGGAGGCACAGCACCCTGGAGGGATGCATACTTTCATTGCAAAGATAGAAACGCCACCCTGGCGATCCTCGACAGAAATGGAAAGGACAGAATGCTGAGGAAATATTTGATGAGCGACCAGTTCAGTAAGTAACATTTCAAATGTATAATAATATTATTAAATCTGAATTCAATAAGCCTATATTTTTATAATTTTTTTGCAATCGAAACAAATTATGGAATCGTTATAAAAATATAAACAGGAGAAAATTATTCAGAACACAGTTAATTATTTTTCTAGCCGAATTAGAAAGATGGATCGGTGGAATATTTAACTGGCAACAAATGGCGTGGGAATGGGGAGTAACCGGTGAAAAAGTGGTCTTTCAGAATTTCGGCAGACCACAAACTGAACAATCTAAACAACAATACGCCTGGCACTGTATCACGATCGACCCCGCTCTAAAATATAAATGGAGTCCACGAAGCTGCGTCGAACGAAAACATTATATATGCGAAGTGGAAGCTGGCCGCATAGGTAATTTAATAATTATTACATTTTTTCTCATAATAATTCCTAAGAGCCACATGAACAATTTAAAAATTCAAAGAACAAATAACAAATCTGTTCCTGATTTCAATTCTATAAATAATTTTTGAAATACAAATATATTTTTAATACACTGCATCCGTGTTCTCTGATTGAATATAAAAAGAAGGGAGAATAATATAATGTCTTCTTTAAAATGCAGCCAGAAGACGCAAAAAGACGACTGATCCTTTCGCGCCGCAAAACCAAAGATTAAAGCCCCGAAAGAAGGGCAAGAAGTACTCGAAAGAACCGCGTAAGCCGACTAAACAGAACAAACAGCGATCATGGAGAAAGAATTTTGTGGAACAGAATGCGAACAACTATTGGGTGCACGGTGTTAAATTGGGTTCAATGCCACCGTCTAAGTAAGATTTCTTAAGCAATTTTTCTTTTCATTCGAAACCAAAATTAAATCAACTTCGAAAAATATAATAAATAAGAGGATTTTTATCAGCTTTTAATTAACGATATCATTTTTACTAACTTTATAATTACAGCCTGAGAATGGGACACCCGAAGAACCGATTGCGACATCACTCGAATAGAACTCAAGCGAATTATCCAAAAGTGTCACAAGTCGTGCCCCAAGGACCAGAATACAGTGCATTTTTGGCTAACGGAGCCAACAATCGGTATCCACAAAGCCTAACAGACCTAGGCAAAACCTTCTCTCAATACTCTGGCAAAATGAACGAACTGGCGAGTGAAGAAGTTCTGATAAAACCTTGAGCAAACACGCTACCAACGTGCAAGATATTTAATTGAACTCTTTATTTGATAGCTTTAAATGTTATCGATTATAACCACTTGAAATTTCTATCTTAAGTACGTTTCGCCATACGTTGTGTTTGGACCAAAATCTTTAACGCGTTAAATACCGGACTAATCAAAATATCATATAAAAAAAATTAAGTTGCATAATGTTATTATAGTAGATGAATTTCTTTTACCGTGGGTTTGCAATGATCCTTACACAAAAATGCATTTAATGCAACACATCTTAAGTGCACTATAATGCATTGGCTACGTTACATCAATATTGTAATATCGAAAATACTGAAAATTTTACAATATTACCATTTATTTAATTTAGACGTTACCGACCAACAGGGCATGCAACATGTTAATTAATCTATTAAAGGGTCAATCGTCATTTCGTTTCCACTTTGCGGAAATTGAAATTTGAACTCGAAACCGAACAGAGACTGAAATAATTTGTTCATTTAACATTGGCGAAACATTCTTTCATGTTCCTCTCTCTAAATAGGTATTAGATTTTTGGGAATATATTTGTTTAGTTCGTAATGTTACCTCGATTTAATGATTATATTCATGTTCATACATTGTTTATAAGTACCTACATTTAGATTTCATTGAAACTTCACGTTTATTTAATTTCCGAAACTAATTTTCACTTGCAACTAAATGTAGGTGGTTCGAAGACATTTATGAGAAGAAATTTCTAACGAAAGACAACATTGAAAATAATGTTTCTTTTATCTTTTCTTTAGTTAATTTATTTCTATTCCATGAAAAATCATTCATAAAGAATAAATTTTTCTTAAATAAATGTCTTCCCTTTCACTTTTTTTTTTTTAATACAAAACAATACGTTTAATTTTAAAGTTTCATTTTCGCGACATTTGAATATTTAATGTAATGTAATCATCGTAGGTCGTAATGTATCACAAATAGTCAAACTGCTTGAATATTGATAGCTGTAATTATATTTAAATTTTCAAGCACATTTCATTATCAATCAACGGTGTACTGATTCTATATTAGCATTACCTTAAATCAGAAAACTGTATTTGATGTTTCACATGTTATTTAGTATATACTGTCAATATATCGATAAAAATTTCAAGACTTTTTATTTTGTACGGTTTAATTTAACGATAATATATAGATAAATACGATAGAATTAAAGGATTTTTTTACCGGTAAAATATTGCAGGATTTAAGTTAATAAGACTCTATTTTAATTGTAAGCCAAATGTTTCCGAAACACAGGATGTCCTATGCAAATGGTTTAAACTATGCAATGTAACAAATGCAATTTCGTTTAAAAAAAATTAAATTTCGAAACTGTGAGCTTCTTTAACGTCGATCGGTGCATTTTTTTATTTTCTACACAAAAGTATTAAAATATCTAGGTCGAAAATGAATCAATTCAAAAGCTATCTAAGGAAGAGACGTAGGATTTTCCGATTTGAAAATTATTTTTTTAAATTCTTTACTTTTGTCGACGTCAAATCCTGCATCCTATGTAATATTCTATTCTCTATAAAAAATTATTAAAGTACTTTTAATAAGTTCGAAAATTGATTAGTTCAAAAGATATCTTAGGGAGAAACAGGGAGAACCTAGCAGTCTCTTCCAAAGATATTTTTTAAACTAATCAATTTTCGATTTAAGTGCCTTAATACTTTTTTGTAGAGAATAAAAAGACGCTTCGATTGACATATAAAAAAATGTATCATTCCATAAAAAAAAGAAAAAAAAACGAAATTCATCTTGAAATCTTTCGAACGCCTCTACTTCAGGAACCAACTCAACGCCATTTAATTTTCCCTAATGACATAATTTTCTATCTTCTACGATTTTAGAACTATAACTTAGCCCAGTTGCATAGTATATCCCGTATAACTCGATGTGCTTAAATTATATTTAAGTAGATTATGATATTTGAATTTGAAAATTATTAATCCGTATGTGTTTAACACTGTCTAAAAGGCACGGATTTTATTTACAATTAAGTTATATCTGTAAGAAGTAAACTTGCTGCGACTTGTTTTGCACTGGTTTGTTTGTAAATACGATAATATGAGGATTATCGAAATCTCTGTTCTGTATTTAATATAATGTACATTACGTCAATAAAAATTATATGTCAATAATTGTAAAACGTACTTTCCTAACAAATAATAACGGTATGTTTCTCACTATACCATATAGGCTTTCTTTTTATTTAAATCACAGAAAAAAAAATTATCTCCAAATTTGATATTCCACATCGAAAATATTAATTAATTTTCAACCTACTCGCGTTATGTATTATGATACCTTAATTTTATACATTTGTTATGAAAATGGAAATTTTCATAATGTCGAAAAATTGTATCTTACTTGATACAATAATCATAACTATGAAATTTATGAAGCAATAAAATTCTGAATGAATAATCACTTACCTTTATGTAGATACAGAGAGCATCACCCTTTGGTTGTCCATTTGAATCCCTGTACAACTTGATCTTGTCCTTTCCTTTCTCATCTCGTGCGATTAGACCACATTTACTGAACAGTTCTGTGAGCTCAGGCAGAGTGATATCCAATGGTAGACCCGACACATAAATAGCAGTATTATGTGCTTCGTCCACTTCAAACCAAGTTGGTGGCTCTTGAGCTTTTCTTTTTGCTTCTACTTTCCTTTTTTCCTTTTCTGCCTTTTTCGTTTCAGGTTGCTGCACAGGTTTGGTTTCTGTTGTACTTGAATCGGTAAATCCATAACTCATTTGATATCTTGCCATGAAATCATCGTCCACCTGAAACAGAATCATGTGCAAGTATGTTAAATATTATTCACAATAAATTTACAAATTGCACCTAAGCATGTGGAACATCTTTTGATAAAAACTTAGGACAAATAAAAGAACACACCTCACCTTTGGGAACCAGGCATTTTTTTCCTTATCCCAAAAGTATACACTGCCATCATTAGGATCTGTGTACGTATGAGTATCATTTTCAAAACCAAATACACCTTCTTGAGGCTTAGCTTCGTTAGTGCTTGAATCAATGTCCTTTGTTTCTTCAGTTTTTTTCTCTACCCATTCATTCTTCTCTTGATCAAACCTATATGTTACATTAGTTGTAGGATCCTTATAAATATATGATTGACCATCAAATTCATATAACTTCATGGGATCATCAGGTTTTTCTTGTTCTTGACAATCAGCCATTTTGATTGTCAATATCTGTTGATTTCACAAAGATCTGAATGAACACTATGCACCACCTGCAACAAAAAATTGCAAAGTGTTAATTCAAATAACAGAAGTTGAACTGTTGCCAATTAGCTTTCTGGCACATGTCAGTATATTAATATAAGTAGCACAGTGAAATGACCACTTGTTATTAATCAACAGTAAGGTTAATAATTTTTAATACTCTAATTACTCTGTTAATATTTTCCTAACCTTTTAATACTATTATAAATCTTGATTGAAATGAAAAGTATAAATGTTAAATTATCAAAATTTCATTGCAGAACACTGAATGCCGTATATAAATTGCATTTTACAAAATAAAAGTATAGAAAACAAGAATGACGTAATACTATTCGATCAACGGATGATAAAGGTTATGTACAGAATACTGGATAACAAATTATATTTTGGTCCATATACCTTATTTTCTATAAATTTCGGTTAAAAAACAAAGTGCAATTTCCTTTATTTATTGATTCATGTCATTACAATTTTTGTCAATGGAAAAGAAATAAAAACGTATAAAAACGTAAGTTTTAAGTTCAAAAACGTTTCTATACAGGTTAGGCATACAAGTATAGGATACAAAGTTATTATAATAAGTACTGTTTATAACTTTATTAATTCTCTACAATGTCTTCAACACGAAAAACACTTACTTGTCCTTTTAAAAACAGAATTTGGAAAGAAATAAACACTTGTTTCTTGAACTTGACAGCAACACCAGTTTGCACGCGTTCTTGCACGTTAGCGATGCTGATGCACTCTGCGCGTACTTCTAGAACCTCCTTTCACGCTTATGTCGATAAAGTATACTTTAATCAATATTTGTTTTAGATTTGGAGTTTTAGACTTTTATTTCATCAAGCAGATATATCGATGAAACAATTAATTTAACGACAAATTTCGTCGATTTAATAAAGATAAGATAAAATCGTTTTATTAATTAAATCGAATTTTGTAAAACTTTTTGTAACATTATTAATCATTTTTAATTTATAAAAAAACTAATATATAATTGAATTTTTACTTTGATTCTTTTATTAACTTTCTTTTCCATCATTTCTTTAGTTTTCAGAATCTTTACAGAAAAGGTAAAGATTTATACAATACTTTTGATTTATCAGAATAGATCAATATCTTTTTCGCGTTCTCATTACTTATATTTAAAAGATCAGAAACTATCGAAACCTTCCCCTGAAAAGATTACAATTTTCACCTTCAGCAAAGCAGAAGGAATCAATTTTGCAAATTTAACTTTCGTCTTTTTCAATCTCCTAGAAGGAATGGAATGACCATTTTCGTCTGTCCCTTATCACTGAAAAGGGTCATCCACTATCCGTAAGCCCACAAAAGAGCGTGCAATGAATGCGGAACATTTCATCCCTTCACACCTTAAGCACCCTCCATCCGTCTAGCAAACTTCCATGCCAAATATTAAACGAACCTCATTGTTTTCGTTTCTTATTTTATCAATAACAAATATACGAAAAGAATGCAACACGACACTCCTGTTTCCCTGATAAAAGAAAATTGTACATGCGGCTCGATATCACGAGTGCATCGATGCAGCTACGTTCGTTGAATATTGGATGACAGCCGGATGACACGCGAAAGAACGCAAAGGCAACGCATCCAGTATTGTTTTAAAATGTCCACACGAAAACACAATGTTTCTAAACGATCGTAACCCGTTCTCATCGTTGGAACACACAAGTCCGACGTGTGGTTGCCATTAGAAATTGATTTCCAGTTGCCTGGCAACGTTCAGTTTAAGTTACCACCATGAAAGCCATGCCTGACCGGCAGTTAGTCGACTGCAAGTTACGTGACGCAAGGTGTAAGCATGGGCTTGTCAGACTTGGAAACGATACCCGGTAAACTTTTCGTGAAATCGCACGATATCAAGCACCTCTCTCGATTTCTTTGCAATTGACCCCCCTCTTTTTGGCAACGACGCTACTTTTTCGAGCACACTTTCCCTACGGATGCTGTTCTTCTTCTTGTATATGATGCACGACGCCGGTGAACCGGTATTAGATTTCATGGAATTGCAATAAATTTAATAAATTTTGCTTGAAAAAAAATATAATTTTTGCCAGTGGGTTTGATTTTGTTCGTTTCAAGGTGCTTTTAAACTATTACCTTGACATATTCGGTTGTTCGTTTTAAATTTACAATGTTCGCATTTTATTTTCCTTCTCGTCTGTTTTGGAAAAAGTGATTTTAAATTGTTATTATATTTTGTAGTTACACGGATTTATTTTAAATTGAATTTGTGAAATATTTTAAAGGAAATTACGCAGCTATGACTTAGTGGTTTTTCGCGTGTAATTTAAAATCAAATTAAAATTTAAGAAAAAGAATTGTGCGTGATGTAGTGCATGAAAATATAAATAAAATAGAATTTAATTTTATAGAGCGACTGTTACACGTAACAGAAACACAAAATATCCCTTATTTTATTTAAACATACAACAACTCGGGCACGTTTTTGATATATTACAGTATGAAATAGCATGAAACAGTTATGCACATACGTTACGCATATGTTGGTGTAAAATAGATTTATCTGTAATTATATTCATTTGTGTTATTTTTACGACAATGGGGGTCGCTGTATACGTAGCAAGGAAATTATTCTTCGGCTCGAGCTATAAAATTTTACTTTGTTGCGTGAAACTGTTGAATAAGTTGTTTTAAGTTAAACAGTAGTAGAAAAATTAGAACCAGTAAACGGTAGTACTTTCTTTTCAATTACTGTCAAATAATTAAAAAATGAAAATTGTAAGACAATTCTAAATGCTAGTAAGACTGCACTAACAATTTGAAACAATAAATTAAAATGTATTAAAAATTTAATTTGAAATATTTTCATTAATCTGTATTTCTATTTGGATTGACTATTTCTATTCTAATGGTCAATTCGTTAATTACGGTCAATTCTATAGCGCCGCTTCTGCGTGGTACCATTTCCGACCCTAATTATTTGTTGCACTATCATTGCGTCATTATTTTTTGCACTTCACACAGAGTTTAGAAAGGAATGTAATTTTTCATAAGTTAAATCGAGAATAACCTTTCTAATACTCTACTATCGAAGATTAAAAAATAAAAAAGTGACATTTTTATCGATATTTCCTTGCAAACTATTGCACTCTGCTTAACATATTTTTGCCATCCTACTTTAAAAAAAAATATATGTTTGTTGCTCTAAACTTCTCTGCTACTTCTTGCGTACCACGGATAATCGCATTTGCTAATCCGGGTTTATGCAAAATTATCGGAGTGCAAGTTCTGATAGGAACATTGTTATTACGATAGAATGTACACGTTACAGAATTGGATTAACTGCTTACGGGACATTGAATTAAATATTGCAATTGATCGGATTCGGGGGCGCATACGTTTTGATCCGTTTTCATGACTGTTAAACCATGCATCCTCGGGTTAACGACCTGACGCAGTTGCAGCCACTAGAAAATGAGCGCATCGATGTTATCGGCATAGCGAATTTACCATCTCGCATGTCGTATATCGAAATAGGGACATATTGTATACTGAACAATTTTGAATAATAACTGTGCTGTATTTAGTAGCTGTATCCGCCTAGAAACACTATTTCGAAATGAGAAATCAAAGTTTATATTAATACATTATATGGATCTAGGATTAAGATTCATTCTATGATGAGGCTTCAGAAAATGAGAAAAACTGATAAACATTCATTTTTTAATATATTGTTATCCAGTAAATGGTCGTTTAATAAATATAGAAATGAAGACATAAGGTTCTAAACCCTGGAAAGCTGGAGCTTCATTGAAAAATGCACAATTTGATTATAAAGTTTCTTGCTGAATAAGGAACGAACAAGGAATTTCTTCGTTCGACATAGAATCCTGATTGATCCAACAGCTGTCTTCAATAAAAATCCATAACCCTTTTCTTATCAATCTCTTCAGTATTAAGAAAAGCTATGTCGCTAACAAATGAGTCACCGTCGACCTATGTAACTCTCAACCTATTCAATGTTTTTCCGCTCGTTCAGGGTTCTTTCTGCACGCGTAAATTTTCGCAGGCTCGGTCCTCGAGACCTTTCTTGATACCGTAATTGGCAATTAAAGTCAGCGTAGATACAGAACAACAGGCTATGCTTGAAAGATGAATGCGTGATGAATTATGCAAAGGGAGGACGTTTGAACTTTTGATAAGAAGAACATAAACGTAACTGCCATGCAGGATTTACACCCAGTTGCTGCATCACTGACCTTTGCAAACGTGAAACTAAAATTATCGTTCGCTCTTGACACGGTCTTAATCACTGATTCAGTCATTTCGATGCTTAAACCTCGGTTTTCAATTCCCTTCTCTAATAATCGTGACTTTCTAAACCCTTGTATTTACGACGTCCACGATCACTGAATACCTGTTTAAAAATTCATCTGCCATTGAAACTGTACTGAGCCATGATTGTAGCTTTTAACAACCGATATGTGGCCGTAAATCAAATATCAAGTCCTTGCTTTTGAATGTACAATTAGGAATGTGATCAATTAGACCCCTTTTTGCAACAGAGAATCAACCTGATGTATCTCGTATTTTCTACTTTCTAAAGTTTAAATAAATATATTAAAATGATTCTGAAGACTTTTTCATTTAATACTGAAATAATTTTCCACTCTTTAACAATAACGATCTCAAAACTATGTTAATACCTTTTTGTAGAAAATAATAAGATATCACCAAATGACATTTAAAATGATATACAATTTCATTTAAAAAAATGAAAGTAGGCTTAAATTTTTACTTAATTTTTCTTAGTGACATTGTTTCGTATCTTTCACCATTTAAAAAATATAACTTGCAAATGACACACTATTAAGGAAATTAACTTTGTAAAATGTTTTAAATTTCTCACAGAGCAATTATTATAAGAAAAAGAGCTGAAGAAATTATAATTATGAATTCATATTTCGACTCTTCTTGCAGACCAAAAAAAAGAGCAATGTCAATTCTATTTTTATTTCAAGAAAAAGCTTTGGGCAGATCTTTTTAATCTCTCGTGCAGCAAGCTCTTAGCTTTTCAGACACGACTCGCCAAAAGCAGCTTTAGATTTAAGTTATTCCTATAATGGTCCGTTTATCTACGATCTAGTTAAAGAAGGGTTCATTCTGATATTTGAATTTTAAATGGCTATTCAACTCCGCCCTCTCCCTTGTGTTCAGTAATTTTTGCCGAATTTTAAAGATACCGCGTTTTGGGGCGCAAGAAATTTCTTGTTTAAAGTTAAAGTTAAAAAAGTCTTCTTTAAAGAACGTTTATCTCGCTTCTTCTTGATCGCACGAACGCCATTTCGTGCCAGATATAAAAAGAAAAGACGCGATTCGTCCTTCGATAGCACGTTATCGCGTTAACCTTCTTAAATAAATCATTGGAAATTTAGAGCTTTTCGTATTTCCTCGTTAAGGAATATTGCGAGATAGTAGATATGCTGCATTTAAACTTAAAATACGATAGGAAGTAACTTCTATGCACGTCTGTCCTGGTGAATAATTGTTTTTAAAGGACGATGCTATCTTTGAGCAAAGTGGAACTGTGAAATGCAACCTTCAGACAAGAATTATTCAAAGTGATAGAGAAATAATAAATGATCAATAAGATGTTACTATTGAATTATTATATCATGGTTTGTTATAATTTATTGCCATTTCGAATAATAATTAAACCTTAAGGATATTCTGCTTTGAGTTAAAAATTCAAATATATTAATTGTCTGATTCGAAATGAAAAATTACAAAAACCTAATATAAATTATTTATGTAACTTTACAGAATCGGGTGCAGTGTTCACGGTCGGTCGAAGCAGATTCGCAGACAACATTGCATCGCATTTCTTTATACGAAAGGATCCTGTAATTAGCATTACATGCGGGGACGAACATTCTGCTGTGATTTGTCGTAAGTGAATTACAAGTGTCGTATGTATTATAGAAACCTCTAGTCATATCGTAACAATGGATATAGAACATAGAACATAGAACATATCGTCGATCAAAATGCCAAAGTCACGAATATATATTTTAGCCTCCTTTCAGTTAAATATCTTACCATAAAATTACATTTTAAAAGGAACACACATTGCCAAATGAGCGAATGCGAAGTTGTGTAATAGGTCCAAAATCTGAGCATCTATCAATTAACAAATTGACTAAATACCCACGTATGCAATGGCAAATTGTCAAATGTCAAAATAATTTATATTTTCTATTATCCATCTCAAACTATAGATTCTATAGACATTTAGCTATAAATTTAACTCTACATTTAGCTATAAATTCTGATAAGATTTGAATTCTTATAAATATTGCAAAGATAGATCCAAAATTTTTAATAAAAATTTATAATTTCATATATGGCACTTGAGGCTGGTTTAGTAACAATATAAATGGATTTATGATACCAGTTCTGAATTTCAAATCTCAATATCTCAAAATGATATTTTTGCACATTCGTGACTTTGACATTGGATCGACGATATCATAGTTTTATTATATTTGCTATTTCTAACAAAACTATGCTTTTCTCAATAATCTCAAATCGAAAGAATTTAACTTCTACATCAAAGATAATATCACCTGTCTATAAATGCTTTCACAGAACACACTAAACGTTAAGTTAACATCTTCTGCGTTACCCTATCGATTTGTCCACTAGTGGTCTTGATTTTAAAGGAAATCAATGAATGAACACGTGAATGACTGTACACGTTTCAATGATACCGCACGTGGTTATACTTTATTATCTTTTTAAGTGTTTATATGGGAACGTCCCCGAATAGACCCGCTAAAATAGAGTAATTTATTGAAACACCCGGTTCTAGCAAAATATCTTCTGAAAGTATTTTTTTTTATTTTTTTCTCATTCCTTTGTAACACTGTTTCACAAAAGAATGAAATCCATTACAAGTTCAGCTTATTTTTACCCTCTAAGCAATATTTACTGGGTTCATTTTAACCTCGGATATATAACTCGACTTATTCACGACAGTATCATGATTTATAGACTCTAAAGATCTTACTACACCTTATAATTATTGTCAATAAAAAGGCAACGAATAATGTGATTTTATAACACGTTCTTTTTTTTCGTTTATATTGCAATAACATTTTATGCCCACAAAACGATAGGGACTCGTTTCAAAACTATAACTTTCTATGAAGTAAGTACAATTGTCAAATAATTGATCTATCTTCAATTTATTATGAAATGATCCAGATTTAAGTTCTAATTTCAATGGAAAATATACAAACATCGTGGGGGTAGCAAATTTTTCATGAATAATTCATAGAATTAAAGGTCGATTGATCTGTTGATTTCTAAGTAAAACAACCAGGATCAATGATTTACAGCTTCTGTATCATGATTCGCGAAGAAGTTATAGCCGACCTGTGCTTTCATAGGGATAGCCACTGTCCAGTAAATCGATATGACCACGCAATGTTCTAGCACTTAACATACATAACTATGCGAACAGAGTCGACATACTGTTATTATCAACAGTTCCAGAAACTATCTAAATATAGTGAACTTCCAGTTTCCTTGAATAAAATGTCTTACAGAATTATTGTAATAACAATTCGTGGTATACGAAGAATAAAATTGAACAAATTCAAATTAATATCTTAATGAAGATAATGTTTGAACTATATAAATATTTGTATTTTAAAGTAAATAAAAACATGGAGAAATATATAATTTATGAAATTGGTACCTTTATCCCTTTCAGAAAGCGGCAGACTGTTCGTCTTTGGAAGTAATGATTGGGGTCAGCTTGGGCTTGGTCATAGAAACCACATTAGTAAACCATCTTGTGTAAAAGGTTCGTATTTCTACGGTTCTAATCTTTTTAAAATCCTAGTTTTGCTCGAAGAAAACTGTTCTATATTTGGCCAAAAATATTATATATTAGAGTTATTAAAGTTTTTATAAAATAAAAATTTCTAAAAGATCATAATTTTAACAAATAATTGGAAATCAATTTCCATTAAAATAAAATATTATATAATATTATATTTTATAAAATGAAAAATTCAACTCTATTTTAAATTGAAACCTTATAATTGTAACAAATAATGGCCAATTAATTTTTAATTAATCAGAAAAATATAATAATTTTTTTAATATAGTGCAATTATGTCTAACCATGTCTGATATTACCATATTCCCTTGAAATTCTATGAACCTGCCACGATCTAACTTCTGTAATTAAAATCATCTAAACTACGTAAATTTCCTATGCGTTCTTACAATAGAACCTATTCATTTTCAGTCCTGAAGCCGGAAAAGGTCACACATGTCGCGTGTGGACGGGCACACACACTAATTTGCACAGGTAAGACGTCCTTTATTTCTTCCTGTTGCACTGACACTAAAAGCCTTATTAAATACACTTACTTAGAGTAATTTGTATAATTAAACAAATACAATTGCACGTCGTCTACTTTCTGAACGCATCATTCATTCAACTTCTAATTTATAAACAAGTACTTCTTTATTTTTATCCATTTTACATTTAAGACAGACGATGTTATCGGAAAAATTGGTTTAAATTATACTTAATGTATGTAAAAATAAATCTACATTTCTTTTTTTTTGGTGCAGCCTTTTAATCATTGATAACTTTTGATTTATTAGAGGTACTTTTGTAAATAGCTATAATATATTCTTGGTGTTCGCGAACTTGTACCTTGAATACCAAAACGTCTGGTACGATAAGATTCTGAATTTGATAACGTGGTTTTTTAAGTAAGGAAAATCATCGGTTATATTTTAAGCATGCCCCAACCACATTTCCTACTCCAAAGATTTGTATCTGTCCCTCATAATGCTACATCATACCGCTTTCCGTGTCAACCTCATTTTACATCGCTAATTACTTTAATGAGCTTTCAATTTTAGAACCCTTATCTCTCTTCTTTCTCACAGTTCGTTGATAACGATTGCCTTTAAACTATGTTGAAAAACTTCTCTATAACTCGAACCTTTTTATTCTAATTTCGAAGTGCTAAAGTGTAGGTACTGGTGAATAGCTCTGTGGATTGTTTAACGTTCATCTTACGCGAAACCATCATAATACAAAAATTTATATCTAAATAATAAAAATAACGATAGCTTTGTGGTACCAATTCTTAAGGTATTAAATACTGTTAAAAATTATCAAATCGAAATTATTAGTGAAATAAAAATCATAAAACAAGTAGTGTACGTACTTTGCAACGTTCATGGTGCAAGCAGGTGAAATATCCATGGTGGTCAACCCATACTGATCAGCAGCCAGTCCACGTTTAAATGTTATGGCACTTGATAAATCTTGATGTTCTTCAACGTAAATTAAAACACATACATTTAAAAGTTTTTTAATAGACACTACGCTGTTCGCGTTTCTTGAATTTATTTCTCCGATTGTTTAATGCACGGAAAACAAATAATTGAAGGTATTTCTCAATAGAACACCGAAGGAATTTAGTAGATCAGTCTCTCTCGGTTGACGGATATAAACTGAATTAGTATGTTTCCATCACTCCTGTGCGAATAGCTTCTTCAATAACAACATTCCGATCAGCCAACGCTTCTTGGATTTTGTATTCTCCACACCGGGGTTTGTCTGTTTACATTCTCCACAATAGGATTGTCTGTATACATTTCGAAGCTGCTTCATATATTAGGTGTACAAATTAATTCGGTGCCTTTTCCTTATTTTAATTAAAGATTTATTTTTAAATAGCTATAATAATACCAATTATTGAAATAATCTTTATTGTTATTATGTCGTCTTGTCACTTTTCAAAAGTTCAAAACCGCGAGAAAATATTCCAATTAAAAATATCTATTAAGAAGACGTAATACTAAAGGCACCGAATTAATTTGTATACCTAATACATACTAAAATTAACTTTACGATTAACTTTAAATTTTTTAAGCATATAAATAGTTCAAAATAGAAAGTGAAAATCAGCATAAATAATAATTTTATACTGACGTATGTGTACATCGAACTGATGAAAGGAATAAATATAAAATTACACTCTACCTGAAGGTTTTTTCTTCATTCTAAAGCACAAAACAATATTGTTTCAGGAGGGCAAAAGATTTTCGCCTGTGGCACCGATCAAGAAGGCCAACTAGGTCGAGGAACATCAGCTATCGGTGATTTTTCAAGTTCTCCTGTATTGGTATACGATTCGGGATTGGCTGGATCAAAGATACTTCAACTTGCTGCCGGTTCTCATCATTCCCTGGCTCTTATCAGCGACGGGGGTGTGTTTGCATGGGGTAGTAATCTCGAAGGGCAATTGGGCTTGCCCGATGTCTCCGGTTTGGTTAACAAACCAACGAAAGTGCAGATTCCTGAACCTGTAAAACAAATTAGCGCCGGTTATTACCATTCTGCATTTTTGACAGGTGACTTCTTAAATAATAATTTCATTAACATATTACTTACAGCTCAAAAATAAAATAGGTAAACGCTATCAACTTGTCTACGAAGGGTTAATTGATTTTCCGTTAACTATCGACGGTGTCGAAAAGTTTAACAATAAGCTTCTAATAAATAAAGTATTTTAGTTTTGATGAAAAATTGATAGCAGCTGAATAGCAAAGAATAGAAGAAAGGAAATGGATTTAAACGAGTCGGTGACGTTGGAAGAAAAATGTGTCACTGTATTAAAAGTTGTTCTTCGAACTCGGAATTATATTTTCAGAAAGCGGTTCGGTTTACGTCTGTGGCGAGTCAGAAAGTGGAAAATTAGGGATCGATGTCAATTTTTCAACGCAAGTTACACCAAAACAGATGCAATTACCCAGCCCTGCTGTTCATGTAGCGTGCGGTGGCCACCACACAGTTATTTTAGTTGGTGCGTTCAAATCAATTTCTCTGATCTAAATTACACTTATTTAAAGAATTGACGATACAAATAGAACACGGAGGGGTTTACGATAATTTCTTTTTACAATTTACAGAAAACGGAAATGTATATTGTACCGGAAGTAATTCGAATGGACAGCTCGGTTTAGGAACAAATGTCACGGAGCTTCAGACACCGAAACTTCTATCACGTGGGATGTTACAAAACGATACAATCAGTCGGATTTCTTGCGGAGAAAGTCATACAGCTATTGTGACTGGTAACTTCGAATAGAAAGTTGATTAATTTTGAAAATTAAATTTACAATGGGAGAAGTAAAGTATTTGAAACTCATTTACTATTGAAAAATTTTAAAATATCTACAAATTGTGTTTGGTTTATAAATCATCAAAATTAATTACTTTTAATTAATTAAAGAAAATTAGTAACCTTTGAAATTAAAACGACGTTACATTCAAATTTGAAGGCTAAATTGTGTAGAAAATTAAAAATATATATCAACGTGTAAATATATTTTCTGTGGAAGCTTTGCAAATTAACTTCTTATATTTTGAATATTTTATTTCTGTAGGTGAGTCAAAATAACCCTGCAAAATTCGTGCGTGGTTCGATATAATAATAACATTTCTGAGAAAATGGATTAAAAATTATTTCACAGAACCTTTTGGAAGATTGAAAAATTGTTTTTTTCTTTTACTATGACAAGTAGAAACAATACAAATGAATAGAGCAAGTTTACTTGACAGTGTAATTACTATTTCCTTCCGTTAACGTTAGTTTTTCTTGACAGGGTCTGGGAAACTTTTCACATGTGGCGATGGAAGACACGGAAAATTAGGGTTGGAAGAAAACGAGAACAACGTTCACGAACTAACTTTCGTTCAACGATATAAAGAACTCTTTGTATCAAAGGTAACCGCACAACTGATTTATTTTTACAAATATAGAATCATTCTTTTGACTTTGATTTGAAAAAACTGTGCAGGTTGCATGCGGTGGCTGTCATACAATTTTGGTTGGCCAAAGGCGAGAAACAAATAATTATGCACAAAGAGATAAAGAAACTTCACAAACGGTGATTAAAAATTTAACCAATTATTTTTTCACGAACTTTAGACTTTGTGAGAATTTTCTACAACTATTATAATTACTAAAATTATTAAAGATTGTCACGCAACTATTTTGCAATTAACAGAAACTTTTCTCTAATTTGTAGGAACACGTTCAGAAAAGAAATTCTCTTCCACCTTTAAAGCTTCCTGTAAATATATTGCAAACAGAGCCTCACGAGGATACAATAAAAGCGCAAATAAATCCAGAAAACACTGATCTTCCATCAACAATTAAAACAGAATTAGACAATGTAACGAATAACGAGGAAAATATGAACAGCGTTACAGATTCGATGAATAACATCGAAAAAGTGGAGAGTCCAAAGGAATCTTCGAATGGTACAAAACAGAAGACATCAGAGACCAGAGGAAATGAAATGGAACCGGAAAAGGCATCAAAAGAAATGCCAGAAGTCACCGAAGAGTCTGAGGAATCGAAAGTACAAAATGAAAACCACGAATCAATAAATGAAAAGAAAAAAGTTGAACCGAAAGTAGATGAAGAGAACAATATTAAAGAGGAGACTCCTGAAGAAACTAATAATGAACAAAATAACAAAGAGAACAATAATGAAATGTCAGAGAATGATGCTGCAGATCACAAAGAAATCAGTGAAAAAGATACTGCGATAGATAATAAGTCAAATACTGAGAAGAATGATATTCCAGAATCAGTGAATGAAAAAATAGAATCGAAAGATACTAATGATGACAAAGAAGAAACGAATGCTGAGAAACAAATGTCTCCTTCCAGTTCCACACCACCGCCAAAACCACCGAGATTAAAGCCTGGAAGTGGGAATAGTACATCCGGTGAGAGAACATCATCGATGGAAAAAGAAGAAGAAAATAACAAGGTGAAAGATGATGAGAGAAAAGAAGATACCACGGAGAAAGAGGCAGAAACAAAGGAAGATAATGAAGCGAAGAAACAGGAGACGAGTTCTATGAAATCTTCAACGAAGAAACAGGAGTCGAGTTCTATGAAATCTTCAGCGAAAAGTAAGAGTTCCAAGTCGACGAGATCGATAGTAGACACAGAAGACGCGATAGAAATCGACAAGCAGGATGACAAAGAGAAAACTGCTGAAGCAGAAAGGATGAATAATGACATTGCTCAGGACGACGCTGATGTTGTACAATCACCAGCGCCAAGAACTGGTAAGAAAACTAAAAGAATAGTAATTGATTGATTAATTCATGCCTGTCTAACTGCTAGAAGCGAAAGAGCCACCGCTCCCATTCTTACCGCTTCAGACTTCCCCCACCGTCCAGTAGTATCAGTAGTGGGGGGAGCCAAGCGCGAGCTCCGTGTTAGGGGAAAGAGCCACGAGTGGCCCGCGGGCCGCAGGTTAGACAGGTCTGAATTAATTGATACCTTGGGGGGGTGGGTTTGGTCTTCTAATTTTACATTTAATATAAAGTGAGTAGTATTGCTTGATTTTGGGATTATGGAGATTTGGTAAATAGTGACAATCATCGACGTAATGAGGTAGGGGACAGGGTGAGTCTCCTTCCAAAAGGTGGACTGGGCCCTAAAATTGTAGTATTCAAAAATTTAAGAATTTCAACATTCCAAATTTTCAACATTAAAATAATGTAAAATACAAAATTATAAATATTTAAATTGTGACTATCACCTTGATCCGCCAGAAGCTATCATTTTGCACAGAAACATTGTATATCCTTCATCACTTTTAAATAATTTGTGTTATTTTAATTATTCAAATTAGGAGGTAGAATGTCCAAGATATTTAAGGCTAAGAAACCACAAGGAGTAGAAAACGGCACAAAAAGCACTGGTGCTGTAAATCACAAACCCAAGGTAAGCATAATATCTATATCTCCATCTCTCTGTTATATTACGTTAAAATAGATTTACAGCATAATAAATAATTCGTTTTATTTGCTTCTGCAGTCGAAAGCGTGTAGTATCCTGTGATCAAGATTTCTTTGACAATGTATCATACTTCATTACATTTTTTATAATAATAAATGCATGATAATAGTGAGATTGGGACCAAGGCGAGTGATATTGAAAAGTGACTTCATTTATAACGAAAAATAAATTTCTTTCCATTACACTCATATGTATCCTGTTGATTCAACATTACAACAATTATCTGCTTTCTTCTATTTTCTAAATAATTTTAATAAATAATTTTAATCGAACATCGACGTAATATATGTACAAAGTGGGAAATCTGACAGAAATTCCTTCAAGAGTATTATTTTTGAATTCTAAACCACTGAAATTTTTTTATTTTCTAGGAAGAGAATTCTTACAATATTGAAATCTTAATAACTATGATCCAGAACAAATTAAAGATTTTTTTAAAGTAATATTTTAATATTGTAATAAAAAGTGATCTATTTAAGTGATTTATGAATTTTTCAGATTTCTCATAACAAGTTCCTTCAATGAATTCATGAAATATCATTTTAACAACAAAACTACTTGTAAATAAAAATACAACTGTATGAAATAATCTTAATTGCGATACTGTTAAAATTATCGTTAATTATAACTATTATATTGTATAAGGTGTTCGGGTATGTTTCTGAACATTCTTTTGTATAACTGCTATGTATAATAAAAGTAGATACAGAAGAACCTGATAAAATTATTTTTCTTAGATCCTTCTAATTATTAGAATATAGAACTAACTACAACTACTGATGTAATTAAACTTTTAAAAAATAATGTCGATTTTAAGATATACTAACCTTAATTAAAATCAGGGAAGCACTGCGATTAAAATTAAACATTAAAACAAATTGAAAAGGAAAAATTTTTTAAAGAATATTATATATTTATTTGATAATTCATAAAATTTATTTTCATTCCAAAGAATTTTAAGAATTAAGTGAATTCACTGAAATATACCAAGGATTCATCTGCTTTTGGAATTTTGTTTCTTGCATGCAGGCGTCAAAGAATCAAGATCAGCCGCTGTAAGGAAGAAATTACGTGTCTTTGGATCGTAATTTGAGAACATAAGTTGCGGCAAATTATCGGAAAGTACGTATAACATGTTGAACAACGGATCGATGGATATATCTTGCGGGAAGACCAACGTTGTGTTGTCTTGAGCTACGAGCACTGTAAACAAATAATTGATTAATTTGTAGAAGAACTTCTATTCTATACTAAATGTCTTCAAGATTTCTTGGAATCGTGTTACGTAAGAACCAATCGATGGGACATGAAATATAAGTTAGGTACGATTTTCTACGAAAGAAATCATAAATATTTCTGAAGAAATAACTCGCTAAATACAGTAAAATCTAAGAGTTGGAAGATAATAGACGTAATAATAGATCGTTGTTAGTGAGTGACAGGTATTGTATAATAATAGTAATTACTGAAACATAGAAAATTGATTAACTATCTTTTGCTTTACGCTAACTGGATATACCTATGGAATAAAAGAGAAGGGTATACTGTTCTTACAACTTTGTTACTAAAAGATCAATACTACCATCATTATTATTATTATTGTCATTACTGTTAGAAAAAATATTTCCATTTAATTTGTAGTTATTTTTCTCTGATAAAGTAGCAATGAAAATGGCAATTGGTGCATTGTTTAAATTACTGACTTAAATATAATATTACTAATTAATAATAAATTATTATTAATATTTACCAAAAGAGTCTTCATCCAGGGGTACACTAGTATCCCAACAAGCTATACCATTTTTACTGACTTGAGTGAAATAATCAATACCAGTTTTTGTATCGATCAAGGATGTTGGTCCCTGAGATCTTGCACCCTTTTTACCCTCAACGTGGAAAGTATGATAATCGCTGGATCTCTTTAATGTAGCATCTTGTAATACTTCAGTGGACACAGAAAACTCGGTGATACCAGACATTGCATGGAAGTACAATGTTTTGTAACCATCGTTTCTTGGTGTAGATAAAGACAATCCAAAAACACCGTCAGTCCATTGGAAATTGTAACCACTGATATTGTAGTCACCTGTAAAGGCGTAAAATATTTATTAGATATTATAATAATACAAAATCATATTTTTTTCAAAAAATAGTCATAATTATTCATAATTGAGAACCTTGCAGCAAGAGAGTTGCAGCTTAATTTTTGAAATCTTTAGTTACGAAAGGTTTGTCAAAAATAGAGACACAAACTTATCAACTCATGAAACGAAAATATTTTTCAATTCAAGTCAATGCAATTATTTAAACATTTTTGTCCAAATTGGTAAAAATGGAACACCCTTTTATCCGTAAAGTTCTCAATTGTTCATGGTTAGAATATAAATTATCCAGTAAAGAAAACACTATCTCACCATGAAGAGGATCAAAATGAAAATAGTTGTGTGTGATTCTCCAAGAGTCATTCTTAGCCCAACTATAAACTACTATACCGTATCCGCTCAAATCAGAAATATAAATGTGAGCATTGTCGCAATTATTGGGATCAACATCGACAACCGCATCAGCGAAAAACGAATTAGATGTTTGGTCGGAATCTTTCAGAGTGTACACTCTAAGTACCTGCAACGACCAAATGAATGTTATTATTAAGACCAAGAAAAATGTTGCTAATATATCAGATGGACACGTATCTTAACATAACAAAAGATTATGTTTAATACAACTAAATAATTGAAGTAGATTTGATAAACTACCTTGTCGGTTTTTAGGTCGAAGACAAAGATTCTTACGGGTTGTACAACAGTGGCGTTGCCTAAAATATCAGTAACACCTGTATCGACACCCCAAAGCCGATCACAAGCATCAACCTTAGTGCGGAAAATACTTACAATACTACCAGGAAAATCAATGCAATTCGTTTCCCAATTAGGATATGGAATTAATTTTGGAGATTCTGTAGAGGAGTAAAAAAATTAATTAAACAGATGAATAATAGAGTAATCATATGCTTCTGTAAAGGTCCTTCTATATAAAATCAATTAATTAAATTTTCAGCATTTTCCAATATTTATTATTTCAAACCTACGTGATTGATCATTCTTCGAGATATAATTCAAATTAGAAACTACACCATTTTTCCATCGTGGTATCGTAATAAAGAACTTATCATTCCAAGACTGAAGTCCAAGTGGCATATTATTCTCAGGAATATAATGACCACTGGATATTAAGGAGTCTCGAATTGATTCATTTGGAAAATCAAAGTCGACGTAGTTCCACGAATAAATCGTTTTAAAATCGTGGCCATTTGCCACTACAATAAAAGCGACCAACAAAAGGCACCACATGTCTGGAAAAATACAAAACCTTTATTTTATTATTTAAACACATTGTACATCCTTTGACTACATACTTGAATTAATCAACTAACATCTTGCATAATAATTTTCTAGGAAATAAAATGCGATAAGTTTCTGATTGATGATGAAAATATTTGCATCCTGATTAGATTTGATTTAGGAATTTACATATCCATTCCTTAAGTTCCATTATTTATGATTTTATTCAATCGTTATCATGACTTTCAAATATATTTAAATTGAATGGCCCAAATGTACTTGAATAGTATTTTAACATAAAAACCGGTTCAGATGCTTGTTTAAATATTCAGAAAACGTGCAGCCACATGAGTTTAATCTTTATTACATAACATAGGACTACCACAATGTTTTTGACAACTGTACGAAAAAATTCGAAGGTCCAATGTTCTTCACCATACGAAATCCAATAAAATTATTTTATTCTTTTTATTATATACAAATTTTTATATATTTTATTAAATTATTTTAATTATTTTTATATTTTGGAAAATCTTATTTCTTAGCAAAGTTTCTCACTGTATGAATAGATTCGGCTGTATACATGCAATTCCATATAAGGAATCAATAAAAAGGTACCGTTTTAGAATTGAACACAACTGTCGATACATCAGGACTAAATCTGTCTTGCGAAAGATTTAGTCAGATGCCCCGAGGATGTAACTGTACTCCACTTCTTGAATTCACTGAACAGAAACGTGAAGCGTTTCTGGAACGAAGTTCAATGCTCAGGTTGTCTTTAATACTTTCATTATTATTAAACGTTTCACTTTTTTCCCAAGTAATTTAAAATCTTTGTATATAAATCATTAAAATTTCGATTTTTCATCATATCTCTTTGGATTAAATGAATAAAATTAATAATTTTACCAAACAAGCAATTATAATAATTCAAAATAAATTATGGCACATAAATTGTATGATTCAATGCAATTAAATAATTAAAAAAAGAAAGGTCAACGAAAATTTATAATAGTATTAGTATTAATATTATTTATGCAAAGTATTTAGTGAAAGTTTAAATTGAAAAATCAAACGATCGCATTCTGAATAATAATTACAGTTATGTGTCTTACTATACACGTCCAGTTTCACTGCGGCACTCAACGTGCTAATTAATACTTGCAAATTTACCGTTCTTTTAACCCTTTGAGATGACCTTATCTCAATGTTTTGGTAAAAACTTTCATAAATTTTAACTGTATACATTTTTAATATACATATTTAAAGAAATACAAATATTATTAAAGAATTTACTCGAAATATTAAATATCATTTCTTCAACCCCTAAATTTATTAGCACTTTCTATTAAAAGGATTGATAAACACTTAAAATGTTTTTTTCATTGTGATGTCCATTTCGCATTGTGCTTCCTTACCTTGATTTTACTTTCGATCTGATGTGTCCGCTCGTAAGGTAGAACCGCAATGATCGAGAAGAAAGGAAGAACTGAGCCTTGCTTAATGTTAATATACTCGAACACCGTTGATACGTTATTCGTGTCCGAAGAACGAACTGGCCTTCTGCTGAAACGGTCCACGTCGGAATGACGCTATAGTTCATTGTAGTATACTGTTTTATACCTGACGAATGTATATTTGCAGCCGGGTTCAATCAAATTAAATACTGAAAATAATGATTCCCTGTAATCGATGCCATTTATATATAATTAAATTAACAATACAAACAGATATTTAAGCTTCGGTGAAATAATTAAATTTATTAATGAATTTTTCTGTCAGTTTGCCAGGAATCATACAAATACTTGTGAAACGTCAAAATTGAAAGGTACATTTTAAATAAATAATGTAAAAAACAATAGAAATATCTTGAATCAAGTACAGTTTAAAAGAATATTTAACATTTCTTGTCATTTTGATATTGACAAAAATATTTTATTATAATACCCATAGAACATGTAAGCACCTTATTCTAGCACCCTTAACATTAACCTCATTACTTTTGTTACCTTTTCTTTTTAATGAATAATGTAAACTTGAAGTGTGATAAAAATTGTAAGAACGTGTATACAACTCAACAAAAGACACTTGGAAAGAAAAATAAATTACATCCGGAAATATCGTCCATTGTACATCTTTATCAAGATGACTATAATTCTGATTGTCAACGTACGATTAAGAAATGACGTTATATAAAATACTGGTATATACAGTCATTGTAATTTCAGTTAATTATCGTATACTCGTTTTGTTTGGTTTCCGTAAAGCGAACATTTCGGTCGAAGCAACGTCACGAAACAATTTAAGGCTTAAACAGCTCCATCCGGCAAACGGAAATGTTTTGATCAGTGCTCTTGATGCGTAACATTTTACACACGTAAGCACCTATCGTAAATGAATAGATGATTTTATAGAGGGATTTGTGATCGTGATCAAAATAATACACATGCATTATTTCGAAAACATAGCGGTACCATTTTGTAACAAACGAATAACTTTCAAGGACTTTCTCCATAAGAACAAGGTAATCGAATCAACAACAAAATTGTTTGATCCTGTTGTTAAAACAAGCAGAACAGGTACCGCACCATTGCATTTGTTGTCCATTTCAACCACAAAATAAGCAAAAACAACGATAATGAAACTCATTTGATAGTAGTGTAACCGAGAAAGATATTATCCTTGAATTTAAAATACGAAAAATCATGAATACTATTGAGCAGTTCCTAAAACCGGGAAGTTTTGACTCTCTTCTTCCGGGTGGGCCGCGCAAACGTTTCAGGTTATAACTCCGTTTTTAATGCATTTACGAAAAGACGCCAAAGGAGAAAGATAAATGGCTCTAAGGGCACATATCTATAAGCCCTTACATTTTTTTAAGTACGAACAGTGCATGTGCAATTAAAAATTGCATCATTTTTTACATCACTGCATTCCTTACATCTCTGTTTTTTTTATATCCCTGCAACCCTTACATCTCTGCATTCCTTACATCTTTGCATCCTTCACATCTCAGCACGGCAGAAATTCCTGTATTGCGTCACCTGGTAGCAAAAAGAGGAACTAAACGGTGCAAAAATTTTGAGCCCCTGGCAGCAGAATCTCGTCGGTGCCACAGTACAATAATTATCTCGTCGGTGGCTTGAGCATCGAGTCGATAACGTAGAAATGACGGAAGTAGCCGAATGGTGAGCTCACACGGACACATGGGTCGACACGCTTATCGTTAGATGAAACAACTGAAGTAGGGGAGTCACTGGGACGTCGTGGAGAGAGTAAAAATTTGTCCCACGTCCCACGATTCTGGCAGCACTGCTGCCATCTAGCAAGAAAATTAACGCAAACATGCTCGTCCGCTCACAGTAAACATTTCATAAGATTTTCTGTTTTTTTTATCGAATATTGTAACAAATATAAGGAAATATGGCTAATCCGAATTTGACAGATATGACAGAGGAGGATGCAGCTGATCTACAGTTTCCAAAAGGTACGTTCCTTTTCATTTTACGTTAAGCGAAGAGACGTATTGAATATTTGTCCTTTCCTAACCTCAAGCATGTGACATTTGTCAATGTTCTCTTCGGTAACAACTCATGTTCAACGGCAAATATAACACGTCGGGAACAATGTTTAAATGATTCTGCGGCATGGCCTAAGGTAACGATTATCCTCTTTCAGACTGCTCGTCGAGTAGAACAGAAAAGATCGAGCATGACGTAGAACTCGAGGTGTCAGTCGTGAAGGATGAAATCATTACTTCAGACCCAACATGTCGCGTATGCACATCTGCTTTGACAGAGCCGTATATTCGTTGTGCTTTGTGTAATAACATGGAATTGTGCCCCTCTTGTTTCTCCAACGGATCAGAAATTGGCAATCACAGAAACGATCATGACTATATTATCATAAAGAATGAGTTTCCATTGATCGATGAAAGTGGGTGGACAGCAAAACAAGAGCTAGAGTTTCTAGACGTATTACAGGAATGTGGTTTTGGCAATTGGGTCGATATGGCGAAAAGAATGCAAGGGAAATCTGCTGATGAATGCAAAAATCATTATCTTCAGCACTATATCGATAATCAGACTCTACCAGGATTGCCAAAAATCGAAGAAACAAGAGCAAGTTTATTTGGTTGCGAACCTGTTCCTTACTTGTATAAATTACAGGACTTGGAGGAACCTCCTAGGTTCGCACCCAATACTCTTAATTGTAAACTTCTGGCTGGATATAATCCTGCGAGATCAGACTTTGAAGTGAACTTTGATAATCATGCAGAGTTATTGATATCTGATTTAAACTACGACGAGTTTGATACAGCTGACAGTAACTATGAATTAGGAAAAGAATTGCAAATAGCTATAGTGCAAGCATATAATAACAGACTAAAGGAACGTATGAGAAGAAGAAAGATTATACGTGATCATGGATTAATAGCATTTAGAAGGACTATATCCTGGTTGCAAAGATACGAGTGTACGATAACTAGAACGCTCGCCGAGAGATTATTAATTTTCATGCAATTATTTGGAGGTATAGAGTTTGATTATTTTATGGAAGGTTTACACCGTGCCGGTGAACTTAAGAATTATCTTAATAAACTTTTCGACTTTCGCAGTAATGGTTTGAGACACTTTCATAGTGTTCCAATGTTTCAAAAATTAAATAAACTTAGACAGGAGAACGAGAAGGAGAGGAAACAATATTTAAGTAATCCTGAATATAGTTGGAAGACGATATTACCTGGTTGTAACATTAATTTTAATAGCACTATACCAAGTTCGATATCACAACGAAAAACAGCGCCTCCGCTCGTAATTAAAGGTCTTCCAGGTTACGAGAAATTAAGTCCTGCCGAAAAAGAACTTTGCTCAGCCACGCGTATTGTTCCCGCTAATTACTTAGATTTTAAACAAATTTTAATAGCAGAGAATAAGAAGAGCGGTTGTCTTCGATTGGCACAAGCTAGGGTTCTTCTTAAAATTGATGTAAATAAAACACGTAAAATATACGACTTCCTTACAGAAAAAGGATATATAAATAAACCGAATCAATGACGTAGGTTTAATTAATTATATTAAATTGTGTTTAACGAGAACTGTCAGAATTGTGATATTATTTATTAAGATTTATAATTAAGAATTTATAGTAAAGATTAACCAGTCGACTGAAAATAATGAAGTGAGTATATAGAGCAATGTACAAAGAATAATCTAATAATTAATAAAATTATGTGCCTATTAATCTGTAAAATATGTGTAAATAAGCAATTGTAATGTTTTATTCAGGATTTGTACAATATTAATAATGTAACGTCTATTTTATAACGTATACTAATAAAACATATTTAAGACTCGTAAACGATGGTATTTAATAAAACAAATATATATTTTACAATTAATGAAATGACTAATCGAATGAATATACGCTCTACGTTTGAATATAATTTGTTTCTTTAGAATTCGAAAACGCCGAGACACTGTTAATCTCGGAGGTTTCGATGCTATTGGAGCACAGAAAAGCACAGAATGAATCTGCAGAGGAGGAGCAAGAATTTTCCGAAGTTTTTATGAAGAGCTTAACTTACACAAATAGGTTCCGTCGATTTAAAAACAAAGAAACAATTGCGGCCGTAAGAAAGTAAGCACATTTCATATTCGATACTTTTTTAAAACCTTAGTAAATCAGTGGAAAATATTCATAAAGATTCATTATAAATATTTCTATGTTTTAGCTTACTTATGCAGAAAAAGCTTCACAAATTCGAGCTGGCTTCGCTGGCGAATCTTTGCCCAGAAACACCGGAAGAAGCTAAAGCCTTGATTCCCAGTTTAGAAGGCCGCTTAGAAGACGAGGAACTTCGAACAATACTGGACGACATCCAAACAAAACGATCCCTACAATATTAGAACAAAGCGCGTTCTTCAGTGTCCGTTTCACTGTGATCATTTTATACATACGTTTCAATAAAACTTCGCCGTATATTTATATAATTATCTCGAATTATAGAAACAAAACCTGTTCCTTTCAGACGTGAAAGATACGAACAAACCGTGTACTTAAAAATCTGTCCAAGAAGCGTGAAGATAAATGTAAATTGAAATTTGATAAGTCAGGTATCGTGTAATTTTCATTCAAACACTTCTCGGTAGCCGGTTATGTAATTTCCACGGGCAGCCAAAGAAATCCACGTGAAAGAAAACGGCTAATCTCACTAACGACAACCGCGCATTACCATCGGATAATTGCATACAGTCGACTGCACGCGAGAATGGATCCCCCATTATCACCATACCGTTGTTATTGAGTAACCGTTAAGCGTCTTCGATCGTGTTCCCTTTATATCGGTACCAGGATATGAAACTCGCGATAAGGAATCAATGTCGAAGCCGTGTAATTTCGTACGAAACCGTACGCGATAATGAACGCTTACGTTCCTTCGAATTCATTTTTTTTTTTTACATTCAGTTTGTTCTATCTCTTTCAGAGTTTCCGAGCGTCACTCCGAGCGATTGCGGACCGACTCGGGACAGATTCATCTGGATAACTCGAGGTCTGAGTTATTAGCAATCGCGTACGGATTCTTAGTAATATTCCAGTTACTATTAAAGGCAAGCTGGAAGGCCGTACAGAAGGCGAAATTAATGTTGCAGGCATGTGCATCGACGCCTGTTGCATTGCTACGCGATGCAGTCACGATATAGAATTCAGAAAATCTAGGCGCCGCGTCGTCGTTCTTGCGACCATATTTAGGCATCTCTACAATCAGTCTTGTTCATTGTCGAATATGATTGCATCATGCGATGTCTACTTTATATAATTTTGTATCGAAGAAATCGAGAAAAAAATCGTCAAGGATGAGAGGAAAGGAGGCAAGACAGAGAACTGTCCCATCGACTCTTTCTTTGCAGCCATGGAGAGATACGCCATCTTGAACGAGTCTCTTCTGGTAAAATAGAGAGAAACATGAAATATTATATATTAATTGATCGTCAATAATTGAACGTTCACGAGCGTAACAGCAATCGTTCTCACTTCACGAATAATAAACGTAGCAAATAAAAACGACACGTTTACGATGGTTTATCGATCAACTGCGCGTATCGACGAGCGTGTAATTTTCCATCATTTTTCATATTTATCGTTATTTCGATCGTTTATCGAGCCTTTTAATCATCATCCAAACGAATTTCACACTTTGTTTGGCTACTGCAAAAGTTTTACACGTGTTTGCAGTCTATCCGTTACGCTCGACGTGTCCATTTAGTTTAATCGTGTGCGTGCTTATTGAGAAGAGCAAGTTCGCCAAAGGCGGTGTACGATAATCGGTCCTTCGATTACTCCCACGAGGAAACCTTTTAAGATAATTACGACGATCGTTAATCGTCCGTAAACTCGAAGAAAATACTGTATACGGTTTATCGCGCCGGCCTCTCCAATACGTGCAGAAGTGTCCAGATAAGAGAATCGAGCTTGATTTGGAAAGAAGCGTTATCTGAACGGCTGCAAACTGACCGTACCGGATACCTCGATGGAAAGATTATCTTTGTATTCTATTTTATGGGCGTTGACGGTAGTTAGCATCTGCGATCGCGTGTCAAAGAATTCACCCAAGGAATGTTCACCGATAATTCAAAGCCTTTTCAATTATATCTTTCTTTTTATATAAATTAGCATTCACACAAAATAAATAATAATAAGGTAAAGGACAATACCATAAAAACTGTTAATAACAAAGTATATATAAAGATACTTTTGTAACAAGCTCGGTACGGGTATATTACGATATTGTCGGGGTAGTAATGGTTAAATTGTATAGTATTTTATAGACGATAAAGATTTCATAGCTGGGAGGTTCAAGTAATCGTAAAATGCCAGGTTACGTGAAATACAACTTCAATCTTACAGCATACACAGTAGCTTTCGGTTGCGGTTAGAAAGATGATTAATAAATGAAACGTAATGAGGATATGGTATACAAGTGTTTCGAATTTTCTTTCTTCGAAATGTTCAATGTGAATACGGAGCATCGTGGATGGAATATCGGGAATATTGGATTCCCCGGCGTGAGGATTATAAGGGAGGCAGTCGTAGGGTTGAACTAACCATAAAGTATATCCTCTGTATAACCCCACGTTCCGTACGTTCCCTTCGACTAACCCTTCTGATACTTCTCGTCGCTGCTCTGGAACGATGTTATTCCCTGGAAATTGTCTGGTAAATGGGTGTCTTGGGATAGCTGTGGAGCAGAAGCTAGAACGTAGCTACCGAAACGCTCAACAAGACTGTGAACGCCTGTAGAGTCTACCGGTCGATGGAATCAATTTGCATAATGTGTACATGCGAAAGTGTATGTTCCACAATGCTCTCCGATACCGGTGTTACCTTTGCCTGATTATATTCGTGGATGGTGGCGGAGGGGGGGTTGTCAGGCGTTTATATGCGATACGATTAAAATTCTTGATAGGATTTATGCGATACGAAGTAAGCGTAATTCCTTAATGACAGGTATATCTCATTTTCAACAAGCCAGTAAAATGTGTTTTGACAGAAACGCAATATTAATAGGTGAGGATTTCATTGTTCGATTAAACGTTTCTGAAGTGGATTCATCCGTTTGCTTCGCGTTTGCTTATCATTTATTTTTCGGTGAAATTACTGATACAATCTTTGCTCATTTTATTTCAATTTGTTTGTTTATTTTGAATTCAAGGAAATAATTGTAACGTAGTATACAAGTTGAATTTCTCATATTTTTGATACCAACATCTGATAGAATTCGTTGTTTTATACAAAGGATGAATGCTTTTCAATCTTTCTCGCGAAATAAAATGAAAGAAAATCGAAACCGATAAAGAGCCGTCTTCTCCCTATTCTTATCGGTCGAATTGTGTAATTAAGTATTCTTGGCACTTGCAAACATTTCGCTTCAAGGAAACATGCTTTGATAATTAGATTACAAGTGCATTGTATGAGAAAAGTGTAGCTAATATATTCTCGAGGAAGACAATATTAAAGTGCGATAACGTATAAGTATAAAAACTTAAGAATGAAATTGTGACTCTGGATACGAGATACATCCTATCTCCCTCGGGGTCTTGTTACTTTATGTATGAACCGCGTCGAATACTTTCACGTAAAATTCACCATTCTGAATGACAAGTACATATTCGTATAATTATTTTTCGTATTAGAAGAAAAAAGTAAACAAAAAAGTGTTATCATTTCGGTAAACACGAATTGCGGTGCATCGTCCCTGCAAGGTAATTTGCAATCGAGCGGGAGCGCGAGTTTCGTTTGCGGTCAGCTGGGCGTCGCGATTGGTTCAGCCGGGGAGTCCGAGCGCGGCCGATAGCGAACGAAGATGGCCGAACGCGCGAAGCGCCAGCGCCGAGCCTGAACGGAGCGCTCCGGTCAAAATATATTCAGTATATTCTAAACAAGCGCGCGACGTGCTGTCACGTTTAGTGTGTACGCGCGCGAATTCGTGTCTCGCCGGACGGACGGTTCAAATCTCAACGGTGACTTTGAAACAGTGTTACGTTTATTCGAAAACAGTGCGTACGAAATCAGTTGGAAACTCGTCCGTGGTCTGTCGACTGTAATCGAGCGTGTTGATTCGCAAGAGAAACACAACACGGCAGAAGACACGAGAGAAGAGACTGCCAACTGTGAGTTCGGTATTATACGTGTTCGCGATACGTTCGTCACATTCGTTCTGTTTCTTTCTCTATTTTCATTCTCTATCAGTTTACATACGTCTCTTTCTTCCCCTTTTCCTTTTCTTCGTTCGTCTGTCGTACTGCTCCCTCTGGTAGTTTTCTCTCTCTTAAACGCCTCGTTCCTACTCTTTCTCCTTCGCTTCGACGTCGTCTCGTGGGGTCAGTGCCTGCTCGATCGGATCCTGAGCAGGAACACACCGGAGGTGGAGGACGATCTCCCTCGTTACGAGACTCCGAACCACACACGCGCGCCACGCACTTCGACACGAAACAGAGAGAAAATAAAATCTACTTCCTTCTCGCGAAGGGATTCCTCCTTGACCCCGTGGAAACTGTACTAGTGAGATCGGGAAAAAGCGCGGATCATGGTGAGAGTACGTTGACGTGACATCGACGAGCAGTGAAGTTCGCTTCAAACGAATAGTCGGCGAATCAACGAAATGCTTTCGTCCTCGACTTCGTCGATATATCTCGTGTGTGGTGATCGACGTGTGAGACTCTCGTATCTCTACACTCTCTCCGAAGTGCAGGAAACCCGTGCTCGTTATCTGTAGCTACTTTTCTCGCGTTTCGTTTTTCTATTCCTTTCCTTTCCCTCTCTCTAGTTCTTTCTCACTTCTTCTCTGTCGCGGAGCGACACCTTTCTCTCTCGTTCTCCCGCGTTAAATCTCTGTCTCGACCCTGCCACCTCTCTTGTCGCGTTTTGCTGTTGCCGCTCATCATCGCGACTATTTTTTTACCGACCGAAAAAAAGGACCACGCGAGTGTGATTACGGAGCAAAGAGAGAAACTCTCGTGGGGAGGGGGATCGACGATTTGAAGTCTGTGTTTTTGTTTACTTAGAGGCGGACTGCCCACGCGACTTGGAACGTCGACGAAGAGGTGAAAAATATCCCGTTCGAAGAATACGACGGTTGTTGACGTTTTTACCAACGGTGAGTACTACCCTATTCATTCATCTATTGACACGTTCTCTGCCATTGGAGTGGGAGTATCGGTGGTCGGTACCACCAACCTAACGCGTTCCCTGCCACAGTAGAAAGGGCCATGTGTAGTCAGACACGTTATAATTACAATTACTCATCATACAATTTCTTTCATTTTTAAAATTAATCTTTCCATTTGTAACGTTGCTTGAATAGTATAATTTCATTTGTTTAGTTATTTAATAATTAAATGCGAGATAATTACTAGTAGACTTAACACTAGAATTATCAAACAGGTTGAAATAATAGGTTTAAAGTTTCTTATTTTAAATTGTAAATTTTATCAAGGTATTTTTGTTCAAATGTATGTTGGGTATTGTTGAGATAAAGAATGGATGTATATATTAGGTAAATGTCCACAATTAGGGCCCCAACGAGAAATCAATTGAAAACAAGTAAATTCTATGTATTTTTGCCCTCCGAATCCAAAACTGTTGCAACTCAGCACGTTATTTGCAATTTAAAAATAAATGCATTAAACGTTGATAGTTCTAGTGTTAAGATTACATGTATGACCAATCTACTTATCGTAGATTGTTATTTAACTCCAATTTGAAATATAATTAAGACTTATACTAAATATACGAAGAAAGTCATTACAAATCTAATTTCTAATTTTTTAAAGTATTCAAGACTCAAATGATAATAACGTTACTAATTGGTATTACAACGTGCCGTGTTATATATGCTCACTTTTACTGTAGTAGTCAAGGTATTAACATGATATTCTTGGACACGTTATCAACATATATTACGCACCAAAACGTGTGCTATTATGTACATAGAGTAACGTGTTCGTTAATCCATTGAGTCGAATACGAGTCGTATCATTACGTATCAATAATGATATGTTAGTATGTTTTAATTCAATTATACGCCGACTCATGGAAATTTTCATATCTATTATTTATTCTTGTTAATTTATAAAATTAGCTTGGGGCCTAGAAACGTCCATAGCACAGGTTTTATTAGACCCGATAGTAGTGAAAGGGGTAAGAGACTATTAATTCTAAAAATCTTATATTTATTTTTTTTTTTTTTATATATTGGAGAAAATTTATGAATCGTACGTTTTTCATTCATGTTTGAATTGAAGAGAGTTAGTATCTTCAAAAAGGTTAACCGGAACAGGAAATCTTAAAGGAATCGCGTTTTTCCGACTGAATGGCGGGTAAATTTGAATACAACTCGATCGTTCGCGGAACGTATGCCCTTTTACCACGCGAACCAGTATTATTACTATGCGGATTTTTTATTGTTCGACCATCACCGGCGGCATCGTTGCTCACGTTTGTTTGTCACGCAAATGCTTCGAATAAAGAATCACTGTAACGCCATTGTGCTGTTAGGTTTCCGTGGTTGTACATTCACGCAGTAGGCTTCGTGCATGGTAAACAGAATATCGGCCCATTTTATTCTCAATGAAGTGTTGTGCTCGCCGTGTATCCCGATGTAATCACTAATAATACACGGCAACGTAAAACGCGTCATCTAAGATACCAAGCGCGTTAGAAAATGCGTAGGTGCGAAAAATTAAATCGCTAAGTTATGTACGTTATTCATGGTGATCGATGCGGTGGATATTTTTGTCTTTTAATTTTTTCTAGACGCTGGAAGCGAGATGATCGAAGACATTATTGATCGAATCTCGTTATTTTCGAGCATTGCCGTTGGTGTTTGTCACGCAAACGAACTGTACACGCGCGAACATTGATCAAACGTTAGAAGGATAGAGGGTCGAATATTGTTGCCGGATGTTGTTTCGACGTGTCATTTTTCTACTGCTGTAAGAAACCTGTGAAATTCATTAATAGGTTACGTACCAGGGATGGACTAACCATTGAGAGTTCAGGAAAATTCCCGATGGTTCGGTAGGGGATTAGGAGCCTAATTAATTAGAAATTGGGGCCTATATTCTAGAAGAGAGCCCACCATATCACTAATATCCCCTATAAAAATTTAAGTTCACATCGGCATCTGTTAAATATGCTCTAGAACTTACGGACTTTAATTGCAACCTCTCTTTAAGATTCAATTCCTCTTCGAATTTTCAAAAGAGGATTTCCATTATTTGCTTAGCAATATTTATAAATTTGATGAAATAACAGTATTAATACGAACTTGTACGAAAAAGTGTGAATCACTATTTACACAAATTTGTCATGGGACAATATCAGGGTCGAATGAGTAAATTTGTATAATTCTTAACACATTTATTATAATTTGAGCCAATTGATTGAGCGATAGACACAATTCAATCGTCTATCGGTCGATAAATAAAGACATCTTAGTATGTCGTAAATTGAAGATGCAAATGATTGAAGATGCGCGAATGATTACTGTTGCGAATGCTCAAAGACACGAGTTATTAGTAGGAATTAGCATACAAGAGGAAGAAAGAGTCGTCCCTGATTTGTTCTTCTCATTTAAAATTTATTCGCTTGGTAATATTCCAATAAATCTGCTCCTAGAATGAATACGAAATTTTCTTCTTTTTAAATCGGAGTTATTTACTTCGATATTTATGTACAAAGTATGAGAGGAATAATCATTCTTATATTTAGGAGTAGATTAAGATTTCTAGGGTCTTGGGATATCAGGTCTTCGAGAGCCCCCTTTTTGAAATTGAAATTTATTATAAATAAAATTTAATAACATTCAATACTTTTTGACATAGTAAATGGAAGGCTTGTAATAAGCTCTCTCTTAGATCTCCCTTATTGCTGATATTAACAGTATTTTAATTTCATTATATTCTATCATATTTCTTTTTCTAAGAATCGGTAATTAAAAATCAGTTTAATCTGTTTTATTGAAGCAAATAAAAGCGCAGGTATTTTTTTACAAAACAACAATAGCTTTTGGTTCAATTAATATAATTCTGTTGCTCGAAGTATTTACCGACGTTACATTGGATACGATTCATCAACATTGATTTCGTGACAAATATTTGAATAACTAATGAAATTTGAAGTTCGTGTAACATCGATGAATTTATTTACATATATTTGTTAGCTATCGATGTTACAAGGTAAACATTTTCTGTAAGTATTTTTCGAAAAAGGAAAGAAACCCGACGGTATTAAACTTGACGAGCCAAAGGTGGTCATGTGGAAAATTGAAGTAGAGTCGTGTCGATAACTAGAGGAAAAATATCATCGAATTCGCCATCGTTAAATTCTTTTCTCGACGTTATTTATCGTTGCATTAATAGAAAATATAATTCCATTAAAAGGAGATATTAATAAGCTTATTGATTTCCAAAGGTTAACTCTGAGTAGGATTCTTTATTGTATTACTTTTATTAATAGATGTCCTTTGCACTTTTTAATGCAACAAGAAAGTACAGTTAACTATTTATTTAATTTTCTTCGAGCGACAAGGAACGAACGAACTATTCTTGTTCTAAATTATTTTTAATATTAATATCGTCAAAATTGAAATTTTAAGAATTCCCGTTTCCTCTACATATATTGCCATTTTCTCTAAGGAAATTTGATTTGATTGCGAGTATAGTTTAGAAATGTATTAAACGAGGTTCTATTTGAATATCGCAGGAAGCAATAGAAGAAACGAATAATTTACTGCGATTGCACAATAATTACAAGAATTTGATTGCTTTCCTGCCGAATTAATAATAGCGACAAAGTTTTATCGGAATAGTGTAAAAATTTCAACAGGATTCTAATAATAGAGTCCCGCTACGAAGCCGGTCCGTTAAGTAAATGAAGAACTCTATGAATAAATTATGCTAAAAGAAGGTGGCAACGAATCTCGAGGAATTCCCTTGCAAACTCATCGACGTCGCGACGCGGCTTGCAACAAGTGTGTTTTCGTCGGCGCGTGTCGAACCTTTCGAATCATTCATTCGAACGAAATCGCATGGTCGGCCAGGCGGATTCGACAATAAAATTCGCGCGTGCAAAATAAAATTTACCGGATCGGGAAGCAATTTACGTTTCCACGAGTGGTCGATTCACTGTCGCGGTACATTTTTATCACCGTGGAACAAACAAATGTGTACACAGACCGTTATCTGTCGCAGCTTGCACAGTTTTGTTGGTGCGCTCGATCTTGGATGAATTATTAGGTCGGTAATTAAATTCGCGGTCCTCGTATCTTTTTCTTTTAACACGTTGAATTTCGCAGTGATCATTGAAATGACAAAAGAAAATATATTAATTACATTAATATTATATTAATTTCATAAGGTGCAATATAAAATGACTAATAAATTTAATTTTTGCTTTACAATTAGATCGCTTGTAATTACCAATGCATGTTTACGATAATTTTCCGACTTTTCTGCGGTAAAAAAAAATAATTTACAAGAATTTAGTTGCCGATTTATTAAGAAGCAGAGATGGTAGGCTTGCGTTTTATCAACCACCATCCACGCATCTATGCCGTGTCAATTATTCGTATCGATAGAATTTTGCGGTTAACAGGCGATTTCGCGCTGCACACGTAATAAGAGCAGGAATCCGATCTGAGATCGCGAGAGGAGAACGGTTCGGTTCGAGTACGCTTACTGCAACGATTGCGTCACGTCTTGCACCGATGCGACCAAGGTGTTAAAGTCCTGCTGCTTGGTAATCTTTTATTTACCTACGAGTATCACGGACACGGGATCCAGAACCGCTGAATAAAAACTTCTTACAGGAAATTATGTAATTATACGAGTATACTTTACCTTTCGCGATATCTCAATGTGTACATACGCAACTCGGTAAAGAAAAATTAGAACCGGGGACACCGGTTACGCGTCTCTACACACTGTCGAAAAATAATTGCTATTTATTTCCTCTCGATTTTCCTCATTTATAGTTCAATATGAATAAATTTAATTTTACACGTGGAAGGTGTTGATTTCAAAGTGCTTATAAATTTCTATACAAAGTAGCGTGTTATCCAGAATTTATCCAACGATCATTCCATTGTGCAAACTCGCACCTATTCCTAACGCGATTAACCAAATTCCTTTTGAAAGAGGAAAACAAGACGGATTACGGTAAATCGATTCTCACTCGGACAAAATTTCACAAATTTTCCTCCGATTTTCCAGCCGCGAAATATCGTCGATAAATGTCACTACAGCGTCGTTGTACGAGCCCGTAGAAATGGCGTATAAGTACTCGATGCTACGAAAGTCGAAGGGTCACCGGGGGTCAAGCAACGAGTGCCGAAAGCGTTCGGAATGCGTCGGTCGATTAAAGTTTCATTGAACGCGACGCGGCGCGGCGTGTCGGCGTCGATTCGCATCGAGCCCCGGCTCGGCTCGGCTCGGCTCGGCTCGCCACTTTGCGTAGACGAGAGTGCGTGGCTGAAAGTTTACTCACGCTAGACAAACGACGTCGCAACGGCGGCCGCATTAGTCAGTCGCATCTGTCAATAATTATTATCGTCGAGCACGTAGCCGTCGCGTAGCGTCGTAACGCGCCACGATTTCACGGCAGACGACGACTATATACGTTATCCGAGAAAACACGAGGCGAAGCGATATCAACGACCCGTAGATACGGTGACCAACCGGCGGACGCAGAGGGAACGATAACGAAGTGAGAGAGTGGAAGAGAGAAGGATATAGACGAGGTGAAAGAATGGATGGACGAAGAGTGACGACGAGAGAGGAAAAAAGCGAGAATAACGGAGTTGGAGGCTGTAAAGAAGGGACTTCGGAGATCTTCGACTTTATTTGTCCCCGTTGACTTATAGATCCCGGCTGACGTCTATTTCGCGCGCAAACGTGCGACCTCGAAATTGTATCAGACGATCGAGAATTTCGAGGAAATCATTCTTTTATACCATAGCGAATTATGTGATACCAATTACGTGAATTCCGCTCGGACGAGCCTTGAATTAGCGATACTCCAATATGGCGGTGGACGATAACGCGTGGACTTCTACTAACAGGTTGAAAACTGGGAGATCGTAGAGATTACTGGAGATGAAATTAGTCTGCGATAATCTGGTTTTATATAAAGGGTTATCCAAATTGAGTGAATAATCTATCAAATTGCAACACAACGACCGCCACGGGGTGCGTTGAATATCACTGAAATTACATAAGTAATTTCAAGTACCAAGTTCAGACTTTGAGATTAAAAAATCAGTATGTACTACGTTAGTCTATGTCCGACTATACATTGCAATTTCTACTGTACACTGGTACATTACTGCCATAGTAGAAAGTGACGTCCGTGGTAAGACACTATAATACAAGTGATTAGTACCTTGGCTGGCACAGTAGAAACAGCCATGTGTAGAACGGCGCACGGTAATACGGCTTATTAAGGATTAACTTTCTAATCTAACGCTTCGATTTAGTAATTATAGTTGTATCCAAAATTTCCTTTCGCTGTTTATTTTCATATAAAATTCGCACTGTACCTCTAGTTACCTTTGACGTCCATAATCAGAATTGTTCTACAGCGGTCGTCTTAGCTAAAGGGTTAAACGATCGTTTTACGCACGGATTTTCCAACTTGTAAACCCTTACGTAACGTTTTCTCTCAATGGGCGATATCTGTTTTTCTATCGATGCGATGGAACGTTGATTGTTCGAAGAGCTCGTATATGGAGAGATAGGGATTTTCAGCGTAAAGCCGACGACTTCGAAAGAAACGTTTTCTTGCTGATTCTCAGTTGATTGACTTCGCCGAACGTTCGATCGTTCCTAGAGAAATCAACGGAAATGTCGAAGGGGAAAAACAAGAATGAATCGCGACAATGAGCGAGAAACGTAACGATTGTTTTTTCCTGGGGCACTTGATTATTGACCGTGGGATTTTATGTATTGATAAGACACTTACGTAGTCGACTATCTCTGGTGCGCGATAAGCGCGTTTAAACAGATACGAAATGATGTGAAAAAGACGTTTTAATCCGTCATTATTTTCCTTCTGTTTCTTCGTTGTTTTAATTGATCAATTTCTTCCTAACGAGAACAGATTTCTTCGTTAATTCATAGAAAAATAATGAAATGTAAGAGGAAAATAGCGAAGGGATATTTTAACCCTTTGTTGCCTAATTTCTTTTATATTTTGAAAAGTAATATAGTACCTTTTTATTTTAGAAATTTATTTAATGAAAAATTGTATAATATTGAACATTTTTCATATTACTTTACGTGAACTTTGTGATAATAATTGAATGTTTTTGAAGGATTTTTGTTAAAATATCCTTCAAAACGTAATATTAGTTTGTTATCAAAAATAGCCTCTATTTTCGTACACATGAGATATTTTATGATGAAAATATTGAACTTTCAGTGTGTTTAATACTTAGCACACAGCGTTTCTAACAAAACACAGTTTCAAGTAGAACGGAAGGCGGTTCTGTTTTCAGCTCGTTTGTACGAAATTGTAGATCGGAAAATTTATCGTCGAGAGATTCATCGGAGCTCGGCCAGCTATTCGATTCTCGCCCATTCGTTTTCAGCTTTTATGGGTCGTTCCTCTTTTTCCAATTACGCAAAGCCGACCGATATGAAAGCGTTTTGACAGATATCTCGTTTCGGCCGTTCTCCCATGAAATGCTGGATTCAACAGCTGTTTTCGGCCATACTTTGTACCGTAAAATTTGAAATATCCTTTAGACCGATCCGTTAGAACGACAAACAAACGTATGTAATTTCGCTTTGGAAACAACCTTCGGGTGCAAATATTTTGAAGGTGTGTTCGGCATTGCTGTTCGCAAGGTCGTCGGTTCGCCTCTTCCTTATTCGCGTTCAAATCGTGATTACAAATTCAATAAACGCGCGACTGGTATTTCGAAAAAGGATGAAAGAGAAGGGAAATGAATATTAATATTGACGATGTCCCAGAGAAAGGAACGCTTGTGTAAATTAAAATATATTTTATGTCCGTGGGAATGAAATTACCTTACCAGTAGACTGGAGGTATTTCAAATAGATTTTATAGTATCGAGCAAAGTAAGTTTCCATTAGAAAATAGCGTTAGAGGAAAGGTAGAGATTCTCAAAATCTTAATTTCGATTATATTTATATTAAAAGGCGAAATTTACTCTGACAAAATAAATTTAAAAATTCTGTATCATTTTCAAATCTATCATTTCAATTTTGATATACACTTAATGATTAAAAGCAGCTGTTTAATTTCCGGTACACTCTGTTTTCGCATTTTACAATGTTCTGGATATACTCCTTATTATCTCTTATTCTTTTATTTTATTTCGATTAATCAAAGGTCACTTCTTGCTAAGCATGTGATGTTATGATAATAACAAAATATTAAGGTATTAATTGGATTGTACATACTTGAATTTTCATAGTCATTTATAGATAACAAGAAAGAAGAGTCAGACTGTCGTTATCGTTATATTAATGATAGACGTGGGAGATTAGAAAATTAAATTCAAATTCAAATCTTTGTATCTTGAAAAATTCTTATGGCAATGTGTCATGCTGAAATTTTGTTTAATTTCATCTTGTTATAACATAAAGAGAACTAACTATTCCTCTAAGTTTTCTTAGTTCGATTACTTGGAATCTTTATTCCCCTGGAATGTTGTTCTTTCATAATGCGGCGCGATTTTTCAGCCTTTTTTATGCGTTCTACGTGTACGTGAAAATATGCGAATGACAAGGAAATGGGGACCAGGGTCGCCGGAGACTTCATCTTTTCTCCTTTAGCTTCACTAGCTTCTATTATAGATGTTTTCAATTCATTCGATTTTCCCATTCCACATAAGAGCTTAAATCCCGTGGGATTCGTTCGGTTCGATCGATACAGGAGTAAATGGAATTTCCGTCGGTGACATAAGTCAATCCATAACTATGCGGCGACTCTTGCTCTATAATTTTATTTGCATTTCATTCGTCGTCACGGTGACTCGCCTTCGTTAACGATCCATAAGAAACACGAAGACTTCGATTCGAAAATTATTTAACACTCTGGAAATATGTTTATTCAATTAAAAATACTCGCTCCGAGCGTATTGTATAATTGGGTGCATCGAGATTCACTCGTCCCTGCTTTAATCAGTATTTATTAATTCAATAATTATTGCGATCCCAGCGATCGCATATTATCAGTTGAAGCTCGAAGATACAAACAGTCATAATATATCATATTATTCATGATTTAATCGAGTCGATAGCAATTCTTAATTCTTGCAAAAACGAAGCTTGAGCTATAAAATAGGCGGAATATATGATTTAATCAAGTCGAGAGTAATTAACGCTATTAACATTCGTTTTTTCTTGATCATTCTTTTCCTATTTAGTTTTATTTCATTTCGTCTTTTTTCTTTTAATTGTAAAAACGAAGCTCGAGTCATAAAACGAAGACGCAACCTCTATGAGTGTCGTTAACCTCCTTCATGCAGGTGGGCTCTGGTAATTGCTGTTGGTGGTTAAACAGACCGATATAGTGCAAAATGAGTCCAGGTTGTCGTTCTGTTCCGACGTATCGTTTGTCATTCATAACTCTTTAACTGTTGTGGATTAGATCTTAATGAACTGATCGTTCGCGTGATTCCATCCACGAAAGCACCGACGCGACGGTCTGTTTTATCTCGAAATTTCATTGAAAACATTTTAATGAATTTCAACGTACACTGCCGATAAAATATATATCTGCTCGCTGTTAAGCGATGACTTAAGTTCATTGTATCAAAAAAGGAATGCTACATTTTTCAAGGGGCCCTATCGTAAATTTTCTGTTTACTGTGTCATAAAATATTAAATTAATTTTCTTTTCCTGTTGCCCTTTTACTTTACAATTAAATGTTATTTCATTTCATTTCGAATAAAAGGTGGCTCTTGAAGGTTAATAGCTCTGAGCTCTAAAAATCTTAATTCGGTCCTTATTGAAAGGAATTCATAGCTTTCTATGCAAATTATCTCAGTATACAAAGCATTCGGTAAAAATAAAAAATGCCAAGCTATAAAACAACATCAAAGTGCTTTCAATGACAATAACTGCATGTTTGCAAGTGTAATCGTTAGCTGTTAGTTCAACTTTCAATAAATTCTAAAGAAAAAAAGTATAGTATGATTAATTGAGTTTCATTAGCATTGAGTATCATTATCATAAATATATCAATGAAATACATCTACACCGTGATCATCATTTATATCGAATAAATCCAGAATTGCAACATTCTTTTGAATCAAATTAAAATCTTCAATAATTCTTCCTTCGATCGTTTCACGAAGAAACTAGAAATGTCGAAGAAAAATTTACTCGACCGACAACTCGGTTGCAACTGTAATGGCTGTTTTATTGAATCGAACAAAACACGAAGAGACTGATCAACCTTCCGGACGTTACTTTTCCCTTAATAACGTCGAACATCAAAAATATTAGCACGTGCCTGGATTTATAGATACCTTCATGGTTTACAGATTTATAGGTGAGCGTCGAAAAAGAAACACGAGGAAGGATAACATTTCTCGGATGCCTTCGATCGAGACAAGCATTAAAACCTCCTGGCGCTTGTCTGCCGGTCTCAGAACTCGTTCGATGAATCATTGCCGCGTTTTCTCGTCGCTTGGATAGGTAGTTACATGAAAATGCTAATCGTTGGGAATGGAAGCCGCGCGCGAACGATAATGAGCGCTCGTCGTTGCATTTCGGATCCGAATTTGTTCCGATACCTTGCTAGCAATTTTTCATCGTTTCTAAATTCTACTCGATGGAATATACTTCTTTGGAAAATAGAGAAAATTAAATGTCTTGAAAAATCATTTTTCTGCAAAAGTGGAAAATTTCAAACGTACAATGTTGCATTTCGAGGGATGTTACTTTTGGCTTTTGAATGTAACCGATGTGTTTTGTATTTTCTTCGAAGAAATCTCCTTTGATAGTTAATATTCAGGGTCTTCGTTACTTGCGTTACTAGTAATCACGTTACGAGATCCAATCGGTTGAAAAATAAAGGAAGGGCGTTAAGACTGTCTGCGTTCATTAATGGAAGCCACCGAAAAGCTGGCGCGCGAAGGGGAGAGACGGTCGGACAGAGTGTTCCTTTGGAAAAAGCTTCTCTTATAACGGATAGACAGCGTAATTGCTCGCGACGTAAAAACAGGCAAATTGTCTCGGGTTCGTGGAAGATGCTGTAGTAATCTTTTTCTTTTTCGTCGTCTTCCAACTTCGTGTAGTTAGAAACTTTCATGTTAACGAAGCAAAGAACTGCACTCGAATTTAATTGAGACAAAATTTTTAACCAAAGACTTTCAACCATTAGAGAAATTAAGATTGAACTTTACTTTAGGGCACACAAAATTACTAACTTCTATATATTCTGATGGTATTCAACGAGAAAAATTCAAAAATTCAAAAGTTATGCATACTTAAAGCTGAACATTTACTTTTGACGTTAGTTTGACGCCATATTGATTTCAATTTGCAGTCTGATTGGTCCATGAAGATCAACCTAACCTAATCTAACCTAACCTTCTGCTTTTGAATCTAAATGATCGTAATTAAGCGTAGAATTAATTAAAATTGTTGCCACTTTAGAGTCGACTGGTTGATCCTTGAGATGGGTCGATATCAACCATTCAATCTATAATAGATATATAAAGCTTATAATCATTCTGCTGATTGGATCAGTCGTTTTCTTCTTTCCTGTTACACGTGTAAGATACAGCGAGCAAGTAATCGACGCCGGCAACTGTTAGGCGCAGGTACGAGCGAATGCAAGGAGATCTGGCCGGATTCCAGGAGCGTCTGGCGGAGGCGCCGGTTTTATTGTCTCCCGATGGCTTTGCCCACGCGATCCGCGGCGCTTAATCGACGTGCCTCGGGCTAATACCTTCGTCGGACACGCGTTGTTCGCGTTCGGACTCTACAACGAGTCGTTTCACGATCTTGGTAAAAGTTGATCGTCGATCGGCACTCGGTATCGCGTCTCGTGCATCTTCTCTTATTCGCGGGCTAAAGTGGCCGCGTTGTTTTCTTTGGACGGTATGCAACTTGGAATTTATTCTATGTATCTTCTGACACGATTCTGATGTTGGAGATTGAGATCTTTTTCTTTGGTCGAACGATAGGCTTCTGTAGTTGAAATTTTTTCATTTTGAGAATCTTGATGTAGAATCTAGGAGTGTTAAATGACAGTTTTGTTATTTTTCGATGACTTTCAAATTCTAAGGAAATGTTTTCAGACAGCTTGAAAAGGATTCTTAATGGCAAGCTTCTTAACTGATTCTGAGGACATTTATTTATTGAATTCTAAAGTTTTTACGTTCACTTTGGTTGCAAGACTTTACAAGCTCTTCTTAAGATAGAAATTTTAAATATTGTAGTATACTTTCTGGTATATCATAATTTTATCAAATTAATCCACTGTTTAATGAGTTCTCTAATAAAACATTCTGTTTATGTGACATCAGCTGAGTTTTATTAAAGGCATTCGAAATATAAGTTCATTCATTTTTGAAGTACAAATGTGATCAAAATTTGAATCGTATACCAGAGTTAACTTATTACACGAGGCAGACAAACAAATTCCTTATCTATGTAAAACACAGGAGGAACTTAATACCACATTTAATGAACGATTTTCGTATTCGATAAGCGATAAGAAAACGTATAATATTAGCATACGTCGCCAATAAAATAAGTTGACTCTTTCTACGATGTTCTTTACTTATTGTAAGAAGATGTACTTTATTTCTCCTTTCACAGAGCGCACAGCGTATCTTGAGTTTAATTTTATTTACTTAGAACGAGTTGTAATTGAAGGCAGTGAAAAACACATTGCGATGCTATCTGATCTTGAAGTATTCTCAAAAGTTTCGTAGACTTGGTTCGTGTCAGATGTATGTTTGATAAAGTAAAGCATTACATATGTATCTGTGCAACATCGATAATGTGTAGCTCGAGGCTCGAACCAATTACAAATTATACACGCGTGTAAACTATTACGGAAGCCGTGGCTATCTTTCTTACGTATCAACCGCGGAAGAACAGCCGGGAAAACTCGTGACCGTTATAAACATCGAGTACGAGCACGAAATTACGTCGTTTAGAGAATAATGCAAACGCAGTTCGCATGTTACGTTATTATCGAGTGCACCGTCTCGTCTGATTATTCGCGGAAAAGTTTAATGCTCCCATAAAGGATTATTTTTATGGGAACGACCCAATATCGTTTGAAATGTATTTTACGCTCTTTTATGTATTCTAATGGGAAATTGTTTCTTTGATTGGTAAGATAGGTGTGACACAAGTCGTGCCGCAAGAGTTCCAAATATAAAAGTGGCAATTGGTATCGGTAGGACCGAAAGGATTAAAACAATTGATAATTAGTAAAAATAAAATGATTGTAATTTATGGCGAACGAAAAATTGCCGATTTTTAGGTTCAAAGGATCAATAATGTAGCAGTAAACGCGTTAAAATAATTTACCATCATGGCGGAAAAGCTAAAAATAAAAGAAAGATATATCTCTGTTGGATTCGTCCGGAGCAACACGAATAGCTATGTAAGAAGAAGACAAAAAGGGTGTTCGATCGAAGCAAACGACAGGCTATAAGATGGAGTCTGCTAGATTAAATGGACACCTCCGCCCACGCGAAATGCGAAGGGCACGTGTGTCCTCGAGGACGCACTTATAACACATTCTTATCGGTCACGGTGTTCGATTAAACCGCCGTTAAAAGGTGAAACATGTGCAAAAAAGGTTCAACTGGATAGGTTTCTTTTTGCTCTCGTTGTAACACTTTGTAACTACGCTATTTTATTCTTTTGTATTTAATTAGTAGGTTGAGGTCGGTGTGATTCATGGTGTCCTTTCGCAATTAATATCTTTGTAAAGAAAAGGTTAAATTAATATAATTACAATCATGGCACACTAGATTTCTTTTTTTATAGTTTAGTTTCGACTATAACATTCAATGTAACTTCAACCCTTTGCCTAAACCGTGGATATCAACAATAAAAATAAAATAATCGCCCTACGGTGACACTTCACTAGAAACAGTCACCCACATGATATGTTATTCGTTAGCCATATAAAAATTTACCTAATGTCCAATGGACAAATTGTAAAGTAACAATTTATAAACAACAACAAAAATCAACTAGCAATTGATAATACAAATTAAATATTAGGTGTACAAATTAATTCGGTACCTTTAATATTACACTTTCTTGAATTTGAAAAATGGTGCGAGAATATGATACCGATAACAATAAATTCAATCATTGTAGTTACTATAACTTCTTAAAAATAAGCCATTAATTAAAAAAGGAAAAGGCACCGAATTAATTTGTACACCTAATATAATCGAATAACTGAGAAAAGAAATTAAAGAAAATTCTAAATAATGGAAGGTAGAAGTGTGCAAAAATCTGAAAATTTCGGATACCCGATACTAGGGTCGGATCTATTCTATTCGCATACCTTTAGTGAGAAGTTTGAATTAGAATATGAAGAGACCGTATCCTGAGTTGACCACTTCCTCTGCGTTGATCAACTGCTTAATAAACAGAAATGCATTTTAACATGAATAGTTTTTTACATAATGCACTTTAAAACGTACACATATATCCGTTTAATTTAGAACGAGGAACGCCTGGAAGTTGCGTGCAAATCATTTTGAAATGAAAACAATATTTCACACATTTAGTTTGTTAGTTCTCGCAATTAACCGATACGTGTAAGATTTTCGTTCGTTATCGCTGTTATTCATTTTTTTTTTCTTCTAAACGTTTCATGCGTTCGATGCATGAATCACATTCTTTTAATTTCATCGGATCGCTTGTTTTAATAAGCGAGATAATGGTTGTTGCACTTCGATGCACAACGAGCGAAGGAAAAAAAAGAATTATTCAACGAGCATGTTGAAAAGTAGTTGAGCGAGCATTTATTGAACCGCTCGATGAAATTGTTTCCCGAGGTCAAGTAGGTCTACTTGTTAGTTTATTGTATGTAATAACAAGATAAGCCTCACAAATGAATTCAATATCTGTATAGAGCGGATAGAGAGCGTGCGTAGACAGAAAATTGCTTCTGATAAAGCACGAACTTCAGATCATCGTTTCATAAGTTTCGTTTGATAAAGGATTTGAGATGATTTATTATCAATGTCGAATACGACCAGTTAATAATTTCATCATTGATCTCTTCCGTTAAATGCTAGAGCGAATTTATGAATTAAACATTCGTTTGATCGATCCAATCATTTCATATTATGCGATGCATCCTTTGTATATCTCTTTTTGTCCACGGTTCCAACAATTCTATATAATTGTTAGGGCTGAGCGAGAATCAGAAGTGGAAGTGTTCACAAAAAATTCTACTTACTTAATTTATTATTAGCTGACTTGACTCGATATTTTCAGGTTCTTCTCCACCTCTGGTAATTGTTTGCCAATTTTCTATGGTCTAAATAAAATCTCAATTAACACCTTCTAATTACTATGTGAGTTATTAATGACAGTACTTTAAATGTAATAACTGAAAGTATAACTTTTAAAGACTAAAATTGTTAATCTTCAAATTTACGCTTTAAATTTTCTATTTCATAGTACCAATACTCAATATAATTGAGTTTTAATTATTTCAACTTTGTATTACTAACACGCCAAAGTAAAGGGAAATGTTATAACACTACGCTACTTTATTACTTAAAAATAAATTGAATCCATTAACAGGTTACACCTATCGTACAGAATAAATGGGCCGTGAAGGGTTAACTTCGTTGATTGCTGTAGTAAAAGTCGTAAGTGAGTGCTTAAGTAAGTACGTTGACTGGTGCAGTGAAAACGGCCATGTGTAGTCAGACCTACTGAAACTCTAGAATAAACTGCAGTAAGAAGTTCTGCAATTTAATTAACCATTCGCTCTTTTAAATCATTGCTGTAATATCAATATTCTAAATTAATTATGCAGTTTTTTTCCCCATTTAATCATTTCAATTTAGTAACACTAAATTTCTAATGAAAAGACATACGCAGAAACAACATACGTACTATTTTATTACCTCGAAATTCAATTCAACACATTGACAAGTTGCAGCTAATGTACAGAATAAATGGACCGTGAAGGGTTAACATAGTTGATCAATGGAGTAAAAAGTCACACTCAATATTGAATAGATTGTCATATGCATTTTAGCATACCAAAGTATGCAAGAAATATTAGTGCAATATATGTAGTAATAAAGATAATTAATAATTCTAAGAACTGTTTCTTCGATTCCATTCTTCGCTTGATATAATATCAATTGATATTTCCTTTGGTCTCTTTTTTCTCTTAATTATTTCAAATTTCTGATGTTAATAATTGATGACTACAACGGTCGATGCGTTAACTGGTTATCAGGCTTTCCAGTAAATCTGGTTTCCGACGAAAGAAACGGGGAAGCGTGTTTCCTCGGTTCGATTCAGATTCATCAGAAGACGAGTGGTCGACCAAGTGCACGCCGTTCTGCTCTGCGATAGCGTATCGGTTCGAAAGTCAAAACCCGGTTTACCACAAGATAAAGAGTGTTGTTGCATCATATGCGGTGTGTGTTCCTCCTGTACATCTAGTAGGACAAACGATACCAACTGAATAAGAACGTTCACCCTTCAAATGTCGAAATTACGTTTCTACGTCGTGTCTTTGAACTAACAACGGTATTTTTCCCGACACCTGTAATTTCGATTGAAATTCAAGCTTCAAGTAGATACCATTTGCTAAGGGAACGTGCAATTTTGTTGATACTCGTCTGGTAATACATTTCCGCCGCGTCGATTCTTTTCCTAAATTTCTATGATATTCAGTTATTTTCATTGGAAAAATTTTCATGCGTTTCACAAAATTATTTGTAATTAACTAAGTAAAATTTATCCCTCTAAAATAGGTGGTAGACTACCGCACAGTAGATTCAGCCAAGTAGTCAGACACGCTCTAATTAGAATCATTCAAAACACAACCATTCTTTCTTTTTCAATTTAAACTTTCCACTAGATACTAGTAGATGGACTAGTTAGAAGAAGAAAAAAAAAATTAATCAAGGTCCCGTTATAGACGCAGCGATTAATTAATCTTTGGCCATTACGTTGAACGCGCTTGACCTACGCTGCGTATCGATGCGGCGATTATTGAGGCGCGTACACGGTCAGATCTGGCCTTTGTGCAAACAGACCGGAGAAATTGATCATAATATTGTAATATCGAAATTGCATCCGGCAAACGCAAGCAATTTGCACGTCCAGATCGCTTTCTCGATCTGTCGCCTATAGGTACATAGTGGGTCATTTACGCGCGAGAGGATACGATACGTAATGGAGCAGCGAATCCTTTGAATATTGAATTGTGGCTTGAAACGGACCTCTCTGCTTTGCGAATGTTCGAGGATACGTATTCCCCAGGTAGAATTTGAAATTAAGATTAAGCTGAAATTTTGTCTGGTCCCCACGTTTTGAAGGTAAACCCCTCGAGCATTAAACGGCATTACTTTCAATTTATGTTTCTGTTTTCTTTTTCGTCTCTGGAGACATGAAGTTATGCTCGTTGGATTATTTCTATCCCTACAGGAGAATACAAAACGGTGTACTGTTTAAGGTATTAGCAGAAGACTGTTTAAAATGGTATAAATCAGAGTGGTCTTATGTAAATATGGTAGAATGTAATGTCGAGTTAGGTCGTTTTGGTAATATTTCATCTGTTGCTGGATTTTAAAAATAGAATTATGTAGCAAAAGGATTTGCTTGTTTTAGTTGGAGAATTATGGGTATGTATTAGATAAATTAATTTGGTACCTTTAAGTTAGGCAAATTAATTTCGTACCTTTGGCATTGTGCCTTCTTTATTACTATTTTAAATTCGAATATTTTCTCACATTTCGGTATATTTAAATGTGACGCGAGAATACGAAACAATAACGATTGCTTTAATAATTCTAATTACCATGATTTATTAATAATACATCTTCAACTCAAGTTTGCCATATTTACACCATGAATGAAGTTTCTTCATTTCTACATTCTTCCATATTTTTCATTAAAAAAAAAAAAAAAAGTAAAACCACGATTAAATTTGAATAATATCATTCCTCTTTGTTTTCCATTTATCGCTGCATCGCAAACTGTTTTTAATAACAAGTTACCCGGAAACATTTCTTTAACAGTAATTATTCTTCTTCGACTAAAGTAGAAGAATGTCTATTTCGGTACGGAGAAGTTTTGCCATTAAAGTTGAATAACTTTCGTAACTTCGTCAAAGTTTCCATGAAATTCCTGTGCATCTGGTGGAACGTCGACACGAATAATACAGGACACGGTCTCGTGTTTGCATTCAATCTGATTCAGTTCGTGTTTCCTGTCGCGACGCGTTGAAGCTTCTTTCAACGAAGATCAATCGTGGATACCTGAAACGGCCTCGGAGAGGTTGAGAGCGCGACTTTAAGGCCGTATCACAGGTCGACGTGACCGGTGGCTAGGCGGTAGGTCAATAAGCCTCACTTTCAGCCAGATAAAACGCCCCTTTCTCTCGCGTCGCTCGCGTACACGTGCTCCACCGATCTTCATAGTCATCGAGCTAAACCACTCGTTTTCACGCCACTTTGTCTTCATTTTTTTATTCTATTCATCATAATTAGAGTTAGGCATTATTTCAAATTATCTTCTGACACAAATTTCGACTAAAACGAAGACATTCAAGAATAAAAAATTAATTGTTTATTCGAATAATTAAAAATTCAACTAGTTATTTGAAAATAACAGGAAAAATTGTACTTTATTTCAAATTAAAATGTCTTTAAATTAGAAATTATTCGCTATTTGAAATAATTTGCTTTTCATTCAAAAATTTATAAATAAATTTTCATTCTAAGAAAAGTTTGTTTCTGATTTTTTAATATTTTCATTTTACTCAAAATATGTATCAGAAGATTATTTGAAATAATAGCAGTATTGGTTAAATTTTTCTTTGGGGCACACAAAATTATTAACCGGTTTTTTATATATTTTATTATTATGAGTATTTTTACACTTTTGTTTTTATTTTTCATCTTTCTAATCAATGTACTTCACAAATTTACCCTGGGAAAGTCCTCCATGCTCGGTGCTGTACATACCTCACACTCGGTACACTTACGTACTCTATCTTTCGCGTGGAGTTTACGAGCGTGTAAGCTCATCCACACGCGAGTGGAAGATTCTTCAGGTGCACGGTCCGGCTCGTCTCCGTTTGAGACGAAGCCACGAGGCAGGTGCGCCGGGTACATTCTTACATTCCACTCGTCTCTCGTCCTCAAGCAGCATCACGCGTCGACCTCCTCCGCCGTGTCCTTCTCCTCGTCCTTCTTCGCGACCACTTGTTCCCTTTCTTGTTCGTCCTCTTCTTACTCTCCTCCTCTTCCTTCCTTTTTATCCTCCTTTTCTTCTTGCTTTTCATTCTTCCATCGGTATGTTCTTTTCTTCGGCATCTCGTCTCGTACCTTTGAAACTCTTCTTCCCCCGAGAACACGGGGCTAGTTTACGTTTAAAGCGCCGCCGGGTGATCGCAGTTGAAAAGCAGACGTTCTTATAATAATTTTGAGGATTTGCAACGAAACTTTGGGTATCTGTATAAAATCGTAACTGTTCTGATGCGTTTTAAAATTTCTCTGCCTTGGTTGAAAATTTATAGCGAATTTCCCGAGGATCATTTTCTTAACTTTGTTCGTAACTTTTAAATTAAACAAATTAAGAATATTCTGATAAGGAACAAAGTTAAATTGTTCTTCTTTTTTTTAATAGTAACTGAATTTTTCTTGAAAAAAGAAACTGACGTGAGTAATGAAAGTTTTCGAAGCAATCGAACAGCTTTACATTAATTAGGTACACGAGTAATTAAGCATGCGACATCTCGGTTGATTTTAGCACCAAATCCCTTGATACCGAGACGTCGGTGAAGCATCCGAGCAGCTGTTCCAATGTTCCATAATAACGGTTGGGCTAGGTCGGGATATTGTCAGGGTATCCTTTCAGAGACAATTTAATACGACCACGATCATAGTCTCGAGAGGATATTGCGGACTGACGCACAGAGGAACCACGTTGCGTGTAAAGTGTTTACACCAGTTCGCTGCAACTATATGATCGCATCGTGAGCAAACTCTGGTCGCAGGTTGCCTGCACGTTTGTCGAACTAACCAGGAGTGCTGGTCCCCTGGTTATGACCAAACATGGCTTGTGTATACTCCTTTGCTCCGATGTATTCAGAGAGTACCTGACGTTGAATAAATTGAGAATTTCCAACGATTTCTAAACGCTTGCTTACGTGACCGATAAATTCATGGGTGGTTGCGTTCAATTTGGTAAAAGGTTTCCAATCGTTCGATGAAAATTAACGAATTTGCGCCACTTTGAATTTCAACAGAGATTTCTCATTACTTTAGTTACAGAAAAGTTTTCTAGTTATTATTATTCGCCATTGATAATTCTACTTTTTTAATATTCTAAGTAATATTAAAATTTTTCAAGAATATCGCACATCTATACACGACCGAATATTTTCAAACAACTATTAGGTATCAAAATTGTCTAAATCTATGAATAATGAAAACAACAGTCTCAGAAATTTTTAATATGAAAATTGAAATCGTCAATGTTAACTTTTAATTATAATGACTGCGTGTAGAATTGAAGACTTAATCGGACAACATTAAAGAAACATTAATCTCCTTCGATCGACTAGCAATTCAAACTATCAAACTTTACGATACATGCTATATAACAGCAAGATTGATGATACGTCGCTGCAGGTTCCCCTAAAGTTCGGAGTTGCACCCCTTGAGAATCGTGTTACCTGTTTCAAGATGCTTGCAAAATTACGTGAAAATACTTGAAAGTAATGTAATAAATATTCTCTGTGCCGAGTATCGCCGGAATAAAAAGGAAATTGCAAGGAAATTTCTTTGTAAGTCGATGCTACTCCGGTGTCTGAATATAATTAACCACTTCTGTGCAATTTTCTTTGCGCCCTTAATTAAACGACAATTAATTCTGGTTAATTCTTTAACACGTTGAATACGGCGGTAGTCACCGGTGATTAGCGACATAAATTAAATGTAACAGAGAGGAATATAATTAAAATCTAAAAGGAAGTTTCAAGTAGCTTTATCGCAACACGTTCAATCTCACACTTATCAAATACCATCCTACGGCTGTAAACTTTGTAATACATCGTAGGAGGAGTATAAGAGTTAAACTCGGCGCTAAGGTAACTAATTAAATCACCCTGAAATTATTATCCGTGTAACAAGTCGCTTATTTATTGCCGATTAATTTCACCTCCATCTGGATACCATCGTGTACAACAGTTGGGGCAACAAAAAGGACGAGCACGAAAGTATCGTCGACAAGAGTAGAAGGGAAAGCCATGTCCTGACCTTATCTAGCGACGTACAAGTACCTTGTAACGCTGTTGCAACGCCACGTAATTATGGTAGACAGGAGTAATTGCTCTCAGGAACTGGGAAGCAGTCCAAGTTCCACGTATATCGGGACAGGAGTAAACTCGACAAACTCGCTACTTCGTGTAACACGAGGACCTCCAATCGCGGAACACGCTATGGAAACTGTTGCCACCCATTTCCATAACGAATTTTATAATATTCCCCTTTATACTGGGTTTGCATACCGAAACAATAGTTGTTGGTTAGTTACAAGGTTGGCTGGCCTGAAATGGACCGATGCCGGCTTTAGTTTCTATTTTACTCATTTCCATTTTAGGCGATATGCAAAGGAGCCTGTATAACTTTTCGTCATTTTTATTTATTTATTTTTCAGTTATGCTTTGGTTACGTTAACCGTTAATTAGCAGAGTATATGTCAATCAAGATCCAAGCTAAATCTCTTCAAATTTTATAAAATGATCAATTTTAAATGTAAGAAGAAATAATTATGAAAAAATTATTAATTTTTTTCATAAGCATAATATTTTAGGAAAATGAATCCTACACAAAGCTAAAGCGGAAGCGATTCTTTCACCAGGGGTTTATCTAAAATACCCAAATTTTTTGTCCCGCTCGGTTCTATTAATTTTACGCGATCCGGCTATTTAAAAAAGGCTTACAACGAGCGGTTGCGCGTGCAGCCGTGTCGCGATCATTAATAACATTTAATCTCCCCTGCAAAAGTGTCGGAGGGCCGTTAAGAGGACGCTCGGTTTTCAAGAGGGGACCATTATCTGTCCATGGTCGGCCTCTAATTCGCATAATTCGGTTTAGGCCCACATTAGGAGCGACGTTTATCCGACATGATGTCCGTAAAAACTGGCGGCTATGGAATTTACGAGCATCCTGGCCAAACACATGCCGGTTCCAACCGCTCTCTTTCCTTCCTGTCTCTTTGTCAGCCTACTGTCACGGTTTCGTTTGCAAAAATTACCTGGACGAAAGGAAAGAGGCTGGATAACAGTTCTGATACGTAATCGGCCACCAGAATTACGAGCTGTCTCTGTTTTAACATTAAATCCACCAGGCTCAATTTCGTTGTTACGAAACGTTCCGAACAGCTGCGCGGGTCTGTGCGTACTTCCTCGCGAAATTGTTTTTCCGAGAAGAACGTGTATACAGAAGATTGATCTTATTGTTAGTCGAGTGTCTGTTACGACGGGTAAGATCGTATCACGGTGCGTTCTCGTTTGTTCTAGTTATTCCGGAAGTATAGCGTTGCTTGTTTTGCGATGCTTCAATGGTCGTCTATGGGTTTCTTTTAATGAACCGCTTCTTCGAGTTTCATTATTTCTAGGAAACTTGTTTGCCAATCGTTCTGCAATGATTATTCAGTTTTAAACGTTTAACTTTACTTTTGAATGTTCTTTTATTCAAAGTTATGTCACTGAAGATGATGAAGTCACTGTTGACCGAGATTACAAATTTCGCTCGGACAGCGGACCATGGAGAGAGTCCCAATTTTAACTTATTTTGTATTGTTTATCTTCTGGTAATCCATGTAGCTCTAAACCTGTTAGAAATACCAATCAATGAAATTAAAATTGAAGTATTCCTTTTTGTTAAATAATTTTCACTGCAAATGCTGTTGCGAGAGTCGTGAGATTACAACTTGTTGTTAATTTAACAGAAAATAATTTTAAACATCGTTAATCCAGATTTCAGGCCGCAACTTTATCTCGTTGGAATAATTTTGAATGGCTCTAGTTCCGTGGTAGTTTCAGCAGACATATCTCGGATTATTACCATATGTACACCATAATAAATGTGTGTTGAAATTTCTCGAGGGATGCGTGTAGACGACGCCGGAAACTAACCTAAGATCCGGCAACTTGATAGCAATGGTCGAGAGTGGTTCAAGTTATTGATCATCGTGGCATGAGATGCACCCCTGGCTCGCAGGTGCACCGACGCGCAGTACTATTGCAAGGCGCAGGGGCGTTACTACCCCTGCGGGATTTCTTCGACCCTATTGAAACTGCTAGGATCCTCGCGACCCGATTTCGGTCGTTTGCAACGTGATGAAAATTTCTCGTCTTCCTTGTTCAATTTTCATAACGTTTAACTTTTTTTATTTTTATTTTCAAAAATTATTCTGACGAGGACATGGCTCTGGGAGCCATTAAGAATTAAAAATAATTGGTATTTGTGGATATTAAAATTATTATTGAATTAGAATTTCAATTTTCAGTCTACTTACAACGAGAGATATTTACGTACTCTTTTACAAAAATGTAATATCTATCTTATAACTCTTGAACCCCCTTTTCATATCTACGTCAGAAAAGATTCCAATGATTTATTAAAAATTTTTCAATGTTTCTCAAAATATCCTTCCGAGAAGAAATATCTTCTTCAACAAAACTGTAGAAAATAACTTGGTAGAATCGAGACGATGGTAAATATGGTCAAGCTCCGTACTCGAAGTGGATTAGTTTTTGTAAATCTGGCGATTGTGAATTTAACACAAAAAAGTGGGAGCACTTTCAGCTACCCGGTATCGGGAGTTGCTGTGTAAATAGTAGAACGTGAGCTAATATTTAATCCGATGTAAAGCGAAATATGATGGGTAAACACGTTGTAGTCGAAAATGTAAACTTTAGAAAAATTTTTATACGAAGAAGATTAAAATTGTTGAATCAATTAAACGTTAAGAATAAAACTGCAGCAGTTTTATTTCAATTTCAAACAGTTGCGTTTTATTTTTATCGTCATTCGAATTCGGCTGCGGAAACCGCTTCATCTATTTACATACAGCTACGAATAGCGTGTTGCAAGGTTTGCGAAATGAAAAATGCAACAGTCTAGCAGGATGTGACGACAAACTCTTGCCACACCTGTGTGCCTTCTTCAACGCACGCAAATGTGTATACGAATGCGTTATTGTTAACTGACGGATCTTTGAACTTTGTCAGTCATCAGAACATATTCGTATGAGGAATTTCTGATAAAATGGCCCGACTTAAGTTCAATGGTTATTCAGCTGGTAAACAGCTTCGAAAGTATTTCCTATTTATCTTGATTATATGCCATGCCATGTAATTTGACTTCAATGTCAAACAAAGGTTCATTTTTCATGCTACACAGTAGTAACGTGTAGAGATTGAGTCTTTGAAACTTAAAAAATTAATTTAAAGAGTGAACTTTCAAGCAAGAACTATCTGTCTATGAGGAATTTAGGGAAATTCACAGGGGGTCGTTAGGGATTTGCAGCCTAATTAATTAAAATTACAGCCCGTCGTGTCACCGATCTCTCGATAAAAATGTAAGTAAATCCTAGTCCGCTCCAGTTTTCAAGACTAACGCTCAGCTCTTAAAGTTCTTAAAATTCAAGTAATCAATCTGAAACCCTTTATTGTTGATCGAGTTATTATCAGTCTATTTTTAACTTTGAACTTTTCAAACTCTTAAAGGATAGTTGGGTCTAAGTGAAGTGTAACTTTTTTATTATATAATATATCACTCTGTAAATCCACAAAGTTTTATTCAAATCGATGATCAAGGTATTTCCTTATCAGACGATTGAAGACTTCGAGTCTGAAGGCTCAAGCATCAAATCCAAGGAGTTCGATCCTTTACCATTCGAAGCATATCTCGAGCTTTCGAAGCTGAAAACTCGAAGTTTATTATAAATATTAAGTTTACTGAGAAATTCTGTTGATAAAAGAAAGAGGAACGTCAATGTAAAAATGAAAGAAAACCTTGAACATAGTGCAGAGACTGTAAGTCTGTAGTAATCTAGAGAGACACGTGTCTCTTATATCGTGAGCACAGCTATTATTTGCCATTACTGTGTTGCTAATTCCACTGTCACACATCATTAACGTATTTTGCAGGATGTTTTATGAGTTTCTCGACACGAATCTCGTTTGACGAGCGTGTACCTTCCGCGAGAACAGGCATTCTCTTCTATTCCTCTGTTCAGCTTGTTACTGATGCTGTTGGTCGGTTTCGTGTCACGTCGTGCAATAATAATATTCCATTGCCAATTATACGCACTCTCTGACGTATGTATACGTTGCGCATAAACGACGCTTCTGTCACGGTTCGCCATGCACGTATATTGCGTTTGGACATTTCTGGACAGCTTCTATTACACCTTCAACGGAGGAATAATTTCAGAAACCAATTGCGGTTTCGCTGTTGCCGGTTTCTTTCGGAGATTCTTCTTACCGGGTAATAATTTCGGTTTACCGAACACCAGTTTCGAGATACCGAAGGTCTACGGCTTTTGAATTCGAAGTTTCTTCTTGAGAATTGAAACAGTACAGAGGTAATGGAAAAAGTGAAATAAAGGTATTGTGTTGCATCAAATGGGCTGTTTTATTCAAACTTCTATATATTTGCAGATTTCTTTACTTATTTCCTTTGTTTTTGTTTTTTAATTGTAATAAGAATTGGACAAAATAATGGAATACTTGTTATACTTCTTTTTTTCTTTTTATTAGCACTTTGATTGTCATCCTGAAGTTATTGAAAATGTTATTTAAATAATATCGCTATTGTACAAATAACGTAAAATACCAAATAGAAATCTTGAAATTTGAAATTCGAAAATTAACTATTTCTATTCTCGTCTATTCTATTTCTATTCTATTTCTAAAAATGTTCATTATCACCATGGCAGTCAACGTGTTAATAATATGAACGTGTAATTCTTCAACTCAATTTCAATTCACACTTTGCCATATATAAAAATAAATTTTAAATTGTACAACACAATATTTCATTTCGAAGATGACAAACCAAAGCATTCTTCAAGAAATCAACTTGAAGATTAAAAATCTAATACCCTTGTCGATTTCATTTATTAAATTGCTTTCTCGATATGGTTTCTTCGACTTTTCCGCTTCAACAAATCCGTCCAGATACATCCATCTACGGATCAAAACAGAACAGTACATACAACAGTGATTAAAAAAAAATAAAAAACGAATAGAAATGAAGCTGCAAGGCAGTGTCTCATTTCACCCGGGAACGTTTCCATTTCCGCGGTTCACAGACGTTTTCGATTTTCGATAACAGTTTTTCGAGAGGTGGCACAATCGTTTCACGCGTGTTTCAATTTTAAGTGTTGGAAGTTCGTTCCGGTGGAAATGTTTTCAGATTCGTGTTACGTTTACTGCAGTATTGATCGAGGTCAGGAGACACGTTTCATAGTCAGCAGTGCGGTCTTTATCGATCACGGGGTCTTCCCTGAACTCTTCGTCCATCCCTGAATGGTTTCCTGTCCGCTACTTTTCTTTAATAATTGATGCGCCGTTCAATGAAACGAGAGAAAACAGAAAGTATTCATCGACAGGAGGATAATTACGATTTGTTTCCTCTGCCAGCGATAAGATACGCCGTCGAACGAGATGCCTTTTTTCTTTTTCCATTTCTTTTTTTCTTTTTATCATGCTCGCTAGTTTTCTTTCTCATTTTGTTGAATGAAACTTATTGAAACGGCTAACGTTTCCTTTCACGTTGAGCCGAGCTCGTTCGCTGTTTTCAGTCGACGAGTTGACTGAAAAGACTGCATTTAAATCGGCGCGTGTATCTTGGTATATCTTCACTAGTGGAGCCATTTTATTGTAGACAAGAATAGAGGATAATGAAAAATGGATTTGTAGTTTTTTCAACTAGCAAAATTTGAACAGATGATTCTTTAGATTTCCAAATTTATTTCCTGGGACCATTATTTATTTCAAGTATCATTTTATTAAATAGGTAAATGCAAAATAATTTTCTTTGTAATATTTAAAAATTGGGAATTCAATTTTTCTAAGATGGGCCTTTTAATAGAAAATGCTGCAAATTTTCTGAAGAATCCAATAATAGCCTAAGAATAGTCAAAAACAATTGTTTGTTATTTCAATTTGACGTCACACGACTGATGTCACTAAGCTTATATTTAATTCTTTCATTTATTTGCAAACTCACGTATGTTATTTTTACGTCACGAATGTTTTCATATGAATAAATGTGTCTGAAAAGATTCGAAATGGGTTCGAAACGTCGTAAACAAAAATAAGTGTTTGTTTATCAAACTGTTCGTATTAGTCATGCTCTATACAGGAAAAATAGCAGAAGAAGTATGCAAACAAAAATTTTATAATTTTGTTATAGAGCTAGAAAACGCTGTGCCTTTTTACAATTTCAAAGTCGTTTTGACCATTTCTCAGCCTTCTTCTACGTTCACGAAAGGTCACAAATGTAGCTAGAATCGACCCATTTCCGAATGAAAAGAACAACTCTTTTCAATTTAAAGCGAAAAGAAAATGAAACGAATCGTTTCTTGCGCTCGTTAGCTCTTTGTTTTTACATCGTTTGCTATCACTACACTTTCAGAAGGTACACGGTAGAAGTTCGTCGTTGCCGTTTAACAAATAGTCGATAATTGAAATTTCTTCTGAAGAGCAGAGAACATTTCTCGATGACTTCTATTACGTTTCTTTCAATTTTCGTACGCTGCAGCCGCTATCCTTGATGCAGCGTTGTAGATCGACTTTCTTGCAAGAAACTGGACCGTTTCGGTGCCATTAGAGCTTCCTTTGATTCTTTTTCCTTTCGTTTCTTATCTCGTCCGTTTCACTGATTATCCTACCAGCACTTGGCGAGTTCGTTGTTCGATTAGTTTTATATCCTTCGAGTCACTTGAACGTGGTGTTATGCTTTTATTTTCGAAGTTATCCTAAGAATTTTTATTTCAAGGTTTCAGAAAAATGGAAACTTGTATTAGGTGTATGAAAATGTAATCGTTATTTTATTGTATTAGATGTATAAAAATGTAATCGTCATTTTATTGTAATAATTTAATGATGGAAAAATTAGCAACCATGAGCAGAAAATTTGGAAATATTCCTATGTCTCGATAAAAATTGCAATTAAAAATAAAAAATAATTATAGTGAAGAATATTAAAAGTATGCAAGGATCCGATTCGACCTGACGCGAACAATGCAGATCCGAAGAATTTTCGAATAAAATTATCCGTAACAAAAGTACCAATTTCCATTTTACAATTGAAACACGATTAAACATCTCTCTCCAGAGTCTAGAGGGTAGAAATTTCTTCGAGTGAACAACTACTTATTAATTAGTCGAAAATTAACAAGTAAGTTAGATGGTTGATGCAAAGATCTCTATTAGACGTTTTAAGAACGAACCAAGCGCATCATCGTTAGCAATCGAGAGAAGTTGTAGTTGAAGTTTTCGAAAATGGAACGGGAGGATCAAATTATTGCAATTAACGACGGGAACGGAGTTTCAGTTTCTACGTGAAAGAGCTGAGAACGATTGTTAAGACGTTTCGCAGAGGGAAGCTTTCCTCGAATATACCTAATTATCGGCATCGCCCCTGCTACTAACGAAACGTCGTTAACAATTTTATTTTCTCTTTGCTGAATAAAATAGCACAATAAAAACGTAACAATTCATCTGACGCAAGCAATTTTGTGTCATTTCTATTTCTATTTTGATATTTCTCTCACGAACATGCTTTTTCTGGAGAAGTAATTAAAAATTTTTTAAATACAAATAAAGAAGAATTTAAACTTAAATTTAAATTTGAATGTGATCTACAATCCAAGAGTCAAATTAAAATTTTCATAAAAAATTCTGTAAAAAATTCTTATTTTTCTTTCCCTTCTTCTTGGTATACAGAAATGTTAAACCCATCAGAATAAATGTTTTGTAATTATTCATCAAACAAGGCAAGAATTTGCTATAGTTCTCCACTAATGAAGATATAATAACTTTTGCTGTTTTAACAGTAATCTCGTTACCGTATAATCATTCGTGAGACAAAATCCATATGAATAGTATTATTTTCATTCTGTATTAACTACTTCGGTATAGGTTTCTAATATATTAATAATGACGCTATCAGTGGACAATATTGTTGAACATCCAAGAAAATCGTCCATTGAAGAATGGCTTATAGGATCGTGTACCGTTTAACGGGAAGTGATATCGGCTCTTCGTTAACATCATAACGAGCTTTGCTTAATCAGGAGAGTAATGCAGGTTGTTCTAAATAAGGGATCAGAGGAATTGAGTGCATATAATGTACTCGAGCAGAAATGGAAAATGTTTCATTAATGTAGGTCTTAAAACTAGCCAGATAAGAGGAAACATAGTCCTTGCTTGCAGATTAAAATTTAATTTTCAGAAATTTTTAAACAAATTTCATAGCTAAGGATATATTGCAAATACATTAATTTTCCATGTAATACATTTTTGAAAACTTATTTAGTTTCATTGGTGTCTTCTCAACTAATAATTCTATAAAAATAATTTTTCTTTTCTGCTGTTTTCTGAAAATAAATTTGTATAGGCATTTCTTTCAAGTTTAATAAATGTTTCTTTTAGATCAACTCGACATGTATTGCATACATTATACAGAAATTGTTGAACGAAGCGATGTTCAGAAATTGCAATCATATTAAATGTTCAATTACGACACAAATGTGTAATTATGCACGGCTTACAAACGGTTATATTTTCCTTTTGATTAATTCTGGTAACCTGAAACGAGCGGTGCATTAACGTCGTAATGAAGGTAAGGAGAAAACACGTGATGTTAGCTATAAATTCTATTAAATGGGCTCTACGGTTTTCATTAAACGTGATCGTAAGTACACGAGCTCATATGCATTGTGAGGAACATTTAGCTCGGCAAGGTTCAATCCGGCCTTCTGATAGAGAGCAAAGGGTAAATCGCAGTTAAAAAGGCTACTTATAGTCTGGTTTACTCGTAATTGAGTAAACAGAGACAACGAGTTCATTGTTTAAACGCTGCACATGATTTCTTAAATTAGACAAATTTTTATAAATAATCAACAATATCATACATAATTCAGATATTTGAGTCAATGACTTTGAATGAGTAAGGAAAGCAATACGTATTTTGTAATTTGCAGATACGGTTATGGATTGCTTTTAAAAGACACTTATCAGTAGTGAAAAAAAAAAAGAAAAAAGAAAACACTTTGATTCACGGCTTCAGCGTGGTAACAGAAATTATTTTATTTTCACTGTTGCAGTTGAGATGCAACTGATGCACCGCGTGTTGCACTTTCGATGCAACCGATGCACCGCGCGTTGCACTTTCGAAAAGTCTTCGGTTATTAAATTCGCGTAAAATCCATGGTTGAAGTCGGTTTCTTCAGCTGTCTGTCTCAGCTATCCACGTTCGTCTAACCGACTGACGCCGACGGTCTTTGATTTTTAAGAAACTCGCTGCTCGGCATGAGATAAGGAATTTTCCGTCGTTACATCGTAGACTCATGGCGCGACGTTAGTACGCTTCGGACGCGTAATATCGTTTCGTACGCGAGAAGTCACGAGGAGCGTTTCTCTCCAGTTAGCGCAATAGTATTGATTTTCTTTCGTACTAATTACGTGTTTGCCAAAAATAAACAATAAATTAGATTCTAAATTTGTCTGTGCTTTGATTTACAATCGGTTACGAAGATACACCTTTAACCCCAGGAAGACCGAGTCTCATACGTAACAATTCATTTTTAACAGAAGTAAATTATTTTTTGGAAATTTTCCAATCCGTCGTTGGCAATGTTCTATTTCATTAACGCATCCGGCAAACTGGGTCTTTTATTTCCGGGCCTGATTTTATGTTGTACTGGGCTTTAAAAAAATTTGAAAAAATTCTGAGATATTTATTTAAACTGTTAATTATAATAAAAGCGACATTTAAGTGAAATGTTTAAACCTTGTTGCAATAAAAACAAAAATTTGAAGTTCTGAAAAATAAAAATTTTGTTTAGAACTTAGCGATACAGTATGCTAGTGAAGGGTTAAATGAGAAAAATATTATATTTTCTATATGTTCTATTTGGTGGACTGAGCAAGCTCCTTCTTTAATCTTTCCTAGGTGTAAGTCATACAGAGTCATCGTTTTATTAATCTTGAAAAAATATTATAAAATTAAAATTTAATTAAAAATTTTGAGGGGTCGCCGTGTCAAACAGAAAGACGATAATCTTGAAAATATATTATAAAATTAAAATTTAATTTAAAATTTCGAGGGCTCGCTAGATTACCTGCGAAACCGGCAAAGTTGGTATCGCGCTCGAGAAGAGGATAATCCCTTTGCATAAACAGAAACACTCGAATTATCGGTGAGCAACGGAAACGCGACCTTACATTCATTCGTTCTTCAGCCTTCCTCGAGTCTATACACGTTTCGAACGTCGAAGAAACGGACTTCATTTCCAAACCGGTAATATATATATTCGAATCCATCAATTCATAGTGTGCGATCAACAAAAACAATTTGCACCTCTTCTCGAACATCTCCCATAGAAGAAAGGCTCCCTCTTCGTCTTCTTCTTTTCCAACATTAATTTTTCAAGAGTAATAGACCTCTTTTCTTGTTCTTTGCTCGACAAAGATATCCTGCTCATGGAAAATTGAAGTTGATTTCGAAGTTGAAAAATGCGAACGAGTGTATCAGACACATCGCATCGGGTCTCGACGTAGAAATGTAATTAGAGAAGGCGAACCGTGTGTGTACCATTGTGTGTCAATTACATTTTGAGCGGCCATTCGTACGACTTCCGGCTAGCTTAATTGTCTCGTTGTTCGTTTGGCGATCATCTGTATTTAGGTTACGTGCACGACGAACGTTTCATTCGCCACGAAGGTCAATAATGGCCATCAGTAATGTTTTCATTTCAACCTTTGGGTCAAGATCGATCGTTAAACCATCGTTTCAGACGTTGCTGGAATTTTCATGGGTCCCGAAGAAACTTGCTTACAGGCACCGATTACCGTTCGTTTCATCCATTTTTCGTCACAGTTTATATTAATCTTTGCAAATAATCGTTATTTTCGTCTTTAAAGTGTTAAGCAGCGTACAAACTATTTTTCATGCCGAACTGGAGGTAATATTTATATTATTTATCAGTGTTGACTACCACATCATTTGTATCAATCCATCATCCACAATATTGTTAGAAATTCTTTTAACTCCACTCGTGATCAAAGTAGGCTTCCCTAGGGAAAATGTCGATATGGGGGATTTAATCGTATTTGGTATTTGAAATTGTGAATAATAGAAAAAATTTGATAGATAGAATTTATTAAAAATAAGAGTATTATCTAATCAAAAAATTTTGAATAGCTGGTAATCATAGTGTTAATGATAAAATTTAAATTTCTTAATTCACATCGCTATCAAAACTAAAGAATAATGTAAAAATGATTGTTAAACTGTTCTTGACCATTCTAACAGCGTTATTTATGCACATTATACCTTGAACAACGTTCCATAACGTTGCAAACTTTTAAAACAAATTATTGAATTTTTCATATTTTTCCGTCATTGTTTATAATCACAACTCACGTATCGCATTTCGCCAACATAATCTCTGAAAGGATCCTTGTTATCGCTGAATTTGGTTACCTACGATGTTTCCTTTTACATTAATCTATCAATATTCAGACTCCGTAGGATCCTTGCCATCGCTGACAGAGTATATGCTTCGCTATATTTTATTCCATACATTAATGCGCAATAAAAAAAACCCGAGCCGAAACAGAGAACCCGTCTTTCATATTGTGTACACGGAGGAAATTGCAATGTTTTCGTATTTAACCGGTTCAGTAGATCGCGTGCCCTCAGATATGTTTTATTCTTGGACGCATCGTGTGTCCTGTCGCGGAATACATTATGCAAAGCGATGTGCATCGCGCTCGTAAAAATCTGTTTCATCGTTCCGTTGGAAAATATGAGGGCCGAGGATAGGAACATTGCTATATTTTCCATGCAACTGCACGTTTGGAAAAATGAACATGGAAAACAACATTTTTTTATTAACACCTGGAATGTCACGGTACAAATCCCTCTGTATAGAATGGAACACTAAAACTGTAATTATTATTATTTTTTTTTTAGTCGTTTGATTTTATTGAATTTGTGCTCTTGATTACCAGAAAAAAAGGAACGAGGCAAAGTGTGACACTGGGTGTAACCACATTGAAAAATTTCCCAGAAACAAAGCGATATTGCTATCGGCGAACGTTTATTGCTTTTAGCCAGGCTCCCCTTTTCGAGGTTGAACGATTTTTCTTTATTTCCTGCACGATTTTTCTCTCTGCCGCGCCATTACTCAAACAGCCTTTAGGGAGCAAGTTAAGGTCAGGAAGGGCTAACGCAAATGTCTGAAGTTTCCGCTCGATCGCTAGCCGAACAGGAGGGCTTTTACCTTCCGGGTCAAGTGGCTCGATTTTCGACGGAATAACAGGAAGAACCGCTCTTCCTCGGCAGCGTTGTTAGCACCTGAAAATTGTCATAGAAGTGCTCGAAATGCATGTAGAAAGGCTTTCCCTTGGGAATCAGCATTGAACGAAGGAGACATGGAAATGGTTACGACACGAACGAAATCTTTTAGAGAAAAGATGGCACAGAAGCATTGCCAAATAGCACTTCTGGTACATTAATTTGATACGTTGAATGCCAGCGGTGTCATCAGTGACTCGCATCGTAAATTACACGTACTTTAATAATAATTCAAAGAAAACATTAGAAAAATATTATTTTGATTAATAATGTAACGTAGCAAATTGAATGCTCGACATTCGAAATTAAAAAATTAATTATTCTTATTCTTAATAATTATATGTTTCATAATAAATGCCCATCTTCACTGTGGCAATCAACGTTTAAGATTTGATGAAAATGACCACATTGTTTTGAATCGAATTCGAATCCCTAGCTTTCTCGAAGCTCTGAATACCCAAACACCCTACTAATTATAAAATATTCATATTAGTTTCTTGAAACTATATATTCTTCCTATTTAATAACATTCTGAACAGCTCCAGCATCGACTAATAGTCAACGTGTTAATCAGAGTGAAAGTTTGTTAGAAACGGAACAACGACAAATTATGGGGTGATAAGGACGAGCAATTAAGAACGTTAGACAAAAAGGAAGCTCTTATCAGTGGCACGTGTTTGTTCTGGATCCATAACATTTGTCATAGTCGGCAATATCCTTCGTGGGGGCGATATGCAAAAACGTTAACCCACATTCAGTGATGTGTAAATATTTATCGTCGGGAGAAGCTAATTCGCGAAACTAACAAAGTTCCGGCGAAATAAGCAACAACGAATAGACAATCGGTGTCAGTCACGGGTATCGTTGTCTCGCGCAGAGACGATCTTATTTTCGAGGTGAACGATTGTGGAAATTTGCTCGCGAATGCACGCGTTGACGTCACTAGGATTATTCGAATTTGTATGAATGCAAATAAACGGAATAAATAGTGGAATTATGTTTGTGTAACTTTCGTCTACGGCTTGAGACAATGCCAGGATACTGTCAGCGTCCGTGTATGTACCAGAGAAATGAGTTCACGTTCCAAGGGACCGTGTAGGTAGAATAGAATCTCTGTTATCTAAATAGCTCTACTATCTCAATGTTTTATTATCCAAAAATTGTATCATTTCAGTTATTGTTATTGTAATAATTTATTTTACTTAGAAGTTCTACCAGGTATTATTTTGTTATTAGGATAATAATATTCAAAAATTTCATCGTCTAAGAATTTTGTTATTCGAATATTACATCTCTTAAATGTTTTATTATCTAAATTCTTGAATTTATAAACTTGAAAGTTGCACAGAGTTCATTATTAGAATATTCTACTATTCAAAGTTTCCACAATTCAATTATTTTGTTATTTGAATATTACATCGTTCAAATGATTACTTACTTAAATTAATTTTTTCCCGATAATTCAAATCGATGTTCTGTTATCGAAATGTTTCATCATTTGAATATACCACTATTCAAATATTTTACTATCATTAGTATTTTTGCTGTTTCATTATACAAAGTTTTATTATTCCAAGGTTTCATAATTTGCAATGTCTCACTTTCTAAACGTTGTATACATATATGTATATATACGTTTCCTCCTTATCAATGTAAATGCAAATACATTGTTTATTTTCTTTAATGACGAACGAACTGACCTCTGCTATGACTGATTCAAAATGAAGTTGATAATTAATGCGTCTGCAAAGTATAATATAAACAGATCTGATAATTTTCTGAAAAATTCTGAGCAATAAGAAAATGGATAACTTCAAGTTATTTACAAGTTTGAAAAGTCATAAAGTCACTTAATTGATTATTTGATTTATCTATCAAGAAAATTTCAGATTCACTGTAAAGAATATTCTTGAATCTTGTCAGATTTAAAATATTTGTCCATTTTATTATTTATTATCATTCATTTTACTTCATTTTATTATTATTTTTCTATTTTATATCCAATTTTCTAATACAAAACTTGTAGTACAAAAAGCTCGTATCTTTTCCCTATTTTGTCTTTTTCCATTTATGGGAGAAAGCTCTTACCGCACCCAGTATTTTGTATCTAGTTAATGAATCTCTACTCGAAAATGTTCAGTCTTGAAGGAAAGAAACCACTGAATAACGGATGTCGAAGGCTCATCAGTGTACCGGTCGGTTCTTTGTTAGCATTTACATTTTCTTTGAAACTATTCGCAGTACGATCTAGCAAAGGTTAGCTGGACATGTTGCTTGCTTCTTTGTTAATCAGCATCATAAACATTCGAATATTATCCTAGCTTGGATGACACAAAGCGTGGTTTCACTCCTGACATCCGCTAAAGAACTTTATGACCCGAGAATGTAATAATATTTACAAACTTATTCTGCCGACCTGATCGTATGTTTCGTTTCTTGACTTTACTGGAAGATTGCAAATTGCAATTTTAACACAATCTTTACGACAGTGAAAATGGATACGTATTATATATTATAATGGCAATTATTATGGTTATCTGATCTTGCAATGTAAGCTTCTAAGTTTCCTACATCATTTATTAATTTTCCTTATTAACATAATGAAAAGGTTCTGTTTTAACATTAGAACTCCCAAAGTGGTCAATCTGACTTTTTTCAGGTTTCTTATTTTAAATTATAAAATTTATTAAAAGGTTTATACGTTGGCTTTTGTTGAGATAAAGAATTACTGTATTTTTTTAAATTTTATTTTCACTTTAATAGTCAATGCACATTAAACACCAGTGGTTATAGTGTTAATTAATCAATTATATTACATTACTGGAATTAGTTATTGGTGAATCTCTAATTCATTTATCAAAACACGATCCACAGAATCTGTATCACTTAAAGCCACGAGTTATTCAAAATTATACCAATTACGTAATTGATTATGGTTGTTTATTTGAACCGTACATATGTCAAATTAATTGTGATGTGTCACGTATTGTGCGTTCATTAGCTGGAACTTCTGTTTTGCATGTTCCAATTAAAATTCACCAGGGAAAGGTACATATGGATGTAACTGTTATCCATTGTTGGTTATAATTAACCATCAGTCATTTTATATGAATAATATTAATAAAACTTTTGTCCAATACTTTTCAATAGAGATTAAGCTTCAAATTAATGTAATATAAGTATTATTTAGCGATACTTTTATGTCATCAAATTATGGTAGACTTGTTATTGCTTATTGTAACTGATCATCAACTATTTTATATTATAAATATTAATATAGCTTTAGCATGGTTATTTTCATTAGACTTTGAGCTTCAAATTAATATGCAATAAATGTTATTTGTGTAAAAATAACCGCATATAAAAATAATTGCATAAAAACTTTATATATTTTGATACTATCAATCTAACTCACAGCAGCTAAACATTTTATACAATATCAGTAAGAGTTGATTTTTATAGCAGCTAACGTGTGAGCAAGATTTCCACGGAATTATCTCTCAGATTTTGCTGTCGTTAGAATTTAATGATAATTGCTAAATGATAGGTAGCTACAAATACCTGCTTACCAACGATTCAGACAGATCTCTGATTGGCTGTCGAATTTATGGCGGCAGGTAATCTTGTAGAAACGATTCGTTCAGTGACAGCCTGCCAACTCGTTTTCTTTACGAGCTCGTAAAATCAAACGCTTCAGTTTCATTATGATCACCAAAGGAGCTGGAGAAAATTGTTACCTATCAGATCTAATTGAACGATCTACAAAAAGTAGTATATTTATTTGATCGAATGCAATCACAGAATTTTCTTGTCTATCAAAATATTATTTCACTTAATTCTTGTCTCAATTATGAATAATTTAACTAGAACCCTTTGCTTCAACGATTGTAATAAATTTTTCATTGACCCTTTTTTTCACTTATTTAACAACGTTTAATCCTTGGTGGATGGAGGGCAATAAATTTCGAGATTCCTTGGAGAAAGCATGTACTCGAGGCTGTCGGTTCTTTCTGAAAATTCTTCAAGTCCGCTGATCCTTCCTGTTGTTTGCCGTCTTAGACGTTTATCCATCGTTTCGTCTTTTTGCCTTGCTGCTTCCATGAACGCGGACCGAAAGAGTGAAGAAGATCCATCGAGGATACCGGGAAATTTTTTTAGAAGCAAAACCGAAGCTTCCAAGAAGTAGTTTAGTATTTACTATGAAACCTTGAAGGTATCGTCTCTCTCAATGGCGTAACTAGGTAGAGCTACATAACGATAATTTTAATAATTTTGCATATAAATGTAATCAATGATACTAGGTGGTTGAATTATAATTAGTGACAGTAGTAGAAATATTTTTTAGCATTTTCAAGAAATTGGTAATAAATTTAAGAAACGTAAGGCAGATAGAAATGTTTTGTTAAATATTATAAAATATTCACCCCTTTTAAACGAGTACTTGTAATAATTAGGACCTGATCAAGATTTTTGGATCTTTAGGCTACCAGAGCTTCGAAATTTATTTTCAATAAAATAAAATAAAAATTAATCATAAAAAAATGAAAAGGCTTAGAAGGGTGCCCCTTTAGAATAATTCCCCTTAATTCAGCACTGATGATAATATGTTGATAATCAGGGAAAATTCGGGTGGAATCGGAAGGGGTTTCAAGCTTTATAGTTTCATTACTCTTAATTGCACTATCTTCTGTTTACACAAGTTTTCTTCTGCGTCTGATTTTCGTAGATACCCACGTACTTTTTAAGAAAGACTTTTCTGGTCATGGAACTGAATAAACAGGCAATGTCTGTTCGTGGCTTCGGCTGTTTGTACAGTAAATTAATGTCTCCTGTAAATAGGTCTCCGGTTTGTTTAAGAAGATGCTTTGATTAGAAGCTGAAAGTACATTTTATAGCAGCCAAGGCATGGCATTATGGAACGAAATGGATTAAAATTCATTGCAGTGAAAATTTGTAAATAAGGGACGATCTTGTTGGAGGTTCAAATATTCTATGAAGTTGTTCCTTTGGAACGAAGTAAAATTTAATATTAAATTCATGGAAGAGAAGATTTATTTTCAAAATGTTTTTCTTTCGCTTTTTAATTTTTTTCTTTGTTTAGTATACGAATTTTCCGCGATTTCCAACATTGGCGTAACTCGGATTTTCTTTGAATCTTCAAAATTTTGAAATGTTTTACTTCTGAAATTTTTGAATTATGACATTTTGATATTCTAGAATTCTGGAATTATGAAATTGTGATATACCGGAATTAAAAAATTTTGGAGTTCTGACATTTGTTACTCCTGGAGTCTTGAAATTTAGGAACATTGGAATTATAAAATTTTAATAGCCTTAAATTTAGAAATTCAGAAATATTGGAATTATGAAATTTTAATATTCGGGAATTTGAAAATTTGGAAATTTCAGAATGATGAAAGGGTCGCATTTTCCACATTTTCAAAGTGGCTAAGCTCACCCTGCTTCCTACTTAACTAAACTAACGATCTTCAAACAATTAGTCTCTTCTTCTTTAAGAAGGTTTTACGTAATAAGTCTGAAGTGTAGTGTCCAATCTAATCTAATCATCCGTTATGTTCTGTCTTATTTCAGATTGTCAAATCGTTCGGGACACACCATGGCCTTCGATTCCACGGAAAAGAAAATTCTATGCGTCGTCTGAGCAATTTTTCATCGTACAAGAAGAGTATTAGTTCCTCGAACTCTTCGGTCGTTTTTAAAGTTTTTTCGAGTGGCGAATAAAGAACGAGAAGAGGAGCCGAGAACGAAGGACGACGAGTGAGCACAAAGGGAAGAAAACGGGAAGGAAGGGTTTTGCCAATTACTGCAGCTCTGGAATAAGGTAAGTGAAACCATATTTTAGAATTTTCAACGACTTCCAGATGTTACTTACAAGCAATTTCCACCAAACTTCTTCTTTATTCAACATGGAAAGTTTAATTTTCTTTCTGATTTCGTGTTTTTTATTCGCGCGTTTCTTATCATGAATTTTCCAATAAAATTTCATTTCTTTTCAACAGAGAAAATTTCAGATATTTTTATCAGAATGAAATATCTTATAAGTTTTTGATATTTTTCATTGAAATTACGCACTGTTTAATTCTTTTTTTCGTTACATTTTCAGGATTTTTGTAGGATTTTTTAAAAAATTTCACTTTATTTCGCGCACGGAAGAAAGTACTTACTTACCGGCTTCGATTCGAGCACCTTTACGCTCGCGTGTCACGTGCGGTGAAGCAAGTTTAAGATCTCGAGGTTTAAGGTCGCGTACAGTTTGAAATAGCACAGGGGACAGTTTCGTCCTCTTACTTTCCCACTGTTGACAACTATTGACTCCATTTGTCTCTCTCGTCACCCTATGTGTCTTACTTTATGCTAACGTTTCGCACGTGACGCTTCGAAACGAGCTGCGTTTTCCACCACTGAACTTCACGTGCAATGGTCTTGGCTCGCGTTCCAGGATTTCTTTCTCAGTGCAGTAACCGTGATAACAAAACTATTCAGACAAAAGATATGGTAACATTAAACAGATGCATTGCATAAGGTTTCTTACATATTTGAGTTCGAGTGAAAGTTACCATGTATGGATTTTCATAGAAATCCATAGAAATATTATTAGGAATTTTTTAATTTTCTATTAGAAATATTTGTGTTAGGTGTTTGAAATTGTAGATGAAAGGAATAACGAAATATTAAGGTAATAGATGTTGGTATACCGAGATAGGGATAGCTCTATCACCCTTGTGAGATTCTAAGACCTAAGATTTTAAGATTCTAATATTCTAATATTCAAAAATGTTATAATTCCAAAATTCCAGTTCTATGATTTTTAAATTCTGAATTCCGAAATTCAAAAATTCAAAAATTTTTATATTTGAATATCCTAAACATAACCCTTGACACTATCAACCCTTAAGTATCTTCATGAGGTATATTTCTAACGCGTCGATACATTTTTGTGTTGTAAGCCTAAATAACGAAAGTAGTTAAGGGTTAATAAAGCTAAATGACCTAGCCCACCCCAGAAAAAAAATCTAGTTACATTAATGATAATATCATACTAAATTTTAGAAAAATTACATTTTGTATGCATCAGTCTAACAGTAAATTATATTTAATAACTTGACTGTTGAATCAAAATATCAGTCAATTGAATAAGAGAGAAAATCATGTTTCTATACCACTGAACGTAGAAGTTACGATCTAGATAAGGAAGAAGTACTTCAACTTGAACAGAAGTTCGATTCACATCAATTTCATAGTTGGTCGAATCGAGGCTGGCAATCGCGGAGTGCGCAACAGTCTGGTGATCCAGTTTCCACAGTTCTGGAATGCTTCTCATAATATACGATGCTCAAGGAACATACGAAAACCTCCCTCGGGATTTATACAACATTTTTGTGGTACTAGGCCGGTTTTCCGGCTGTTAGTTCTCTCTTAACTCGCGCTGAAAGTGCCAGCCAAAATGGAGAGTCCTCGACGGTCTAAAAATGGTTTCCAGCAGCCAGGAAATGCTTCGTATTTTCTTGCTTGTAGGAAAGTAACAGAGAGTTTCCCAAGAAAAAGGAATCAATCCTCGAACGGGAATTGTTGAGGCACAGTATATCTGAGAATCTATTTTCAAGTGGAAATGTGTAATTTAAAGTTTAAAAACTTTAGAATTTGAGATTTGGAATTTGGAATGAGGAACTAGGGGTTTGAAATTTGAAATTTGGAATTTAGAATTTAGAATTTAGAATTTCGGGAATATTTGAAGAAACATACAAAGTTTTTCACACGTCGAACGGAGAATTCTATGAAACTTTGTTGCTGCTATGCCGGAAGCGAGTTTTATCTAATTACACGAGGCTTTGATAAACGTTTACCGAGACAGCCTTATCACGAATTCGGATGTACGCAGTCGAGTTAATCACGATTAAGTTGACCACAATTTTTTTGTATTATTCCAAGATTTCATCGAACACGAACGATAATTTGCACACAGAAATTGTAATCAGAACAACGTTCTAATTTACGTAATTATGAGCCTCGGATACGTGATCATCGTTAAATGATCATTTCAGACAGACGTGTGAACAGTCACAAAGGGAATAATACAAAGTAACATATCGGATGAAATTTCCTCTAAAATTATGTTAAATGAATCCGCAATGAAATGTACGTTTGCATTATGCAATTTTAACATCTGATAATACGAGATGTAAAGAAAAAAAAGAATGGAATCAGGTCTCGTTAAAATGTTCAACAAAAATTTTTACACCTTTTGAAATTTAAACATGTACGAATTTTTTTCCATTTAAAAATGTCCATTGCAAAGTTAGAAAATTTATACCAATTCAAATAATTGGAATAATAATTAAAACAATAAAAGGTGTATTTATTCCTTATTAAGATAATTATAATTAAGGATTGAAATATTATAATACAACTACTGTTGTATTTCATTAAGTAGTATAACATAAAGTAATATATAAGAAATGTGGTGTATTATCACATCTGCTTCATTTAAATAAAGTAATTGCAAGAATGCAAGGTATAAGGTATGTAATAAGAAGAATAGGAAATATAATTTAAAAAAGGGTTTAAACACCTGAGGCCCTTTTTGTATCCAATTCGAAACTTTCCATTCATGTTTACTCGAAGAATCTCTATTTGAAATGCAACTGAAAATAGAACTTTTATATCAAGATACGCATATTCTTTCATTCAGTAACCTTTCTAAATCACAATAGAATATCCGTTGCCAGATACATACGTCGCCGAGCATAGCCGATAAATAGCTCTGAAAAGCTTTGCCGAATAGTTTTGCCACCTTGTCGTGTTCCACGATTGTTTGCTTCGCGTTGACCATCATTCGGCAATCTGAATGGAACATGCCGATGCAAACAGCGAGCTATACGACGATACGGTAGCGTGTTTACGCTGAGAATGGCGTTAAATAATCGTCAAGGCAATTCGTTGTGTAAGTTAATGCGAGCATGTGAACGAGCTGCGTACATCGTGTAAGTAAACAAGTACGTTGTTAAGATAGTCAGAGAAACAAGTATTAGAATCCACGGAACACACGATTCTTTCACTCGTAATCATTGAAACGTCACTTCCGTGGACATCGTATTTTAATTTCGACGCTGATAATAAATCGTAATCAACTCGATCGAATGAATGAATCTTGGGAGATTATTTAACAAGAGAAACGAAAGCGATCAATTTTCTGAATGATTGATAGAACAATGGTAACGGATGGAAGAAAGTGTTCGAAGTTTCTGAAGCATGTGACATAATGTATTCTTTGGTAATAACCGCGAAGAACGGAGATACGAGTATGAAAGAGGATATTATTCCTTCCTTTCGTCACTGATAATGTTGTCTGTCTTGCTTTATATGATGATATTGTTAACACGTTGTTGCTTTGGAAGTACCAGCTTTCCATTACTTTTAAACCAATTTTTATAGATTTTCACTCATTAAAATATTAGGTTGTTGGAAACATATTTTTTTTTTTTCATTGGGCTAATGGTTTTCGTGAAGTTGAATCTAATGTTGCAATTTTTCATAATAATATATGGTAATTTAATTACAGTTTCGGTATTACGAAAATGTTTACCCTCGGTATTGCTTCTATTAAATTTAATTTTTCACTTTTTGCAAAATCTATAATTTTTGCTATCTTTCATTTCTTTTTATTTCTATCGAAAGATTATTGATAGATTAATTTTTGTTAATTTTATTCAATGTATATTTGCAATCAAATCAGGCTTCCCCAAGAGAATAATTATTGATAATTTATATTCATATTTCTCAGTTATATATTAAATTTTATAATATTTAATAGTAAAAATTATGTTATTTTGTTTTTAAATGACTTTTAAGATTTTGAGAATTCCTGCTTCTCCTACATCGCTATTTTCCCTATGAAGCCTAATTTGATCTCGAGTGTACACTACAAAATGAATCTTTTCTATTATATGTATAATAGAGTGACTAATAATGCGATGGTGACAAATTACGTAAGAATTGATGCATCAAAATAATTAATACGCGACATTAACCATCAAAGTATAATAAAAATGTAGTACCTACGTGTTCTTCGTCTTCAGCTCTATAATTCCAATTCAATTTTCCTCGAGAATTCGCCTCATGTCCATCTATACCCGCTATTGCAGCCACACCTTGTATAATTAATCGAGCGATAAGTCAGTCAAAGCGAAGTTTCGCCGACAGGTCTCGCAATTACATTCTAGACGCTGCGTGCAAGTTAAAAGTCGCGTTTACAAAAGTTGCGAATAAAAAACAGGGGAAAAAGAAGGAAAGAGTTTCGAGTTCCTTGAGGATCGTGATCACACGTACACAGAGGGTTGTATAAGTCGATTCGTTACGTGGGTAGGCGAGTATCGATTATTATTATCGTAGGCTCGTGCCGATTTATTGCCACGAGAACGCCCTGTTCCTCTTTGCTGGCGCCACGTTCTACGTACACCTCCTACGAGCTCGCGTTTCTATGTGTCGTGTTAATATTTCGCTGGTATGCACGTTGATTGCAACCAAGAAATACCTTTAACAAGGAAGTGCATAGAAGAGTAACCTGGCGCAATTATCCAAGGGAATCTCGTTCTTGGAAAAACGTCTACGCGACGAGTTTTCTTGCGACTGTGTCCATGGAAACGCGCGATTGAAAATTTCAGCTATTCCTGCCTTTTATAGGCTTGTTTCACGTTTTCAATACTTTATTGACGGGAGGTCTATTAATAGACTTTTTGGTGCCGGAGATATTGACTGAAAAACTAGTTAACCCTTTAATAACCAGAATTTCTTCTCTTTACTTTTATTTTTTATTTTAATTATTAAAATTTGACTGCTAGTATTTATACAAATATGTATTTTTATAAGAAATAGGTAAAGGAATCTTTTTTGTTATTAGATAATCCCAAAAATATATTTCTCTTTATTTTGGATATTTAATTCTTCGTTGCATTATGTTGAAATATTACACTATAAAATTTTTGTATTTTTGAAAGATTTGTAATTATAAATTTTGTTTTATCCAATATTGAAAATTTTTAATATTTTTCTTTATTTAATATAGAAATATCTTTTAGTATTTAAAATTATATTTCTTTCCCAAATTAAGAAAAAAATCATGCAAATATTACTGTTACATTATAATAATGTAAATAATTAAAAAATTTCAAAGTTAACTATTCATTTTAATATGTCTTATTATACGTGTCCATTTCCATTGCATCACGTATATTTTTCTAAGTGCAACTATTCCAAAGTTTTTTGGCAACTATTTCACCGCATTCGCTATAATATTCCTTTGGATCAAAGGAAATCGGCTTATCACGTATTAAAGTGTTGTTCGGATCTAGAGACGTTGCGTTTAACACACGTTGGCGTTAAGTCTCTCGTCTAACTCCGCTGCATCAATCATTCAGGACTCTTCCTGCCTACGTGCTTCTTTTCCGTTTGAATAACTGCTCGCAAATAATTTATACTGCTAGTAAGGAAACAGTCTTTTACAAGCACGGCATCCTTCGCTTAGAAATTTTGATTTCGAGACAGCTGTTCAGCTACCGACGTGTTAATAGCGAGGGGAAAAGATTTAATAATTAATGGGCGATGTTGATGCATCGTGAATGATCAATTTTGTTAAGTTTCGTGAACACAATATTATTAATATATTGAATATGAGAATATTCGAATGCTGCAATGTTAGAATATTAAAATATTAGGACATTAGAATATTAGAATATTAGAATATTAGAATATTAGACTATTAGACTATTAGAATATTAGAAAAATAGAATATTAGAATACTAGAATATTAAAATATTAAAATATTAGAATACTAGAACATTAGAATATTAGAATACTAGATCATTAGAATATTAAAGTATTAGAATTTGAGAACTACAGAAATTTGAAATTGTAGAACCTTAAAATCATAGAATAGCGAGGGGGCAGTTCACATTTTTGGGGGGTCCAAGCTTATTGTGGTCCCTACCTAGTTACGCCAATGCAAAATAATCTTCATCCCGAGATTCGAATCTATATTTTATGTATGAGAAAATTCTAATTACTATCGACAGATGCGTCAGTCGCACGTGTCACCGTTTACCACTGCAATCAGCCGATGTCCATAGGCAAATCGTTCTCACTAGTGATAAATCGATCATATTAGGTACTGTCACTTGGTAAACAATGAGCTGTTTCGCATTAATGCCACGATTTGCAGTCGCACAGGAGACCGACGACGAAGTGCTATATCCGATAGAATATTAAACGATACTCTAACCACTGTCTGCATGCGGCTCGTCGCTTTAAACTCTCACCATCGGTGCTTACATTAACTATTATCGTTCTGTTCCTCTCTTTGCCGCTACTTTGTCAATAGCGCCGATAGTTTTTTATTTTTATTTCAGTCAGCTATAGGATAGTATTTCTGACATTAATCAACGAAGTGTTAATTTACTTTGAAATTGGTCTGTGTAATTATTGTATAAAACAGAAACAAGTAAAAGAACATTATTATTAACGAAATAGCAAGGTATAATTTATAAATAATTTATAAATTTAAGTTTACTCACAAGTAATTTTGCGAATAGAAAAATTGAATTTACGAATTCCTAATTTTGACACACCTCTGATTGTGCATGTGCAGAAGCATTTAAGGGGTTGCTTAAGGGATTATTAAAGGATGGTATATCATCAAAGGGTACTAGCTAGAGAGAGTAATTTCCAAGACTACATCGTCGCATTTAATCAAAGACCTCTACAAGGGAGCTACAGATGGAATTTCACGAACGAAAGCATCCTTTGCGCAGAATATTGTTGAACGTAAATGAACCTGAAGTTGTACTTTATTCGGCATGCTATTACTCTGTACTAACAATATTACGCTGAAGAGTGAAACATTTCATCCCTCCAGAGATATATGTAATAGCATTTCAGCTAACATTTCAGCTAGAAATAGAAACGACATAGGTATCATAATTCGGAATTTGCGTAAATGTATGCAGAGATACTAGGATCTAGAGATACTATTCTAGATCCTTACTGTAGCTTCCATGCATCTCCCAATATTTTTTAAAATATTTAAAAATACTTTTTTTAAACTGGTGAGTGATATTTCTAAGGAAAAATATTTATTTCTAATATTCAATGTGTTTAAACTAATTAGAGAAAAATCTTAAAATATATTGAAAATTTCACCTGTAGCGTAAGCTTTGTTTTACAGTCTAACAAGCTTGATAATTGTGAAAGCTTTTGCGATGAAAATTCGAGCGTTGGAGCTGAAATTTGAGAATATTATATTTCGCTAGCGGCTAACATCTCCTGCGAAATAATTGGATCGTGGGATGGGTCACAGAATTCTAAAAAAAAAAAGGAATTCCCTGTGAAATTGCTGCAAGTAACATCTAGGGTAATTACGTTATACCGTAATTTGTTTTGTAGCCGACTAAGCGAAAACGATGAGTTGCAGAGCAACAAGTTCATTCGTTGGCTTGTTCGATCGCTATTCAACTTTGTTCGCTAGTTACATTGAGTATAAGAGAGACCGAAACGCCCTGCTCAAGGGACGTGTAAGTTTAATTAAATTGCGCGCGGAAGAATGTCTGTAAATTAATCTAACTTCACGAGGATGCTCGCCAATTGGATCTGTTTCACCGTGCATTGAGTCATTCCGTTTAATTAGCGTCAATCCTATTCGTTTCGACTCCACTTTTCTCCTCGTTGCTTTCTGAACCTTTTGAATTACGGAATAACACGATAGAGTGTTGTTAACCCCTTTACAACACACTTTGTAAACTGATTTTTGTTAGAGGACTCGCGATTAGAGGACTCCCTAGGGATAATGGCGATGCCTTCCTCTAGGAAGCAGGAATTTTCAGAATCTTGATTTTGGTTACATTAAAAGTGATTCAGAAACAAACAAAAAAAATGATTTTTAGTTATTATATATTACAAAAATTTAGCACAAAGCTGAAAAGTAGGACGAACGTATTCTATATGTATATACGAGGTCCCTTCTCCTACATTCTACATCTTCGGGAATGCCTAGGAGCAAGGTGGGAGCCCGGAAAAGGGAAGGGCCTTCCAAGGGCCAAGAGCCCCAAAATCCCGGAGCCAGAGGAATCCCCCGAGAAGGTGAGAAATCCGGGGTGGGGGCATCACCACCACTAGTTGTGCTACTATGTATCACATTTTAAAGTTATGGTAATTTGAGGGTGATTTACACATAAACACCTAAAGTTTAATTACATAGAAAGATGTGAAGTATACCAAATTGATTGTCACTTAAATTTTCATTACAAATTACTACGTCACCAAAGAGACATCTTTCAATGTTTTATCGGATTCCTTGCAATATTGATTCGCCACACGATTCTCCAATCGATGAATTATTAACGAACAAGTAACTTTGACGGAACAATTTGTCGCGTGAAGTAAGTGAAGCGATGAAAAATTAAGGAACATCGGCGTTACGAAATTGGAAGTTGACATAGGTGCAGTACGATCCATAGAAAGCTGCAACATAAACAATCTGATCGAGTGAATGAGCTTTCCTTGACATTTCGTTGACGCCAGTGTGTTAACATTGTGCTAAGAAACTCAACGAACACTCGAGTATTCTTTCGTGTTTCTTAACGAGTACCGATCGTTCAAACTACGTAGAATCGTAATCGTTTAAAGATTCATCGAACGTACAAGTAGCCAGATAAGATAATGATACAGGTTCTGTTAAACGAAACAACTACGTCTAAACACTTGTCGTTTGATAAGTATAATTTTTTCAGATATACGCTAATCTTACCAATGTCCAGATTAGATATCAAGTAACGAGCTTATATAGTCGTGTTTGACTTGTGTTTGAAATTCGATGGAAACGTTAATCAATCGATCGTAGTTTAGAAACGAATAACGTTCGAGAGCACTTTGTTTCTGGTGAAGCTTCAACAGTATCTCCGAATGACAAACAAGTTACTTCAAATACTATCTTTCCTTGTACCGTTTGAAGTATCTTTATTTATCAAAGTGAACGATTTAGGAATTTGTGCATTCCTAGTGCGAGGCATGGTAGAGGGATATTAGATTGGTTAAATTAATTATTGGAGAAAATTGGAAATTGCGAATTGTGACGTTTAATCTTGTCAGCTTCCAAATAGGGGAATGGGGCACGATCTGGCGTTTCTTTTGCCCCCCCCCCCCCCCCGTTACTGCCCCCCTGGTTAAAATAAAGGGTTGAAAATTGCTGTACAGTATTTTCTTTTGATATGCTATCGAAGGACGCATTCTGAATTGAATTTGGTTTAAGGGCCATTTTGCCTACCTTACCCAGCTATACCCTTTTTACATTTTACTTAGGAAGAATAATGATTGCGAACAGGGGCGAATTAGGACTTAAATTTTTATTAGAAGATTAGTGATACGAGTTTTAATTAATTAGACCCTAAATCCCTATCGATCCACTGGGAATTTGACCAATCCACCCTTGATTTCGACCGATAGAAAAGAAATGAATTTCAAATAGAACGGCTGGGGGTCGATATGTTAGTTATTAGGTGATTTCATAAGTAAAGTGATTCAATGATCGCGTGCACCGGGTATCTCGTTCCCTTTAAGTTCAGCCCCTCACTTAGTGGACTAAGATACACGCCAGAACACACGGGTCGGCGATCACATTCGATCGTTACCCTGGGAATAATCGGGGTCGTGAAAGCCCGATTTCCTGACTACCATTTGCTAACGTCATTACAAGACTAATCTAAGTTCTCACCGTAAACAATATTAGACCCCGTCTCTAATATACGTTGTATTTGCACGAGGGGGCGAGGAAATTTATTAGAACGCCGGAATAATTGCCATCGGACCTCGTTAATTCCTCTGATTTCAATGTTCCTAATGAGAACATGTAATTCCTGGAAAAAAAACCCTGCACTGGTTCAGAATTCCGTTTCCATTCTCTCTTTTTAATTAAAAACCAATTCGGAACAATGGGGAGAAAATACAGGAATCGTGCTTTTCTGACGCTGATATTTAACCTGGTTCGGTTCGTTGCAACCTTGTCCTTTTCATTTAAACTGCAAAAAATACCTGCTCGTGTGTGAAAACGAAGAAAAGTATGGCGCGGTACTAATAACTTGGCTCGGTTTATTCGCCACAAACTTTGTAGTTCTTCGTAACAATTCCTCGATCCGGTTATACGGGGTTTTTATTTCTTTCTTGTTCACCGTGTGGCACAAACGTCATCGTAAGTTCACCTATTCATGGTGATCTCACGCTGCGTTTGCTAGTGAATCCTCTGCAAATGCCAGATGTTTTCTACATACGTTCCAGCTACCATGTGATCTTTACGATCCTAATAAAATTCACAAACCGGCGATACCCTCTTTTTTTCTTTCTCTCTTCTGTCGCTACGTTATTTCGGACGTTTATTAAGAACAGGAACTGTCGGCACAGTTTTAACTTCCGTCGAGTGCAGTCGTTTTTTCTCGCTTCCAATTTTCTATTTCTTGAATTAAACGGTCATTTTGGTTTAAAGTTGTTTGGTTTAAAGGTGTTTCGCGGAATGGATGTAATTTAATTAAATAAGCAGATGGTAGCTTAATATTTTAATAACGATACGTGGTAGCTGAGTAAATGAATTATTGATTACAGGTGTTCATTGCAGAGGTAAAATTGAGAACCATAGGCTTTGCAGTAAAACTTAATTAAATAGTTAAATCCCCAGGGCTTATGATGAAAAATGAGTTAATATTGATGAAGAGATTTAATTTATGGCCTTTGAAGTAAAAATCAGATTTACTAATCTGAAAATAAAAATGATAGGAACCATAAAAAGAATCCGTAATTCTTTATACATAAATTTTCAAAACTGGGAAAAGCAATTTTCCTTTTATGTAAAGAAAATATTGTACAATATTGAACAAAGGTAGTTTTTCCTTGAAAAAATGACGATACCCTCTACCCCGTTAGATTTCCCCGGATTTCCGGATTCCCGAACTGTGTAGGGGGCTATTTAGTATCATCAAAATTAAGATTAAATATTCCTACTTCTCTCCAACACCATTTTCTCAAGGAAAGTCTACTTTGCTCTATTTTGTGCTTTACTTTGCTCATATGAAATTCATTTATTTCTATGAACATAAGCAGATCTAATTGTAAGTAATAACTTGATCAATGAAGCTTCAGTTCTGAGCAATGAAAGCATGCATATACAATACGAAGGGATAATTACGATAAGTTATTACTCATTGGTTCAAAGGGTACTTTAAGATGATTATGCTCGATAGTCGCTTGTGTAACACGATGTTGATATGCAAGCTTATTGAATGCTTTTGATATCGACGCTTCCACAGGCCACCAGTCGATTATGAACAATTCGTGGATCGTTCGAGGTATACCGAAGACATGAAATTGCCTATGGGGTTTACGCGTAATGAAATTCTGATGGGACTTGTACACGATGGTTGCGCGATCAATTCAATCGACATTTTGCGGTTCGCATCGACAGTCGAACGGAAATTCGTGTTCAGTCAGCCCCGATAGCTGTTTTGATCAAACGAAAAGTATTCTATTTTATATCATTCTTTCCTTTTTTTAATTTACCGTGGTATTGATTATTAACCTGGAGGAATTGATATTTGAAGCTGGTAGAGTCTAAAAAAATAATTTCTATGCATTTGGTGATGTTCAAATTTCAATTTTAATTTAAAGATTTGGAAAAATGAAAATTTGCAATACAGTGTACAAATTTTCTAGATTATAGATTCAAGTTTTTTATTTTAAATAACTAAATTTATTAAGGTACTTCTGTCGAGATCAAAATAATTTAATTAGTTTATTTTTCTATTGTATTTCCACGTTAAATTGAAACGTGCATCGGTAATTCTAGCGTAGGAGCAAGACATTTGCGTAGTTGAAAATCTGGTCGGAAGATATTCAACCAGAATACCTTTCCTTTGTTTCAAGGAACAATGAGACTGATCATTAGGTTACACTTTGCATTAAGAGGATGTGCTTGAAAATTCCTTTACATTGTTAAATGAATGGAGAAATGGAACACAAGGAGCAAGGTTTTGCGGAAACCCGCAGGAAAAGGTCTGCTGTCTGTTTTAAACCTCAGTACTGAAAGCGTAGCTGAAATTAAATTTCTTAAAACAAATATTTATTAATGTCTTACAATTTCGTATTTTCTCGAAAAGCTCATTTGTTCTTACCATTACTGAAATCAAATAATAGCCACTTGAAAATTATCCTTCATTTAATTCTATTCCATTATGGAAAGCTACTTTATGGTCATATAAACCTCTAATATTTTAATAATTCTGCAGATGAAAATTAATATCTCTACAGCAGTACTTAAGCTATTTTAATTTTTGGATGTATAAATATATTTATAGCACTGAAAGTGGTGTATATTATCATGAATCTTGTTTATTTCTATTGTGTACTTTCATGAATAACAATCTTTTAAATTTGAAAAATCAATTCTTTGTATTTCAATAATCCAATAATGTTTCTTCTGTAGCAGTCGAAATTGACATGAAATTAATTAACGTCCGAGCCTAATTTTCCATTTCTGTTATCTCTCTCTACCACAAATCACATTCTTTATCTTCCCACTACATGGAAACAATTTCTTGCACATATTTGTCTGAAAATTTCCAATAAAACCCGGTCCCAAAGCAGCATACACGCGACCGACAATTTTCCAGCATTGAAACGCGCTCGACCGTTCAATATCCAGCAGCGAATACCACGGTAAAATATTCATCAAACTTTCCATTCAATTGGAGTTCGAATTCTCGGCCGAAATGAAGTTACAATATTCAGTGAACCGATCGCAAAAAGTTGATTAAACCGCGAATCGAGCGACGACGGGTTAAACGCGGACGGTAAGAACGATACAGGATTCCTGGCCGATCGGAAAGCAAAGGAATCCCGTGGTGGAAGAAGGGTGAAATTACCGGGCAGAAATTGCATCTCGTCGTCTGGAAATTGGCCGCAACGTCGGCACAGGAGCGACCCTTTGGGAAAAGAACTTTCTCCCGGCCGATATCCGTAATAACGCGCCACGGGAGCCGCGCATTCATAAAGAGTTTGAATTCCATTTTAACGCGGCCGCAGTGGGATTCACCGAGCCCGCCGCGACGGCTGGATCGGATTAAATTATGACTGTCGGAGTTGTACGGCCGTGTAACTTTGGAAGTGATTTAATTGAACGTCGCCGCCGGATTACACGATTATTCCGTAAGGGATCAAGTTCGGGTTAAGTGGATTTACAGCGGCCCGATGAGTTTTCGCGGTGCTGATGCGCGCCTCTGATGTTACACGTTTCCTTTACGATCGTTCAAAAGATTGCTGCGCGTATCTTGTACGAGAGAATTAGTTGCTGGATATTTAAAATTTATACTCGTAGACGTGAAGAAATTTTGCTTTTGAAATGTTCGGAGAAAGGTTTCTTTGCTTTTTATTGGAAATCCGTAATTCAGCTTGATTTACGGTCCATCGAGACTCTTTTCCTTCGTTACGACCCTCGGACACTTAATTGCGGCCTTTTAACTCCTATAAGCATTTTCTACCGTTAACTTCAGCCACGAGGAAACATAGATCACTGTTTAATTAATCACGCCACACACCGGTCTGCGCGTAAGTCGCAAGGACGCGGTGGGCACGCGCGCGATTCGCCGACGAACAATATGAATTTTCATTCATAAAAGCGGTCGACCGAACTCGCGAGTGTAACACGCTTTTATCAGCCGTAATCTCGTAGTGCATTCGCCTGTCGAGTAAAATGATTATGTAACCGCTTGGTACGGCTGAATGGACGCGGCCGACATCGCGAGAAAGAGATTCTTACGTTAGACACTGCTCGCTTTTTGTCGTTACTCGAAACAAATGATCGTTCCGTTTAACGATCGCGTATCCCTGGTGAATTTATTTCATTGCTTTGTTGTCTCATCGCAGTTGTTTGTCCCGGAATTACCATGAATAATTACAACGCGTTCGAATAGCTTAAAATGGAAGTAATTCAAAAAGGAAAATGGGTTGATTAAACGTCGGGGCAATCGAGTTAATTGCGCTGCTACCGAAACGTCAGAAGAACCACGGAATTACTGGACTCGATTAGCTGTATTGCAGTAATTTGTAATTACACGGGTGACGAATTATTCGCAGCTCGCTAATGAAGGGCAATATTGTTCACTAAAGGCCAGTATGTTTGTTAGTACCGTTTTAAACTGTTTAGCTGTATCCAATGATTGATACAGAGAGTCTGACTGACAAATTTCTGTATTCTGTTCGTACAAATCAGCTAAAGTATAGAGTACATTTTTAGTACATTTGCAAATGAAGTCGAACTTTACTTTGGGGCACACAAAATTATTCACCTGCTTTTTATATATTCTGATACATCCGTTCGAAAGTTATGCGTATGTAAAATGAATATTTTTGAGGTCGGTTTGACGCCATATTGACCTCTTACTGCAATCTGATTGGTCCAGGGAGATGAGCACCAAAATGGCGTCGAGAAAACTAACCTAACCTAACAAGTGCAAAGTAAAAGAGAATAATTTGATGTCTTCCAAAGTAAAATTCAGTCGTAAATAATCGTTATTACAATAATTTAACAAATATTCATCATTCGTGAAGTAATTGGTGTATTTTGAACATCGTCCACGACAAATCCCGGTAGATAATTTCTGAAGCGATTTCACGGAGCATTGCTCGCTCGTAAACGACCCACGATTCCAGGCGACAGCGTTCTCGTCTAGCTAGACAATTTGTCACTTCCTTATCACTTGACCGGCTCTCGTTGCTTCTCTGTTACTCTAGCTGGCACGCGTGTACCTACGCGGTTAGCGGGCAAGAAACGAGCAGCTCGTGCGCTCGCATCCTCCGCCGCGGTATCGGAAATGGCCGCGTCAATGCTCGCTCGCGAACATCCCACGATCGAGCGTTATCAGCTACGCGCCGCGAATACTAACCTCGCGGTGTTTCCTTCCGGCTACTGCCTCGATTATCGCGATAACGCGTAGAACGAAGTCGACCGGTCGAGACCGCTTCTAAACGCTCCAGGATTCTTCTCGACGGAGTTTACAGATAGGAAGTTGAATATGGTTGGCTGGGATTTTTTTCTTCAGAAATTCTGTTATCAGAAAATGCTACAGAGCTGTGCGCTCGTTATCGTATGGAAATTTGTGTTATTGTCTGGGAGAGTGGAAATTGTGTTGATAAGGAGGATCGTAGAAAATTGCTTGGAATTTTAAGGAAGCTGATACGAAAAGTTCACTTCATTTTCAGTTTATTTTATTTTATGAATTAAATGAAGTCGAATGCAGCGAATATTATAATAAAAAATAGATGTACTTAGGTAATGCGGCACATTTCGATAAGAATGATTAAAAATACAGTATTCTAATTTTTCTAAATCGATTATTTAATAAAATCTTTAAATTATTAGAATTCCTTTTCTCTTCTTTATTTAGAATTATTGTTTGATTAAATTCAATTTAAAACGTTGCCATCATTTTGCTAGAAGAATTTCATTCACAATGGAAGGAATATTTTACTGACCAATCTCTCTGTTCATCGCGAGCTGCGATGAGTTTCGAATAGTTTGAAACTTTATCGTTGCAGTTCTAAAGTTTGTTCAAAAATGTTCAGTGCAGTGTCTGCGATTGCTCTACGATTGTAGAAATTTACTGCTGACGTCTGACAAATTATTACCTACTTTGATGCAGGCTATAAATACTCTTATAAAGAATATCCCCAATCAAATGATAAACATTCTGGTATGAAAAAATAAAGCTGTTTATGAATTGGTTGAAAGAGGAAATCGTTTCGCGTTTGTGGTAACGATCAGAAACGAGGTATCAGCTTGAAATCTGATTGACTGTGTCTGCGAGGTCGCCGATAGTCGCTTGCAATACCATTGGTAACGTCGTTTCTGTTGGTCGTTCGCATATCAAAGGTTGGCGAGGAGATATTTACGGTGCGAGATGAGGAAGCAGAAGAAATTCGCAAGAGATGCGAAAGACTCCTTTGATGTTGCCAGACTTTGATGATCTTGGTGGCTCGTTTGCGATTCGTCCTCGTCAATGATAGAAGCGTAATCGTTCTTCCGCAAAAAGTAAGGGAGATACACACGGTAATGGCGATCGCCTAGATGAGAAAATAATTGTCGATGCCGGTGGAGAAGACAATAGTCAAGTTGCACCGCGATCCATCGTGATGTTAAATAGGATGGAATAGTAGCTAATATACAGAGTATCTGCTAAACATATTGCAGATTATTAGAAATCTGCGGGAGCCAGAAAATTTCGAGTACCCGGTACTCGGGTCGGGTCGTATTCTCGAAAGCATAGATGTACGAGAATCCGAGCTGACCTGATTTTGCACATTTCTAGAAATCGTAACAAAGGTAGATACTTCATGTTAACAGAAAAAATGTTGAAAAATCCATTGCCATTTTATATCCTGTATTTCATTTCTGAGATATAAAAAATTAAATAGGTCAAATATATGTTTTTGTTCCATTGTAAAAAATTGCTCTTGGCTTCTATAACAATACGTTTGTTAAAATGAATATATCCAATTGGATGAATTGAAATTTATCAATCAGTTTTTCGATATGAATGTGAAATTAATGAATATAATAACTTTTAATGAAGTTACATGAAAATTGAAATGAAAATGAGTATTCTATTGTGTCCAACAAACTGTTATTTTAATTACAGTTCTGGTGAACTGAACTTTGATTATGAATTTTTAATTTTTAACATCTTTATTGGAAAATTTCACAATTTAGGTAAATTAAATATTCTTAATTGGGTTTAAATCAGGGGATTTATCTAGCCATTCTATGTACAGGGTACAAAAATTCATTTTACATTACTACCACTAAAAGTAATCTAACTATGCAAAATTTATATTTATCAAATTCACCATAATTTCGATATTTTGCTAAAGTAACAAATGTTCAAAATTGAAGGTGTCCATAACGTAATATACCTCCATATAGAAAATTGAATAATACCACGTTTCATCGTTCAAACTTCATTTCACAAAGTTATCCTTCAATTCTCCTGTAAACGTTTCCCACATCTTCACGTCTATCTACACTTCACGTTTACTTCTAATATTTTATGATACTTAATCGCGCCTCTTCGTATTCATTAGAGTTGTTACGTGAAGACAGTTTGAGCAATCGCAGAACATTCTGAAGGGTGTTTGATGTGTTTGATACGCTCGTAATAGCATAGACAGAGGTCGTAAACGATAATCGGATGCGTTTAACGAGGAACAATGCCGCGAAGTAGAAACTCGGATCGTTCGTTGTTAGTTGTAATAAACTGTCGGTATAGCGGAACGTTGGTAATATCTTATTACGAGTCTGCCACAATGTGGCCAGTTTTACGTCCGCGATATCGTACGTAATTATTGTCTATCGACGAGGCGATGCATATTAACATTCTGACATAATGGTACGCTGGGAAACTTTTCGTTTCGCCTCTTCCTTTTAGTCCCGGATAGAAACGTGCACCTCTTATCTGGAGAATAACCTTTGGAAAAATAGGAGTACGGTTAAAGTGGTCCCGTCGAATGGTCGAAGTGCATTCAGCGAAAGTTTAAATAAAGTCGGGAATATTTGTAAAAAAATACTGTGCAACGAGGAACACGGCTGTTACGTTAACGATAGTCAATGTTGGTGAAGTGAAATTATATTCATGTGAAGGTAATCGTTAGCATCTTCTAATTTTTACTTTACCACTCGCTGAAGTCTCTTCCTTGATAATTCAGAACTTCACGAATGCTCGTAGTCGTAGAAAATGGTAATTTTTCTTTACTGTTTCTTATTTTGTGAAAAGGAATGTACTTTTACAGCGACGCTTTTGAAAAGTAAAAGTGTCATTTTCTTTTGTAATATCATTAAAACTTGGATGTTATATTTTTTAATTTTGGGGTAGATCAAATTGTATTAGATTTTATATTTGTTCAATGTAATTAACAATTTGTCATTTTATTTATATTAAAAATAATAAGGAAGCCCATATGCAGTCATAATTATTATTTTACAATACTTTTATGTCACGAAATCTTGTCAGACTTTGCAAGCTCCAAAATCTTTATATAAAGAAATAATAACGAAGCTCGTGTACAGTCGTTTATAACAGTTTTTAAACTTCAAATTGACGTTCCATAATTATTATTTTGCAATATTTTCGTGTCGTGAATTCGCATGAGACGACCTAATATCTTTCCCTCTCGTACTTCTTTCAAATCATTCCTTCTCGTGGCCATAAAGTGGCATGCATATGGCCGCGTTATCACCGGCATAATAATAGCGCATACTTTACGATCGTATGTGCACAATATCGCTGGCAGTGCACTGGGTCTCTTTTATCGAAGAAAAGTAGAGACCCAGTGATAGTACGGGTGAAGCGGTCCCCGAGACAGGATTCCATTTAAGTGTTCCGCAAATACTGGTGCCACGAACAATCCGCTTGCTTTTGCAGCTACTATCCGGGTTGATAATGCGTTCCGCGGCAAGTATATGTGTATACGACATCGATGGCATCGTTGCCTATCGATTTTATATCGCAAGTAACGTCCTCCCATGACGATGAAAGGTTCACTTTTCATTGAAGAACCGACGTTTGTTTGATCGATTCGCACGATTTCACGCGTGAACAACAGCTTTTTCGATCCGCGGCCAGATCGAACCGACACGACGTGTTTTCGTCGAATTTTTATCGCCGCTGTTACAGCAGCCCTGACGTAAGATTTATTGGCTGTTGCGTTTTTATTAGACACTTTTATTACCGCGTTGATAGAGATTTTTTCGGCTGATGTCAATAAAATACCGGGATGAAATTTTTATCAGACGTTGACGACACAGACAATTTTAATACCACGCGCAATCGTGTTTGCCGATTGCTGTATTACGGAACTCGATTGTTTGCACAGTTTTGTTAACGGCGGACAATCGGTTTTCGAAGGACGTGATTCCTCGATTTAATTCGCAATAGCAAGGTAATTTAATTACAGATCGCATCGATCGCGCGGAACGCGACACACGAAGCGGCCTACGTTGAAACGCGATACACTCGGTGAATTAAGAATCGCGTAATTGCAGTAATGATCGACGATAAATGGAAAACTGGCTCGCAGAAACGTTCTTGTAATTAACTAATACCGGGAGCGTCAAGCTTGATCGTTCCAGTCATACGTTCGAACGTTTCAACAGCCACGGGATTAAATTGGTCCGTTCGTTTCATCGTATTACTTTCGCGCTCGCTAATTAAACACAATATCCCTTTGGTAGTTGTTAATTTCTCGCAAGGTTTCCTGGCCAATCGTATCGCGTACGTCGTTTCGCGAATCGTCTCGAAATCGAAGCTCGCATACCGACGATAATCGTCTCTCGTCCCGTCACGATGAAAACCTGGTCTTTCGTGATACTTAAGATGCAAATTTTGCAACAGTGTTTGTTTTATAGTGTCCCGTGATCATTAATTACCAGCGACCAGATCAACGGATGCTTCTCGTTTAACGTGTAATAAATTAATGACAGTATCTGGAACGTTTAAATCTCGCGGTCAAGCTGGATCTCTTGGAATTTCTGATTAACTTTCATCAAAACCAGTATTAATGTTCATTAGTATGAATACATAAGTAAGACGTTTCCTTATTATAACATACTTTATACAATGGTTAGGACTGTGCATGAAATGTTGTATAATAGACTATCTTTAGATTTGGTAATAAATAGAAATGATTATTTGTAAAAATTGCTTCCACATTAACATATTAATTATAGCAGTGGAAATTGACTATATAATAAGGTACAGTGGGTGATCAAATTATTAGAGCCACTCGCATAAATTGACGATTTTACATAAAAACGATTAATTTTTAAATAAAAACTTAAACAAGTTTTAAATTATTAATTAACATTTTATTTTTCACTCGGTGTAAAAATATAAATGAAGAAAATTAGCTCTTGAACAGCGGAGAGTGAATCAATCGTGACTCAAATTTCAAAATAATGTTAAAATAAAAATTTTGGCTCTCTTCATGGTCCGTCGTTCGAGTGTTCATGTCAGATTTCGTTTCGAGCTTCTTTCGTCAACCAGAAACTTGTAGTTGGCTAATTTACATGTTAATTAATCTTCGTATCGGTGCTGAACGCTCGGTCCTTTCTATCGCGGGGTCGTACAGCGACGAGCATTGATAGTCCAATTTTCTCGCCCATCGCCACCATTGTCGATCCGCTATGCGAACCAGCGCTGTGTGAACCGGCGTTGTACGAACCATCGACACCCTCCTCTCGTGGGTAATGGGAACGGTGGATTTCCATTCACTTGATGCTATTCAGATTTCTGGCTGCCAGTGTCTGACCGGATCAGCTTCGTATGTCGGTGCCTCGAGTGGTGCAGAGTAGCGGGAATTTCGGGATCGATGTTCCTGTATTGAATAGGGAAATCGGCTTTCGCAGCCACCGGTAACAGGGATTTAATGTCGGTTTCCATACTCACACGCGCCAGACCAGACGCTTCTCTGGCTCGTTTTCAAGATCTCCTGAAAACGATCTTTTACCACGAATGTTGACTATCCTCAGTCGTTCTGGTTCCATCCGGAGAACGGAAACGCCTTCGGGTAATTTGTTTGAATCAGCTCGGTGCTTGGATTGCAGGAGCTCTTTGTGGTAAACGAGATGTTAAATTAAATTGTAATTTCATTTGGGCATGATTTTCTTGAAAAGCATTTTCAGAAACGTCTGTTAGCTACCATTTCTCTCCAAGTATATTTTATTTTCAATATTAAATTTTTATTCTTTTATAATCTTGTCAGTGAGGATAATATTGTTGATATTTATAACTAGTAATGAAATTGCAACATTAATTGCTTCCGCTAAATGCAATCGAGCTCCCGTCGCTAATGAAGGACGCACGGATCCGTAAGACGTTTGAGGAATTAAAGCCAAGGTAAATCTCACCTACAATGGACACACCGTCCATTTAATCAAGCGTCCTACGCTTTCAAAGATCATGGAACAGTTTGATTAGGAGCATGCTGCAAACGAATGCACTTTCAGCCAATTTCATACGCGGTTTGAAGCGTATTCTAAATTGTGTTGCAGCCGGTGGGTGCTGTAGCGTTTCCATGGTGACTTTGAGCTGTAGGCGTGCATGTTTGCAAGCTCGTTTCACCCTGTAATTACTAGTTACCTCGAGGATCCTTCGTATCCGATGCTTGACTTCTTGATACCCCCGTGTCGTTCGTGTCACTTTTACTCGAGGACACGAGGAAATTCGATCTTCAAATGAATTCCTCGCTGCCCTTTTATTTTTCAACCTCTTAAGCGTGGCATTAACCCTTTGCGCTCCAAGAGCGATTCAGTGAAGAAATTCAAATGGCACCTGAGAGGCGATGATAACTACCCTAATTAAAATTTTTTATATTATTTAAATCCATTATCTTCACAATATAGCATTGTGTCTAAAATTATTATTTTAAGCTTCGAGTAGAATGGATAACTCGTCATTTGAGACAAAAATAATGTATTTCTTTTTTTATTGAGAAATTCATTAGGCAACAAACTAAAATTAGTCAAAAATGCGATAATAAAGGTAAACAATAAATCAATTGGGTCGATGATAGTGGATTGTTCGATGGCTTATTACTTTCTTCTTTGGAAAAGTTATTGGAAAATAATGGATCGTTACACGTGAATTGTTCGCGTGTTTATTTTTAAGATAAAAAGTTTGTTTTCCTTGCGATGTTTCATTCAGATTAGATTGGAAATCGCAGAAATCGGTTCTTTTCTATTGATTTAGGCGCTGACGTGTTTAATTAACCTGTTTAATGAACTTAAACGTGAAGTTCTGTTGTTGTAAAGTTAGCTTGACAAGATTTCACGAAAGATTACTTTAAGAAATAGGACTTTCTTGAGAAGTTGCTTTAAGGAAATTGTTTAAAAGATTTATCGAAGGCTTTACTTCAATTGTAGAATAAACATTTGCATTTGACGACGCTTAATTCTTTTCAACTTTAAAGTAACTTTGTAAATGAAAGCGTTTGAAATTAATAAACTTTGGGGAGTTCAAACTCACTTAACTAACGAGTTGATTTATTTTAACCATAAAAAGGTATTTTTCAGGTTTTTAATTAAATAAAAAAATTAATGCGTGTAGTCTGTCTACAAAATTTACCGAAAGACCACGCTGTCTACCTACATCTAATTAACTTAAAACTCAACGAAATTCGGAGCATCGTAATTGATAAAAAGGAGAGATCTTCACCGGCGAAGTAATTTACTTTAACCAGAAGAATATGTATCCTTGCCACATTTTAATTACATAAAGAGAATTCTGTGTAGAGTGTAGCTGATGAAAAATAACAGACATTCCTTTTCCTTTTTTAGAAATTTGATACTGTTTAAAACTCTCCACCTGATTAACTTAAAATTCTAGAAAAATTCACAGTTTCTATCTCGTTTTAATTGCAAAAAGGTATTCTCAAGCTGTATCTAAATAACTTATTCAATTAATTTTTCTGTCAAGAAGAATAATTTATGTTTAAAAGAAATTTTCAAAAGTATCCAGAATATTTTTCATGATCAAATGAATTATATAAATTAAAGGCTTACCGTGACCGGATGAAGGTTTAATTAAATAAAAAAGCTTTAGCAATTAGTTTGCTCGAAGTGAAAAGAATCTTATATCGATTAACTTGGTGAATTAAATCTGTCCATTGCGAATGAACCGTATCCTGATCGCAAAATATTCGTTTCGATCGATCCTGAAAGAGGATGATCCGCGCGGACATGCGTACGGATACATGCACACCTGCGTGTTGTTACGTGTACATGTAACAGCAAAAAATCCCGGAGTTATAACGCAATCGTGCGACGTTTAATTCGATGAATTAACCTCTGGTCTTGGTCGTCGTCGGGGTTTCAGCGATAGAAGAGAACGACAGAGAGAAACAGTCGGCTAAACCGCGGCAGGAAATCTCTTCAATCTGCCCTGATGCGCCTCGTTAACGAGTGTTTGTTTTCTTCCGTCGTACTCGTCGCTCGTTGTCCTCCGCTTTCTTCCCTCCTTTTTCCGTCTCTCTTTTTATTCAGCCCTGTTGCTTTGCTCGCCGTGCACGAGTTTCTTCTGGCTTCCCCTGCTGCTTCGGGGTTCTTTAACGAACACTGAAACGTTCATTTTAGAAAAAGGGTTGTAGAATACCTGGTAATTAGTTTACCGATCTGCACATCCTTGCTCAAAAGTGTTAGATTTACTTATTAGATAATAGTAGGTTGTAATGTGATTTGTTCCAATGATGGTTCAACCATTTTTTATTAGGACTACTGACGAAGTTTTTAGGTACACTAGTGGAATTAATTCTGGACACTTACATTTTTACTTAAATTTCCCATTTATTCAAATTATTTAATATATAATCATTTATATTTTATATTCTAATTATTGTTTTCTAATTTTAGGGCATCGCTTATATAAAAAAATCAATAAAAATTACAATTTCAACACATCAAAGGAGGTAGACTAAATAGACGAAATTTTCTCAGTACTCAAAAGTTCTCACACATCTATACCTTTGAGAATTTGACCAACACCTGAAATTTTCGAGTTCTCCAACCCCTAATCAATAAACTCATAATCTCGTCTACATAAAATTATTGGTACGATAATGAAATGCAATATTTTTAATTGCAATCAAAATACGTCTTCAATATCATGATGGATATTGAACATTACCAACTTCTTCCTCCCAGGTTTATTGTTGTTTCCGTTTCATGTACTTTCTTATTGTATTCTCGCCTTTGTCGTCCCTTTTATCCTGAACTTTCTATAACATCCTGAGTTCTTCTACTTTCTTCACGATCCTTTGTCCGGCGAAGTTTCGTCGTTTCTCAGCTTTTCCGTCGACACAATTCACATCGGATTTTCTTTTACTTCGTCCCTGTATCGTTTTTTCTTCTTAATGTCGGTGTCTCGTATCCAGCATCCCTATTAAAGCTTTCAGGGTTATGGAGCTTTACGCGCTTTTTTATTACCCGTATGGTCTGCTGTTTCGAATTATTAGCCAAATAAAACTTTATTCCCGTTCTGTTTTTATTTGTATTGTTTGTTTCTCGTGCCGTTAAATAGATTTGATGGCTTATAGAATGCCGCTACTTTACGAGTTGCGAAAATGAGATTTGTTTATGGTTCGAGAAATGTCTAATTAATGATTGATGGAAAAGCGATTGTACCATTGCTACCTGTTTTATTTGTCATTTGTACATACATGACTATTAATAAGTTATAACTTAATTTATTAAACGCAACAGTTTGTGGAAAATATTTAATAATAATAAATCATATTGAATAACTTAGTTTCTTCAAAGCAGATTTTCTGTAATATAAGGAAAGATTCTATTCGAGATCCCGATTATTTATTAATGCTTTACCCTATAATATTGAGTCATACTCGTGACGCAGTTTACAGTTCAAAAGTGTCAAATTTAGCTGGTATTTTTAGTATGGTTGAACTTTGAATTTAATTCTAATTATAATTTGCTCAGTCAAGGATCGTTGAATGCTACGTATGGATGATATTTCAATTTTCTTTATTTGTTTTAGAATTCAAGCAATGAATAGTTAGCTATGACTGAAGCAACTATCGAAAAAACAATAGAAGGGATACAAATTTTATTTTATTGAACTATACCTGATAACTGCATCTGCAACCAATTGTACGAACCCTTTGCAGAAAACATTTTTATCCGACCCAAGTATTAATAGTCAGTTATTAATAATCACTGTCTGGTCGAACGTTCCACATCACACGGTTAGAAATCGCTCCATTTCCTTTAAAAAGTTGGCAGGTCAATAAATTCCAGTAGCACATGAAACGTAAAAGAGAAACGCATCTGTAAGGAATCAAAGAAAATTATTCTCGGTTGGAAACGTCTTTTCCATGCGATCGCTTTTCTTTATTCTTCAGAACCTGTCAAGCATACCTTCTAATATAAAATATGCATTGTAAAGGATAAGTAGAATATCCTTTCCATATAAAATTCCCTCAAACAGTTATTACACTGAGTAATAAATTTGTTATAATTCTGACATAGTCTCTAGATTACATCTAGGCTTAACCCCTTTGTTTCTCTTATCACAAATTCCAATTTTAATACAGCTAATAATTGTCTTGAATATCGCCATTAAGAATGATTGGAATATCTATAATAATGGGGTGTTGGTATAATTTGCTGTCTGATTGTTATCCTACATACACTGTTGCTTGTCGTTGACATATTCATTTTGTATTTATAATAGAAACTTCATGCATATAAAATAGATGCTAAGATGAAATGTATTCTTCGAGTGCAACTATTCATTACGTTGATAGCACTGTAATTGCGCGTTCTGGGATTAATTATCATCGGTATTTTTGCGATAGTAGAACGAGGTGCACATTTATTATTCTTCTCAATTTTCCCTCTTCTCCATTTTATAGTGTTAATTACTTTGACTTTTGACCGAAATCTGTCATTAATCAGCGAGCTCTGTTCGACAGGAAGTTAAGGAAATTCCGTCAAATTATTCGTAGCGTGATTATTTATCGAATCGAAGACGAATTTAGAGCTTTCACGGTTTGCCGCACGGCAAAACTTTACGCGGTGAAATCAGCTGTAAAATAGATGCTTAATCTTCCGTGGTCGGGCAAGAAGGATTGTAATTTGCTAGTTGAAGCCGGTGCCGAGCTTGAGAACGGCTCGTTCGGATGGGGTTGATCTCTTTTTTCCTTCTTCTTCGATCTTATTGGAAAATTCCGGCTACGTGTACCATTGTGCCAAGCGAACTGAGAAAATCTGCTTCTTTTTCCTACTGCTGAAGACCTCCCCTCTTTTTCAGACCGCGAATATCCGGTTTTCTTTTTGCTGACATTTTCATCTGGAAATATTGATCAGACAGAGAAATCAAGGATTCAGGGCTGATTGCTGGTCTAGTTGATTAAAGGAACTTTAGGGGTTGAATTGCGGGGAGGTCTTTTGACGAAGGGACCTTTAATCCTTAGTAACACGCATAGTGGATGCCGGATCAAATAATAAATTCGGATGATAAATTCTTTTCTTCTTACTTGTACGTATTTATAAATAAATTCTTGGCACTCTCAATTTTAATAAGAATTCATAAAGATTCATAATTCGTCATTGGAAAATTCTTCTCCAAGGGGATGACAAGTTATTTCGTCATTAATTTTGAAGACGATCCACGTAAATTTAAATTTGACAGATTTTAAATCTTTTAATTGAATATGACGATTTAACACGTCATATTACATTTGACAGAGTACGCTTTTGATTATTTATCTTCCCACTGAAAGGGTCGAATATTATTATTTTCAAATATGTAGGTACTAATTGTTTTCATTAAACTTCAGGACATTTTACAAAGTGATTAATATAATTATTTAAAAATCCTACAGTAATTTGTGTTTGCAAAAATATGATATATGCTTCGAAAAATATTTGATGTCAATAAATTATTGTCTGCAGAATGAAATACACATTGCTTTTTCGTTTAAAGCAATGAATTGCAGATTCCTCGGCTTATTCAGAGGCAAATGTAATATAGCATTCATGGAGATATTAATTTCTCTAATAAGTAGAAATTGATTGAACCTGTAGTCAACTGAATATCGAGAATTCAATATTCATCCACATTGTTGGCTGTTTACAGGAAGAATATGAATTTATTAATATTATTGTCGACCGAGAGAAATGATTTTAATTCGTTTTACCAGTGATATTAAAGTACAATACCTACGAATATTTAATATTGCTCTGTAAAATGAAAATAGAATTCAAATATAATGAAAATGTAAAATTAGAAAAATATACGATACGAAATAGGATTAATTTAAGCTTCTGTATTCAATTTTGTAATTTCAGACATTAATTACAATTTTATCTTTTAACGTAATTGAAAGAGTTTAAATTTTCATATTAATTTCTCAAATAATTTTACAACAATGATGACGTAAATTTACATTTAATTATATTTTATAATTCAAAATTTCTGTCTTCTATAAATTAGTATAATAATTATAGAATTCGTGACTAAAGCAGAGAAACTTAGAAAATTGAAGAAGAAAATAATTAAACGTTTCGCTTTGCAGAATATTTCGTTGAAGTTGCCTTTAAGCAACCGCAAAATTGTTCAAAAGGAATCAATGAGGATCTGGACATTTTTGAGAATAAAGGTAGAGGGATTTAAGTAAATTAAGCAGGGATTCGATGTTCCTTCTTTGTGGCGAAGCTATCTCAGAATCTTAGTCGCCTCATTTCCTGGGATAGAAGGTTTCAAGTGATTTTATATTCGATTCTTGTAGGACAGGACCTTCGAATAAGAAAATTTCATTCCAGAGATTTTTAAAAAAACCTCTTATAAATCCAACCTTGATACAATTTTTTAAATCTCTGAATAAAATTAACAATCAAAGTTGATACTTATTATTAAATAATATTAAATAATCCTGTTAGTCAAGATTAGTAGTGAAATATAAAATGATTGCAGAGATTTCCAAAAATTATTTCGTTGGTTTCGAACAGTTCTTGAAATCCCGGATATTCCAGAAGTCTCTAAGGATTCGAGAAACTCACATATCCTGGAAATTCGTAGTATTTGTTAAAGGGGCTGAAGGATCAAAAGGGTCCAATAACTTCTAAATGTCGGACGTTCAGAGAATTGGAATTTTTCTTCAAACTTCGTGGACTTACTGTTCTTTTAACATAAAATTACTAAGTAGGCTGTTGATATTTGTCATAAAATATAATTTTTAAATAAATGGATTTTATATGTTGGTGGAATAATTTGAAAACGACAGTGTAATGTTTCGAAGTACAAAATTAAATTAAGATTGTGCCTCTCTCCATGGTCCGCCGTCGGAGGATTAACAAGAACGTACAGTCTTTCATGCAAGCATTTGAAATACATAATCAATAGATAATTATACATCATTCCTCTGTATATTAAATGCATCTGTATGCATGATGATAGATACTCCATGCTATTATTCAAATTCAATCATATTAAACCAGCATAGTTCGATAAAATTGATATATTTCAATTGAATAATAGTATTATTCAAGCAATTAGTCGAAGTTCTCCGCACAGATTGTTCTCATGTAAATTCGATTCCTCGACGTTTTCATTATTTTGATGGAAAGGAAACTTTTCTATCACGGTTATCCTATCTTTTTCTGTATATTCGTTTCGTTGAAAGTTCGTTCCGTTGCAAGTAGGTTAAACGTTGTTGAGCCACGAGGAAATATTAAAACAAGCCGCAAACGTATTTTAATGAAAACCACCCCTTACTGTTATGGAAGCTACTTTTTTACTGCGGTGCGAGCATCAAAGGAAAAATTCGAGATCCGTACGGATCTCCCTGTTACCCTTCAATTATGTATTCCAAAGCGAAGCAAAAGGACAAAGGATCCCGTGTCCTCCGGCCATATGGAAACGAGACTAAACGCGTGTTCCACTTGACGAAAACGCGTACTGACCTTTCGTTTATTTTTCTTTCCATCTGTGTACCCTTCATCTATTTTCCCTATCGAACCGCGAACAATTTTTCCGCAATTTCGTTTTTCACTTCTGTAGCATACCGTTTCAAAAATATCACAGATCTTGTAAACTTTATCACGTTGCTCTTTATTTCTTCCGCAACAAAGATTTTTCTTGTTGAAGAAGAGAAACAGCCCGTGGAAACGAATGTTTGAAGAATTCCTCGGACTCCTTAAATAAAGTGTTTCGTCGCGTTTCTTTTCTTATTTATTCTTTTTGATATCCTTGCTATTATTACGGGATTATTCTGAAACGAATGTCGACTTTCTTTTATTGCTCGTGGAACGAAGGGATTTGCCGTAACAATGTAATCCGTCTTATCCATGATGGATTGTACAATTGTTTCGTGCTTAGAATTCTGTAAATAATTGAATTTTTAAAGATTTATTTTTTATATTTGTAATTGTTCATCTCATATTTCATTATTTGTTGCGTCAAGAACATTTTCCTCAATAAAATCAGCTTTTAGTTAATGATTCATTACCAATTAAACAGAATTAAACATCATTATTCTGCTAATCCACTTATAACATACTTATATTTCATATTGTGCAGTTCGTTAGATATTTAATCATTGATATTATTCAATGTTCTGTTTATTAGATTATATAACTATTGAATAATCGATGGCGTGTTAATCATACTCTACATTGTTCGATCAGAAGATTACCACCTCTAAAGAGGATAATATTTCAAGTAATATTGAAATAATTAACTTCCATTTTATACCTAAAAGATTTCTTTATATAATATTATTCATTCAAGTCAATCATAGTACTAAAGAATTTACTCTGATCCATTGTTCGTTGCAATCCATCACCAGTCATTCTGTATGAAAGATATCAAAGAAAGCTTTGTCTAGTTATTTTTATGAAACCTTAAGCTTTAAATTGGTATATTATAAGCGCTATTTTACAATACTTTTATGTCATCGAATCATTGAAATCCTAAACGGTACTTGCATACCGTAAATGGAATGCCCGATGGTTTGTCTGATAATGAAACCATCGGCTTTATTCAGCTCGTTGAATGAGCGTTATGGATGGATCGTCGATGGATTAACAGTTTCGTGGAGAAATTACGAACAATGGAGAACAGTTCTCGTTAGCCGTATCAAAGGGAAACGGGATTTTTACATCGCTCGTTGAACGATCCCTCGACCGCGGTATCCATTGCCGTTAGCGTTTAAAGTGTATCGAACAGGATACGGTTCGATTTTATGAGATTTTTATGTCGTGACATTATTTCTTTCCGACTGCCGGCAACGTTACGTTAATGAAAAGCTTGTTGGCAGAAATACGCTGGATTGTGCAACGAAGTTAAATAGAGGAGAGGGTCGCATAAAATGAACGTCGCTGTGTACCTTTTGCTCGGTAGTTCGTTTGTTTTATCCGGCATTGTTCGACGCCAGGCAAACTTATTACCAACACTTTAAACAGCTCGCCTTAGTCGGCCGTGAAATATTGAAATTAATATTTATTCCCGGTTTCTGTGCAGCTCGCTGGATAATGCATGCGATTCGATGAATTAAATTCAAGGGTTGAAAATCGTATTGTTTTTTTTTATTGCTTCAGGTTTAATTACTGAATAATAATCAGAGTGCAATTGAGCGATTTTATGCCGTTGAATAACGCAGGTAATATAATTAAATACTTTGGATAAATATGGTGTGGTTAATAAATGAGGGCATGTCTGTAATGAACACATTTTGTTGAAAGAGCATTGGAGGGAAAGGGATAAATTTTTAATAATATTAACATTATATTGGCAAGATAGTAATTTGAAACTATTGTTAATAATAATTAGTTTTATCATGTCTGACTTTACTTGGCCTTTTCTACTGTAGCGAAATTCGTCTCATTCTTCAAGCATTAAACAATAAGAAATATATTTTTATTTCAGAAATTTATCTCCAAAAAGATTGTACAATACTAAAATTTCGACGTAATATGAAACAAAATTTATAATTACAAATGTTTAAAAAATACAAGATCTTACGTAAGTAACATAATACAACGAAGGCTTGATTTTCCCTAAAATATACGTCTGCTCTGTGCTTCAAAGAAATCCATCGGCTTTAATATTTCATTCGATTAATGGGAAAATGAAAGTATCCTTTTCCCCAAAGCGTGACCGTGTCGAAAAATTATCTTCTATCACGATACCGTGTCGATCGATGAACGCGAGTGAAATTCAGTATCGTGGCATGATCGAATCACCCAAACGGTTTCCACGTCGGTATAATGAACATCGAGGGCCAGGTTTTGGGGTTGCAATAATTTATCGATCTTCATCGGCTGTTTTCGTGACGAAGTTAATTGCTACGACGTGTGATGCGTACACGGGGAATATTATTATAACAACGGCTAGGCTTTAATTGGACAGCCGTTTTGATTCGGGGATTTTCCACGCATATTTGACTACTTCGATGTTGGAATAGGGTGGAAGAGTTTTGTTCTGTTTGCGTTCACGAACCGCAGAGTTCGATGAAACATTGCGGTTTCATTGTTTCGACCAACCAATTTTTCGGGCTATTTGCAGTCCGATGGCTTATGAAACAGTTATTAAAACAATATCAGATACAAATAGACTCATAGGTATCGGTGGTTTATAGATTTGAGGTTGATTGATAAAATAGAAATAGATTTTCTTTTTTTGAATCGATTTATTTTTGATGAAATAATATTTTCATGTTTCTATTTATAAAATTTCGATTTTATCCCGATCACTATTTATGCCTCGTAAATATACAACGATGTCTGCTGATGAGCTTAAATAATTCATTATATGTATGGCAGACAAAAGCGTGGCGGGTTTATCTAATTATCGTGACAAAGAAAGACAGGAATCGACTTCCGGCACGTTTTTGGCTGAAGAATGTTGTTCTATTCCTCGCTAATGACAACGCAATTATCATAATTTATTCGTTGATTAATAAAACGTGACTTAAATAGACGTTTCTATTTATCGTTGATGTTTATAGAACGCTGTCATCGATCTTTCAAAGCAGTTTTTGTTTTTAGAGACGTCAAATTTAATCATTCACCGTCGAAGAAAAATGTAGGATGAATTGCGTTGAAACTCTCGAGGAAGTTTCGAGGATTGAAATGAGATTGGAGCTTTTGATTTTAAGAAACTCGAATAGAAAAGTTTCTTTTGGAACGAGGAAGAGAAAAGGAATTTTCCTTTTTTCGTGTGTTTTCCAATCGCAAAGTAATTTCCCTGTTGGGTTTCGTTCCAAAGTTATAAGCGTAGATGTTTGAATACTTGGAATAATTGACTAGATAGGAATTTTAGCGAAGTAAAGTTCGTTTTCTATGGTAAATTGACTATCATAGTAAAGTCAATCATGTCTAATAGACAAACTTGTTATTTTCAGTTATCAATATTATTTTAGTTAATTTTATTATCTTTTCAAATATTTGACTAAATTAAACGTTTAGTGGTGATCACCGAAGTAAATTGAATTTAATTGATTTAATTTGTTTTTATTAAATGATTTGAAATTGAGATGCTAAAACTAGTTCGAAATGGAGTCATAAAATTATAGGATCACAGAATCATAGAATCATAGAATCATAGAATCATAGAATCATAGAATCATAGAATCATAGAACCATAGAATCACAGAATCATAGAATCATAGAATCACAGAATCATAGAATCATAGAACCGTAGAGCCATCGGGTTATAGGATCACAGAATCGTAGAATTATAGAGACGTGGAATCATAGGATTTTAGAATTATGGAATTATATAATCACAGACCTATAGGATTATAGAATCGTAGGCTCATAGAATCATGTAGAATCATAGAATCATGTAGAATAATCACAGTATTCCTCCAACACAAATATTTAACCTACAGCTAAGTACACCTCGCAGCATGTGTATTTTTAAGAAAATTGTTTCTCTGGATAGTTTTTCTTTTCATTTGTCACGTCTAAGCATTTACAGCAAGGCTTTCTTTTAAACCATGTTTACATTGAAAGTTTGCATTTCTGGTCGACAGAACAGCTATTGATCGGTGTTTGTTAACGCGTGCTTATTCTGCGCGAACCCTCAACCAACTAGCACGATCGAACACGAAAGTATGTATTTTAACCTGTCTATGCTATTTCGTTAAAATGATGTGTATTTTTGACTTTTCCCACTTCTTTAATGATGTGTTAATGCTTTAAATTAGAGCCTGATTTTATGATAAGAGTGCTGACTGTGAGTTTCAAAAGTGCTTTACAGGTCCATGATTTTTTAACATTTTTTAAATTTGCAATATTTTATTAAATTAAAGTTGCTTAAGATCGCACAAAAATTTTTAAATATTATTCACCAAATTTTTCCTTCCACTATTTTTCTTTTCTCACGTAAAATTCTTCACTATACTGAAGTATCGCAAAACCAACGAAATAATAATCCTTCTGCCACAGGGAATTCCACTCAAGTTTTCATTTTACCTTTACTCCTTAGCTCCCTTTCTATTTCATCGTAATACAAGGTAAAGAAGAAAGTCACATTTCATTTTTCTACTCGGGTTGCTTTCTAAAAAATGTTGTATAATTTTCTAACCACTATAGTGATTAGTCATTCACACATAGATGTTTGATTACTTAGGTGCTATAATAATTAAATCAAATTTAGTAAACTGTTGATGTTAGGCGTCTCAGCCTTAGAATTCTTCGCTTGTACCTATACCCTCGGCGAATGAAAATCTGCTACCTCGAGGCGCTTCGCTTCTAAAAGCAAGCTTTAATCGCTTCATGCGTACTTGAAGATCTGATAGGTGTGTTTGTAGAGAAAACCGTGCGATTAATTCTTTTTCGCGTACTCGATGCTGAAACGAAGAACGTGATCAGGAAAGAATCAAGAAGGATTATCGAGTGGATAAGACGTGGATAAATTTCTTTTCATATTTGTTGTCGATACAAAAATAAAAATTAGAGGAACACGAAACAACGTATTAATTTATATTTCTTAACATTTTTCTCTAAAGTAATCTAATAAAATTCTTTTTCTGTTCTTCTGAAATTCTACCTCGCAATGCATGTTGGCAAAGTGTTACCGTACAAGACCCCTATCAAAGTGCTAGAGGTTCATCTTCAAAATTCAAGCGAACGATTCGCTTCCTAAATGATTCGCCAGAAAACGCAATGCAAAATTCATGCGAAACGACAGGAAACAACGCAGGGTCCTCGGAACGAGATCGTTCGTACGTTCCCTCGATAAACTTTATCAAGAGGGTATTATTCGACTGAATTTTATCGGCGTGCATGCAATAAAACGAGACCGTACAATGTGAATCCCTGTGATGGAAAGAAGAGGGCAACGTTTGTGCTACTTGTCCCGTACCCGCATGCAACACTGTTTGACGTGCGTTGAATTTAATGCCTACGGTACCTGTATCCGGGACGAGAGTGCTACCGCCTCGTAAACTGCGTAATGCACTTAAAGCCGTGCCGACATGACGCGCGATTCTGCTGGAAATTCGTCGATTCGCCGGATACGGTGGCGAGTTGCGCGCACATCCGATCTCCAATTGCGTTAACGCGTTGTCAGAATGCGGTCTCTTCGCTCGAACGGCTGCTTCAACCCGGAGAACACCGGATCGTCAATCCACGAATCTCTTCGAAGCTGTTTGATTGACGTCCTCTCTCATAGAGAATGGTTAATGATGTTGAGAGCTATTTTCTTTGGATTTAATCCTAGGAAGACCGGAATCTTCCATTAACGATTTTACCCTTATAATCAAATCAGGCTTCTTTGAAGAAAATATCCATAGAGGGGAAATAGGAATTCTTAAAATACAATATTAATTTTAAAAGTCATTTAGACAAAAAATTATATGATTTTTAATTATCGAATATTATAAGATTCAATATGTAGCAAAGTAATATTAATTGAAATTTTCGAGTATTTGGGAAAGACTTATATATATATATGGCGCCCCCTCCGTTTCGTTGTCATTTTCCCCGGGGATTCCTAGGGGGAAGGACGGGAATTTCGGACATCAGCAATTTCCTTGGGAAAGCTTGATTTAATCGTGAGTGTAGGTATATGTAAAAATACATAATTTTTGGGGAAATATGATAATATATTTTCAATATTTTCTAACTAGCGAAGAATTTAAAATAAAAAGCAGGAAATGGTGCTCGTTTAAAAGAACTGTTAAAATATTAATAAATTGTAAATGAACAGGATGAAGAATATTATTCAATTTAAACAATTAAGAATACATTTAGATTAGCGAGTAAGGAAAGAGACATTAGAAAGAAGAAAGGTCGTTTCCACTGAAAAGGGACCGGAAATGGTTTAAGACTTAGTGGAATTATGAACCAGAACATCTTCGTTACAGTTTGAAGTAGTTAGTTTTATTTAATCTCATAATATACATAGTTGGTGTAATTTACAATTATAATAATATTTACTATCAGAATTTCACAGATAAGCACCTTTTTTTATCGCTAAAACGAGCCTATTAATGATAAAATCTTTCAGTTAAAGTGGAGAATGTTTGATACTCTGCTGCATGTTAAATACGCGAAATTTAAATCGAATCAGTGACTCAAGGCTCGTACTTAACAGTGCTTATCATCATAAAATGCCGACAATATGTTTTCGTTTATCGCGAAATTTGCATCGACGCCCAGGAAACTTCACTCTCAATCAAATTTCATTTCCTCGACGAGCCACCTTCTTAACTCGATTATGCTTTAACATCGATCGTCTCCAGCCATAATAATCGTAACAATAATCCTCCACAAAAAGATCTTCTCATTTAATGTTTGTATGTCGCCAATCTGGCGATGCAAATCCTTCGGTGATCCTTAATTTCAAAGCGGATACGCAGAGTTCTTATTGAAAAAAAAAAAAAAAAGAAAGTGAAATCCTATTCGGTTGGATTCTCTTACTTACTTTTGGTATTACTGCTCTCAGGATCTTCGTTAACCCATTCCATATGATAACATCATAAGATATTCTCCACGGCTTAAACCTTATCTGATTATATCATATTTTTTTCTTAGTTCTTATAAGACGAAAGAAAATATTCTCAAAATTCCATCAGCATTGCAGCCAGTTTCATTAAGAGTTGAAGATGCGCTGTAACGTAGAGTATCAGTGCAATCTCAGAGATTTGATGAAACTAGGTACAGTGGGGTGAAATGTTAAGGGTATTTTTATACTGAAAATTGTTTATACCTGAAATCTTCAAACTGTATTAAATATAACAAACCAAGTTGTGGAAGACTGAAAACTTAGATGATTAGATGAAATCTCTTCAGTACCTGAGGAATCGTTGCTCCAGTTATTCCTAACTTTCTCATTGTGATCGTTACTAAAGAAATATTCATAGACGAAAAATATTAGTTTATAGCATAAATTTCAGTGAAGGTTGTTTAACACCTGGTTTTATCATTTTTTTTTGGATAGTCTTAATTACCTATAATTACCTAATAAGCAATAGGAAATTGTATATCAACAGTGTAGTGATTATTTAAAATTTAAACTGAGTTTGTTGAGCCTGGAGTGGGATTATTTAAATTTTATTTTATTTATCAATCCATCTCAACCTCCCCTTATCACATATGGGGTGTATTGTCATCACGAACAGGTGTTAACACACTTTACAAATCCCCTTTTTGTCTTCATTTTTATAATTATTCAATGGAATCGAATTGACCGATAAGCCCGATGGCAGGGAACGTGTTAAAGCAGTGGGATCTAAAGGGCTTTTAGTCGGTCCGCGTAGGCGTTGAGGTCGTCTTGGCAGCTTCCTTCGTTTCAGAGGAGAGGCGATCGTGTGACGGAAGCGGTCCGCCACCGTCGGGAGGATGTTACAATTAATGCTGACCGGGACTCGTTAGCACGTTTCCTTTTTCCCTGAGTCATCCCGATGGAAGTCATCGCCGAGGAACCGACGCTCGCCGGTTAGGGACTTTTACTTGCAAACGATCGTCTGGACGTTGCTTGTCATAACGCGACCAATCTTATGGAATACTGTACGCGATACTTGTAATAAAATAAGTTTATTTTGTGAGCAATGTGGAGGTATTATTTCCTTGTTGATTTATGGTGTTCCTTTCGATAGTGTATTGTGTTGATGTTAATTGTGTTCAAGAATAATTTTAATAATCGTAAGGTAGGTTTATAAATCTTGTTTTGTATTATTTTACTTTACAGTGGTTGGACTAATGTTCAGGAATTCAATGGTTTCTTATCTTTCGAATGAAATAATTCACATTTGTAGGGAAAATTATATTAAATAATTTAACTCAAATTAATTTTGTATAAAAGTAATCTGTTCATTCTATTTTCACTTCACTTATACTCAGCATTGTTCCCAGAAAGAAGTTTCTATAATTTATCAACGTTATTGTAATTATCTTTCTTCCAATTTTACCATAGAATGATTACGTATCTTGCAGTAATTTATCAGTGTTATTATGCAGCAATGCCGTTCTCTATCTTTTCTAATGGAAGTAATAATAATGAATGGCATTGATTAAGCTGAGAAGATGAATCATAAGTAACTCGAAATCTAATATTCTACTTTTTACCTAATTTCAATGAATTTTAACCCTTTGAATTTTTCAGTAGTATGTACATTCTGGTACATCAAATCCATCATATTAAAATTAAATATAACAGAATACAAAAATTTCAAAGTTTTCCCATCACATTATTCCTTCTCGTTGGTTTTAAAATAGAATTCTTCGCCATCCATCTCGATATTACTTATCTCGGGACCTGTCATTTCACAAGAGATCCCGGCCCTTCGAGAACACTCCCTGGGGTATATTTTTTTTTAATAACCTCAGCCTCCATCGAGCGTTCGTCTTATATTAAAGAGGTATCGACGAAAAGCAGAAAGATGTTGTGGCACCCTCGTTGCAAAACAGCAAAAGCAGCTCGTACAGAAAAGAAGTATCTCAAAGATGGCGAGAAAAGGTCGGGGGTTGAAGGTGGGTGATTGGGGTCACGTAGAAGAAGAAGAAAAAAACAAGAAAGGATCGACTTGCACGTAAACAGAAAGAGAGAGACCGGTGTACCAATGAGAAGGTGTTGAAATAAAAGAAACGAAAAGTAGTTGATCGTTTCACAGTTAATTAGATCCATGTAAGTGGGTCGCGCGGCGAGTGAAATTTCACTTTATTCCAAGTGTTTGCTGCTGGCTCTTTATTTTTCTTTATTTCCTTTCGGCGGGTGTACTATCGCTGGACCACGTAATTTGCATTCGAGGAAGCGTTCTAACTCGAGCTTAAGCTGAAGCACTCTCGCCACATCCTGGACAACGCTGAGCTAGTTGAATGCGCAATTATGCGGTCATTTAGTTACTCTGAAATATGTTTGCGAAATGGTCTCGGTGCGTTTGATACTTTCCACCGGGCTTTAATGACGCCATTCTTTTCTTTTATAAACCGCGATGTGCTACTTAATTGAGATGGAAATTATTATTTTTATAAAACCTGGCTTGTGAAAGCTTTGAATTAACAAACTTGATTTTTTATTATTGTCAATAATACAAATTTTTTACTCGAATAATCTTTGAAGGCACAAAATTATTTGTGGATCATAAATGTGTAGGAGAGGGGAGAAAAATGGCGTTTCGTCTCGGGATCGTCTGCCAGACTCGTCCAGTGGGGCTAACGACAGACGATTCCTGCCCCAGACACCTATCACTGTGAGCTGTTTATCCGCGGCAGACGCTATTGTAGGCGTTTAATGGAAGGGCGGAAGGGTAAAAGGGTTGGGGGTTTCGTCTTCTTTTTTTAACAAAAATCTAGACTTCTCTCGAGTAATTAATAATTTCCTCTTTTTGCAAGCGCTCACGTAAAATGACATGGTTAATATTGTTCGTAATCCACTAGCTAATATTGACAATGTTGTTTGCAAATCACGTTACATGTCTACGAGAGCATATTAAATTCCTCGAGCGAACAAAATGACCAGGCTTTGCCGACGGTTTCCATTCTTTTCTTCGTCACAAAGAGGGTTTACCCTGTGCGCGCCTTTGCAAGTCAGAAAATTGACGTTTCAATCCTCTTTTACGAAAATTCCTTTTCCATTTGTTCCTGTCATCGTCAGATGGCATTCAAGTATTCCTTTTCTTTTGTTAGCTATTCGTGGTATTACAAGAATTCATCGTGTCACTTCTTTGCACGTATTGCATTTAATTAAATATTATCAAAAATTTTCTTTCGAATAGTCTTTGGTGACATATTAATTCTAAGTCACGAATAAACTACCAGAACTGTAGAATATTGAAGTATATTTTTAACAAAATATAGAAATTTCAGAGTTTCAAAATTTATATTGATTCCCTTCAGGCAACTATTTCAAAGGAAACTAGGAATACATGTTCAATAGTCATTCGAGGCTGCTGTTTCGTCAAACAGCAGTTCAAAACCGTTTCATGTCAAAGCTTCAAACGTGAAATACGGTGCAGCTAAAGACCGAGGCTCGTGCGTTGCTGCGCGCGTACAAAGCTAAAACTATGCCTTTAATCCTGCTGGACAATCGAAAGGGCGATTTTTCAGGATTAACAGTCCAGCAATTGCGTAGGACGACCAGATTCCCTTGGCCTGGTGTACCTGTGTTACCGATACTGATTGCTTTACGGCAATTTCACCCTCCTCTGTTACCACGCCCACCCTTCAACCCCCTCGAACGTTTGATACATCTCGTTTGATTAGACGATACTCGGGGCCAATTTGCAAAGTTACTGCAACGAGATCTTTCGAGCGAGATACGGTTTCATCAGGATTCGCTCGATGAAACAGTATACGTTGTTCATTGCCAGAAGTGTTGGTCTGAAGTTAAAATAGTGTTTCGTTGGAGAAATTGATTTCCAGAAAATTTAATCGAACTCAATGTGCATTTTGTGGAGTTCACGCGAATATTTGGTTTGTTTAACTTTCAGTTACGTTCAAAGTACTACGATACAGTTTCAAGTAATTATTTAAAATTATATTGTCAGTATAATATTTAATCTTCTGACGGCGGATCATGGAGAGAGTCCCTATTATAATTTAATTTTGTATCTCATATTATTTTCATTTCCTAAATTTTACAGTGTTACTTTTAGAATTATTCTATGAATTTGTACATTTTAATTTAGTTTGCTATTTAAGAGTTAATTTAGAATCTTCTACCTTTTCTATGCTTTCTATTGTGTGTACAAATTAATTTTGTGCCTTTAGTGCCTTCAGTGTTACGCTTTCTTAATTACTATTTTAAATTTGAATATTTTATATAATATTTTAAATAAAAATTTTAAATAACAACAAAAATTACTTCAGCAATTGAAATTACTATGACTTTCTAAAAATAAATTTTCAATGAAAAAAAGAAAAGGCACAGAAATCACTTTTACATTTTATAATTATTTAATTAAATTGTATTTTTGGTACTGTTTATTGACCCCGACAAATCAGTGTGTTATATGGAATGCGAAGTGATTACATTGGGTAATGTCGGAAGGCATTGATTTCAGTTTGCAATTTTCAAAGGTGTCAGTATCGAGAACAGCTCGTCTGATATCTCGATTTTGAGGACTGTCCCGACGTCGACTTCGATCTTCTTGTCGATGTTTCTGACAACCTTCATTCGATTGTATCCATCACACCGAATGTCTTGTCACGTTATCATCTGCGAACAGTCTGATCCAATTAAAACCACCTGATTCTCGATTTCTGTCCGTTGACGGGACAGCTTCGACGTATCATGAATTTTCATGGAGATCTCGTGTGAGACGAACTGAAAATTGTCAGCTTCTACCGTTGGGTTACTGACTTTTATAACAGACTGACTTTGGAGACGCTCTAACCACTTAATCAAATACCTTTAACACAATTATAAGAAATATTTGCGAAAAATTTGCAAAAATCTTCCTTAATCTCTTATGTCCCTATGTTCCTCGGAATTGCTAAATTTTACTTTAGGGGACACTTTCGTTTGCCATTTAGAAAACAGAAAATTTAATAATTTCGTATTCCCTAAAGGAAAGTTTAACCAACCCTTAGAATTAATATAAATGATACCCAGTTTTAGTGCAAGTGTTCATATTTTTCTGATTTCTTGGAAATGTCAGAAACGAAAATAATAATAGAAGCCTACTTTATATTGCGAGATAGCAAGGATTTCAGTAGGTTCAGTCTGTGTGTCAGAATTTTGTCTCGAAGCCAAGGTGTAAACAGGGCTTTCAAAGCGAAATATACTTTGACGAGTATGTCATAAATATACGTCGACGAACGTATATATCTTTGTCGACTGACGTGAGCCACTGTTTGAGGTCACTGGTTAAGGGTGAGACACAGTATGTCGGAGCTTTTAATTTCCTCTGGCAACCTTGAACAAAGAAATCGTAAATTTCCTCTACCTATATGTCTTACCTGGGTGTGACATCCTTGAAAGGTAAGAACAAATGAACTATTTCCATGCTGTCAGATAAAGAATGAAAGTTGTGATACATTGCTTTCGATCTTTGATCTTCGGTACCAATTTCCTATCTTGAATATCTCTTTGATGTAAAATACAATAAGAAAAGAAATAAATTGGCGTATGACTTTGCCAAGAACAAGCGAATACATAATTACTTGTTTAACAAAAATTTACTTTTTTGCAATGAAATTATGAATTAAGTTATTTAATGTTTCATAATTGATTGATTGTACAAACAAAAATTAATAAGTACAGTATCGAACAAAGTGGGCTTAATTAGGCAAAGTGATGATAAAAGGGGAAGCAGGAATTCTCAAAATCCTAATTTTGTTGATATTGATAATTATAAGAAATATTTACAAGAATATTTTTTAATTTATTTCTTATGTTTCTATGAGTTTAAAAAAAATATATAATTTATAATTATTAATAAAAATATTGCAACGTTGCATTATATTGCATTATAATGCAACGCTGTACGTAGTTCTCTTCGTTCCAAATTTTCTCACTTGTTCCTACCTAAACCAACGTCAGCTTTTACGTTTCGCCAGAAAACTATCTATTCAATGTTCGTCTCTCGCAGCTTTAGCAAGGTTGTACCTTAGGAGCGGGGTTTTGTGAATTTTTCAGCAGCCAGCACTTTGCATGAATTCGCCAGCGTGAAAGTTCAGCCGTGTTGGCTACCCTGTAATCAGTTCGCTTTCGCTCGACATTCAGAAGTAGTAAATATTTTCTTTTTTCGTTTTTATATACGTGCGAAGCAGCACGTATACTTTACGTGAAATTCCAAACGCAAGAAGCCGTCCGTCCCGAACCCCGGCATTTGCCAAACGAAATTATCGTGAAGGATCACGCAGCCTACAATTCGTAATCAGTACACGGCCGAGTTCTAACCGCGAGTCGGTTATTATTTCCGTACGTGTCCAAAAATTAAAACGAATCGGCCAAGCGTGGTGCGTAGAAGGAAGGAGAGGCAGGAATTGCCAGCCTCCTTTGATGCAATGTAAAAATATGTATCCTCAAAGGATATCGTGTCGTCTGGCAATCATTTCATGAATTCAGAAACGGGGAAAGTGGAAATAAATGGACGAATGTGTTGCCGTTAATTATGTTGTGAGGTTTCAATCATTTTCGTGCCCGTAGTCGGCAAGTATAAAGTCTTCGTTTAATATTTAAGAATAAATCTTATGCATTTAAAATTCCTTACCTGATATACTTAATTTTGTACGTTCGTATTTTTAAACTGTTAATAACAAAATCTATTTTTATGAAGATAACAATTATTGCATACCCCTAACGTTATTTTAATTTTATTCCCTATTACATTGTAATTTTGTTGCATTATAAATATAGATAAAAATAATTATATTTATGTATTGTATTATTATAAGAAAATATTTATGTCAGTAATATAGGTAGCTATGGAATTATTATAAAAATTAACCGAAATGTTTGTTTGGCTTTCAGAATGGACCATGAGGGAGCGCAGAGCGAGCTGGTAGTAGACGAGCGGTCGTCCTCTCGGCTGGTGCCTCGACGGTCATCGACGGGATCCTGCAACGTTCAATCATTCACCCTGCAGGTGTTGCGCACGGCAGGTACGAGGTCGACAGGTGCAATAATCGGGGGTGACCCGGTTGTTGCCGCCGGGGCGGCGATGCGACGATGAGCTCGCCGAGGATACTGCTATCCCTCTACACCCGACCAGAGGTTAGTAACAATATTATCCATTCTAATTGAGTTCCCTATTCGTACAACTGCTAATGAATTATTTAATTAACTGTTTCTATTTTGGAGAAATGTTTGCTTCGAAAATTATCCAATGTAACTTCTGTTAGGGAGTTTTGATAATTAATATTATTCAGCGTTTCTAAATGAATTTTGAAAAGCTGGATCAATTAAAAATAAATTACGCGATATGATATATTGTAAGAATATGTAATTGGTTAGACAGTTAATTAATTTTACAGAAGTTGTTAAACGAAATTATAATATTGATCGAGGTAATGTTGTACAAATTTATTCTAATTTTTTTTATCACAAAATCATAGATCTTGTTATTCTGAATTTTTATTCAATTATAATTATCCAAATCAATTATCCTCCACTTCGTCGTGTACTGAATCTTTTTGAGTTTATGTTAATTTCCTGGATCTTTGTCCCGATGTTTGTCGGTCACCATTGACAAAACTCCCATGGCGTTCGACGTGTTAATTATTTGACCGATTTAAATTAGTAGGGTCAGCCAGTGGTGACCGAGCAAAGGTGTTAAGTAAGAAAGTCGAAAGTCTTAGGAAAGTCGAATAGTTGATCAAGAATCTGCCGGATGTTTTCGCAGCCCCGAGTAGTAGCAAGGCCGGGTCGCCTCGCAAGCTGTCACAAGGTCGTGTACAGAGGTGCGGAAGCCGGTTCAAGGCCGAAATTAGTTGCTTGGCCATGGACCTCGAGGCGAGGAATGGGACTGGTGGCAACGACGAGGAATACACGAATATTTACTTCATCGTTGGCGGTCGCAGGGAGAAGGCCACCTACAAAGCGGATCAGGTCACGGACATGGAGCTTAAGGGCAAGTTCATTTAATTAATTGCTCCTGTTGATTGAAGACGAATGATAATCGATGTCGTATGATTCGTCTATTTTCTTTTATCAATGAAGGTCAATGTTACGTAACGTTTAGGATGATACGTGATGATCAGTATCGAACAAATTTCAATTTTTTGTTGTGTAACAATTAATTAATCAATTTAACTTATTAACTGAATAACTGAATGTTGTTTGTGCAAGGTAACAAGTGGAAAGTTTAATTTTTAAAAATGAAACACTCGTGTACTGAGTAATCATAATTACAGTGTCTGACTACATATGGTTCTTTCTACTGTAGCAAACAACGTTTTAATTAATTTTCCCTAGTGAAAATTATTCAATTAAAAACGAAGGGAATAAATGGCCTTTCAAGTTAAATTATAATTAACTGCTTAACCCTTTAGTTTACGTTTTAACCCTTCCCAAAATAATCTACTTTTATACTTGTTAATTTGATGTAGGCTGTTTAATAGTTGCAATACAATGGTTATTGATCTGTGAAAGTTGAGTAATGAAAAGGCTATACCATTTCGATAAAACGATAAGATGACCCATTTGATTAGCCTGGTAATAAAGTAATTTTGCCACCTATTTTATTTGGGTCTATTTTTATTTTGGTATAATTGTTCAAAACTTGAGTTCATCAAACAAATATCATTCTCTGTAGAAGTAGAAATTTTAAATGAACCTTCAAAATCTTTCACTCTCACTTAAAATATTTTTTTTAAAGTTTCATAAACATTTTTAATAACATTTATATCATTAATTCCTGGGAAATACATAATATTTAAAGAAATAGTATAAAATTTGGGAAATAAAAATAATAGTAGGTTATAAAATTAAATTTAAATTATCATTGCCTCGGTGCTCCATTAACTGAGAATCAATTATTTAAATATTTCATTTATTATATTTTGGTAAAATTTAATTATCACCCAATTAAGCGAAATAAAGACGATCTATTACCAGTCCATCAGCTCAAATGTGAATGACAAGAAATGCTAATATTTCACCAGAATCGTTCTTTCAAAAAGGTAAAGAATTTTGAAAATTCCATTAAAAAGGTTATCGAATGAAAAGTTGTCCGCCTGTAACTGGAACGGTATTATCGATCGCTTAAAATCGAAAGGACGAGAGGAATCGTAACGAGTGCTGTCATCGTGAACGGAGTAGCTTCTTTTAAAAGCATTCCAAGACGTTCAAATGTTTCGATCGCGATCGGTTTGCTCTTACCGATTGGATCTTTTCATTCGAAGACATCTATTGAATCGGTCGTCCTCTCGATAAAGATTGAGATTGCTCGAATGCCCTATGCAGTTCGCGAAGCATTCGATATTCCTCGAATCCGTTCAATTATTGATCGTTTCTGCCAATCCAACGAACCTAAGCAATCTTGAACGAAATCTTTCCTTTGCACCCTTTCTTTTTGCGCCCTCATGGACGATACGAGAGGGTCGGTAAGCACTACCGAAATTATGTTTGCACACACATCGAACTGTGACCTATCGACCGGACGAGACCTTCCGAAAGTAACCTTCGAGGGTCTGACTTGCCAATCAACCGTGTTTCACCCTCCTGTACGTCAGACGACAGAGTAAACAGGGATTTATGTCCGCGTAGGTGCTTCAGTCAATACATCAGTAGATTTTTCGGCAGGCCATTCAAGAGCTTTCCCAATTGTCCATCCTTTATTCTTTTCGATTCTTTTTTCTATGATGTAATTTAACTCGTTCGATCTAACCTTTCTCTATTTGGATTTTGCTCTCTTTTTCTTTTATTGCCTCACTCAAGATTATTTTGCACGTTGCTATGTTGTTTATTGTCATTCTTGATAATTTTTTAGAGGCCTATTGTTCCCCACTCTTACTATCACTAATACTATTTACACATACCCAACACCCTCTTTTGAAAATGTTATATTATGTCTGACTTCATCTTTTGCCCCTGAGTCATCTTGCTAGCTACCTTTTCAGTGTAGCATTCGTTAAGTTTTCGTTTCTCAGGAATTTTGTCTCCTATAATCCCAAAAGTTATCAAGAGTCTACTATAGTTGCCAATCAAAAATACAGGGTGTCCTAGAGAGAGTGATAATCCATTGGAGGGGTGGTTGTTGAGGTGAATTTGAACAATTTTTTCCTTTGTCAAAATGTTGGTTAAGTCAACATGATATTGTCTTGCAGAGGGCTAGAAACATTCATTAGGACAAAGATGTCCTGTCAGGTTCGAAAGGGTTAATAAGTTCATTATGGACCCGCAAATCTGCATTAACTATGATTTTAACCCATAAGTTTCAGTTAAAATATATATATCTTTTTATTTTGACACTTTTCAATGTGTATTATTTGTTTTCGTTTAAATTCAAGTTTGTTAAATTCATTCAATGTATCGTAACTATTCGCTTGTTTGTTGGATATCGAATTTATTTACAACCGTCCGATAAATGTGTTATCGAAAAGTTTTTTTGTAGCGTTTTTTTATAGCTGTTGATTTTTTAGGGATGTATAACAGAGTTTTCGTTTTTGATTTGTTCATCTAGATTTATATTGTTGAATTGATTGGTAGTCTGTGTGCGGTTATTTTAAACATTTATTTATATTTTAAAATATAAAAATACCAAATTTGTTTGCATTGTTTGAGGGATACGTTAAGAAAAACATTTATGAATAATTTTTAATAAAATATCTGTTTTCTAAAAGGTTTTTATAATGGTTTATGTTTTAAGCGAAAATATCTTTAAACACTTCTGAACTTCATTCTGTTTCTGAGTTTTTACATTATGAAAATGGTAACAACAAAGGTGAAATTTTTTTCTATTTTAATAGAACGCTGTGAAGGAAAGTTTCGAAATTAGGTCTTTGAGACCGGTATTACATAAAACAAGAAATATATAAAATTTTTCGACTTTTTTCCCCTATATTATTCTTCTTGAATACTGTGCTTTCAGTTTGCTGCAATATTCAGTAGCTGGAAAAAGCTTTTAGAAAACGCGTCAACTTCCAAGAATATGTAAGAATGTTTTTCGATAAAGGGTTCCTTGAATCGTGTAAGTATAGAATTTCACGAGTAAAAATTGATGTTTAAAGAGTATGTACAAAGAAACTGAAATTCTTTGTGTCTAATATTAAATTTTTGCACGTTGTTGGAATTATTTGAAGAAAGCAGCTATTTTGCAATATAAAATTTCTGGATATTCTTCACAAAAAGTGTTGAGAGAATCAGTAGTGACCGATGCTTCAAGTTTAATTCAATCGAATAATTAAGAGAAGAAAAGGGAAGCTATTAATAATTTTGGTATTCTATTGATACTTTTAATAAGTAGAGTTTCAGTTTATTACACTGTTAATTTTCACCTTGACATTCAAAGTATTAACTTATGAAAATTGCTTCTTTGAATGTCTGATAATCGGTACTCGTATTCACGTTCCAAACGACACGCGTCTGACCATCGGTGTTTCATACTACTTGAACTGGCTTGAAGTGTAGTCATACACAGTCGTGCTCACTGTCATGATATCTAGAGTTGCCTGTAGAATCTACAAAAGCCGAAAAATTTGCATAAAGAATCTCAGAATATATAAACATTAAATATTTATAAACGTTAATCCAACCTTAACTGAAATTCATTGGCATATAAATGTGATGAAGATAAATAATTTTACTAAAATTATCATTTAAGTTAAAATCATTATTTTTTTATTAGGTGTGTAGGATTTTTGTTTTCCATCGACCTGTCGATGCATTTTACCGCTCGTTTTCCCACAGTTACTAGCTCTACCTAACATCATTAATTAAGCCTCGTTTCGTCGTTGTTTATTTGGAACCGTTTACTAGTAATTGCCGCGTTATTTGTTTGGAGCAGCGATTTCACGTCAAAGTGCATCGCGTAATTAGGATGATAATGGTGTTACAATTTATGCAACCTCGCCGGTTAGTTAACGGAAATTGCTTCGCCGCCAATGTCATTACGAGGGACGTTACAAAGGGGCCACCTGTGCACAAACGAGGGATCGCGAGATGTAGCAAATAAGTATCTGTCAAGTATAAAATTGTACGACTTCGTTCTCAATGATTTATTTCGAAAGTTACCTCAAAATGTTTCTTTTGCATTAGAGTGGATTTGAATCTTCTGTTTCGTATTAACCTTAATAACACACTTATTTTATATTTAACGGATGGATTAAGGTACTATAAGAACGATTGCAAAATAAAAGAAAAAATTACTTTTGTAATTCAATGTAAGATATCATAAACTTAGATTAGAGAATTAGATCATTATGTTTTTGGGGGAAAATTTCAAAATTTACTGGAGGTCTCATTGAAAAATAGAAGGTTGAAAAAAAGTTATTAATCTAAACGCATAAAGTCACGATTTGATGGCATAAAAGTAATGCAAAATAGCACTTATAGTACATCAACTTGAAGCTTGAAGCCTGATGAAAATGGCTACATAAATTTTTCATCATTGTTCCTGATATAAAATGGCTGGTTGCCAGTTACAGAAAACAATGACCAGTTGAGCCATTGTTTCTTCCAATGAAGAAACTGCCATTTTGTATCAGGAATATTGATGAATCGTTTAAGTAGTCATTCTCATCAAATCTTAAGCTTTAGATTAATATGCCATAAGTGCTATTTTGCAGTACTTTTATATCAGCAAATCAAGATCTAACATTTTCTATGCTTTGAAATTAATCATTTACTATGCAACAACCCTTAACTACGAATTAGAAAAAAATTGAAGCACGAAAATGATAACATTTATAACCACGTGACAATAACATATTTGAGTTATTCAAAACGAATATACTTCATCCATAGGGTAGTTCATCCAGTGATTTGTAAAATAATTTCAGCGTAAGCCTGTCTCTGAAATCAATTTCGGCCACGGTTGAAATCCCTTTAATCCTGGCATCTCTTTCCATTCAATTTCATCGAAATCCATCTAATTGAGATCTCATTTTCATTCCAATGGAATTGAGTCACATAGATGGTTATCGTTTCCACCCTTCGCGTTGACGATTCACGAGCTCTCAGCCACCCCATCGTCCAACTTTCAACCCCAGTGCACGTAATATGCTTTTCGTCCGTCTGTTCTCGTCCTTTTGTCATACTTTCGCCATCTTCATACGAGAGTTCACGTGCCGTAGTTATAATATTCTCTCTGGTTAATTAGAAAGCTTTTGTATAAGCTGCTGGTACTGTCTGAAACTATGCCAATGAGGTCTTAATAAGAATCGATATTGCTCGTGGATAAATTGACCTCTTAGTGTCTAGCTAGCTTGTCTACTATCGTCAAACTTTCAATATTTTTACAATATTTTTTAAAAGTAGTAAGGTGTATATTTCTATTTTTAATTATCAATTTACCTAATATTTAATTGTCAGGTTGTGAAGAATTATTTATAGGTCTTACGTAAAATCCAGGTGTATAAAAATAAAATTGAAGTATTTATTGTAAAAGATAAGATTCCAAATTAAACCATTCGATCGAGTGAACGAATCGTTAATGACATAGTTAATTGCTTCGTTATATAGGTCGTACAAATTAGCGGTCGAATAGCTAGTATCGTAATGTCGATTGCTGTGTAATTACCAGGGGACCAAATTATTCCTTTATCGATAGTACAATTCATTCACACTATTGAATTCAATAAGTAATTATCTCGCGTTATACTCGGACAATATCAATACCTTGAATTCGATAAAAATATATAAAAAAGAATATGAGATCCCTATTAATGCATTAATAGATTTTTAATACCCATTTAATTAGCTACTGACGGTTAAACAAAATTAATGAAATTTAGATGTACTATTGTTAAAGAGGACCTTAATATCCTGAATTTTTAAGTACCTGCTATTTTAATTATAAAGTAATAATACGTATTTATTTAACAGTTGATTGCATTGATGGTCATCAGTGATCAATTAAATAATTATTAAATAAAAAATGAAAGTAGGTTCTCAGCACTATTATTATTTTATTAAAAATTAAAATTATCGTGTGGGAAAATAGACATTGACTAGATACATATAGACAGAAATTCGATCTCACCTACACATAGGATCATGAAGGGTTAACTTTAGATTACTAATCCTTGCACACAATAATTAAGTGCTTTTGACATCAAAACTAATCATGCCCAGGGGTCATTATTTTGCCATGTGCAGTACCAAGCATCGTAAGCTTCCCCAATGCAAAGGGTGTTATTAATGGTAAATGGGCTTTACCATCAAAACTTCAAAAATTATAAAAATAATTCTTTTTAAATTTTGTATAATAATTTCAATTAATGTTAGCAATACGTTTTGTTGAAAATATGTCAAAATTTTCACTTTAAATATTGAAAAACTAATATCAACATATGTCTTGAAACAGTTTAGAGTGAACGTAACCAGTTTTGAAATTACACCCCTCAATTATAACGAACAAGTTTTCTGTCTCTTCACCCGTATTCTTAATAATTTTCTCAAACAACTCAATTCTGGTAGCTTGTGAACTTGTCTTTTCCGTCCATTACTCTGAGGAAATTCATTTGCTCGCGTCAGTGTCCACTCGTTAGCAAAATTTCTCGACCATGTTGCACACTGAGGATAACGAGAGCAGGTTTTCCAACGGGCATGGGGATTCGTCTGAAATATAGAGTTTCACCTCTGCATTTCCATCCTCTTTTGTACAAGCTGAACCCGTGCACGCGCGCATAGATAATGCCGGGTAATTAGCGCTTTGCATTATCGTTCCGTTCCAGGAAACATTCCGGTGCATTTCTTTCCAGCCGTTTATCCGATTACGATCTCGTCTATTTAGCATGAAACGTGGCTCGTTCGCGCGAACACGCGTGTAATTATCGAGCGATGTATCTCCTGTGTATCTGAACGATCCTTCTTCCGGTGTACGATACACGGGGTTATATTAAATTGAAACACGATTGTTTACGTAACGCGATATCCTGCAATCCACGTTAATGTAATACGCATTTGGCTGAGGATAATAGTGATTTGTCGATGTTAATATAATTTTCGTAGATTAAGAAGGCTGGAATTCTCATATTCTGATTTTCAGAAAATTTTTTTACTTTTCTCAATTTCTTTACTCATCATGAAAAGATGGGAATTTTTTGTTCAATGATGAGTACTCGTCATGGAGAAAAGAAAATCACTTTATTAGTAAAATTTAGTAATTTCAACACATTTTAGCAAGTAAATTAAGCACACGTGTTGCACATTTTTCAAATTAAGTAAAACATTTAAAGGATCAGAAATAAATGTGGCGATCTTAATTAAGTCATGACGTATATGTAATTTTAATTATCATGTTTATTTAAAAAATATATTTTTATCACTTAGAAATAAGTCCCCAAGAATCTGGTATCTATTATTTATGTTGACAAAGATTGTCTAACTTCTTGACATGAATATTTTTCATTCTCATTCACCTGTCAAGCATTTTTCTTTTGCCTCGTTCCGCGGATTTCCGTTTCTTTAGCCAGTGTGGCGAATAATTGCTACCTTTCACCGGAGAATCATGACGTCCGACCATCTTGAGTCCTTACTTTATTTCTTGGAAATTAGACTCGTTCCGGCAAACGAGTCATAAATATAATCATGGCGTTTAATTATGACGGGATCGGAGAGATTTATGCGCCCGCGGAAATCGTCACGGTGAATATTGTTCGCGCATTAATTAAAGCGAGTAAAGGTGAAAGAATAGGGAAGTGAGTTTTTCATTTCGATTTTCAAGTCGTACTTGCCATGTCAGGATTATTTCGTTATTGTACATCATTCAGGTTGAATTGGAAGTTCAATATTTAATAATTTCTTAATGTAACATTAAATCTATCGACCTTTATCAAAGGTACATACTAGAGGAATACAATATTGTTATTTGATTGTGTTCAAAATTAATGAAAATTTAAACAGTACACCAAAGTTAATTTGTTTCATTTATTCATGATAATTTTTCGATAAGTATATTTATAATTCACTTTACTAATATTATAAAGGAAAGCTGTGTTAATTTTTTAAGTAAAGTTCCATTTATTCCTGATAATTATCTAAGAAACACATTACTTCATCAAAGAACTTTCTTTATTTAAAAATTAAATCCAATAAATCAAAAAAGTAGAAAATTGCAATTATCAATTTAGATAGTTTATCCTAAACACCTACATATAGAAATGCCTGCTTTTGCTATGAAAAAGTAACTCGAAATGAAATAAATAAATACCCGAAACACTTTCAAAGTTCAGATAGTGATGAATGGTAAAAGTTTACCTAAAGCCTTTATCCTGGAGGCTGTGGGTATAAATTCTTTCCAACTTTTTCATGAAATTTTCATTCTCAATCCCCCGTTCAAGTTCACTTTCATGAATATTATTCAACCACATGAATGCATTCAAGTTTCGTTTCAAGTAACAACTCCTGTAAAATTGTTGATTGAAATTTCTCGTTATCAGAGATTCGAAGGGCACGGAGGATGTAGTTAATCCGTCCACAGGTTTATTTTCTAATTCGACGACGGACGATAAAAATAATAGTAGCCATCGGGGAACTGTCGAGCGATGCTTTCCGACCGCAATGGCTTCCTACACCTCGTACCAATGATATTGGCCTCAACAAAATAATGAATAAATTGAGCGTGGGTCACAATAAAAATATAATCGTCCGCCGTACATCCATGATTCACGTTTCATTATCCTATTAGAGCCAATGGACGGTCGGAAGATAGCTCTCCCCCTTCTTTCGTTCTGTATATGTGCCACCACGTTCGTCTCGTTTCGTTACGGAGCCGCGTCGTGTGAGCCAGGACAAACCAGCCGCAAGATCGCAAACCTCTCGCGCAAGCGGACGAGCGAAGAGAGAAGGTAGGAAGACCAACTTTGATTTCAACGGATAACTATAAACACCTTCGATCCCGAACCGACAACCGGCCGAGCATGGCAGCGAATAAAACAGAACGCATAAATTATTAGGTCGTTAACTGATAAGGAAAGCCTTTCCACACGACAATTCGAATTTTAATGCGAATTTCGGAAATTATAGAGGGGATCGTGTTATCCAAGGAATGCTTTCTTTTGTTCTTCGATCGGACCTTAATCGGAGGGGTGAAATCATCCCTAAAAATTTGCAGAATTTTTCATGTTTTTCTTCTTCTGCAGTTTCATGGATCTTCTAATATAATTCATTTTTTCTATTAATAGCTTATAAAAAATTTGAAAAACTTTAAGGGATGATTTACCCCTTCTGAGTCAAAATCATTTCTTGATTAACTCGATACTCTATAAAGATTCATTGGAATAAGAATTTTCCAGTTGGGCGGCTTTCCTTGTAAATTATGTAAATTTTTCTTATTCCTTCGACAAAAGGTAGATTTCATGAAAAGAAAATATGTAGATTTTTGAAATTTCTAGGGTTGAAAAGCGGCACTGAACAACGTAATCCATTGCATGTGGTACATTGACACTCTTAAACAGATTTTCGTACGTCCCTGACCCCAAGTTTTAAATCCTTATCTCCCCATATACTCCTGAATTGCTGTTTTGGCAATTGAATTACGTGTACTCTTACGCCTGAGCAATTTTACCATCTCTCTAAATCAGCGCCTCTCTCCTCTATGAGGTAATATGACATCACCGGGATCGAAGGTGTTAAGTTATATTTTCAATGCAAGCTCGTTAAACCTATCCTGGATTTGCGAAACGGAATTTAAAGAGATTCCGACGTCTGTATAGAAACTAAATCACTCTCTCTTTCGACGTGTAAAAAAAAAAAAAAATGCCGATGCATCAGAAATTGTTCAGCGGTGAAAACTGCAACGGGCGAGACCGTGAAATTGGAAAGCACGGTCTATTGTTGGGTTAATTGATTTAAAGGGGACAGAACGAACCCTGAGCTGTGATGGAGTTAGCAGCGACCTAATTAAAAGTAACTAACTTACAAAACCAATACAGAGTGTTACATAAAAGAAACTGAAATTACAGTGTAAAAGAGCTGTTCCAGCGAATTTGAAACATTTTTTTTTAATAAATAAAAATCACAGGGGTAGAGGGTTAATCTCACACCTCGTATTAAATTTTTATTCTTTTACTTTCTAATGTTTGTGTATTGGCTTCGTGTCTTTATAATCTATAAATAAATAAATAATTCCGAATGGATTTCTCCATGACGCAACGGGCCCGATGCCGACATTAATTCTAGTTCAAAGGTTCGAAACGACCGAACGATTGATCGTGTGTACGAGTACGCGCGTGTGTGTGTGTGAACTTAGAGGCAGGTTCCACGGCGATTCTACGAACCCGCCACCCACCCTTCTGTTCAATTAAAAGAGTTTACTCGGCAAACGATTGCGCATGCCGCATTCAATGAAAGTCGTCGGCTCGTCGATTTTTATAGCTTGTCGACCGACACCGTCTCCACCTTTTGATCACCGCTCACCTCCCGATTCTAATTTAGGACTCTATTATTCCACGTTCGATGAAGAGAAAAAAAAAGGGTTCTTTCCCTTCTCGAAATCGATGTTGCTTGTCCACCCTCTAATGTTTACCGTGGCGATTTCAATGAATGTAATTGGCGATCCTTCGCGACAATTGGTCGGACAATTTTTCCACGAACAATGCCAGTCGTAATTCGCAACGTTGCTCGGATAGTCGCGAACAAGAGCGGAGGGATCATTTTTCGAAGGTCTCGTGTAAAGTTGTAGTTCCCAGGGAAAAGCGTGAAGGCAACGATAAGCGATCGTGGTTGTTTCTTGAAGAGAGGTTGTTGATCTTATCGGGTTTTTGCTTCTTTACTGCAGTGTTTACGGTGACGCGTATCCACCCACACCTGTAATAATAGTGTCTGCTCATTTGATAGCTCAGAGCTGGGGAAGGGTGTGTCTGGTGCTCTTTTTATTGCTTCCACTGCCATGAATTTCGAGGTGACTTAATCGTGTTCGAAACTGTTTCTCTGTCCGTAATTGATGCAACAACGAAACAAATGTTTTAATGTTGGACGTAATAAGGGTGAAAAAAGAGGTGAAGGTGTTTGGTGTTTTATAAATTCTGATGCTGTGTTTGAAAATGAGTGATCATGTGGAAGGTAGGTAATCAATAGAGGTGTGCGAGAAGTCGAAAATATTAGGTCAGGCCGGGTTGGGTCTGTATTATTCGAATCAGCTCGACTTGACTCGATTCCGTTCAACTCAGCTTAACTTGGTTCGACTTGGTCAGGTTAGGTTAGGTCGCCTCGGCTTGATTCGGTTCGGGTCGGATCTGGTCGGGTTGCATATCTATACTTTCGAGTACCCGACCCGTGCCGACCTAACTCGAATAATTCAGCCTCCACTAGAGCATCGGGTACCCGAAATTTTCGGGTCCTCGCACACCCCCACTAATTAATAAAATAAGATGTTTTGAGAACCTTGACAATAAAATATCTATTATAATTTTATAAGCTAGAGAAAGATCATATTTTAAAATTTATATTATAAAACCTGAAATTTAAGCATTGAGAAATTTACATCGAATGATAATTAAAAAGCAATTCACAGAAGTCCTATCAATCTAGTCACGAAATTTTCCAAACTGAACACGATCCTCCGTTCCATCAATTCTAACGTAATCAGTAACCGATAAACCTTCCATCGTTTCGTATGAATCACCCATTTGAGTTTCAAACTCTTGTCCTAACTCCCTTCGTTTTATGGGCGCGTGGGAGATATTCAAGATCGCGTTGAACGGTGATGTTATCGCGTAAATCTGTGAAAAGGGCAAGAATGGGAACCGTAAGTTCTTCCATGGAGGGGCGAAAATTCGACGACAAGCTCGTAAAATTGTAAACGCTTTAATAAAAAGGCAGACGTATGAATATTATGGTCGACTTCTTTCAAATATTCCAATCGGCAAACATCGAACGTTTAATTTACCAATAAATGAAAAACAGTGTTTTCGATAATCAATATTTGCTCAGAATCTTTCATTATGTTCTACTTTTTCTCATAGAGTTTTCCAGGATGGGTGCGTTGCAAATATTGTTCGCGCCACGCTATGAACAATTTCACTTTAATTAGCGGCCCCCATTCAAATGCACGCGTGGGCGTGGGTACGCGAGTTGCACTCGTGCCGTGTTCCCTGTGCACTTCTTGTTCTGCGTAGCTCGTCATGCAGATACAACGGGTGTTCAGAAAGTTCATGAATACTGGAACGATGCGATGCTGGAATTTTCCTTTTGCCCAGCAAGAGCATTCCTTTCCCTTCATAGGTTTCACTAAGAAACGTGTTCGTAATACGAACAGGGCTGAAAGCTTTATTGTCGTGCTGAATTGTGTATTGTATGAAATGCTTGATGGAATTGAAGAGATTTTTTTCAAAGATTTATTAAATACCATTTACCACTATTCAGAACTTCTTTTTTTCCATTTGTAATTCAACTAGATTACATTCCTAAAGGGATGTTTTATGAACTGTTATAAAATTAATACAAATACTCGTGATTTCGAATATTTTGTATCGTCATTCATGCGAAATTAAATACGAAAGAGAAGATAAAATATGGAATCGTAAATAAATACTCTGGTCTTCTTGAATTTTCCAATTTTATTAAAAAACTTCTGCCTCCCCGTTTACCAACTAACTCCATTAAATCTGATGGGCGGCCCGTTTCATCCGTTTCCATTGTGAAAAATGCTGCTTCTGGAAATAAAATATTTCGGTTGCACTCGTTGTTCAAATACGATTCCACAAATTCAAAACTAGAAAATTTAATTAAATACAGTTGATCTCATATTTTTAAGCGCGTTAATTCGAGAAAAAAGATCGTCTATCGTTTATGGGAAAAGAAGGAAGGAGAAATATCAACAGCTGAATTTTATAAATGATCACTATGTGACGTACCCTGGTAAAGTCATTTTTCACGCAAAATGATGAATCTTCTCGCAGAATACCGAGGTGTCCCAGCTTATGTTCCAGCCGAATCGATATCACGAACGACGGGATACTTTTATCCTTCTTTCTGTTTTTCAAGCATCAGACGGATACCATTAACGTGTTCCTTCTTCTACAGCCACGACGTGAAAGCCGCGCGAATTTCTCCTTTTTCAGCTCCTTTAGATTAGAAGCTAGAGCCTGATTCAGTTCTCTACACTTTTTCAACTTTTTCTATCTTCTCTGATAGTTTGTTACACGAGTGATCCTTGTTGACATTGTAAAGTGTCTTCGTTTAATTATTAATTATTAAAATTTTTAACAAAATTAGATTGTTGCTTTTAAAATTAGCGAATGTTATACGAATTACCGCGAACACAAAATTAATTTTAAAATAATGAATTTGAAAAAATTGAATTATTTACAGATTAAAATTGGAGGAAAATTTAAAAGACTATCGATAGTAGAGATTCGTTTTTGAGAATTGAAAATTTCGGGTACCCGTTACTCGGGTCAGGTCGAGCGAGGTTTTCGCGATCCTCTAATCGACACTAAATTTTCCTTATTCACAAATAAAATCATTTTGGGTCGCGTGTATATTGTTGGCGGATAAAGGGTTGAGTTACTAAACCGATTATCTTTCTCCGTCTACAGATTGCGGCAATTATTATTCAGTTAAACCGGTTATTCGATAATTCGTTGCTTATTATTTACAGCTCTCGTATAAAGCTACGAATCGGTTTATTGCAAGTATAAATCTACATTAGAACTCGAACACCTACAAAGGCGATGATTAATTATTATTGAGATCAGGTTCACGCTACCATTACTCATTGGGAAACGTGTTAATCCCCTATAATACAACACCATGAATATTTTCCAATCTCTTTTCTGTAGCATTCATCAGCGTTTCGTTAAATGGCTCGTTTACGGTCTTTGAAGGCAGTGTCCTAAAAGCGGACACACTGTGTACATTGCGGTTGTTAAATGGTAATTTCATATGACACGGGATTTATTCGCCAGTTGGCTCGCTGTTAGTTGATCGAGAGACTAGTAAGTTTGCCTGACGCTGAATTTATGGAATTCATCCTGAGCATAATTCAGAATGAGTCGTGGAATCTGCTTTATCAGTTTTCATCTCTGTTTCTTGTTCCCTCGAGATTACTACCTTTTAACGTAATACGGATGAAAGTTATTTAATCACACGAATATTAAACTGTCTGAATATGTGAAGAAATACGAGGCAGGAAATGTGGTTATTATTACATGCACAAGTTTTGGTAATATTTGTAATACTGGCATAAAAGGGTTCTGAAAATATTTATATTGTATGATATAAAAGGGTACCAAAAATATTTTTATTACCTATATGTAAGGTTTTTGATTGTGTCTATATTATTGACGTAAAAAGGCTTTGATATTATATGAATATTATATTGTATGTACTATAAAAGAGGCCTGGTAATATTGGCATGATTGATGTAAAAAGGTTTCAATAATTTTTTTATGATTGACTGATGATCTATTTTATTCAAATTGAATGTAATTTAATAAAAAAGAAAAAACAGGTAAATATTAACCCTCGGAAAGGAGATATTTTGGGGTATGGTTATTTTCAATTATTATGATATGGGTTTGAAGGTAGAATTATATAGAAATTTTTCAATATACTTTTTAACAAATAAAATTTCTGTACTTTTCATATTTTATTTTTGGTACTTCGCATCTATTTTAGTGCCTGGATCGAAATGGCCTTGTAATAGCAGTGGGAGGGTTGAAAGCTTAATGTGAAAAATTAAATAATCACCTAATAATTATTATAACAATATGCCTTACAACATACATAGTGAACGTGTTAATATTGTAAGGTATTCATACTGTCGTGAAATCTTTTTTCTTGAATCCTTGAAAATTTCCCGCATACCATAAGCGAATCATTTTGCATTTATCTATAAATTCTACCTTCGACTTTATTCATTTTCCACCTCCTATGTTTCTCAATCTTTCCCTCTTCCCGAAGTTGCAAATGCAAAACGAGCAGTAGGTACCTACCCAGATGTTCCTCTAAATCATCGAAGTCCAAGACAGGTTTGCTGGCTTGTTTTCAAACGGCGTACAAGAGGTCTATACTTACATTTTCCGTTTCATCCTTCAATAGACCATGATTCTACTATGTATAAGTGGTGATGTTGAATATTTTCCCGTTGCAAATAAAAACGCACGAGTTACGATTGTCATTGCCGACATTCTATACCCACGTGGCCGTAATTGCAACGGCATAATTCACGCGTAACCGACCGTTCGCTTTGATTATGAATAAAACATACACTTATAAAATGACGTTCTCGCGAGCGTGTTACGCTCGATATCACCGAAAGGATACACGCTCCGGGCCGTGGCATTTGAATAATGAATTCATGGTCAAATGAACGAACTCTTTTTTCCACGGACCTCTGCGATGTCGTTTGTTTTCATCGAAGGTTGCAACGACGATGCTAGAAATGATAGTTTGACAGAAAAGATCATCAATCTTACGAGTTTAATTTAATTCTGATCTAATTAGAGCAAAGACGTTGAACTCACACAAAAATTTAATTATGATAACCTACCATTGATTAAAAGCTCTATTTTTTATGCTATTTACGTTGTTATTGTGTTTTTGCAATGAAATAATGGAGAAAAGAAAATACAATTAATTCTGATTTTGTTTGAAATAACTGTGTATTTGATTTTTCTCTGTCTTTAGTATTTATCCTGCAGTACTCGATTTTGCAAATTACTGAAACGTTTTATTTCTCCCAGAATTTGCATATATAGATGCATCGGATTTTACACGTTTCATTAACGTGCCATTAAAATTGCAAATACCAAGGCATGGAAGATATCGTTTTCCGAAAAACGCCGCGAAATGGTCCGATATTAATACGATTCAACGCCGAATGATATTGAATTTCACCCAATATTGGATCCATTAACCAAATATTGATATCGTACCCGGCAGAAATCTGGCAAAATCTGCAGAAAATTGTAGTTTAAAATCAAAACAAAGAAAGGAATCTGTTTTCTGGATGTAATTATAGACCCAATATAGACCCAAACTTGCAAAACATATACAAAGATATTAACATACATTTAAATGTACATATAATTTTTAAACGAAAAGGTATCATATATTGGAAAAATAATTTTGAAAAGGAACAATGCCAAAATGAAAATACATGAAATACAAAATTGGGGCTCTCTCTGTGGTCCGCCATCCTAGAGTTAATGGCTATGTATAAAAAGGGTTGAAAAATTATTTTTTTTTTTTACAGTCATGTCGGTAACGCCAAGATAATTTTTATTAGTTGGTGAGCGAGCATTTGCCCGCAGGGACAACTTACAGGAGTCCTGGAGGTTGGGGCACACCCTCCCTACCTCCCGACCTCATTGCAAAATTGAAAAAAAAAAAGGGTTGAAAAATTATTTTTCATAAATGTAATGTTTTTGTTACAGAACTGTTTAGAAATGCTGCAGAGGCTGGACCTCTGGACATTTTGAAGCTTCGCAAAGGGGATAAACTGTTGAAGATTTCGACCAGTTTGCCGGCGAACACACCAGACTCACCCTATGTTCTTCAGGTAACGATTCAGCCAGCGTACACAGCTGTCCCGGCCATTTCAGCTCGTTCTCGGTTCGCCAAATCTTTAGCCAACGTTTCTCGTTAAATTGTGTAATTCAGCGTGCCTCCATGGCCCTCCTCGGTCTTTTAACATCGAACGAGCCTCGTTTCAAAAGGATTCAATTGAAAAGCTTCAACGCAACGCTGAAACGTAATTACTTCTTGATTCTTCCCTGTGGCGATTTACTTGAAAGTATTTGTAAAGAAAGGAAAAAAAAAAGAGAGACGAAGATTTTTCATTAACGAAACGGACGAACTTCAGCTCTGTAATAATTGCAATTTCAATGAAAGAAATATTCATAAGTCGAATCTCTTCCTTTAAATGCGTTATCTCATTATATTCAAATCTTTCTGAAATTCGTCGTTTAATCGAGGACAGACTTGTCGTAGAGCTTTTAAGATATTAAAGTTAGAATTATACCATTTCTATTGATTTCAATTTAAATTGATTAAATTTGAATCTTCGGAGATTTCTTGGACAGTTTCATTCAATGAGTGATTGGCTCGTTGATGGGAATGGCACTTTCCGAATAATTAGTGGAAGTACATTCTTAGGTCTTTCAATTAATTATCTTTTATGTTATTTCTCATCTGATGAATCTTTACTCTTTTTAAAGTTTTATTTTAATTCTTTTTGTATATGGTGGCTTATTGGATAACTGTAATCGTCTTTATCAATGAAAGGATTAAATTATAATGAGAAAATTCCCCATAGAAAGATAATAGAAGTCAAGATAAGAAAGTCAATAAATATAACAGTGATAATTCTCAAAGGACGATATATTTTATCTGCACTTTAAAAAGGATGGTTCGTATGTTTGAAAAAAAGTATGTTTCCTCTGTTGAAGATTGTCGGCTCGCATCCGGCCTCCTCGGGAGTGATCGAGGCGGAAGTGCTGTGGGCTCTCGAGAGACGCGTGGCGGCCTTGGAAAGGCAACTTCGAGAGCATCAAGAAGCTCTGTACGCGTCACCATCGTTCGCTCTTCGTGAACTGAAGCGGCAAGTGGACAGTTTCAAGAACAAGTTGGAGAACAACGATCAGCTTAGTTGGCTGAGTAAGTTTCTTCCTAACTAAATCATTTCTTTCAGAAAGATTTTTCAAACGTTGCTTGAGATTTTGCTATTGGAAAATTGAAAAAAGAAATACTTTTTTAAAATATCTAACTATAGTTCTCAAAATTGAAATTTTTTATTAAAAAAACTAAGGACAACAAACCATTAAAACGGTATAAATTTCATTTTAGAGCCATTTCCAGTTGTATATTTTAAATCTCTTCCATACCTTTTCATTTTCCTTTCCTTTTAAAGCAATTTTTTTCTTCTAAAATTTAATCCTGCAAGTGTGATTGGGTTTTCCAAAACTAACTGAAACCCTCTGTAGGAAATAACGAACAAAATGACCGGAGACGATTTCAAGCGTTCCGAGTTTTCGATTTCCTTTCAATACCTGTTTTTCTAACTTTTTTTATTTCATATCACAAAGCAGAATCGAGCTTCTCTTGATTATTTTCCCCATGGATTGTAGAATGGAACTGCAATAAACCAAATTTGTAGACCTGATACCATCGAAATTTCGTTTACCGATATTCAACGTAGAAGCCCGACGCTTTCAAAAATCGTTGTCATTCTATTATTTCTCATCGATATCAATCGAGTTCCATTGATCGATTTTCGAACGCTGAAGCTCGATACAAAGACTCGTTGTGCTTTCAAAAATCAAATTGATTCGGTGTCGAATGTGAAAGTGCAACTTTTTCAAAAATCGGTGCAATTCTATTACTTTTCATCGAGCCAATATCAATAGAAAACTGAAGCTTCAAAAATTGCTGCAATTTGTTAACTTTTCATCGATTCATCGACGGGGCGTTGTAGGTGGAAGCGAAAATTCGCTGTGGTATCAAAAATTATTATTAACTAAATTTCATTCATCAATATCAAACATACAGAAGCTCGATGTTTTTAAAAATTACTATCATTCATTTATTTTTCATTAATTCGATGGCAATTGAATTTCTAACGTTAAAACTCGATACTGAGACTTGCTATGGTTTCAAAAATCACTATCATTTGACGTCCTTTATTTGCGATGAAGCGAAACGAAAAATTTCCATACAGTCGTTTCCTGACGATCTGACGAAGACGATAGATATACGCGCGGATAAATAGCGCCTGGGTCGAATACGCCTACCGCTGAATAAATATTTGCACCGTGCAAGGAACCGTCGCAGCTATTCCTATTTTCGGTTTCTAGCCAAACGCGTGTACAGGCTGTTTCAGAAATAGATGATCGCAAACACCTTTATAACCGCAGAATTTCCATGGAAATAATCGTGATCCCAAAATCTCACCTCCAATCTCTTTTTCCTGCCACGAGAATACAATTTCTTCCACGTCTTTTCAACGTCTCTTAAACGAACTTTAAGTTGCGTCGATAAAAGAAAAAGGAAAACGTGACTCGTTTCACGTCGGAAGCTTTCAAGTTCTCAATTTATTTCCAGGCTGCAGCGCGGCTTTTTATTCCTTATTTTCCCACTCGTTCGAACAGTGGTCATTTTCAATTCCCTGCGGCGACATTTTATTATAATATAATTTTTCTTCGAGTTATTTCCTTTTTCTTTTTCAAGCTACTTACATCCTTATTTTATAAAAAGCTCGAGTCCTGTTGTTTTTAATTTTATCAACAGTACTTTATTATACATTTTTATTAATTATTTAACGTTCTAGCAGTGGCAGTCTTCAATGTTATCGACGATTATTATTTTCCGTCGTTTCTTTTTTAAACAGCTGGGTAATCAGTGTTGTGCAGAGTAAAATTTCCCTGGTAATTATTAACGAAACGGTAAAATATCGTCGTTAGATGGCGTAAAATCGATTTGAAATAGCTTTTCAATCAATCGGAAACGCGATCTGCTCTTCTAGCAGTAGAACGTGGAACGTTTCACGGTTCAATCTAACAACCGCTGTCACTTTCAGGTTTCTACAAACAGCTCCCGGAGCCGATCTACGCGGATTCCTGTCGCAGATTGCAGTATCGTCGGAAGAGCGACAGCATGAAGCGGAAGGTGCGGGAAAAGTTCCTCAATATCTGGTGAGTCAATAGAAATTTCCTCCTCTTTACGACTTAACATCGGGACACCTTCTTTGCGACCGACCTACTCTTTTATGCTTCGAGCTTGCCTGTCAGAACTGGATGATTCGTCTTGACACGACTTCCCTCTCCCTTTTCTGACACGATTGATTGTAAAATTAATTGAACGTTTATCGATTGATTTAAGAGACGATTTACCGGTCGCAGGATATATCGAATTTGTAAAATTCGATGCTTGATTGGTTCTGGTTAACTAGTTTGATAGTTTGAAATTGCGAGGTTTGGAGTTTGGGAAATTTCGAAGTTTGCGGAATTGGAAACGCTTCTTGATGCTTCGCCGAGTGTAATACATAAACGTGTATCCTTGAAGGACAGCTCGAGGGTTGAGAAACGTAATTGGGGTTGTGAAAAGGTCAATGAATGTCTCTCGAGCTCTCCAGTAAGGATTTTTCATTTCATTGAACGCGGAGGTGGACTTTTATGTATAGAAAATATAATTTGGAGGGTAAAATGTATTCAAGAGATGTATTAAATTTTATTTCTGTTGGGCAAAATATAACAAATTTTCATACAGAAACGTAGGAATATAATAAGAGAGAGAGGGTTGTTAATATTAATAATCTTTTATACATTAGTTGGCATCTGCTTTGTTTTCTTAAAACAAAAATATATTCAGATTTATAAATTCAAGGCAGGGATTAAAAAAGTAACATATATTTCACAAAATTCCAAGAATTGTTCATGTATTCTGCGTAATTTTATTTAATTCACGTATAATAATTCATCCTCTCTGGACAACGTGGGTTGTTTAAGTAGGCGTACTAATTTTTTTACTGTTCTTGGCTTTTAAAAAATCTGAAATAATTCTGGAATACTTATCGAGAGTTTTATTTCAATAAATATTTGGAAAGAAGAAAGGGTTAAAAATCCTACAATAATTTAATTGTGAAATTCAATATTATTTATTAATATAGTATATATCTTTTCACATCTAAAATTATTACTATTAGTTTGTGGAATATACAGGGCTTATAGGTATTTTGTATAATCCTGTATATCATAAATGCATAAATACCCGCGGTCTAATCGCAATTCCGCGAACATGTATCTGTTTGACCCAGAATCAGATTTCTCGGAAGATATTTATCCCGACGCGGATTTCTATCGCGGATTATTCTGTCACGAAGACGATGCTATCGTTTCGTCGTTGATGATTAATTTCCTCCTCGGATAAACGTTTACCGTGATTTACCTGGCTCGCTCTAGCAATCCTTCCTGGTCGTACCTCGAGTACAGGTCAATCACGCTTGTATCAAAGTAACAACTGAAAAAGAAGGAACACAGGGAATCGAAGTTATTAACATTGAGCTGTTCCTGGTGATTAAAACACGTATCGAATACGAGTACAAGCAAAAGGCGTTCGTTAAATGGTTGCTTTGACAGTTTGCAAATCTTTCACAGAACGTTTTATTTATTAACGATGTAAAAGCCATTAGCTAGAGATATATATATATATATACTTTTTGATTAAAACGTATCTGTTCGTCCGCTGGAATTGATGCTGCGTTTTATTTATTAGCTACATAAAAGTTTACAGTCTGACATACGTATATTTTATGACCGAAGCTTGTTCATTCAAAAGATGGAAATTGATAGAACGATTTGCTTATTCATGGTCTTAAAATATTGCTACGAGAAAATGTATTTGATCCTTTTCAAATTCTCCAAAAATATTTTATTCATATTTCTTCTGGTTTTAAATATTCCACTATATTTATATTCTTCTGGCACTGTGGTATTGAAAATATAATATTTAAGAAAATAGTATCTTTATAATAAGAAAGGTATAATTAGATGTAATTTTAAAATTGTATAATTGCAAAATATGTTAAGTTAAATTTGCTTTAGTTTAAATTGTTAATTAAAAAATAAGTAGCAAAATAATTACTAATAAATTACAAATTCGTGAGCATAAGAAATACTCACTTCGTGAGATTGAGAAATACTGTAATTATCACAACGCGGTAATTATATCCTCGCTTTGTCAATGTGTCATTAATTTCTCATAAAAGCGTGTATAGATTTACACAAACGCATTCTTCAATATAAGGAATTAGTGGCTTGCGAGTGGATTTACATGTTGAATTCAATCGAAAAAAGCAAAAATATATTTCATATTTTGCAGAAACGTTCGCAGACGACATTCAAAGGGGTCAGCTCGTATTTTACGTGAGGGTTTTGATATTTAAATACCTCGACAAATTGAACGTGGGTAATTGAATGTAGCGTGCTTTTAGTCTGTATGCGTCAATATTCGTATAGAAAGTAAGATAAATTGTTTATTCTTTTTGGATGTGACATTCGAAAAGGAAATAAACGACTGAATCGTTACGTGTTCAAAATAAAAGTTATACATATAGATGTGAAAATGAAGGATTTTACGTTCAGATGGATCATGAAACAAATTATTAAACTAATTTTTAACTTAACCCTTTGGGGATGCAGCATTCTTAATCTTGTTCGGAGTGTTATTAATTTAAAGTAAAAGAAGTTATAATTCCATCCTTCAAAGCACATATTATAAATCTTTACTAACTACACTTATAGCTATGTTTTGTAGAGAATTATAAATTATTATGACAATTATGTTTGGACACACAATTATGCCTTGATCTTCCCCAAAGGGTTAATTAACTAAACCTACAATTTTAAGAGATTGAGTCCAAAAATTTGAACAGTATAGAATTGGCACGTGAAACGAAATAGAATGCCGATAAAATTGAAATAATCTCATTGAAATCATCGCAACTGTGAACAATGGAATGGTTAGAACGAATTGTCAAATATAATCTGCTTTTGACGAATCGCGTTCGGGATTAAACGATACTGCGGCTACTTGTTTCGCTCGGTTTTATCGAATTTCCACGGGAAATTTCAATTTTAACCTGACTTTCCTGGGAGACAAATTTACCGGCTAACTAGATTTATTTGCAAAAATGATGCTCGCTTGTTGCCGGGTTCTTTACGAGACAATGTACGCGGTTAGAGTAGCTCGATAACATTATTATACCTCTGTCGAGGAAGCTTTGTGTTTGTCTTAATTAATTGGGTTAATTTCAGCTACTGCTTGAAGAAAGAGGACTTTGTTAATTATAAATCTACTTTGAAACGCTTCTCATAAAATTAAGCTCAAAGTACACTGGGTAAAATTACAATAGAAATAAACAACTTATGTTAATGAGAACCTTTGAATAATGTAACAAATTTTAAAATTACATGCTTGCGTTAAAAATGCAAACGACTCGTTTAGAGAGGTATAAAATTACATTTTTTTAGTAATTCATTGAAGCCCTGTAATATTTGTAGAATGGTAAATTACAGGTGGCAGGATTTAACGTTTAACTCTTATGTAGTTTTAATCAGATATTTTCAAGCTTTAGTATTTGAAATTTACTGAAATTTAATTTTATAAATATGGAAAATTAAAACGTCGACAGAGAAAATATACAGATAGGTACTCGGTTATTGACAAAAGAATTAAAATTCAAATAATAAAATAATAAAATAATGAAATGATTAAATTGAAATATTTTATTGAACAATAATTCATCATTGAGTACAGAAATAATACATTTATTCATTAGAAATTGGTCTGTATCATAATTCTGGCGAGTTGTTTATGTTTCGCAGTAGTACAAGTCAATAGATAGTTAGACGCAGACACTTAATGCTAGAGATGTGCGTGAATCCGAAAATATCGGGTCAAATTGGGTCTGCATTGTGCGAGTTGGGTCAGATTGGGTTCTCGAAAGTATACATGTGCAAAATCTTAATAATTTTAAGTACCCAATAATCGGATCGGGTTGAAAATTGTTTTGGTCGGCTCAAAATAAATTAGATCCAGTTTTTTTTGTAAATATGTACGTTCAATTTACAGTTATATTTAATAAAGTTCATTTCGAAACACCGTTTTCCCAATTTCGGGAATCTTAAATCGACTTAAATAATTCCCGACCCCATTCGAGTATCGGGTACCCATAATTTTCAATTTCTCCCACACTTCTACTTAACACATACGCTTTCTACGAAACAGAATTCATTAACTGTTGTAATATTCACCCATCGACGAAGGAGTTTGTTACAAGGAACAAATACTTCTTACATTATGTTATGAAAACTTTGAAGCAGCTGTTATCGATACTCTTCTCAAGATAACCAAGATAGAAGAACGTAACGAGTCTCGATCACAAGTTCAACTATTACATCAAACCTTTGAAAATGAAGAGAAAATTTCCGTGTCAAAATATCGTTCAATATGAAGCGTTTTCACAGAAAAGTTTCGAATTATGCAAGACGAAACCCGATCGCAATTTCCAGGCTATAAGTTTGAGAAGATCGGCTTCAAGAATGCTTCGTGTTGGATCCTTCAGGGGAAGTTTATCGCCATGAATTATTCAGTCCGTTTGCATCGTACACTTAGAACGAGGAAATTTCTGGTACTTTATCGTTTTCGATTCATTGATACTCCTCATGCATCGATTGATTGATGGGTGACGCACTCGTGAAAGGGTGATACGTTTCGATGATAGTTGATCATTTTGAAAGCTGTCAAATGTTACGATCTTTTTTACTGGTGAATTGTTTTTTTAAGGGTGCTTTGATCACGATGCAGATCGCAATGAAATAAAAGTCAGAATTTACTTTTACTGATTCGATAAATGTGTAATACATGAATGATGATTTTCTTAGATAATAATGATTGGGTTGGAAATATATTTTCTATAAATTGATTATTATAAAGATAAGGAATCACTGTTTGTATATTGATAATCTTAATTTAGATTTTTCCATATTTTTGTAATTAATAATTTACTTTGGTGAGTAGGTACATATTATGTAATTACTGAATTGAAGGTTGGTAAAATTTATTCAAATTGATTTATTCAAATTTTATCAAATAAATAGTAGAGACCTATGCATTTTTTATAATAAATTTTGAACGAATATTAGGATCCTATTCAGGTTTATTACACTTTCTTATTGTGTTGTTTTGTTTAACTATACGATCATATTTTTTTAAGACACAAATTATTCAAATTAAAGTCATTAAATATTATAATGTATTCCATAATTTTACTAGAATATGCATTACTTGTCTGTTCATGTCAAGCGCATATTATAAAGTCGATTCACTTCTGTGAAACTGTATAAAAACTATTGATCGATGAAGAAGGGAAAGTTAGGTACTTGACTGTTTCTAGAGGAAATGTTTGTTTCCCCGACTAAATTAGACAGTTTGAAAGAGGATTATAGATTATCATGCTACTCCATCAATGAGGTGACAGTATGATGTTTCTTGGTTGAACATGGATGAAAATATTTTACTGTGATGAAGTGCTTTAGAAAGTTTTGTTTAGTGCTTACTGCCATTAAAATGGGAAATTCTTAACTTGTTGGATATTCTAAATAAAAGTTAAATTTTTCGGTGGTTGTATATTTTAGTACTTCAAACACTCAATGTTACATATTTAATAATTAATTAATAATTTCATGGCAATTTTGTCAGATTTTAATGACAGTGTGGATTTTTGTTTATATCCATTACAATTTATTATAAATTTTTTATTTTACAATTGTTTCAAATTCGCTTAATGTAAAAATTATAAAATAAAAAAATGAAATATGTAATTTAAAATGAGAAACTGGAATTTATTTAGTAATTACATTGAATTCGGTGAATATAAAAATTATAAAATAAAATATCCATCGCAGTAAATTAGTTTTCCCAGATAAGAGGAGCTAAAATAGCGAAATGATTGCATTCGGTAATTACTTTCCCCCTAATGAATTTTTACGTAGCTTCATTGAATACGATTTCCTGTTAAACTCTCTATGCATCTTCAGTGGTTTATGCAATTTTAAAAATTCGTGGAAGGAACGGCATTGAAGGAGAAAACCGTATTATCGAACGAAATACGAGGAAACCAAGCATGAAAGATCCAAAGGTTTTATACTCTTCGTTTTATTGTTTATCAACTTTCTATCATTTTATTTTCAACAAAAGAATATTTAATATCAAGTATTGTTCGTTCTCTTTTTATCGAATAAAAGGAAATTGCCTTTAAAAGTCAAATATTAACTGGTTAGTTTTATCACAGATGTAATTTAACAGGTTCTACTTTGTTAGAAATAAAGTCAGATTGGGCAGTAAAATCTAGAAATGAGTAATAAAGTTTTCTGAGATATGAAAGGTTGTACAAAATTGTTTCTACGACAGAAGGCATAAACTAAAATGAAATCAATTCATTTTATAAAACTTTCTTAACAGTTATTAAAAACTAGGAGACTCATTTAGATGGAGATTTTTTGAAAAACAATTACAAAAAATTATATAAAAATAACAAAGAAAATGTTGATTGCACAGTTAAATAAATAAAAATAATATATGACACCAATATTAAATTGTATACCAATATTATGCATTTGCAATTATGTATTATTCTTTTTGGAATTAATTAGAATTATCTGTTGGCAAGAAGAAAAAATATTAATGTTAACAAAATGGAAAACAGTCCAGAATGATTTCCTTTTCTTTTTTATGAAATCCGCAGTAACAGGAGTCATCATTAACTTTCTAACAGAAATAGCAACTGAAGCGCTTACAAGGAAAAAGAGCTCTTTCTTGGAGCCCAGACGAGGATTTAATGAATTATTAGCTAATGAAATTTCTTACACGATATAATTATTTTTAAACCAAGGTTATACATTTCGTTTTCTAAAAATAATGAAATCGGAAGGAATGAGATTCTTAAAAATATGAAATCGTTTCATAGATAATACCATTTATTAATTTCATTTTTAGCTTTATTATTTCATCTTATCAATGTATAATTTTAATGAAAATTTCTATTTTTAATTATTTGAAAAAATTATTAGTATAATTTCAGGAGTACTGAATTTGCCTTTACGTTTTTCTGTCTTAATTATTTGATTAAATTAATTCGATCATCAATGACTTCCATGGAATCGTCACGTTAAATGCAAATGTATCAAATTACAGTAGGTTCGAGGCTGTTCTTCCAGAAACATCAAAATAACTAATAATCAAATTATCAGTCAAGTTTTCGAAACGAATTTGCTATTATCACGGAACATGTATCACAGGGAAAGTCTGGCTCGTTTACGTGATTAATGAAATTTCACGCGAAGCTAATAAATTACCCGCTAGACTATCCTATCACGGACAAACGTTAAATGGTGGTCGATTCATTCAGCCTGCAATAATGTTCACGTTAAAGCTGTACACGTCTGAAATGCCAGTTACGTTCACGTGTAGTTTTAATAACCGAGAAACTTTGATGTTCCTGTCAGACATTTAAATGTCAAGTTATAAATAAGAAACTCCAGCTTCTGAGCATAATGCCGGTGTCTCGTATTGCGATTGCAGGTAGGAGATTTAAACGTTGATAAATCGTGAATTTTGCTGCTGAGAAGAGTTAATTGAAAAAGTGAGAACGCTTGTCGAGTAAGCGAATTGAAGTATGCGAACGAAATAGCATACCTGTGATTTACAAATTGGTTTAACTTTTATAACACATGTAATACATTCAAGTACTCGCAATGGAGTAACTAGGAAGGGCAGAGGGTGGGCCTGGACCCTAAAAAATGTAGATTGGTCTCCTTACCATTCTAGGATTCTAAGGTTTTAAGATTCCAAGATTCTAAGATCCTAAGGTTCTAATATTCTAAAATTTCAAAACTTTAGATTTCTAAGATTCTAAAATTCTAACGTTCTAGGATTCTAAGATTTTAAGGTTCTAAAGTTCTATGATTTTAAAATTCTAAAATTCTAAGATTCTTTCGAGAAATCTTGTGAAATGCAAAATATTAAAAAACGAACATTCTTAATAAAGCCGAGAAACTTGACCCACTCTATTGAGTATTAAAGCATAAAATGTGCAATATCTCTATTTTCCTTAGAGAAGTCTAATTTATTCGCAAGTATACATCCATACGTGTATTTCAGTTACATTACCTTTAATAATTTTTACTCGATTGAGTTTCTATAAAATGGGTCACTGTAGAGTGTGTTCCCACTTGAATCCGCATTGAAATGATCTCGCGATGCGAGCAACACTTGAAATCGTTCCGTGAGCGATTAAGTTCGCGACCCGCGAGATTTTCACGAAGATTACATGGAATTACTCGTGCAAATTGAATTGGAAGACGGATCAGTTGATTCAGCTTGGGAGAAAATTTCATTTTCAAAACGAACTTCCACGATGATTCTGTATACAGTGGTTGAGTCGAATCTTTAAACCTATTTTCTAAATTTTATACTAAAATGTCTTTAAATATTATTTCAATCTACTGTCGTATACGTTTTGTAAATCTGGATCACCATTGACCTATCCGTGTTTTGAACAAAAGGGTTGAAAATAGTTGAAATGAAATGTTTTCCGAAAAGCACGGAAGAGCGGTTCGCAAAAAGCACCTTTTTCACGGGAAAAAACGCACTGACAAAAACAAACGCGAATCGATTTTCACGTGGAAACAAGGCAAATAAACCGGAGCAAACGTGCCGCGTATGCGAATACGAATACATCGATCGCACCTAATGCAAATGCCATGAATCGATATTCGTGGAAACGGTACGGAAATACGCTGGTTCAGAGAGATTCACAAAATAAAACATCTTCTCGGTCGACGGCACGCGTTTTTTTGCAGCCATCAACGTTTGGATTCTTTTGGGAAAAGTTCGGGGACGACGATTCCAATTTCACGGATGGCTTGTTTTAATCGAGCCTCGATTCAATAGCGAGATTATCAGGCAACGAAACCGAAGCGAACGAAAGTATTAATTAAGCTCTTGAGTAATTATTTTGATCAATTTGATGAACCGCTTGTCCGGATTACGGTGAAAAATTTTCCATCATTTCGTAGGATTGTTCGCGTTCGTAAAAATAACATCTTTTTGTGGAAAAATAGTATAATGAAATTTTATGAGGTATTTAGTTTCTGGAAGCTGAGTGAAAAAATAAATGCTGGGTAATGGGAAGATACTCTCCGGTAACAGTTCATATAAAGAAATTGTTATTAGTAAAATTTGATGGTCTTGAAAGTTCTAATAAATATTTCGCAGAAACATCGATTGATTAGAAATTATGTTTATTGGTTTTCTGATCTTCTGAACCATACTAAACCCTTAATAACAATCATTAAGAATTTATACACATTCATTTTAATTCAATGTTATAAGTAAAATATAAACGTCTTTTGTAAGAATAAAATAGTACTTTGATATTCAATTAATTCAAATAAACCAGAGTTACATAAGATAGTATGTGGATAATTTGAAAGCATAATTAACCCATTAATACTCCAATTTGCGTATTCTATTTAAAATTAATGAAATTTATTATCTATAAACAGTGAACTTTATAAGTTTCAAACAAATAAGAGTTTCCAATTTCTCGAAGTTGAAAGTTATTTTAACTGGAATTCTCAAGATAGTAGCACGGTGGAGATAAAGTACTCCACCTCTCACTAAGGGTTAATGAAATCCTTTTAATATTGCTATTTTTAGAAACTCTAGGTATATAATTATATGATATTAAGAAACAATGTAAAGAATTAGAGGCAAGTAAAAATGTAGATAGATGATAAAAAATTGGAATATCCTTGGTCTACAAGATTGTTTCCCTACCTTGTTCGATTTCATCGAATTTCATGATCCGTGATGGTAGCAGTCTCTGTCATGTTACCGCGAAATGCTATTAAGCTACCGTTATCTCTGTAATAACCTGCCATTGCCGGCTTATAATGGTGAGCATCACAAGCGAGCATTATCGCGTACCGCGATTTGATGCGCGGGCTAAATGTGGATTGCCAATTAGCGGTCTCCGCTACCACGTGCTTCTCCTTGATTTCCTTGATCCTGCCTTGATCTCGACTCATCGGGTCCTGCTTAGCACGTTGTAATTGTATTTCAAGGAAATCACTTGGCATACAAATCAACGAATTCTCAGAAATCAACTCCACATCCGTTAAACGCATGATATTCATTATACTAGTGAAAATGATAAAGTTTAGACAAAATTATTTTTATATTTAATATTAGAGATATGTAAAAAGTTTGATATGCTTATTCATTTCAAAAGCATATCTTTTTGTCTAATTGCAGTATCCATTTGTCAACTGAATTCTAGAAAAAGATTACATGTAATATGGAAAAATATTAATGAAGAAATTTTTACATACCTTTCCTACTTTTAGTGCAATTATTTCTCAAACTATTTAGAATTTATTTGGTTGTAAAGTGAAATAATTTGAAATTTCTGTAAACTTGTAATATTGAAAGATTTCTGTGGAAACTTTAATTTATTAAATAAAAGCTCTTGAATTTTGTGTTCATTAATATTTAAAGTGCAAATTAATATGTAGATTAATTTGACCGATTCCATAATAATAACAATCATAATTACATTAACAAAACACAATTCAGCTAATTACAAATTAATTGTACCAAAATTCTCTAAAATGCAATTGTGCACTCTTTATTCATTTTGGATGGCATAATTGAATTATTAATGGTATTAATCATTTATTTGTAACGGACCATGGATGTTACGCGTCATATTACTCTGACAAATCGATACATTCCTAATATAATTTCCATCCATCGTATATCAGTCTATGTTGATTCAACTCACCAAGCAGCTAACCAATCATTCCACAAAATACTGACGTTGGCCAGCATCTGTACTTCGATGAAACGACATTAATTTAATTAATTTCACTCGAAGAAAAGCTTTAACGATCCCATAAAAATTCGAAGCTTTCAACGAAGATCAGCTTTTATTTTCACTGAATCACACGTCTGCTGGAAGTTAGTGATTGAATAGAAACTGATATTTGTACAGTATCGAGCAAAGTAGGCTTCCCTAGGGCAAATGGCGATGCCTTCCTTCTTGCAAGCTTTTCTGATTTCTTGCCCTTCCCATAGATTTCCACGCCTATTATATCACCATTTTTCCTAGGGAAGCCTACTATGCTCGACGCTGTACATGTAACTAACGCTACCATAAAAAGTACACAACATTTACCTCTTCAAGGCTTTAATACCAAAGCTATTATATTATATCATCGACCACTTCCACGACATTTAACTCGTTAAATTATCAGGGAACGTACGATAATGTCGTATAATTTTGTTTCAGCGACGTATCAGTGTCGTCTAACGTTCGAGAGTGGCTACGCTCGCCAGCTTTCGATGCACGACAGTGGGAGGACGAAGAACTCCTGTTGATGCTGCAGACGATGTTCGTCGAGCTGGACCTACCTCAAAAGTTTAACATTCCTTTACCAATCCTGAGGAACTTCCTCTACGAAGTTTACAACAACTATAACGAAGTGCCGTTTCATAACTTCAGGCACTGCTTTTGCGTGGCGCAAATGGCAAGTATCTATAGATACGAGAACACATATTGATGTAGAGTTCGTGTTCGTGATAATTGCATTTTAATGAACTTCTTCTATGCGGTGATACAGACACGAGTTGAAAGTTTATTTCCTGAATACTGCTTACATTTGCATTGCAAAATATATGCATAAAAAATTATGAAAAAAATTAAAAATGACTTCCTTCTGGTTTTTGAAATGTACGTGTTGTACTTGCAATTCGATGATATTATTAAAGGATGATATTTCATATGCTTTATAAAATTAAAAATTTTTATAATTTAATGTACATTGTAAAATTACTAGTTTCTCAATTGTAATTGATAATAATTGCTCTACCATTTAGAAATGGACTAATGAATATTAATAACGCTAATAACGCTTTATTGAATCTTTACAGATGTACGCGATAGCCTGGGCAGTAAATCTACCGTCACGGATCGGTAATCTCGAGGTTTTCATATTGATCGTCTCCTGTATCTGCCACGATTTAGATCATCCTGGATATAATAACATCTATCAAATCAATGCTCGTACCGAGTTGGCTTTGCGTTACAACGACATTTCGCCCCTGGAGAATCATCATTGCTCCGTGGCGTTTCGGGTTCTAGAAGCGCCCGAGTGCAATATACTCGCCTCTTTGGACAATACCACGTATCGAATCGTACGCGAAGGAATCATCAGATGTATTCTTGCGACAGACATGGCCAGGCATAACGAAATCCTTGGACAATTCACCGACATCGTACCGGAGTTCGATTACTCCAACAAGGCTCACATCAATCTGGTTAGCCTTCATTTTTAATTACATGAAATATGATAATTACATAGTTGAATATCATACTATAAAGATACGACGAAAGAATTCAATTCTTTCGTAATATTTAAATCTTCAAATCTTTGATTTGAGAAAAAAAACTTCAGATTTGCCGATGTCAATTGATTTCAGTTGTCGATGATCCTCATTAAAGTAGCAGACATCAGCAACGAGGCCCGACCGATGGAGGTCGCGGAACCGTGGCTGGACAGGTTGCTTCAGGAATTCTTCAAACAGAGCGACGCAGAGAAGCTCGAAGGACTTCCTGTGACACCGTTTATGGATCGTGACAAAGTAACGAAACCTTCGTCCCAAGTCAGTTTCATCGGGCTCGTTCTACTTCCTCTTTTTGAGGCCCTCGGGGAACTATTACCAGAGCTGCAGGTACTTTTATTACCAGCTCTATCATGCTAAGTGCGTTTATCGTCTTAACAGCTTTCGTTTCAACCTTTCGGATTATTGCACGTTAAGAAGGCGAGATAACGAACGGAAATGTCTTATTAAGACGTGAAATCGTTACTTGCTAAAACGATCCATCCTCTTTGCAATAATAAATAAAACGAAATTAACAAAAACTGAAAATCCTTTGTTTCAGAGCCTGATAGTTCAGCCAGTGAGGGAGGCATTGGAATACTACCGTAGATTGAACGAAGCGGCAAAGGACGAGCGTCACCACAGAAAAAGCGTGGCCGACCTAGGTGAATCGGCGCTGATGACCACAACTTCCGGTGGCAATGGTTCATCCACGGTCGTGAAATCCACCTCGTCGCACAGTATGCGCTCGAAGCGATCCGCTGGAACGATTCATTCGCGATCGCGATCCACCGACGAAGACATCACGGAGAACCTGATCGGGGAGGATGCGGAGAACCACGAGAGCTCGGATGCGGAGACAGCGACTGAGGTGGAAATCAGCGAGAAGACGTTGAAGTTCAAGATCTCGACGGAGGGCACGATAGCCGGCCCGCCAACAGGTAGGAAAAGCTACCCGGGTAGCCGGAAGGGTAGTCGTGAAAAATCTTCACTGGATTATCATAATCACGACCTGGCCAGGGCTGTCAGAGAGCACGAAAGGAGACGCAGCAAGGGAGAGAATCTTGCCAGTGATCTAAGTTCACCGGTGAGTTCGAGATCGGCTGAAGAGACTAGGATGATTCTGGAGGAGCTGGAGAGAGACGACATGGCCCTGTTGGACATGAAATTGAACGAACGAAAGCTAGTCGAGGGAAACGGTAACGTGGTAGTGGTGGACACGCAGCCTAGGAACAATCTGAAGAAGACGAGTAGTTTAACGGAGAACGATCAGGAGGTCAGATCTAGTCGCAAAGAGGTTCAGAGGGAATCGGTCGGACTCCGTTGCTGCTGCGACGATAAAACTGGATCCAACAATCACAAGTCGATCTTATCTAGATTAAGGAACTTCACGGATCGTCTGAGCATCAGCTTCGATTCGAAAGAGCCGCCCACGCAGAAGCCCACCAAGCATGTCGCGAAGACGTTGAACAAAAGCAACTCGGTGAGCAACCCGGCTACGGCCACCACATCTTCTAGACATAACAATTCGCTATCGGTTTGCAAACGATGCAACCTGATGAAACCGTCTGTCAAGGAGACTAAAGCTATAGCCACGGTAGTGGAGCTGTCCTCGGTGGACAAGCGTGCGATGACTCTGCCAAAAGTAAGGAAATCCACCGACTGCAAGAACAAAAGCTGGAGAACGGTGTTCGCCAAAGAGAAGAGGTCGTCCACCTCGCTGGAAGCTCTTCCAGGTGCGTTGTGCGAAACCGCTTTGTCGCAACACAGACGGAATTTCTCGAACCCGGAAGGTAAATCGCAGAGTTTGAAGGAGGTGAAGGATCAACCGAGTTTGGACATCGAGTTCGTGGAAATAGATGTGCGCGCGAAGAATCAGAAGCCCGAGATCATTGTGAAGGAGACGAAAGCGTCCAGGGAGAGCGTGCACGAAGATATAGGCAAGGTAGAGATCAGAAGAAGCTCGGCGAGCATGGAGGACATCTCGAAGATGGCGAAGCAGACGGAGAGCGTGATGCTCGGTTCGTTGGAGCCAAAGAAGACAGAGGAGCGTGCTCACACGGGTAGCCTCGACTCGATGCTATGCAAAGACTCGACGAAGACCCAGAAGAAACCCGTGTTCTCCTCGCCAGCCACGTCCAAGAAGGCTTCTCCGGGTCTGCTATCGCGATTCAAGTCCGGCATGAGCATCGACAGCACCAGGAGCAACAGCAACAGCGACTCTTTGCATGACCAAACCTCCCAATCTCCGAGCGGTTGGATCTCCTCGTTGACGGCGAGCTTCAGACCCAAGAGACAAGTGTCAGAGACTCCGTTGTCCTCGCATCCCCCGCGTTCACCGAGTCGGGAGGAGATCAAGTGATACGGCCTAGCGGCCGAGGACTCTTCCGAGAAACAGTTGTCAGGGCTGAACAAGTGGCTGGCCGAGAATTTCTTGTGTTGCAGCGGTTGAAACGGTTACAATCGTTTCGTTCGTCGATCCTCGAGCGGGCTGACCGCTTTCTCGCGAGGCGAATCGATGATCGAAGAAGGGAGACGGAGCCAAAGATCGTTTGACGAAGGCTGAAAGTAACAGTGATCGAAGTATCGTTCTCGCGACCGGGGGAACCTGGCAAGCTAGTCCGAGGATGAAGAAAGTCGAGTGACGCGTTTCGTGTACTCTCGACTGGCTAGACTTGGTCAACGATGTTCTCAGACCAAGATCATCGATCGAAAACGTTATTCAGCTCGATCCAGCGCGATAAATGTTCTTGGTAAAGACATTTCTGACGAGACTTTCCGGTTGAACGGGACGACGATCGATCGAGCTTCACGAGATCGTGACGATCCTCTGTTCGAGCAGCATTTGTCTGCGTACGACTCGAGGAAAATTTTTCTTTTTTTCTTTTTTTTTTTTTATTAGAATCTTGAGAAAATTTGATCGTTTTTCTGGACCACGTGTATTCGGATACCGATCGAACGCGATCGTGCACCGCCATATCGAGAAGCTTCCTCTTCGATGAAAGGGCAGATGACGTTCGCGCAATGTGTCTGTTCTGTCGCGTCGAAGACACTAGTAGTATCTGACGAAAGGGAGAATTGAAAGGGAAAGTCTCTCGACTATTTGAAATAAACTCAAAATGAAAAAAAAAAAAAATTATGTCTTATAGCACGTGCGTGTAGTATGTCGATTAGCTGTTTCCAAATGTAGCCAGAAGATGTGTGAGTGTAATTAACGTTCGCATCGAAGCCAAACTGTCGAACAGGTGGCAAATACCAAATATATGTATATTGCTCCTAATTAACGATCTCCGTTCCGAGAGTAGTGTGAATGAACGAGTGAAAGGGAGACTGCGCGAAAGAGAGATGTGGTTTAAAAAAAAAAATTAATAAATAAATTGTGAACAATGAGATTTATGAATGTTCAGATTATACGTTTCGACGAGTGTCAAGTGAAAGATGAAAAAAAAAAAAATTACAAAGGATGAACAAATAGAAAAGTATATGAACGAGAAAGAGAAGAGAGATTTAGATGGACGGCCTGAAAGAATAGAGGAACAGAAGACACGGTATATAGACTATTTTATTTATTGTCCAATTAAAAGAATAGCCTAATGAATAATCCTTAATGTTGTTCGTTATTATACATACATACATATATATATACATACAAGAAATATATATATAAATATATGCAAGACGCAATGTATACAAAGAGGTGAAAAAAAAGAGTATGCAACTCCCATTGAGACGAGAGTACATGAATATATAATTGAAAGAAGATCGTACGAGAAAGAAAAGAGCAGAAAACAAAACTATATGATAGAGAAGCAGGCGCTGATAGAAAATGAACGAATCTAGGCGAACGTGTCGTGTCGAATAACTACGGTTGAAAGTTAATTTCTCATCAATGATCTCCCCTAATTAAAAAAAAAATAAATAAATCAAAGGAACAGGGAAAAGTAAATGAACAATTCTCGCGTACGCGTCGCGAAGAAAGGGATGAAATGGTTTTTTGAAACGCAACGACTCGCACAGTAAATGATTTTGTTGATCTGTCAGAAATTTAGATGAATATTAAATAAACGGTGTTTCCTCGTGAGAAGGTGTCTTCCTCTGATTCAAAGGCTGCAAATGGATAATCAATCGAACGACGTAGGGACGAACAAAATGATCCTAAATCACTTTAAAATATTTCATTTCTCGGTGATTTTCGTTTTAATTTATTAGACAATCGGGGGGAATAGATAATTGAAATGATTTTTGTTACCTTTGGCTAACAATAAGGGTAGAAATAGAAGGAAACTTTTTGGTCCTTATGCGCGAAAAACAAGGACGAATAAGTACACTGGCGATTAAATCAGCTTTCCGCAGGGAAAATAGGGATATAGGAAATTTTCAAAATTCCAATTTTGACGATATTAATGATAATTAATAATTTGAAAAGAAATAATAATATTTTGACTTATTATATATCACAAAATTTAGTATATAACTGAAGAGTACGAATAACGAGATAAATATTCAAATTTTCCCGCGTAAAAATCTTCGTACGTAAGTGGTGGGTCGCCATAGATCCTTATATACGCGGCTTCCTCCCCTCCATCGTCATTCTCCTCGGGACCACCAAAGGGGAAAGATGGGAGCCTGGATTCTTGATCTAATCGCGAGTGTACTGTCATCACTTTACATTAATTATCTTAATTAGCATTTTGAAACATTCAAGGAAAATGATTAAACAACCCCGTAAACAGTTAGGGTAAATAAATTAAATTATTTCCAACCCCCTACAAAGCACCTAAGACATTTTAACTTTTATTAAAATGTTAAAGACATATCATGCTCGAAATGTTTTAAAATATCAAAATATCGAAATTTTAATTCGTTCGCTAAATTTTTAATGGATCGACAAATCTGTCCACGGCCTTGGAACGTGTGTGTTAGCCTAACGTATAATACCCTTCGCGATTAGTTGGTCCATCCTCGACACACAATCAGTTCTCTGCGTAACGGCGTCTCGCTTTTTCATTTTTTAGATGTTTATATTTTTATACTCCACCAGCAGTGTGTCTGTCCGGCGATTATGCGCCGCATGTATTGTTGAAGTCTAGTCTTACGTTATCACCTTTATCGGCCCAAAAACAGATTTTTTTTGTAATTTTTTGGCCGATTTCTTCGGTTTCTATGGCGATCGTATAGCGGGAAGAAACATCCAGCGTCCGCGCGAGCTGCCCTTTGCATTCCGTGTAATGCTCGTTCAATGTTTTAGAAAAATGTGCTTTTTATTGAAATTTTCAAGGAATATTTGTTAACGAGAAGATACTGTGTCGTATTCGTGAGAATTCCTAGTCGGTTCTTGAATCGGGTTCACCTTACAGTCTACTTTGAAATTTGTAAGATTATTGCTTGTTCGTTTGTCTTGATTTTAACGTAATCAATTCGATTAAACTCTTGACTGAGTTATTTTTAGCCATCATTTATCATTATTTGTAAATGACACATATCAATATGACGTATTTTTCTCTTAATTAATGTGGGAAAATTATAATCTTAATTATTATTAAAGGAGGAACTCATTTTCAGTAGATTCATTATTAAATTCCACGTATCTTTTACTCGAATGTTGAATTTAAATATCATTGAGGAATAAAATACAAAGTATTTTGTTATCCGTCCTCGATATAAAAAATTTGTTTTTTCTCTTAATAAAATATCTTCATTAAAACCGTGGTCAAATTTGAAGCTTCTTTCGATCTCTATTTTTAATAACATTGTTCATTTAATGAGTTCTTTGTCGTCAATTTCTTCATCAAAGGAACTCGATTCTTTCATTCGATCATTATAATTTACTGATCTATAATTAGTGTTCTTATCAATCTCTTCCCATGGCATGTAGGATTTGGACGTATTTTTATTGATCTATCCCGAGTGAAACATTTAACCCTTTGAAGAATTTTTATAAACTTTGAAGGCTATGGTATCGATGAATGTAAGGGTGCGGATATATGGGTGTGATGTAACGTGTTACATATCGTGTAATGTAACGTGATTCGTTTGAAGTGTATTGAACATTCTTTCTATCTGACGATGAGAGGAATGCAAGTGCACTGGAACTTTTATTCGAATTTTGTTTCTCCAAAAATATATTGTTAAATATAGTCTTTGTTTTATTTTATACCAGTATTCTTTACAAACTCATTCTCAAATTCTATAGTTACATATTTTAATATTTCTGAAGAATCATTATTTAATGTTTTAATGTTATGTTTTAATATTACACCAGTAATACTCCATTCTTTTTAGTTACAGAACATCTTTCGCATTAATATAAAATTTTTTACCCCTTTCCCTTGAAATATTAACACTTTTCTAAATTTTTATTTAAGTTTATCGCGAAATCCTTTTATGGAATATAAATTGAAAATCCTTGGATTAAATAAAGGACGTTCTTATACTAGGAAGATTCTATACTGCATGGATCAGCACTAGCTTCTGTCATTTGTTAAAGAACTGTCACATTACATAATACGTTACATGTTACGTTACATTTTAAAGTCCATTCATACCTACAGACATTTTCAATGATATAAGGTTGGCAAATAAATTTGCATTCTTCGCATTCCTTTTTATTGAAGTGTTTATTAACAATTTTTATTCAAAATAAGCATTGTTTTAATTAAGGTCCACTTTTGTAATACATATTATTAAATTTCTAAAATGTTGAAAATTTTCTAAGACATTCGATAAAATATGATTTTTCAATCCCCACTCGAAGGCCTCTCTTCACCCCTTTGTAGCCGATGATTGCATTAAGGAAAAATGTATGACAAGTATTTTTTACGAGTGCTCTCTCATTGTATTGATAAATGTAACAATCTTTGTGAATATTACATATCTGACGTACTCAATGTTTGTAAATATGAATGGACCTTCAAGAATCGCACTACAGAAAGTGAACTACGTTAAATCTCAACGAACGATGTAATTTAAATTATTAAACTTCTCGGTGGTAGAAGTGAAAAAGTGTTCGATTTTACCGTTTAGAATTCTATCAAAACCATTCAATCGAATTAAAATCAGACGCTTTTTCCATTCGATCACTCGCTCTCTGTGCCTGAACTTCGTCAATATTTTTATTTGCCACTTCCTAGACGGTAATTTACGAGTCAGTATCGAATCGATTTTTCTTGTAAACACTCGGACCATCTGTATCGGACAATCGAATCCCTTGAATACCATTATTTTCGAAAGGGATCTCCCTTTCGAGTCGGAACTTTAATACAGGACCAGAGGAAAAACTGAAGGAAAATTCGAAGGTCCAATCGTATCGTAGGTAGCACGATATCGTGTTTCTACTCGTCAATTGATCATTTTATTCGAGGTAGCTCTCGTGTCCCAATTATTCCCGTCAATTAAAGGAGCGTAATGGATAGGTTCTTTTCTCGTGGAAAAAGGATGAATCATCCCGATGAGAATCGAAAATGTGGGCCAACGTGTGAGATCCGAATACCACGAATATCACCACCCTCGTCTATCTTGTTCCCTTGTCTGCGACCTTCGTGGAATCGTGTCTCGTCGCTCGTTCGATAAGCTTCAAGCAGAGAAAACGAAGCTAATTAGCGAGATGCGGATCGCTAAATGAACGTGTATAAATGGAAATGTAGCGACTAAGTTGTGAATCGAGACACGCTGAGATGATTTCTCTTCGTTTTATGTTCACTTTTATCGTGCCGACTCAGAGGTCCAGTTTTGAAGAAAAAGAAATTCAAAGTTTTGCCATTTTTGAAGATAAAAACATGCTTTCATTCATTTTGTTATAATCTTTCAAAAAGGTTTCTATTCATTTTATTAAATGTTCCAAATATTCCTAAAATATTGCTAACATATTATTATTTTAGCTATAAATGCTTGTAAGTTCCTGTTTTGCAATCATATAATTAAAAAATTTCAATTTCAACGTATTGTTTGAAAATCACAGTGGAAGTAAAATTTAAAGTCAACAATTCCTGTTTGCGTTCCGCATACTCTTTGTTTAATGAAATGAGAAACGAATCAGTGGTTTCTGCAGCAAGTGGAAACAGCTTTGATTATCAAAATAGGGATATGAAAATGTTTGTAGTGAATAATTTGTTTGCCAGCGAATTTGTTGCAACGGAGAAGCTATTTCTGAGTATTTTCTTTTACGTTGTTTGTTATTTTGGTAAAATGTTGGTTCAAGCATTTTCATGAATACACAGTGGATCGAAGAAATATTAGTACAAGACTATGGAAAGGGAAGATGGACATCACCATTTTCCTTGGAAAAGTCTGCTATACTGTACAACATGTAAAGATGAATATGACGATAATAATATTTCGAATAATTCAACAGAATATTAATATTCCAGGTATTAAATTAACCAGTCGAGGTAATAGTAATATTTTGTAGCAAAGCACGTAATTAGCTTGACAAGCTGGTAGCCCCAGGGATCCAATAAATTCAATTAAACCCAAGTGGAAATATTACTTTGTAATTAAAACGTTGACCAATATATCGCGAACAAGTTGATGAAATAATCATTTCGCGAATGATTCAGTGAAAATCGACGCTTAAACATGTTGTAATATACCTCGGGGGATTTGTTTATTTAATGTAATACATGATTTTCGATAATTGTGAAATGAACGGTTCATGCATTATCGATGAAGAGCATAATATGAAAAATCCACTGTTACATTATTAATTAAACGCGAAAGTGTAAAATCTCTGTTAATCTGATATTTGTATTGGGAATATCTGAACATTATTTATATTGTTGTTTTAACTTGATCAATGTTTTCAGTAGCAGAAGTCCTTTTTTCCTGACATTTTTAAAAATGAAAATTTATAACACTATGCTTTTAACGACACGTTTCCAATTACCAGAATGAAAAATTCAGGAAACGCGAGTCAATTTATTACGTAATTTTAAATAATTATCTTACTTCTATGTGAATTTTCAATTCCAAATATTACATTTCGTTGAAACGCGGAAAGCCCTTCCAGTTCGACTTTCAGTCGATAAAATATGTTTCCACATTTTATAAAGTTCTCCAAGGGTTCATTTCATAAATCTACATCGACGATTGAATACCAGAATTTCTGCACAATTTTCATAACATTTCCAATGTAGTCCCTTTATAAGTGGAAACTAAATCGAGCCTGCATATGAAATCTTATTGAAACCATAAAATATCTTTCCATATTCAATAGATTGAATATTCTTTAGTTAAAGGAGTTCTTAAATTTTTCTAAATGAAAATCCTCTTCCCAGCCATAACTCTGAATGTTGAAAATTTAAAACAACAAAATTAAGTGAAACAAGTTTTCCAGTTCTGCGAACAGCCAGCACTTTGATCTCCACGATTTTTCATTTATTTTCATTGGATTTAAATTACAGCAATCCTAGAGTACGAAAGGAAGTCTCCTCTCTCATATTCTTCTTATTATTTCCTGATTTATTATTTAAATCACCATCTCACGCGAGTTCACGGAATACGTGAAACGAACTGGACTGTGTCGTGTTAACACGCATGCTGTGAACGCACGATAAAGGTTAACAGGATGGCCTGCAATTAAGGTGGCGAAGGTACAGCTCAAGATACGCGAATTGTACTAACAAAAACTATAGTTGCTTACACATAATGAAACATTTTGCAATTGATGCAACGACTCTTCAATTTTATGATGCAGGTAGATTGCAGTGTATGCAGATTGGTATCAGCTTGCATAGGTGCAGCAATCCATGCTTCGAATAAAACAAGTTATTCGAGCATGATAAATAATTTCTTTCTTGGAATGAAAAATTATTTATTCCCAACTCTGGGAAACAGAATTCCTGAATGAAAAATAAGACCTAATTCTGATGTAGTTGCATGAAATGTAAGAATTAATGCATATATTGTAATTTGTTTGGTATGTGTAAGCTACTTAACATCCTAGATGTATGTATAACGTATATTTACCTGGGTTAGAGAGGAAGAGAGAGAAGCATGGAACGGAGGATGTGAAATAACGGCTGAGCTCGCTGGCGAGTTTCTATCACGATATTGTAAACGATTAATTGTATAGTTATTATTATTATTGTGTGTAAGAGTACCGTGAAACAAATTTAATCACCGATTCGTTGCTGTTCTACGATGACTATCAATTGTTTTTCTGTTTTGCAAAATCAGTAATTTTGAAATTCTGAAAGTTTGATGATTTATAATTCTGGAATTCTGAAAAGTAGGAAATTTAAAATTTTGATGATTTCTAATTCTGGAATTCTGAAATAAACAGAAATCTAAAAGTTTTGAATTCTCAAATGTAGATCTGAAATTTGGAATATTTGCAATTTTTAAATTCTCAAATATAGGAAATCTGAAATTTGGAAGTTTTAAAATTTTTTAATCTTAAGACTTTAGAATGATGGAGATTGATTTTGGAGGAAATGGCAATCTAAATTTTTAGGGGAACTAGGCCCACTCTGGCCCCTCTAAAATTACGACAATGATCTATACAATTATCGCAATGAACTCATAATTGAATGGCATCGTCGAACAATACGAATGGGCTGCCAGGATACCAATTGTATCCATCATTCCAATTTGATTCCAAGGTGTCGTACTAATATATTACAGAGATTTAATTGTAAGTAACCATGTGGCGGGCGGCCAGCCGGTTAGTCTCTTTTGTAAATGAGAATTAAGTGAATAAAACAAATATATATATATACATATGTCCGTGTAAATAAAGTACCGGGTGGAGCAAAAGTCACTTTCTGACTACTTTGTACAAATAAATAAAACCGCAAACTTTAATTAGAAAATTATTTATTAACTCAGATATTCTTTTCTCTAATTAACAATAACTATAAATAATTATTAGGAACAAAATGAAAGTGATTCTTGGCTCACTCTGTAGGATGATTTATTTCAGAATGAACCAGAAGAAGATTCCAACAAACTATTCATTTTTACAGTGATGTTTATTTCAGTCTAGCATCACACAACATCCAGTGTCGTGTATAGTTACAATTTTTAGGCTGTTTTGAAAATAAGAAATCTTTGGAAAACGCCTGAAGGAGAGAGATAGAATAAAGAGTACCAAATCATTAATCATATCTAATACAAAAGTAGTTCATAGAATTCTAAGGCAATTTAACCGGCAACTGTTGTAAGCTTCCGGCAATTCACGTATATTCCATGTTCAGCTGTCGTGGTGAGTCCTCTGGGATTCAGAGTCATTGGAATAGTTGTTTTATCACAAACTGTCACTTCATAATCCTTTATCAACTGTACAACTCCAAGTTTCGATTGCATCAATCCCAATCGAAGGCCTGAAATGAAAATTATCACGAATTAACAAATTTGTTTAATTTTCAGTTTTAAACTTTCGAGTATCTAGGTTTTCATCTCTGAATATTTGGATTGTAATAAAAAACAACAAATGTAACAGTGGTCGCTAATAGCCACGAAGTGTATACGACCTTAAACAATTAAATTAAATTAAATTAAATTAAAAATACTCATTTCTACATTTATAGAACAGGAGAATTAGTATAATAATACTAATCAAGTATTCAAATTAGTATAATAATAATTCTTCTATAGCATTTTAAAGAGCAGAATTATTGATTTAATGCTATGTATTGGTTCTTCCTTGGTGTATATATAAAACAATGAAATATGTTAAAAATTAATTATGAATTATGAATTTTGACTTACCAATACACACGTGGGGTCCTTCGCCAAAGGGGAAGTAAGTGAAGTTTGGTCTCTTTTGTTTATTTTCTTCGGTGAATCTCGATGGGTCGTATTTGTCTGGGTCTGGATAGTATTGTGGATCTCTATGTATTCCCATCATGGGTATATATACTGGTGTGCCTTTTGGCAACACTAAATCAGAATTTGGTACTTTGTAATTAGCTGTAGTGACACGGTCCAAAAATGCCAGAGGTGGATATTTACGAAGGGTTTCTGAAATTACCATATCGAGGTATGGCAGAGTCGTAATCTGTAAAAAAGGAATTCATTAAATTAGGATATGTAAAACAGGAATTCATTAAATCAGAATATGTAGAAAAAATAGAAGTAATTGTAATAGTAGGTATAACGAGGATAGTAGGAAACATAGAGGTTGTCTGTCTTCAAATTATTTTAACTTTTTATCAAATGTCTTTTCTAATTTTCTTTGATAATTTTCTCAAGAAAAAAATCTGCTCTATCACTTGGTACAGCTTTTTGTCGGAAACCCTTAATTTACAAAATAAACTGAAAGTATCAGAAACAATTGAATAAAGTCATTTCTTAATAATAATTTCGTACCATTTCGTATGTAATTTTGCCGCCAGATTGTTCAAGAGCGTTGTGAATCTCTTTTCTAAGGGTCTTTTGAACTTCCTGATCCACAGCGAGTTCGTACAGTGTGAAGGACATGGTAGTCGAGGATGTTTCGAAACCACCTGTGAAAAATATAATTGCCTGTGCTACCAAATCGTCGCCGTCGAATTCTGAAATACAATCATTACAATTTCAAATTTTAATGTTTGTTCAATATTATTGATAACAATGATCTTGATTTTAATGATTTTATAAATTAAAATTTAACACCTGTTGTAACGATTGGTAAAAATTTAACTCACTGAAGTCAGCCAAATCGGTGTCATTTTCGTGCTTCCTTTTCAGCTCGATCAGAAGATCGATGAGATCGTTTCGTTTCTCTTGAGATCTAATTCGCTCGTTAATCACGTCCCAGAAGACGTTTCGTAAAAATTCATTGGTACTTTTACCGAATAATTTCGGTCGAGTGTATTTCACGTATTCCGGTAGGAAAAATATGATGATAAACTCGAGACTGCGTTTTAAACTATAAGAAAAGATTTGTCTGCCATGCTCTCGGAATGGAGAGTCTGGGTTTTCCAACGAGTTCACTTTCAAACCAAAAGCAGTGCTGCCGATCATATCGGTGGTGACATTCGCACAGAGATCCTTCAGTTCAATCACCTTTCCGTTACCTTGAACAAACATTACATTTGTTTTAAATTATTTTATTAATATAGTAGCTATGCTATTGAGATGCTAATCACAAATACCCCCCCCCCAACCACGGTAATTAAAATATTCAAATTACAAACAATTTCCTTCAGGCTAAATTTCAATTTTTCTACCTAAGTAATTTTTATTCTGGTATCAATATTTTGTGAATGAAATAATTCATTTTCTTTCACTTAAATCCCTGGTGTCAATCACTATATTGAATTTACTGTTAATCAATTAACAATAAATGTATTAAAGAAATCAATTATTTTCTCGATTAAGAAATCCTGAGTATAACTGGATTAGATTAGGGGCGTAAAAAACACTCACCCTCTAAATCCATCGACTGCAAACAGTTTTCAAGATCTTTAGCGATCAACAGCATCAGGTCGAACATCTTCTTTAGTTTTCCTGACGTGAAGATAGGTGTTAGCTTTGTTCTAACAGCCTTCCATTCAGGATTCTTCATCATGAAGAGATTCGCGTATCCCAAACGATCGTGTACGTTATCAGCCGTGGAGTGTCTATCAGCGAACATGTTGAAGTCTTTCACCATGATGTGCTTTATGAGTTCAGGATCGCGTGCCAGGAAATACGGTTTGTTGAAGATGTAGAAACCCATGTAAGGGAGTCCTTTGGACTGGTTGTAGAGGTCCTGTAGGAACTCGCATGGTGCTCTTTTGCCCAACAGACAGTCGCCGAAATTTCCCAGTAACAGTGTGCGAGGGACCTCCATGACCCCTCGTTTCGCCCAGTATTTGAAATTTCGGCTCATAAGGAAGTATATGTATACCATAATGGCTGAGAAGACGATGAGGCCGTCCAGGCCCCAATTTTGCGTTATCAGAGCCATTTTGAGGGGATCTAAAAAACACTCCGAATTAGGATTTAGCGATTTAGTAGACTTCTTGAACAAGTATTTTAAAAAATACATTGAGTATAAATAAACAGATTAGAGAGCATCAATGATAACAAAGATAAGAGAAAATATGATAACCAGTTGGAAGATCAGACTTTACGTCTAGGAACCTTGTTTGAAAAGGAGAGACGAATATACAATTATAGATTATGTAATCTAGATAACCAAATTTCCAAGAATCTATATACTTAAGTTTATTATCACAAAATTAAGATACTGGAAGATTTTATTCTATTCAGTAATTTTATTAATTTAATTTTTTTTTGCTTTTCACAAATTTAAATTTTGCTAATTTCTTTTTTTAAGAATTGATAACTCTTGGGGGTTGATCTAAAAAGTAATAGAAAAATGGAGATTAAGAAGCTTTTATATTATTTCACTAGTTTAGGGTTCCAAAAAATCTAATGAAATTCTGAGACGCTTATCAAAATCACTCTTTACATTAAATATCCGATCTTTGGAATTAAAAAGTATTTGAGTCTGCGGTTAAACAAATGTATGATTATTTTTAAAAAAAGGATAAAAATTATAGATAAATACCAGAAATTAAAGGTATTTATTATTTTTAATCCGATTAGTTTCACTAACAAACAATATATCAGCACATAGAAAATCACATTCCTACGACGAACGTTTCTCACGAGACACTTCCCAAAGCTGCGATTTAATAAATGACGTTTGCGTATACTTTGGAGGAATATATACGCAGAGTACAATCTTATCCCTTCTCTTTGAGTTTCTACTGAACAGTACATTATTATTTGAACTTAAAATGACTCGACTAAAATAGGTTGTTGATTCTTATGTTTTTATCGGGCTAGAGCAATGTTAAGATAATCATAGGTTTTGCACTATATGAAGTGCAATAAAACTATTTTAACATCATGTACTACGTATTAATTTACTAAATGTTTTCAAGCGAATGTTTCAACGCGTTATCTCTGTTACTGATAAAACTACCGAAGATAGAATTCCAGTACAATGTTGAAGCGAAAAATTATGTAAAAGGAAACTGAGAATGGCATCGGTGAATTCTTTTCATTTTGGAAGTCTTATCATTATTATGGTAATAAATGCTAATGGTATCAATTTTGAGATCTCATGGAATAAATTGTCAAAAAATTGATGAAAAATTGCGTTTAGAACTTATTCGTCGTTTATTCGTGAGGCCATTTTATTTCTTTATAAATAGGAAAGAAAAATAGAAAATTGGGAAAATATGTTATTAGATTAACAAGTAAATTTATCACCTTTTCATTTCTTCTATTTCAAAAATTACCATAAATACCTATTAATATATTTTCCATTATTTATTATGTTATTATTCGAATAGCATCTGTTTAGACTGAAAATTATTATTTGCTGAGTTTATAATTTTATTTACAGTCCAATAATTTTCTTACCGATTGTTCAAAAGGCAAGTGTGTTTTTTGCATATCATTTACCATTTATTTCTTGATTGAAAGATATGGACCTTTAGAAATTTTTCAGCGGGTTGTCAAGTTCCATTTCTTTATCACATTAGAGATTAGAATTTTCTAAAAATTCTACATCCCAAAATTAAACACTCGAGTAGGAGAGAACAATTTGTAGGCATTGATACTATTGATAGCAGACAAAAGTATTTATTCTGAAACGTGGGTCCCACATCTTGTTTTTAGATGCTCGATTGCAAGATTATTCGTTCCTAATTTATTAGAGTTTTAAAAGAATTTAAAATAGAAGCGTATTGTATCCGAATAATAGAAGGATACTTAATGAAGAAACTGAAGAGGTCACTGTAGGAGTATCTGCCAAATAATGACACAGCAAATGTTTGAGAGCCATATCAAATAGGTCAAAGTATCATGTATCGGTATAATTTGGAGCAACAAAATTGTAAATATGAGGATGAATTAATAACTATACGACATTACCCTTTAATCAAACAAGATTGGATATCTCGAAGAGCATAGATAATGACACAGCACTTATTGTTCGTATAAGAATAGTGAAAAAATGTTTCTGTAAAAACACAAGATGAGTCAGCAGAAACTGCTATTTGAAATGAGTATAACAATTTTAATATTGTTTCATAATTGTACAATTCCTTAGAGAAAATATATTGTATTCGAAAGGATTCGTCGAAATGAAGAATGTTATTTTCTTACCATATACGATACTATAAATGAAACGATCGTGTCATTGTGAGAAAAAAGTTAATCAGAAAAACGGTACATTGATTTTTTACAAAATCCAAGGCTTGTGTGATTGACCAATTGACTAATTATAGAAAAATCTAGAGGTAGATGTTTAATATCTCTTCGCTGTTATACTATTTTTCTTGAAATTCAGTGGATATTCTGAGATTCTCCAATGACGGAGTACGTTTTGCATGCTACATAGGTAAACAAAATAGTGAACCTGCTATGTCACTAAACAATTATCAGTTATGCAATAATGAAGTAAGAAAAACACGAATAATTACTGACAAGCGATACAACGTATGCTTACTAATCATTACGTGATGAACATCGTTTTGCATGCAGTCGTTCACAGAGTTACATTCTTGATATAATAATTGGTTTTAAAACTTGCTCGTCATAACACGAACATTTTCTTTCTTCTATTCGATTTTCATTCATTATTGTATTGTATTTTAGAATGGTACTTATATTCACGTAACCTTATGAAGTAGTATTCACCTATAGTTACTGTCAATTATCTTCTAATGATTTTGCAAATTATGCAATTTCGTCTTTATTAAAATCTTCAGGAATATTGTAATCTGCATAAATGTATTGTGCACGTGACAATAATAATTCTCGGAAGTTGATTAAATACACATCAGTTTGGATAATAATTTTATCGTCTCGCAGTTTGAACAACTTTGAATTAATGTTTTTCTTTCACCATCATTAAAATCCATTAGCCATTGATCTACTATAAGTAAAAACAACTATTCAAGATTGATATCATCAAACAAATTTTCTTTGTGACATTGTCGTTATCAGTGAAGTATTATCGATATCCATGATTAGATTTGTTATTTGTGTGTATAATTTTTGCATTTGGAATTATACAAGCTATCTTAATTCGGTTAAGACATTGTGGAGTTTGCGATAAGATTGTATTCCAAATTATATCATAAACCAAGGTTTCTAAAGATAATATGATTCTTAAGAGAATAATTTTCATCTGTTGTATTTCGAAATAATTTTATTGATCTTTCAGCTTACAAATGATTCAGGATTTTGTTGATCGTTCAGCTTAGAAATGATTCAGGATTTGGAAAGATTGTAAAGAACATTTGGAACAGAAATGCCAACATCTTAATTAACTCATCTTAATTGCTAAACTTAGTTATTACTGTAAGGTTGGAATGGTTTCATCAAACAGAAAATTGTCGTCAACTCTGAGAACATAAATGGTAAACTTCTTAATTAGCACGTTGATTGCTCGTCTTGAACATTAGCTGACTTTAAACATTTCAACTCTTAACATCCAGGTAGTATCTGAATCGCAGATACATCAAGTTCTCATAATATGGTTGGAGATTTCAATAAGATACATGTCTAACTGTAAGTACTTAAACTTGATACAAATTTCGGATTAAGAACTAAATTAATTCTTTAATTATTTCATCTATATATCACCTGCAAAGATAACAGTCTGCTTAATTAATTGCTCACAATATAAAAATTCTCATTTAATTTCTTCTTGCATTAAAATCATTAAGTACTCGTTGTCAAAAGAATTAAAAACGATACATTTGCAATCGTTTTATTGTCTTTTTAAAACTCTCAAATCGTTTCAATCAAATTTTTCTAAAGCTTCACTCACTTCAATAATCATTTTATATCATTAATGATAAAATCAGATAAAATCAATCGCATTGTCGTTGATTCTATAGACATTTCTTCTCCAAAACTTTTATTCGTTTCAATTCACATCAGTTCATGATTTATCGACAATTACTATCCGTGATACATTTAAAATTCAAGATTTACATGGCTGCAACATGTTTGCAGGAAAGGCTCGCTGTAACTCTAACCGCTTATTATAGAAATAGAAAAACCTAGACACGGATAATCGTTTGAGGAAAAACGAGTATATCGTTCATTCTACTTGCACGTCAGTTACGTGGGAAACGAACGTGATTGTAACATAATAAACAATGATTTATGTAGCTGCATGCACGATGATAGATAAGAAGATGCTTCCGCGAGCAAGCTCTCTACGTGAGGGTTCGTCGAGAATGGTAAAAGCTGTAATCATTCGTGATGGTATATTAAATTGGCCGTGATCGTCGATCCAACCTTTCCTTTACTAAGAAGGAACACTATAGTTCAAAAGTATCGAGTTACTAAATTTTATGTAAGGATTATTGAGTCACTCATTTACCAAATTAGGTACTTAACTCCACAAAATTAAAAGCAGAGAAATTGATAAAATTATATAAATTAGAGTAAGTTAGAGATTAAGTTAGGGATTAGAGTGAGCCTAGATCCCACCCCCAAACTGTAGGCTACCATCCCTTTATTATTTTAACATTCTAAGATTCTAAAATTGAAATTTTGATATACTAATATTCTAAGATTTTAAGAGTCTAAAATTTTTAAAAATTCTAAAAGCAGAGTTAATCATTTTAACCTGTGAACTGCTTAATTATGGTAGATACATAATGCATTGTATTACATAGTGTATAATTCCAGCTTGTAGAAAACAATAGTGTTCGCGTGTTCAGTCCATGATGTTCCAATTTTTCCTTAATGGATGTCCATCTACCATCACGGAAACCCGTCCTCGGGGGATAATGATAGATCGACAGTAATTTCAATCCACTGTATAGTTACTTTATACCGGGTAGAGTCACGTCAGGTCACGAAATTCCCTACTTTGTTGCTCACGCGAATGAAACAGGTCCAGCAGACTCTCGCGTTCGAAAGCTCTTCTCTTTCTTTTGTCCCGACATCAATCGCAGCTCGTTCATTCTTTCTTTCCGTGTGATTACGATTTTCCTTGACTCGCACGCTGGTCTCTGCTCCTTCGTGCGTGTTCTAGCAGAATCAACACGCAAGCAGACGGTAAACACTCCACGTTCTGCATCTCTTGAAAATAATGAGTCAGGAAATTGTGTACATTGTAGAGGTAGAAGTGCATGGAAACGCTTGGGAACATCAAAGTGGCTGTGCAGAAGTAATTATTTGTTCACGATGAACAAGCAATTCCTCTAATTTATCATCATGGAATGAACTTACTGAACTTGATTCAGTAATTCAGCAATTTAGAATTCACTTAGGATGCTCAGTTAGAAAACTTAATATTCATTTTGTTAATGCATCGTTGGATGACTATAGAGTTTCTTTCAATTATCGATTTTAACACTTGAGGAAGACAGAGAATAGAGAAAATGCATTTCCATTTAAAAAGACGATGCAATTCTTAATTGAATCAAGGAGAGGTTGATTCAGCCCTTCTCTCAACACTAGATATGACGGCTCCACCACCAAAACCAGTGGAGCCGTCAGGGCCCTTGGCGTCAGAAGTGGAGGCTCCAAACGCCTTTGCACGCGGTCCAAGTAGAAGTCGGCATCGAGTGCGACCCCCGGTGTCGGCCACATGCCAGGCACCCCATATGGGCACCAATGTGCCAGGCATGGAGGGCCCGGAGTAATACACATAAGGTCCCAGAGCCCTCCTTTAGCGCCAGTATCGGTCACCGTGGGGTTTTAGTCAGTAGGAATCTGACACTCCCCCACCGCTCTCCCCCAGGGGATGGAGGTTCCTATATGTTTGACAAGTTAATCCGTACCCCTCGGCTGTCGGTATGGGACTGAGGAGATCGCACCTCGTTCTAGGTCTTGCTGATATTAAGAAGTAATTACTGTGTTTTGATTTTCATGTAAACTAACTAAACTAAATAACTAACTGTGATAAAAAATTACGGGCATTAAATATATAATTCAGAAATAAAATTTGGTAAATTAAATAATAACTCAGTTGCTTTTTTAAAATGATTTATTTATTAAAGCGTATAAAGTGAATACAAATTTGTCAAACAATTATAATAATAATTGCTCAGTCTTGTGCTGCTTTCTGAAAAAAAAAGTAGAATTAGAGCGAGTGAAAATTAGGTCTTTTCAGATGTCAGTCTGTAGTGCGGTAAAAGAGGGGCTGGTAAAATAGGTACGTTTGTTATTCTGGCTGTGCTCTCTGCATGCAGACCTAATTTCATCTGGGGGTGTCTGGGGCACCCTAAATTATAACCCCTCGAAAACAAAGGCATGTCCAATCTTTTGCATCTGTAGTTACTACAAAAAGTGACTCGGTATAGCATGTCGCTATAACTCAGGTGGCGCTTAAATCAGTTTCCCATCAAACGTGGGCTGTTTTACCGACACGGAATTCGGAGGTAGGCCACCGACGAGATACTGTCAACGACAGTCTGTCGGCGGTGCCTGAATGCATTTACTAAAAAATGCCAAACAAGTTACAATTTACCGACTGCCGGAGGATTAATCGATAATTCGACAACTTACCTACTGCCGGACGATTGACGGATAAGTCGGCAACTTACCTTGAGGAATGTCCAGTAATTCCAAATACTTCCCATTTCATTCACCATCCCTTTTATTTATTATTTTATCCCTCTTCGCGGGCCTCGGCTCACCCTTTCCAGTTATTTATTATTTGTTTGTCTTTGTGAGCCTCTCGGAGCCCAACCCAATATCCTTTATACATCCCTGCATCCCTTACATCTCTGAATCCCAGCACCCTTTACATCCTTGCAGTCCTCTACATCTTAGCAAGGCAGACATCCCTGCATTGCGCCTCCTGGCAGGAAAAACGGAAATAAACTAAGGGGTGCAGGGATATATGATTTAAAATATGATTTTTCTTTTTAATTTTTAAGAATGGTATAAATATAGATGAGTTGTAATAAAATTATGAGATTCTATAAAATATGCGAGGATTAAATTGTTTTAATTAAGAAGAAAAGAAATGTAGTTTTACAGCATAAAAGTTAGCAAAAAGATTATAAAAATCTTTCTGTTCTTTCTACATCTGGTCAGAATCATTTCCTCGATTGGGTTCGATCGGTCGAAGGGGTCGGAGGAGGTACGGATTACACGGTATCTCGACGGTCGCCTCATGAATTAGGCATCGGACAAGTTAATGAAAGTTTTCCCGAGCCATTACGCCTAATAATAGAGCGGACAGCCTCTGTCTTCTGGATGTTCGCCGACGGAGGAGCCGAAAAGCAGCTCGCGTATCCGCAGGACACGTCCACCGATGGACGGAGAGACGGAGCGAAATAAAATTGGTAACTTAAATAACTCGCTGTTGATTATAATTTTCGTTGGCGTGGCCGGCTAGCACAAATACTTTATGACCATAGTCAGCATACGGAATAAGGTGATACGTGGAGATTATAGTTATTTCGCGGCTGGACCCATTACACGCGCGTGTAATAGGAGCGACCAATGTGTATAATTATTACGGGAAACTATACTGCTGGCAATCGACCTTGCTAAAACTATTCCCGAAACTAGATTTACGTTACATAAAAGAAGTAGACACAATAAGGTATTTCAATCCCATTCTAATCCTTCAAAGAGGGCACAATTTTTTATTTTTTCAAGAAGGTAAATATTAACACTTTGGTAGCCGCGTGTTTTGTCAAATTTATCATTTTTGATAAATAGTGAAATGACTATTAATGATCCTCCTCGCAGGTGTCATATTTCTACATTGTCGAAGACTGTCTGAAACACTTGTTTCGATCAGAGACGGGTACACGATCAGCCTTAAATTTGTATCGAGACTCTAATACTGCTGCAAAGTCTGTAGATTAACACGATGGTATGTGTTATGCGTGATGTTTAATGCATGCCGTTTCGCCGTGTGCGTTGGGGGGCGTAGAAAATTGAATCAGAATTCGGATCGATACGCGACAGGAGCTCAGGAAGTTCACTTATCTGCTATCTGGACCCGACGCTGGTCCATTGAATCGAATAGAAACGACCGATTCGTTTAATAGGTTGAATTTGACCCGTTTTCGAGGAATTCGCTGATGCAAATAATTCCCCCGAATTTCTATTCTTATATTAAAATTTTCTGATAGATAAAATTTATTCCTTTTTTCGGCTTATTTTTGCTTGCAGAATCACCCTCCGCCCGACTGTACTACCCCGTCTAAGGCACCCTGTATATGCACTCAAACAGAATTATTGTAGCAACAAAACATCGCGTTATGTTCTTGACATGAAGCAGATAATGAAAATTTATCATATGCTTTGTGGGATAGAATTATTACTCATTTTATTTTTAATTAATAACATCATGTGTGTATACTGTGAAGTTTAGGACTGCTTCGTCATCACAAGATTAACTACTATTATCAATTATCACCCTTAGACAAATTTAATTATTTGTCACTCCTGACAATTTGAATTGAAGACTTAGCAGTTCTTATGTTCTTTAATAATACATTAGAAAATTTACATGGGGTGAAATTTCACCCTTTATTGATTATATGAAATAAATAATTTACAAGGTATAGAGATATTAAGATTCCAATTTTATATATTTCAATTGTTTAGAAATTTTTTCTGAAAATAATGTTCAACTTTTTCTCCAAGAATTAAGGTATGATCAAAGTTCCGGCGGATTTTTAGTGGAAAAGAAAAGATTGTCGTCGCACGGGAGGGAAACAGACGAAATAGTGGAAAGAAAGTCGGTGATATATTAGCCAGAAACATGTAGTTTCCAGGACAACTAAATTTTCCGACACGCAAGGGCCAACACGAGGATTGGCCAGGCTGTTTCGGTGGAAGCGGCACCGGGAAAGACGAAACCGGAAACAACGAGCTGCGAACGCGAAATCCACTCGAAATTGCTGCTGGCTGACTCGTCTGCACGCCAGATGAATGGAATTTCCGTTCGGAAGTTCGGTTTTGCTTTGTTTTTTTCTTTCGTTCCGAAAAGAACGCGAGACACTTCTGAATATCTTAGAAAATTGAACCTGATTATATTTTAAATCGTAAACCTTCGCTTCCCTTGTAGAGAAAAAATTTAAATACTTATACAATTCCTTTCAGCGTTCTTTTAACAAAATTTTGCTAATAAAGGTTCAAAGAATTGTCTTATAGAAATCCACGAATTTAAAAAAGTTTCTATAATTTTTTCTTCTACCTTCAATGGACAATCGATTTTTTCTAAGCAGTAAGAGATCTTCTTCTTGATACTTTTTATCATTTTCCAAGATATTGTTATGTTAAATCTCTTGAACAAAGCAAAAAGATGGAAAGAAATCAAAGAAAAGGGAACATATAAGAAGATCTTTCATGTAGTGTTGAAAAACTTCATTGACTTCATCGTGAAGTCGACAGCAGCATTTTTCTCTGTGGTATCAAATTCTGACGAAAAGGCTGAGAATAGAAAAAGAAAATCTCAGCTGATTTTGAATTAAACTAATTTTCGATAAACGTAGACCTCGAAAAAGGTTCTTGATTTGAATCTAAAAAGCTGTCTTCTTCTTTCTGTAGTTGATCTTCATTCGAAATTTCGAACGTCTTCGAACGTACTATTAGAGATTTATTTTCGTTAAAAGAAGCACTTGAAAGAATTTTTCGCAAATAAAAGTAAGAAATTCTCTCAAAGTAATATAATTAAAATGGCTTAAAATATAGCAGAAGGTAGTTAAAAGAAGAATTTCTTTTTAAAACAAACGAGAAGACTTTTTATTCAACCCCATACTTAACTGTAAATATCTATACAAAAATGTTCGCAAAACATCATAACATGATCTATGTTATTTTATAAATTGTGTTGGTCATTGTATAAAAGGGTTTCTGGGCTCTAGTTCCCGAGACCCTTTTGAAGTCAGGGGTCGGGTAGTGAATTTATGACAGAAAATACACGCGATAAAACGGCACGGTAACACAGTTGCAAAAATACGACCGCTCAGAAATTATGCGGAAAATGAAGCCGGCCACCGGTCGTTCGTCCAGCGTTTAAACTAAATGGCGTGTCTCAACATCATTTAAACGGCTTCCTCTTCTTTTTTTGTCTCAGAGGATCGCGGCCGTTATTATAGGAACGACGAAAAGATTGCGCAAGGGTTGGATAAGTTAAGAGCGAGAGGAGATCGGTGAAATAAGTGTTAACTTTATTTTGATGATTTGTGAAATTGTCTTCTGGGTGAATTGTTTCGGATTTTATGTCAGGAAGGGTTGTGAAGTTTATTGGACATGCGTTGGATTTTATTTCTTGTAACCCGAGAAATATTATTGAGATAAAATTTTTAAGAATTTATAAAATCCGTAATTTACTTCTGCTTGATTAGGTGCTTGAAAGTGGAGGAGACTCATAAACCAGTTTCTTAATTAATGATGTATATTTTTCAATAAATGGACAAAGGTTGAAGAATAGAAATGTTAAAAAAATTAACAAATAATCTTAACGACATGGTCAAAGCATTGCATATTAATATTAATAGATATTAAAATTATTTTTCTCCCTATTGCAATTTCTTTTGTGCCTATATTTAATTAGTTTTTCCAACCATTAAATTTCTAAGAAAAAATTAAAGTTCCAAATTTCAAAAGGAGATAAAATATCAAATAGAACAGAATCTTCAACGTCTAAAAGTTAGTACAGTTCCGTTTGACACGTTTCGTGGTGACCACCCCGAAGAGCAACCCCTCCCGTCCCGGAAGGACGAGGGGCAGAAATGGTGAAACCGGTAAGGCCCGTGCCCTAAATTTCGCTCGATCGACTCGGTAGTTTCCAAGTGAAGTGTTCTAAGTCCTAAAAAGGGAAAGAAAATAAGGTTACAAGACGTGGTGGACGATGACCCTTGCGTAGGTCATCCGGAAGGGTCACTGATGTCCGACCAATGACCCGGCCCCGCCCTGACACTCCCGTGTACAATTATAAATGTATTAAATCCATCCCCTTACAAGATAATATTTAAATCGCACCGATGGGTTAAAGGACGAACCGGCACGGTTCCTCGAGGGGGTTGTTTCGGAAGCTACGCCACGGGGCTGTTTTATTGCGTGCGTATTAGTGTTCCTCGGCCCGGTAGTCTCGATTTTATTGCGCGTATTTTGCGTTATAAATTCACTGACCACCTTTTGCGCAACCCCTTCTTACCGAAGGATCGGAGAACCTTCGTCCTGGCTTTCTAAAGGAAGAATGCACGCGAGCCTGGATCGTCGTATGAACATTTGCATGGGACGAATTTCTATACGGCTTGGACTTCACGATCGGTCTTGGATAAAGACTGTTAGAGTTTCTAACTGAACAAATATAGATGTTAGAAATTTATATTTAAAGTTGCAGCTGAGGGGGGTTGAAAATTGAAATTCTTTGTTTCAAACGGTTTGCTCTAAAGAGGAATCAGCCATTTTCTATTGAGAATACTGATGAAGCATTTATATAATTATTTTTATCAAATCTTAAGCTTTAAATTCATATTATATAAGTGTTATTTCAACGTACTTTTATGTCATAAAATAAAGTAACTAATCAATTTTCATTATTATAATTAATTTTCCACTAAGAATATTTATAAAACCTTCATGTAGCCATTTTTATTATACTTTGAGCTTTAAATAGATATGCCATAAGTGTTATTTTATGATACTTTTACGTCATCAAATTATGTCAGACTTTATATGTTTCCAACAAACCAATATGAAATTAATCCCAGGAATAAGGTCGTCTAATACCGAGCATTCCACAACGTTCAACAAAACGATAAAATATTTTCTTGGCCCGTAAACAATCTCGTCTCTAACTTGTACATCGTTTGAAATTCCAAAAGCTGACGGAAGGTAGTGGAATTTCATGGACGTCAGTCTGAGGCAGGGAGGTATCGACTACAACGATATTCACAGGACATTTAAGCCAACTGTAAAAGTATACGGCAAGTGTCTCATGAGAAATGTATTCGGTGCCACGACGAGCTGGCCGTTCTCTTCGATCTTTCACCCTCCTTTCGCCGCCTCGGCCATTCGCACACGTTGGAAGCAGTCCAAGCGTTTTAATTTCGGAAGACGTTGCAATATAACGGTTCCTAGGGAAATTGAAACGCAACCCCTACGAACGGCCCTCGCCGCCGGCCGTTTCGTCCTTCTCCGTTGCCGTCCACCACGGACCCTTTCTAATTGTTTGGGAGGCCAACGACGTCGCTGCCATGCTTCTCGCGTATCGCATACATTACGCATGAATTTCGTTTGTGTCCGTTCCTCCTTCGACGGCACATCGGACGTGTCGGAACCGAGTTATTAGCATCCCTTCTACGCGCCCCTTCGACTTCTAATTCTTTGGTCAGTCGATCATTCTTTTAGTCATTTATTCGATCCACTTTTTCAAAGAATTTTTCTATATGGTGTGATATCGGTTTTTTAAATGAGTAGAAAAATTGTCACACCTTACTTCTTTTCATCAGTCTGTAAATTTTAATTGATTTTGAAAAATAAAAAGTTTTATATGATTTGGTGACATAAAAGTACTGCAAAATAACACACTGCTGCAGTAGAAATGAATATAGGTAGTAAGGTATCTAAGAATTAAAGAATTAACCCTTAATTACTATAGGGATCTTGGAATATTCTTTACAGTCAAGCAATAGATAACACTAATTACCTTAATAGTTGAATGAGGTATTAATGAAAATGATGTTTTTGAAATTAGAATATAGTGCCAAAATGTTCCATCAAATAGTGTTTGTATTTTAGCATACCAATTAAAGGTTGATTAAATCTAAGAATATAAGATATTATTTTCAATTACTGGAAGGCAGAAAATATTTGCATGAATATTCGTAGTCTAATTATTAGTGGCATCCATATAGCCGTGGCTAGTGCCATTACCGCCATGGTCCACCTTGGTCCTGAGCATTGTTCTTCTAATTTATGCCAAGGTGGGTCTAGCTGCCGCTCTTTCACCCCCTTCCGTTCTCCTCGTCGTTTCCATTTCTATTTCACTCGTACGGTGCACCTTGAATTATGGAGTCCGCGCCACTAAATCTTCGGGGCTAATTGAATTATTGCTCGAGCCTCGCTGTTCGGTCTTCAGGGTGAAGGACAAAAAACGAACGGAGAAGGAAAGAAATCCTTCCTGCTTGTTTCACCGGCTTGTGCTTCCTTTTTCGAACAGTCATTCGCTGGGAATGACCTTCTCTTTCAATTTTACTCACCGTCTTTGATGGATCGCCTTTTCCCGCGAACCTGATGAAACATTTTTAACGTATTGGTCACTGTACTGAAGATGTTGAAAGTTTCATTAAATAATAATTTTATTTTTAACCCATTGTATGGATTATTGATACAAGAAATATTAATTCTTAATTATGAAATATACGAACACTTCATTTCCAAACTTCAGTTTTCAATTTTTTTACCTTATCAGTGTTGATGGAATCTGATAACAAGAAGAAATTAAAACTTAACTGTTGAAAATAACGTTATTATTGTACTGATGAGAATCAGCTTTGTAATTAACGATTCTAGATTTAATGAAACTTTGATAATACGAATGAAGAATTCGATTGGAACATAGTATTCGTAAGATGGAGGTTGTTACCCTGATTCGAAAATTGCCAATGCAGAACTGGTTTCGCGAATTGAAAGGTTTATGAAGCGAAGCTCTTCGGTTTTTCAGCTTGAACGATCTGTTTTTGTAGAACTCCGGAGAATAATCTTCAACTGTTTCCTTCGGCGAAACGTTTACGGATCCGCGATTTCGATATAAACGATTTGCATAAATTAATGATGGAACACCGAACTAACAAACTGAAATTCAAATATTTATAAATTCAGTATAGACAGAAAAAAATGATCAATATTTCTTTTTTATTTAAGTCTCATATATAAAATTATAACTGCATATTAACCCTCAGACGAGAGGATTCATTTAAATTAATTTTTTGTCAACACATAAAAGCCTCTTATTAAAAAATTCGAGTGCCTGAATATCATATAAGTAAATCAAGATTAACTAAAATTAATATTAGGGAAATTGAAACTAATATTAAATTCTGTAATTTTTTTTCTTTTAACCATGTTATTTGAAATGAAAATAAGGAACTATTTTTTTTTTCTTACAATGACATGGTGCAAGATAATTTCAGTAGGAAGGTATACAATTTCGAAGACGTATATTGTTTCAGAGGAGAGAAAGAAGAGATGAGAACAGTCGATGTATCGTAATAATACGAAGCGACAGAGTATCGGATCGTCGGATGATTATCAGGAAAGAGTAAGAGATTCTTTGTAAATGACTGGCTCGGAATTTTGAAAATCACAGGAGAGGCCAGCTTCCACGAATCCCGTTGATTTATAAGCGACGCCGGCGAGTATTCGTCGCGGGCCACGCATGAATAATGCGACGATGACATGCCGGTATTAATATGATAATTCGATTTATTCGGGACCGTGGCTCCCACGATTTCCACGCCGGCAATCAGCGGATTTCAGAGAGACGGAAATACCGTCGGCACCTTTTAAAGAGCCGATAATTACGACAACAACGAAAGGTAAAAGAAGAAGACGAAACAGAAGAATTTCATTTCTGTCGGGCGTTCCTTTTCCCCGTGTCACTCGCGAATCCGTACGTTGTAATTACGACACGTACACTGTAATAATTTGTAGCCGGTCTGAAAACCGAATCGTTAATTTGTCTTTCTGAGAATCGCCAGAGATTCTCCTTGGGAGCAGACGAAACGATTTCTTCGTGAATTACATACGTCGTTCGCACCAAATATTCTAGAAAAACTTATTAATGATAATGAAAATTATTCATTTTTATAGCGATAGATTATACAGTAATTATTGTTGTGATTTGAAAATCTGCTTTTTATTAAATGAAATTATATTAAATGACCAATTTCATGACATAAAAGTACTCCAAAATGGCACTTATGGTATATCAATTTAAAGATTAAAATTTATTGAAAGTAACCATATAAGTGTTTCATCAATATTCTCAGCTGGAACAAACAACCTACCAATCAATCAATTTACAATTTAATATTGTCTACTGTTAGATTTCATAAAGAATTACCTATTTTGTATTAAAAATATTGATGAATCATTTATGTATATTGCTATTTTCATAAAATATTAAGCTACAAAGTGATGTACCATAAGTGCCATGTTGTAGTACTTTTATGTCATGAAATTATACCGATCTTTCTATGTGTTGAAATCGACCATTTTATATGTAACAACCTAACACAGTGTTAGAAAAATATGTATACGTGTGTAACAGTTAGGAAGGAAGGAACTGTAAGTAACCCATGTCAAGGAATCATACCTCGGACAACAAACTCCCAATGGGACATAGTAATTGGGTCACTCGTGAAGCAACAGCTCGACCAATGGTGTTCGTTCCCCGAAAGAAAAAAAATCTTCTGGAAAAAGATCGTCGGCCAGTGGATCGCTAGAAGGGACCAGGAGGCAGCAGAGGAGGGGAGGAATTGAATCAGTCGAATCCACGGACGATCAGGAAGGACACTTGAGGAACACAGGGACACACGAATTTCGACATGACAATGGTTGGTGGCCGTTGGCGAGATTCATGCACGGCCGTTGATACAGATTTGAATATTAATTTAAGACCGTCCACGGGACGAGCAAGGATAATGTCCCAGGGTCAGCCGCAGGCCCGAAGGAAGAAGGATCGCCAAGGATTCGTTGCATTCCGTTAATAATGCCACCGTTACCTTCGCTCGATTCGTAAATCAGATACTGTGTAACGAGTGTCGTAACGGGCGTTTAAGGTATCGTACGGTTGATTATTCGAACAGGGCTGCCCATTTCTTAATACCTATACAGTGGGCCATGTAAAATATGCCATATAATTGAATGGCACAAGTTCAAAATTGGCCATTTTTAAATAATCTCGAACTTAAATGTTAAGTTCTCTGAAGAGAAACTTTAAATAATTATACGTGGTAGTAAATTGAAAATTAATTGGATACCTAATAATTGGTACTTTACGTGTTAAACCTTGAACAGTAGAGTCTGGGTCAATCGGGTCCCAATTTAAAATTAAATGTACAATTTTTAAATAAAAGAGTTTCAGGTATTCAAAGAATAATTTTTAAAGGAATAGAAGTTCCTTTACAGAGATTGGCGCTCTCTCCATGGTCCGCCATCCGAGGATCAATAAATATATAGAATTTCCTCTATTAGCTATTGAAGATATCATAGAAATATTACGTAATTATAATCATAAATTTCTTATCAAAGTATAACGTATTTGTGTTATGAAATGGTTATTTTTTCACGTTTCGTTCTACCGAATTTCTGACGTGTAACAGAGCAAACACAGTCAGCACCCTTAAACCTGAGCGAATCTCGGTGCTCTTTTATTTACATTTCACATGGCTGCGTGACGAGATCTCGTGCCAGAGTTGAATCTTCGAAATTTCCACGCTGTTCGGTCGCGGTAGCTGCCATTTGAACCAGCGGCGATATATTTCGTTCAACGAGACAACCGCATTGCTGGAAAAAAAGAAAGAAAAAAATATGAGATCAAGAAGCAGAAAGAAAAAACACACTTCTATTCAGGGCAATAGGAGGGAAGATAAAAAATCTCCTGGAAGCGGGTAAATATCCTCGTCGATGGCTGCATTTATGGTCAAATTGCGGACAAATGACCGCGTCTCTATGGACCAACCCAGAAATGACGATCGAACTGCAAAAAAGTGCACGAATAGAGGGAAGGTGAAAAAACGTTGTCGTTCCCCTCAAGTCAGGTTACGATTTTCGTAAAAACGGGCCCGCGGATTCGGAGAAGAGAAAAACAGCAGGACCCGCGACGAAAAGGCGAATAGAAAACGGGCACGCAGCCGTATTGTCCTCGCAACGAGTGGAATCGTGAAATACGATCGGCTTTTAGTAAAATGAGACCAAAATATAGGGTGTCGAGTCGACTATCTCTCTCACCCCTCTTTTACCTCCATCCCTGATCTGTATTTCTCTCCTCGTCCTGGAGAATAATGTGGAACAGTCCGTGAAATGACCATGCCGATTCGGCTTTTTTGAAAATTCACATTGCGACGGTATTACATAGGTGCTATGTATATAAAAACGGTCGCTCGAAATAAGTATTCGATATATCAATATTCGAAATATTAATATTGAAAATCTCAGTACTTGAACTATCAATATTCGAAATACCACTACTCAAGCTATCAATATTTGAAAAATCAATACTTGAAATATGAGTATTCGAAATACCAGCATTTGGAATACTGGTATTCAAAATATTAATATTCGAAATATTAATATTCAAATTATTCGAATGGTTCAACTATTCGAAAGCGAGGTTCGTTCTTGTTTTGCGTGTCTGGCGCTTTTGATTTCTGTATTCCACACGTGAAGTACCATTCGATCGACCTTAGCTGCGAGGCGAATCGCATCACGTCCCTCTTGAATGTCCTGCGAGATCCTGGCCGAGGATTCCCTGGGTGGCGTAAACGGGATCGAAACTCTTTCCTCCAAACTCTTTCTTGCCTGTTGTACCTTGTATTCTATTACTTTTCGATAAGGGTTATCGGACGGAGGTCGGTGAAAGGATAGTGTTATTTATAATAATGGATGGAGGGAACGATCGGATACTTTGCGAAAGTGGAAACGTATTTCCCGCTGTTGCAGTGTTGAGAATACTGAATTGTTTAAAGAAGATACACATCCAAAAGGAATTTACAAATTATCATCCCTCACATTTCATTTTAATGAATTATAGATAATAATTTATATTTCCCTATCATAATGGAATTTATCTATTGTAGATTCAGAAAATTTGTATTCCTTTATCAAATATAAATTAACTAATTTTTAAATAATAAGTCAACGTTGAAATTTAGTATAAATGAAACTCGTTTAACGTGATTTCATTATCAAATGATCAGGATATAAAATTGCAACGATTCAAGCAGCATCGCCGAAAAGCTATTTAAGAGGCAAATTGATGACCAAGAGGTGCACGAATGAATGAGCCGATCCTTTTTTAGATATCATTACATTAAAGGGACAGATGCAGCAGGAGCGGGAACAGCAACAGCAGCATCCCTCAGAACCACCCTTCGCGAAGCCACGAGGAGCGTAGAGGACCCTTCGTTTTCAGGCATCCCTCCAAGCAGAATAGAGCCAGAACAATCTTCCCTTTATAGGAGACATACGAGGCGATTCGAATCCTGGGAACCGTTTTTTTTTTCTTCTTTATTTATTTTCGCCTATCCTTACTTCCACCGACTCGTTTCGCCGCGCCTCTGTCTTTCGTGAAGCAATTATTTTCGCAGCTTGGCGTCCTCTTACACGACCAACGAGACAATACCCCGTCAGCTTCCAGCAGAAGAGGAAACGGTGTCATGCGGAAGGAGAAATTTGCAGCTGCTTTCAACGAAAGCGTTTTATTTCTGCTTTCAGCTTCCTTGCATCATTTGTTTATCTACATACACCTTGTTCTCAGAGATTTATCAGGACAAGACTCATTTATATTTGATTTGACTCATTTGATGAATCTTCAACATTCTATTGTCACTTCAAATATTGCATTACACAATTCTTCATATCTTCATTTATTCAACAATTCTCAACCACATCACCACCAACAAAAATACTATCTACTATTTTACCATTCTACTAACTCTCAGTGAGATGACACAACTACAGAACTGTCGTTAATTCTCCTTAAAGTTCGACAGTTTCCTCTAGTTTGAAAAGAACTTTATCCAACAACAGTCCTGAATTCCAGTCGGATCGCTCGTTCCATCCTACAGGGACCATAGTTCTCTGATGGAGTAGCATTCCAGGATAAAAAATTCATCCCTTATCCGGGTGCGCAGAGTGAAATGGCGTGCAGGGTGTATCGGGATTGGTGACGCAACAAGTGCAGCTACTCTCTCCGTGGCTACCGACTTCTTTTTATCTGGCAGCTGTTTCAGAGGTGCATCGGGGATGCAGCATGGCTCCGATCCCTGGCTCCTTTGCGAGACGAGCCAACGACGAAGTATGCTAATGCCCCTCATAAAGCTCCGCAACAGGTTCATTTCTCTGAGGCGCGAGGCTACGAAAATCCACGAAGAAATGCATCCGCACGTACGACGATCGTTTGTCACTTGGACACCTGAAAAATCTGACGGGGCCAGCTTTCGTATACGAGCACGCCGGATTCGTTTTGTTAACGAGCAACAACCTCGGCCGATTCGAAGAACCAACCCCGTCTTTCTCGCTCCTTAAGACCGGCACGAAACGCGTGGATTAAGCACGATGGATAATTTGTGGGTTAATTCGGAGATTGATGGAGGTTGTTTGAGAAGCAACCAGGTTTTATTTCTTAAGCTTAAGATTTTATTTCTATTCTTTTCAACGTATTTCTGTTGCTTGAGAATTTTTATATTTTTCTCTGGGAAGATAAAATAATTTTTATACGTCTATATACTGTTTTATAAAAAGTAAAATTTCTTTTTTTCTTATGTCAGGATGCAACGTGAAATATATACACGTAGAATTAAGAGCAATAAATTGTCGAAAATTTGCGGCCGTTAATGTCAGTTGATGGAAAAGGAACGTGGTGGATGCAGGTTTAAAGAGATCGCCCCGATCGAGAGGATGAAATCGACTTTCTTCACCGGAACAGATACCGAAAACGAACCCTTTCCGTGTCGAAGATACTTAGACTAATCTGGCAATCAATCTTGGGCCAGGCACAGCCAGAAGCCAACAGCTGCTTTCGTGAGAGTCGATGACGTCATTGAAAAAGGAAGATCACTCCCTTGCAGCATCCTATTCGAAGTTGGCCACGATTTTCCCACCCTTAGCTACCACCTTGTCAGTTTCGCACAGCTGCTTACCTTTAATCGTCGACTCTCACTTATCGTGCTTGTTTAAAGTTGTTTATCATCTTCCGAGTCAGCTCAATCATGAGACACTGTTCTTCGTTACAATTTCATTTTTCAGCTAGTCAGAGATGGGGAAAGTTTGAATTTTTGCATAATTAGTGTTTAAAATATATTGCTGAATTAAGGAAATTAAATAAGGTTTGTGGAACTTGTTGAAAAGTGCAAGGATCAGTGACGATTGGTACCACAAACTAAATATCAAATAATTAAAAACTAAAATTAAGAAAAATGTAAAAGAATTTTAATTTTGTAAGACAATAAGTGGAAAATCTTAGGTGCCTAATTGAAAAATTCAAGGAGAGTATTCTGTATTATTCTAATCATAGTCTTAAAATAATTAGAAGATTATTTTTTATTGGATTAAATTTCAGTAGTATTTATACTAAATTTTGTTCTTATTAATACTAAAAACGTGTTCTTCATAGCTTTATTCAATATAGTTCCACAATAATATACTGACTATGAAATGTTTTCGAACAAGTAGTGAAGCAGTAATTTACAAGATATTTGCAGTCATACGTTCGCTTTTATTGCTTGTTTGGAAAGCCAGTTCCCCTATCGCGGTGCCCCAAAGGAGCCGTGTGGCCAACGACGGATTACACGCTCGTGTCTCACGGGTCAAGATCATCGTACCACCATTAGCCGCGCTCGTCACCTCATAATCCGTCGACACATGACCTCGACTGACCGGAAGCGGACCTACTAGACACATCCTCTGAAAAAAAAAGAACACGCTTCAATTCCTGTTCTACTACTTTATGACAGTCTAATTATGTGCGTGCGAGAATTCATAAACTTATCGTCAAAATGACGGTTTCTAGATTTCATATCTTAAATGACAGAATTCAGTAATAGGTAAATCTGTAATATTCAAAAAATTATTAATTGCTCATTTGTCAATAGTCGATGGTGTCAAAAAGTGTATCACTAAACTTCTGGTAGATAAAGTGTTAACATAGAAGTGCTAATTAGAAATGTACAATATTCCATAGATAAGAATCTGAATCCATTTCTATAGAATTCTATGTAACTCAAGTCTGTAATCCTCGTATAACAGTTATCTATTTAAATACTTTCACAGAACCTGTCAAGAACCGAACAACTCTCGCATTAATCCTCTTCTCTATTATACAAGCAGGCAAATTACACGTTAAGCAGCAGAAGAACACGAATTCCCATCTGGAATGCAATCTTATCGATGAAAATCTACGAACCAGTCGTTGGTAAGCAATCGTTTCCTGTATCTATCGTCCGGTAGAATGCTCGTACCATCATTAGCCACGCTGTACCTCTGGTAATCCGTTGACACATATGACCCGGTTGAACCATGAAGAGTGACCAATCGAGTGTCCAGGTCGCGAAAAGCTTGCTGGTACGTGCCGATCCCGTTTCAACGTCGACCTGTTCTCGATTATCGAAACCTTTCACCCTTCTAACGAGTTGTCCACGCGATCGTGGATGACCCCTGGTCAGTCTGACCCGCGAATAACGACCGTTGACAGAGTTTCCAGCCGTCGACCACTTCATCCTGGTAACATACCAGTTCGGAGTAACCGGTGATTCGAGAATGCCCGCTTTTCTAGCCGAATCCAGCTCGACAGCAACCTGCGATCAGCGCGTGCTAGCCACGACGTTGATCGTGATCCTCTCGAAACGAAACAAGATCGACGATGGTTCGTTCGTTTCCGGTTCGCTGGACGACACCAGTTCCTGATTCCGGCCGATTATTCGTGTCCCTCGACTTCGTTGACCCGTAGCTCCCACGGGGATGACCCCTCGAAGGATGACGAACCGAAGCTGTTTTTAACTCCTCCTCCTAACCGCCTCTATCGGTCGGTGTATCTTATACCTTGTTAACAATCGGGATTCTTAATCGAGGATCAGGATTTCGGTGGATAATCAGTCGGCATTTTGGATATTTCTGTTTATTATTAATATATTAATTGCCCTTACAAATACTATTCAAAGTTATTTCATTATTCCTATTAGGTGTACAAATTAATTCGGTGCCTTTAGTAATATGCTTTCTTAATTAGTATTTAAAATTTTAATATTTCCCCCGCTTCTGTGTATTTAATCGACGAAAAATATAATAACAATTGAAATTATCGTGACTTTTTAAAAATAAATCTTCAATTTAAAGAAAGGCACAGAATCTGCATACTTAATTCTAATTAGATAAATCAAAGAATTATATAATAAAAAAGCTGTAATTTTATCATAAGTTTCCTTAGTTACTACCAAATTAACCAATTTCTATAGATTTTCCCATAGGTATACGTTACCGTTATTTGCATAGGGTTCCGGTGTCTGTATAGAAGTCCTGCGAAAAAGTAAATCGTCCTTTCGGACCCGGAAGGATTCGATTTGACAAGCGGCGATTCCAGAAACCACCTGAGATCATGATCGTCACGGTGGCATGGGGTCCCGTGCGTGGATACCAGTCTGAATTAAGAGGGCTTCTTAAGCCAGTGACACATGAACAGGATCCTCAGGCAGGACCCTCGTCCTTCGTGTAGATCCATAGATATATGACGGCTTATGAGACTCGAGTTCTCGATTTTTGCTTAAGGGAATTTTGCTCTCTATTTCTTTCACCTTATTCTTCCCTCAATTTATCATTCTAATAGCCTCTTTATATTTTGCAACAAATCATTCGAAAGATTATGGTCAAACTTTTTACTTGCCTTTTAATCATCAATTTTTATACGATAGAATATTTATTGCACGATTAATAATTTACATTTAAATGAAGATAAATTAAAGTATAATGGTAATCTGATTATTTATCTGTCGAATAAATTTTCATAAAATATTATTGAACGTATATGTAACATAAGCTCGCTCTATTGTAATTTTGAATAACATTTAATCAATCGATTCACGATTTTATCGAGAACCGGATGAAAATAATCTTCTTGCGAATCGCAGAACGATCCGAGTTCCATGTAAAGGGTTCTATAACCAAGGGATACATTCTGATTTTCCTTTCTTTTTCAGGGGGTTGGAAACCGTGAAACGATATCCTAATGGGACCGTGACAGGGACCTGTTCGATGGTCAGAGGTCCAGATGACAAACCGGAAATCGGGTCACAGGGGTCAGTACGCGAGTCACCGGACGTCGCTGTGAAATCTGGTTCTGAAACGACTCAATCCTCCTCGACGTTCGACCTTTGCTCCCAGGATATAAAAGATCGATCCTTTGCGACGAATCAAAAGGAAATGTTGCCTCCACCTGTTTCCCCGTGAATACCTGTACGCTTCTCAAAATATCAATCCAGAATTTTATAACAAAATTTATTGCTTCGATACTCTGACATTTGAACGTATTTCAGAGAATACACTGCTGTAAATCTGATTAAATCTATGACTTGATCGAACGAAGAAACAGATATTTAAATATAAATATTTTCAGAGGTAATAGAAAATATTTAAATTAATATAGAAATGGTCCTTCGCGAAAGGGTTTAACAAAATCTACCCCCATTCAGTATCTCCGAATGCATTGTTCAGAAGAGAAGAGAAACGAAAGGTAATCGATCCATCGATCGAGAAGGAATCGTTTATCTTTCAGCAAGATATTCTCAACACGAAGGAACAAAAAGGAGAGGAGCCATTCAGTAGGTCCGTTTAAGGAGCGAGGTCCAGAATCGTCCCGAAAGACGAGTTTCCACCGTGCCACGATTCTCGGCCGTTCACCGAGAAAAACACGGCGGGAATCGTTCAGGTAAAGATGAGCCGACGAATCGTTTCTGTTGTCAGTCCTCCTATCTCCGGAACAATGGCGTCCCGTCGCCGTCTCGTATTCTTCGGCCTAATATTTCTCTCGAAAGCCGGCAGCGTAACGCGCGACCAACTCTCCCCAGATAAAGGGGGGAGGCAGAGAAACAGAGAGACAAAACACGTACAGTCGAAAGATATATATACAGACAAGCAAAAGCAGAGAGGGGGAAAATACATCTCTCGATGGTCCCGGAAGAAATGTACCCCCTAACCGTTTCCCATTCGAGGATCCCGTGTCAGTTCGTCGAGGGGTGTACGGTTCGGCTTACTTTCGGCCAAGCAGCTCGCTGATCGCCGAGCGAATTTTTCTATTACGGGATAGAAGGGGTGCCGAACACCACCGTGGCACCTTCGTCGGATCGTCGAACCTTGAAAGGTGCTTGACGAAACATCAGGGAAACACAGGTACGAGGGGTGAACGCAAGTAGGCTGCGGTATATCGGGACAGAAGGGGTGACACGTTGCACGGATGCTGTGGGAATGTTCTCACAGAGAGCAGAAGAGATCACCTGTAGCCATTTGGGACAGTATCCTGGACCGGAAGGAGTGCACTTACCTACCCCCCAGCGATCGGTCTCATCTGCCTGCTCCACGGATCGATCTTCGAAACGATCGGTTTCGCATCGAGAACACGCTTGTACCTCGAGTATATAGGGTGTTTCGTGTTACTTGAGTATTTCAAGGAGGTACACTGCTCGGAGGATATCAGAAGATTGAATCTATTTTCTAATTTTCTTAAAATTTCAGGTCTGCTGGATATGAGATTAGATTAGATTAGAAAGACTTCACGGAACGGATAAGAAGATAGTATTCCGAAAAATTTGTTACTATTTAGAATGGAAAATCATTTTCTTCAGTGTAGATATAATCATTTCTAGTGAGTTCGTATGAAATTTTTCAAATTTTCTCAAAATATTCTATGACGTTTTTTAAGATTTCAAGCTCATTTTGATATTTGGCATTCTGAATAAGTATTAGGTGTAAAAATTAATTTTATTTAATTAGCTTTTTCTTTCTTTTCAATTGAAGATTTAATTTTAAAAAATCATAGTAACTGCAGTTATTGAAAATAATTGTTACTATTATTATATTCTTGCGCTAGTTTTCAAATATACGAAACTGCGAGAAAAATATTCAAATTTAAATTCTAATGGTAATTAAAAAAGCGTAATGGTACAGTCATCAAATTAATTTGTACACCCCATACATGAGTAAAAGCATCACAGGTAACACTCAGCCGCGTTATTTCACACTCGCGACGTGAAATCGCTCGAACCCTTGCGTTCCTCGACGTAAAGGGACGTTAATATATAAAAATGCCATTCCTCGGGCAAACCGCGCGAAACCTATCTTCGAGACGAGATAACCGACCTGCCATATTTTCTCTCGGGCCAAAGAGCATGGAGGCACCCCTCCGGTGCGAGGCTGTATCCCTTTTAATTTTAATTTCCTACCGAAATCCCTTCTTTATGAGCGAACGAAGCCTAGTCAATGACTGTCAGACAAGCAGAGAAAAATGCGAGCGACGAGGAGAAGGTAAGATAAAAAGGGAAAGAGAGGAAAACGAGGAGAAAGAGAGAGAGTAGCAGCCTCCGGTTTTCCACGCACATCATCCCTTTTACATTTTAATTTCTCCCCTTTCGCGTCGGTCTTTCAAAGCCCTCTCTGCCTCTTTCTGTCCTCTGTTCGTCTCTGTCCTATCCCTTCTTCGGTTAGGTGGCATCCCTTTAACATTATAATGTTCCCTCTGTGATGGCATCTTTCTCTCTGACTCGGTGTCTCTCTTTCTTACGAGCTTTTTTCCACCCCTTCGTTATGGTGTAACGTACCGATTTATGGGTTACCAAGCGAATTCTAAGGAAATGTTATGCCACCGACCTGGAATCGATGAGGAACCGTTAGAGAAACGTTCCTGGTGGACGTGAAACGGTCGCGTTTACTCAGTTTCCTGGCCCTTTTTCCGGCGGCGACCGTTTAACCCAGATTAAATTAACAACCAAAGTAATTGGTCCGTGGACGCCGGTATTTCCATCCCCGTCGAAATTAGTTTCTACCATGCGGGTAAATTTTCATTGGTCAGAGAAAAATGCTCGTCAAAAACAGATAATTAATATCTTAACCCTTTGCCCTATAATATCGAGTCGCACTTGTGACGCAACTTACAGTTCAAATTAGGCTAGTATTATATTTATAACATGGCTGAATTTTGAGTTTAATTCTAATTATAATCTGCCCAATCAAGGATTATAAAATGCCATGCATACATATTTCGATTTTCTTTATTTATTTTAAAATTCAAGGAATGAATAATTAGAAAAAATAATAGCAAAAGGGGTTAATAATAGAAATGTTCATCATAAAATTTTTCAAATTATTAAAATTCATCCCTCTGATATTTTAATTCCAAATCTATTAAGTGGTAGTAAGTCGAATTTATTTAATTATCTTTATCAATACCTAAGCAGGAATGAATCATGAATTAATGATAATCTTTAAACACCCTCCACCTGTCGGTACATCTTGACAGAGATCAAAGGGTGGCGACGGAAGTCACGAAATCGTGATTGGTCAGAATGAAATTCCCGGAAAAGCTGCCGGTAAACGGTTTGAAACGCTTGCACGTTCCTCTGGAAGCGCATTCGGTCAGGATTATCGAATACCTGGGGATTTCGTATCGATCAGCGGAAGAGTCTGTCTGAGGCGGCCGAATGTGTGCCGAACGAGGACCGGCATACATTAACGGCCCGACGGAAATTGGATTAAACCGAGGGAATTATTCGCAAGGATTTTGCATACACCTAGTCGTGAAACGTTGACAATCGCGGATCGGGACAATGCGCTGTTTCCTTTGTGCCACGCAACGGAAGTCTTTCTCCTCTTTCAAAGCCGGGATTCCCGTATCGATACCATCCACTTTCGGTTTTGTAAAGCCGAAACCGACGGTTAAGAACATTATCCGGTTGCGCTATGTAAATTCTGACGCGGTGTCGATTGTCGATCGCGTTATTGTGCGTGGACGCCGGTTCGATTTTGTGCAACGGGTGCAAAAAAGGTGTCGGGTAAGAAGAATAAATTATTCTTCAAGACTTTTCGAAATCTTTAAAAGTAAACTTCCCGAAGAGATTCTTTAAACGGATTATACCGCGAGCCCGATCGAACAGAAGGATTCGTTCAATTTTTCAGCTTTACACCGTTCACGTGCAAACTTCAAACGTTTCTCGAAGTCGAAAGTGTAATTACGCTTGTAACATTCGTTCGTAAATATTACATGACTTGACGAGCACGTACCAGGGGAATCCTTGAAGGGTGGTGCGTCGACCGCAAAAAGATTCGTGATTAATGTACCGCTTGACGGACTTCTGTCCGACACCGCGTGTCTCGTCGAGGGTAGCGAAACGTGCGAAAGAGTCGAGGAACAACGTTGCGGTGTACCGAGCGATTTATTTTACAAGGTGCAAAAATACAACTCTTGACCACGTGTCGAAGAGAGGATGGAAATGGGCCTGATGACAGAAAGAGGAACAATGTACACCCTCGAGCACGCTTGGTGTCCCTCTAGGAAAAATGGCGGTCTAAGACAGCGGAGGGGAAGGTATCTCCACTACTGGGTATGATACCTCGAGTCAGCAGGCATTATGCCTAATTCATAGGAACCACTTTTCTATTCGAAAAAGAACAAAATTTCACGGCCAAAGTTCCCAGAGTACGCCACCCTCGCGGATGAACAAGAGGCGCGAAATGCACCCTTAAATCTGCCTTAAATTTTTTGAATATTTTTCCGAGCTTCTGAGTATTTGAAAAATGACGTGACGATTCATTTGAAAAAAAAAAGACAGAATTAATTTATATGCCTAATATTAAATCAGTTTTAATCAACAAATCATAAACTTTTAGTAGATTTACAGCATTCTTAGAAAAATATTGAGATTATGACAAAAACTTAAGTGCAACTGATGAAGAATATTTTTTATTATTAATTTTGTTATCAATAAGCATTTTCTTATGATACTGATAAGGTCCCGTAAATTCCAGGGTTATGAAGATCCAGGACACGTGAGCAGGATTACCGCACTGACCACGCGCAAGAACGAAGGGAGATGAAGAAGAAAAAGAAGAAGAAGAAGGAAACGATTGAAAGTTCACTCGACGTGTCTCCGGTGCGAATCTTCGGATTAAGACGAGCTGACGAGGCACGTGCTAGATCTCCTGAATGCCGCTGCTACTGGAACTCGAGTGACCATTGGTCATTGTCGCAGGAGGGAACACAAAAGGAAGAGAACCGGTTGCCTCCTGCCAAGAAGAACCGAGGCACGTGCTGCCAAGCGTGGTCCAGAGATTGTTTTAAACGAGCTGATCCTGAATAACACCGTGGTAATACCGAGTAGCACCTGTTCAGTTAGAAAGATCAAGTCGGTCGTTGAAAAAAATTCAAGAAGAAAAGAAGAGGGATGCTGACATATTGACGTTTTCTTTAGCTTCCTTCCTAATGTAGTAAGTTCTTTTCTATTTCAGAAAGACATTGCAAGTATGGAAATTTTATACTCCATTTTGTTAGTTACTTTCTTCAATTTTTGAAATAGCAAATTTGAAATGCGTCATATCGACACCTAATATGAACAATATTGTAATCATTTATGTTAGGCTGACAGGAAAGCAATTTTCAATTTTTTGACTCTATTTTTTATATTTGCTGTTTGTATCCGTTAGTCTAATAAGAACCGATCTCGGTGAAATTTTCAGCACACACATAATTTATTTGAACAAAACACATATCTTAGTAAATTAATTTGTATAACTTCTCAAAATACACTGGTGTCCAAAAGTTAAGCATAATTCGTAAAATGCACATAATTACCAATTATGCTTAACTTTTGGACACTAGTGTAGGTATAGCGTTTTTTTATTTTTTGAGTATCTTTAAACGATTCATATTTTCTGTAATTTAAAATATAACGTTCTTAGATCCAAAAGTTTGATAGTTCTTTCTTACATTCTTTTTTACAGTGCAATATTCAGGAAATTATCCTGTATAGTCATCTATCACGAGGAGTTTCCTAAAAGGCTAATGAAAAATTAATTGCAACCCTTTCCATCCAAAACCCTTTAATAACAAAAGAGAAGAAACTTTCAGTTTAACTAAATATTTCAATCTAACATGTTCGTCCGTCCGACGAAAAGTCTCTGCATCGCTCGTCCTTCCCTTTGGACGAGAAAAATCCGTTGGCCGCGGGTGCCTGGAAATTCTTATAATTTGCATATTATCCGTTACGACAGTTGCCCGTTCTGCCAAGAGCCAGCGGAGGCTTCTTTTATTTTGTTCCTTTCTCGACGTCGGTCATCAGAGTCCGTTGGCCAGCCACGATTCGCTACATATTCTCAAAGGGCTTCCAACGTTACCCCCGTCATCCCTGTTGTCGTTTGACCGCGAGGATCAAGCGAGCGTTTCTTCTGACAAGCACGTGCTGGATCGCACCACACTTACACCGCGTGTATCCGCGTCGAACAGTGGCCCGGTAACGAGCGTACGCGTTTTACCTGCAAACAATAAGAAATTCTGGCCACTGGCCTGCGTTCGACCTGCCAGCTGAAATGGGATAGGATTGGGCAACGCCCAGATTGTGACCTGTGGTCCTCGTTGAAAAAAAAAAAAAAAAGAAAAAAAGAAAAGAACACCTTCCCTGGACGACAGGGAAGGGGTAGCGACGAATTCAATTCCATCCTGGACGACGACAAGGCCGGATGCGAATTCGCCTTCTTTCAGTATCCAACTTGATCTTCCTCTGCTGCACGTGCTCCTTTACGACGGTATTTCGGGATCCTTCCTGTCGAACGACGCTCCTAACACCGATTCATGGGTATTACGAGCAGAATACCCTCGGATCCTCTCGCGATAATAATTGTAAGATCAGGAACGGAAGATCGTGGATGACAGCTGCGACACTCGTCGACGGTTAATTGATAACGCGAAGGGAAATTGATAATATCCGAACCAGTGAAAAGATGCACGATCAGGTGGATATTCTTTTGTGAACGAGATATTGGGTGTTTTAATTGATAACGCGGAGGGTGGTTGATCATTTTTAAAAAGATAAGAGTGTCGATGAGTAATACGATCAGCCAGGGTTCTTCTTTTGTTTGGGAACGTGGGGTGGTTTATGAAGAGTGAAGAAAGATTTGGTAGATTTGATTAGGTGTTTAAATAAAATGTTAATCGCGACCCAAAGTTACAAAACATATGCAAGGATATTAACCTAAAGTTAGACAAGTAATTCTTAAAGGAACAGTGTAAGATTTAGAAAATAGAAATAATATGAAACACATAAATTGAATTAAAGTGGTGGCTCTCTCCATGGTCCGTCGTCCGAGGTTTAAAACGACTCTAAAGTTTGAGCAATTTTAACTTTATTATAATCATTAGAAATTTTGATCTTCATTTAAATTTAAAAAAAATATATATTCTCCTGTCACAGTTTGTAATTTTGTTAGACAACAAGAGGGTTGATTTGACAAGCTTACGAATAGAAAACCAGCAGTTCAAGTTGTAAGATTACAACCCCTATCTAATGTCACTGGGTGAAGGAAAAAACGTTGCCCAATTAATCAGGATTATCCGATGAAACGACCCTTAACCTTGCACTGTCCATCGTTCGCGTGATGACCATCAGTCATCCAAGTGCTTCTCCCTGTTCCAATTCCAGGGTATCCCTTCTTCTTCTTTGCGGTCACCTCGCGAGGACCTGCAAGCCGGACTATCATTACCGTGTCATTAACTTTGACGACCGTATAATCGCGACGGGTTAAGGGTCAACGGGTGAACAACGTACCTTTGGTCAATCCTGGGTCACGGCACCACGTGGACCGACCTTTGGCCGATCGAAGCCCTTAGAAATTAATTGACTTACCCCGAAGGATCGAATCGAGACGTTTGCCTAGGAAAGTTCCAAAGTCAACCAAAGTAACACGACAAGTTTCGCTATCCAGCCGGAGCCTGTTGCGAAACGAACTCGGTCGTTTAACCAAGTAAATGACCCGATTGGAACTTGCTCTGATTCTGATATCCCTCCAAGAAACTTCTCCGTAACAGTATACTTGAAATCTGTGTATCTTTACAGAAAATTCAATATTTTTTACAAAAGAGCTTCGTTTGATATGCAACAAGACCAGCTTGAAGATTCTAAAATTGTTAATTACCATGTCGCTAATAATTAACCTTATCCCTAAATTTTTTCAAATGGTTTTAAAATAAATTTGAAGCTTTCTAAAAAAATTATATAATACTTTCAGCATGGTGTCTGCGATTTCGACTGGTCCACCCCTTTTCTCTATCATCCCCTGTTCCAAACGGAGGATGGTCCACCGTCAACCCCTTCATTTCCATCCAACAGCAGCCCAACACTTCGGAAAAGAATCTCGGACCAGGTTTATAAATTTTCCCAGCTTAAAAGAAGCGTACTTCCAGGTAGTTTATTAGGAGAAGCGTCGCCCGGCAGAGATGGCCTATTCAATAATTTAGACACCGCGTCACAGGTGTGCGTTTCTTCCGGTGGTTCACACGTGGAGGCTGCGACGATACGCGATGCAGGTCATCATCTCATGGTTCCCCCTTAATGAAAGCCGGACCAGGAGACGCGACGCGGAAGATGAAAAGAGACGAGCGTGCAAAGCTAGCCATTGTCCTACAGGACGTTGGGCACCAGGTGGTTAGGATCAGGACCATTACCTCCGTGGATTAATTGCCATGCAAAAACTCACGATGGCTAACGGAATGATAGGAGTGTCCGTCTTCAACCGTTCGTTTCTGTCCAGGGTTGCCGGGAACTTTTTGCCCGACGGCGAGGAGACCAGCATAAGTTATCAGGATGATTAAACAAGGGATCAACGTGATGCAACGTGAAACACAGATGGGCATGCATTGGTCCAGAAAAGGATCGTGGGGATTTTCGGTGGCTTGAAAATTTCGTTCACTCGCAGCTTATTTAGAAAAGGCAATTTTTAATTGAATATTTCTCTTCGAATAATTTTTGAAGTGGAAGAATTAACCCTTCTGTTTTCTTCACAAGGGGTAGTTTTAAATGTGTAATACCTATACGTGAATTAAATTTCTATTGTTGTAAATTATTAAAATCAGAGTCTTATACTTGAAATACTTTTCTTATAAGGAAACGAGTAAAAATTTTGAAGCAATTTAAGTAAACCCGTATGACGGCGAGTTCGCGTGTCGAGTCTAATACGGATCCATCGCTTTAAAACGGCGAAGGGAGAGAGTGAACGTTCGAAGGGTGGTTGCCACGGCGGTGGCCGTGAGGCAACGGTGTAGGCGGCCGGGTTTTCGGGGGTTGGTGATTCTAAGAGGTCCGGCTGTAACACGCGTGGGCCTCGTTCCCCGCTGTCCTTCTCCGTCGCTCTCGTTACCCAGAAAGGGGGGCGGGGGGGGGGGGGGGGGAAAAAGGGAGAGTCAGTGGCGGGTCTGGTCCAGGGGGTGCCAGTATTGATCTCACGGCCCACTCCTCCCCTTCGACCAGCGTTGAAGGAAGGCGGAGGCGGTTGAAAGGGTGGGTAAGATGTCAGCATGCGTACATACAAAGTAGCCCAACGCTCGTCCTGCTCGCCAGCTCTCGTACGCAGAGTCTTGTACGTTGTCCGCCTTAAATAAGTTATCCTGCTGAAGGTAACGGTGCCCTCTCGTCTACGACGACACGGTCCTGGCGATGTAAAGAGCCGCGGGTCATTTAAATATAGGACTTTGTAATCCTTGAATTTATACGCCCGTGTACACTGTCCGATGCTTTCAGCTGCTCGCTCTACTCTGCTTACGAGCTTCGGGCTAGAAAAACGTTACCCCTGAAAATGAGTTCGCATATCTTTCGCTGCGGGAAAATTGAAACACTTTGAACCTCGAAACTTGTTATCGCGAGTTATTCGAGTTTCAGCGAGAAACAAGTTCTTTTCAATTGAAATTCATTCAATTGATCTAACAATAAGGTTACAGTTACTCGGTTAGACTTTTATCAAGAACAGTATATTAATATAAATATTGATAAAAAGATTTAATTTACTTAGATGATCTACACTTTGATATATACGTTAACTCTGGTACGGGGTGCCAGTTTTCCTCGTTACGTTCATGAGCTCACGCACGCACACACGCGTGGCACACAAGCGTGAATAATGTAAGGAAAACCGGGCAAAAGGGATACGTCGGGGGAGAAAGAGAGAGAAAGAGAGAGAAAAAAGCCAATAAGGGTTTTGTTCAACTGGTTGGCTCTGGCACGAAAGATGCTGGCCTGCCCTTCTGTAGTCTATCGTTTTCCAAGGAGTAATTATTTTTTAGTACCTGCTGAAAAGTCTTTGCTTTTTATTCCGGCTGGTTCTTTTTATTTTTTCATACGATCGTGCGGCGCGTGGTGAGGCACGCGAGCGTGAGTAATGAAAATGAGAGCCAGCCCGCGAGCAAAGGGATGATGCGAGGTGAAAAACCGATAAGGGCTTCACGCGGGAAAAGTTCTTTGTGGGTTGTTCTGCGTGCGAAGGAAAAGAATTTTTTTAGTACGTGAAAAGTCTCTTTATTCTTTCTTCGGGGCAGCACGGTTTACGGGTTCGATTCGCGTACGCGAGCATGAGTAATGTAAGAAAAGATCGGTTAAAGGGTTCCGCGAGAAAGGAAAAAGCCGATGGAGGGCTTTGCCCAACGAGAGGTTGCTCTATACCTAGCTAGCCACGCGTCCCGCAGGAAATTATTCTTTGCCACGGAGAAAGTTTCCTCTCGTTCTTACTCTATCCTCGCGGTGGCCGCACGTGAAACAGGTAGGTAACGTTTGGAAAGTTCGCCGGAAAACGCCGAGCAATTGTCCCTTTCAACGGGAGAACCTTGCGGACGCGCAGCTTAAGCGTCGGAGAAATTAGAAAGTCTCGAGAAAAGAAACAGCGGAATCATTTTAATACTGCGAAAGCTCGTTTAAACGCCTTTGGCGTGGCGGGAACAGAGGAGAGAAGAATGCATTTCCTACGGCGCAAGAAAACGTATTCTTCTTCTCAAACTATTTTTCGGTGTTACGGAGTTGCGAGGCGAAGCGACGGTGATTATACTTTGAAATGAAAAATCGTGATATCGCTCCGAGACAAAGAAAAATGAAATCTTTTAATTTAAATCCTTGAATTACAATTTGTTTTGAAATAAATTTCTCGTCGCTGGTAATTCAATAATCGAGGCGATCGTTCAACTTTTATCGTGGTACCTCGATTATGTCGAATCAATGGCTGTTTAGCGATCAATTATATCGCGCCCGATAACGCTTTCGCCATGGAATGACTAAGATAATGAATTTCCCCCGCTGCGTCCCCCGGCGTCAGCACCCGCTACCCTCGGTTCATCCCCGATCCTCTAGGCCGCAGTCTGTGTACCTAATAGCATAGAGTGGAGGGCGCGTTGTCCAGAATCACCCTCACGAACGAACACTGACCCAGCAACGCGAGACTCGCGTATTCGAGACCACCACCACCACCACCACCATCGCCCTTCTGATCGTTCACACACAGAGCCAGGTCCTGTTGACGTGTTACACGCACACGCACGGAGGATGACTTCGCACACGTGGGTGTTCAGTGTGTCGAGCACTTGCGCGCAAACTTGGCTCTGGAAGCAATTTACATGGCAGCATCACTCCTCCAGAAGGGCGAAGGGTGGTCTGGCCGGGATATATAAGGGTGTCGGTAGGGAGCGAAGGGCGCGGGAGTAGTATGAGACGGCACTGGAGCATTGTAATTCAAGTAATGTAAGCTTTATGCAAAATACATGTTAGTTAGGAGTGCAGGAGATAGAACCACCCTCGGCCACCACCCTCCGACCCTTGTCCGTCTTTACGGCCTTCTCTGTCTTACTTAACGATCTCCCTATCTTCTGCTTTCTCTCTTTCCACCGATCTCCACGTTAGCTCTTCTTCCTCCCTCTCTCGTCTCGGATACGTTCCTCGTGTCCTTGTCCCTCGTTTCTCCGGGGTAAACCTTCGCCTGGACGCGGCTACTCCGTGTTTCCCTGTGGCTCACACTCGCAACGGCACACGTACGTGGACGTTCAGGGAAAATTTATGTGTGGATATACGGCGACTCGTGCACGAAGAAACTCGACGTACGTGTTGCACGAACCTACGGAAAAGTGTGCCTGTGGTCGACAGTTGGTTTATGCAAAAGTGTACGGTACCTGGATACAGGGAGGGGGTGCGTCAGGGAGGCACACGCACACCCTCGATTCGTTACTCTTTCCAACCTCACCCTCCCTAAGTCTTTTCTCCATTGCCTAAACCACCCTTGGCCAACGGCTGGACGAGACATTGGCGTAGCTGGTCGAAGCGAGGGTGGATGTTCTTTCGTTTCGTTGCACTCCCTTTTAACTTCGACGTTCTACGACTAATCGAGTAAATTAAACTTTTCTGTTAATTGAAAATTATACTTTAAATGGAAGGATTCTCGTGGTTGATTGAAGCGATAGAGGAGAATAGATTTGGAAGGGGTTTCTACTTTACGCCAATGGAAGAGTATAACAGTGTCAGCCGGATGTGGAAGCCAAAGGGGTGTTCTGTAGGTGGACCGGACCGTGGCGCACGCGAAAACTCTAGCAAGGCTGGCCGCGACCCCTAAAAAAAACGGACGCACACCCTCTGAGAACTTCGTAAATAATCTGGAAGACGAGCATCCCCAGAGTAAAGAACCCCCTGCGATCCTGGAAAATCGATTCTAGGACTGGAAACGAGGGGACGGAGGAAAAAAAATGTTTCTCCTGTTTCGTTGTTTCGGAGAGAAGAGAAATGGGAAGAAAATCGTCGATAGGCAAACGGAAATTTCGGAAAAATTTTCAAAAAATATATTTTGAAATATATTTACACTCTACGTAAACCTTTAAAATTAAGTAAAATTTAATTTATTGAACTATAAATATTAGCAAATAATCAAGCAATATTGAAATACTGCGGAATAGTGTTCTATTTAATTATCTACAATCAAGGTATCAATTTCTGCACTAAACAGGTAATGACAGATAAATTTTCAAACATGAAACCATGATCCCTTTACCAAGAAGTAATCGAGAATCAAGGAATCACGCAATACCTGTCAACTCCTTATTTAGATAATAGCAATAATAATAATTTAATGCACGTCATCAGCAAGATACAATGTACTTGATTCATGGAAATCAATTTAACTCATTTACCATTTTCCTATAATTGAAGTAGCATAATTGCTCGTTAACGAAGAGTTGAGTTGCAAAAAAGGGGCCACCGTGATGTTCTCTTCGGAAATTAATGATAGAATTCTCTTGAAATAAAAATGACAGAATAATGGGAAAGAGAAACGTTTTAAAATATCGAAAAAGAAAAAAGATACATAAATGATTTTTCACTTCACTGGTAATAAATTTACTGAAATAAGTATTAGAAATACTTAGATAATATGAATTATTACAAATATTAAGAATTAGTTCTGTCATTTGATGCTTGAACATGCTATTTGAAAAATTACTATTGTAATTTTAATGGTATTCATAATTTTTCATTAATATAAATGAAATAGAAATAATTTTCAGGGTACCCTATACTTTTCTTCAACGGTGTACAATTCATTAGAAACACTTGACTAAGAAATCTGTAATTTACAACTTCTGAAACAGACTGGAGTAACGAGAAATACAACGATTGGATTAATCTAATAGACCAACAGGATAACTGTAATTCACGTATATAAAATGATTAACGCGATGTTTCGACGACCAAACAGCAGTCATTTATCCCCTTTCCATGACGGTGCACGTATCTGTATCAACGGTGTTATGGCTATATCTACATCCATAAGACCCCGCATCTAATTTGCATGGGGGCTTAAGCCAACCTCGTAGCCCTAAGATCGTGGAAACGACTTTCGACCATGGGGGTTGCTGGTCCAAGTGGCCACGGGGTGGTACGTATACGCCGTAGAGATGAGCTACGGGCAGTTCTGACCCCCTCGGTGAACAGAAATTACCCCCTTATCTTCCACCGGCAAGGCCGGCACCATATACTGAATCCTAATGCTCAATCTCAAGATAAACGAGGCCAAACCTCCCCCTTCGCCAACACCCTTCGGATGGTCAAATATAGATAGTTTCACGTAGCCTTCTCTTGTTTGATAAGTGAAGCTGAGGTGACTGGCAATCAAACTAGAAATTGATAATCAAGCTGTATGACCTACGAGAAATTCAATTAATTCACTTAATAAGAAGATCAGATTAATGCTTTGCTTCTTGAATTTCGGTTTCATCATTTAATTTTACTGCTACTGAATCGGATCAATCGTGACTTATACTTATAAAAATTTGACACTCGGGTTTTTGAACAAATAATTTTTGTTTGAAGAATTGAAGAGGATTTAAAATTAAATTTAATTAAATTTACAGAAATGTGTTACAAGCTTCTAATTATATTTGCTGTGTAATACAGCTTCTGTTGTAAAATCAGTGCAGGATATAAAATTAGAAGTACAGTTTGATGAAAGTAACGTTACTTTAATCATAGTATTGAAATTCACATGGAGTCGAGCTTGATAACCGGAATTAATGTGATTTCGATAAACAGTAGAGAAACAATCGAAGTAGAAATTGATAACAGGAATTATAGGTACGTGGGAACATTGGATATTAAATTGGGGCACATTGATAGACACGATGAGCGATAATGGTGGAGGACGTTCGAGCATAATACATTACGGAGATGATAGTGCAATTACGCGAATGTAATATTATGCTCTGAATTATTACATCATAAGTACGTCAAGCCTGTAATATACGCAGTAATAACAGTTACGATGTACAACCGGCACATGCTAACGCTTCCGTTAAATTATTCATTGAATAATCAGTAGAATAATATTATCCCAGAATTAGAAATAATTTCGTCATACGAATAGAGAAGAAATGAACTGTCAAATGTTGATTAAAGAAAATTTTATTTTTTGCTCACATCAAAAGATATGTTGAGACTGTAATAATTTTTAATATGTAAATTTCATAACGAGTTAACTCGTAAGTATGTATTTTCTAACAACGAGTCAAAGTATCTAGTTACTTTCTAATGGTGAATTAATGCATCATCCCCAGTTTTCTTTTTACCACTCATTCGATTGTATTATATTACAATTTAAAACGTCATTTAATCCCATCCCTAGTGTCATTCATCCCCTTATCGACGGACGTTCAGGTACGTTCTTCGGAGTATCCATCTCAAGACTCGTGCAGTCCAGGCGTTGTCAAAATCGCTCTTAAACTAGACGGACCCCCATAAAATCTAGCTAGGCGAGCGCGGGGGCCACCATAGACTCAGCGTAAAATCCAGAAAACTCATATAACGTCGGTATGCAATTACACACGCGTGCGCGCGGGCGCAAACGAGTCCGAGAGCCGAAGGACACACGCGTACACCTTGGTTGTATGTACACAGAACGGCACACAGACGAACGGAGCAGCTATAGCCACCCATACACGAGCGGCAGCCCGACGCGCGTAGAATGTAATTAAGATAAATTAGCGTTAAGGGGAATTGGGTTGAAGCTCGAGGGTGGAGGATCCTGTGAAAGGGTGGACGAAACGTTAAGGTACCACGTACGCGTCGAATCATCGTTGTGTTCGTTCGTTCGTGTGTCTTCCCGTTTGCCTGTCCGCGTGAAAAGCGAGCAGGAGACAGGTGGAAGCGGGAAGAGGGTGGAACAAAGAGGGTGAGCGGCGAGAGGAAGCCGGGGCGGGAGGGGGAGGGGGTGGAATGTGTGAGCGTGGGCTGTACGTGTGCAAGAGGACCGTGCAAGTAAGCTTCGTCGGCGTTACGGCACGCTGGAAGCTTAATGATGCATGCCGCCGGCGCCAAACGAGCATCCACTGATAAAGCGATGACCAGGGGGCGAGAAGAAGGAAGGGACAGGAAACTCTTTCCGTAAGCCCGGACCAAGGTTATCGGGCGGGCTATCGATCGGTTGCATCCGGTCACTTGCATGTTTCGACGATAAGTCCAATCGTTTACGAACCTTGCTGAATTATCGCGCGAAAACGCGCGCCGAAAGGGGGTTGTAATTATAAACGGGGTTAGATGAAGATTCTCAGCTGAATTTACTATTAAGGAATAAGCTGGACGTTCGATTGAAAACGTTTATAAGGGTTGTTACTTTCTTCCGGATTAAATTCGAATGGGGGTGGAAGAAGAATTTATTAGATAATTAACTCTAGGGGTGAATTTGACGAGTCAGTTTCTTGGGATAAAATGTGAAATAACTGTCTAGTAGATATTGCAAATTTAAAATAATGAAAAATGTTAAAAATATTGAGTGACCCTAATTTAATATTCAGGATCTGTAAAGCAGCAGATATTTTATATTAAGAACTCTAACTTCAATCTTGAAACTGATATGCCATAAGTGACAAGCTATTTTGTGATGCTTTTATGTCATGAAATCACGTCAGATTTTTTATATTTAAAAATTCAACATTTTACACGCGACAGCCTGTAGACATTTCGATCCCCTTACTGAGTTTCAGCAACGTGGAAGACCATCGGCAGCAAAGCCAAGAACGTAAACACGCGCGATTCCGCGCGTAGAAGCAAACAGAGGGAGAAATTACGCAATTACAGCTGCATACCAGAGATATCTCGTGCGTTCAGCATGAGGTTTGGACAGCGAGGAGGAACAACGCCTCGGGGATGCTGCTGCTGATGGACGTTTTCGATACCAGAGAGACGAAGAGAAGGAACGAGAGACAGTTAGATACGGGCAGGGTTCGAGAAAGTGGTCGAGAGAGAACGCTTGTTCCCTAGTTTCTCCGGCTATTATATTATTTAATTAATTAAGTTCGCAAGACCCTTGGCAGCCCGTTCGCGTGATTAATAACATTGTATGGCCGTGGTGCTATTAGCCTGGACTCGGTTTGTAGATTTACGACGTGTCGTATATATACGTTGTGTTTCTGGCCATTGGGCTACGACTAGCGTACGGCGAACGCACGTGGTTGAAAGATTTTCGAGAACCCTTATACGACGTGCGGCCTTATGGGAATGAAAATACGTCTTACTGATTGCGATTGAATAGGTAGGCATTGTGATTAGATAAATACAATTCGCTTCTATTAGTTTTAAAAGTTATCAAGTGATAGAGATCTGGGGTTTGAGAACCTTAGAATTTTAGAATTTCAAGACTTTAGAGCTTTAGAATTTTAGGGTTTGAGAATTTTTAGATTTTAGATCTTTGGAATTTAAGAATTATATGACTTCAAAATTTTAGAACTTTAGAATTCTAAAATGGTGAGGGTATCAGTCCACATTTTTTGGGGGTCAGGCAGGCCCACCCTGACCCCTGCCTAAGTCACGCAAATAGTTATCAGTCATATTTAAAGAATCAACGATTGAACTATAATATGTTACGTAAGAAATGAAGCACTTAACGATTTCTATAGAATTTCATCGCTAACACTAAAAATTCAATTGTCTTTCAGGCACCTCTCAGGATAACAAAATAATTCATTTCCAAAACGGCTTCAGTTTATCGGATGATGAAAGGTGACGTGTCACCGTTTCAAAAAACGTTGAACAAAATTTCCTTTTATTGGCGAGGGACAGTTAAGTGCTCGTTGAAGACTCGTTTTATCTCGGCCCGTTTGAGGGATGGAACTGTCACGGTTATCTTCGACGCGGGAAAAAAAGAAACCCTTCCGAAGTCACTTTCACACCCTGGGAAAAGCTGACCGACGATTCATTTCTCTGATAGACTCAGGCACCTTACAATTTTTCTTCTATTACATTCTTAAATAATCATAAAAGTTCCACAGAAAAAGGGGTATATGTAACAGAGGATATTTATAAAAATATTTGTTACTCGTAGACTTACTCCGCCGGTCTCTTTTGACTCATCTCAGATGGTTACAATTTAAAATGTGGTACGGTCTGTCGTGGAGCAACACGGAATACAAATAAGGACGTTAACCTCTTCGCCGTTAGAATGGGAATTTGCAAATTGCCATAGGAATTCTTTATTTAGACGTGTACATGAACGTACTATTCTTATCTTGCGATCCTTAACAAATTTACGTATTACGTATTTCGAGTTGAAAATTTTCTGCACGTACAATCTGCTGAAGAGATCGTATTCTACATTTCGCAAATTATATATCATCAATTTCTCAAATTGTTAATTATAACATAGTCACCTTTACAATGAATTTTTCATAATTAATACAAAAATTCATACGTCTAAAAATTTACAGTTAAATGTATAATGTTTAAACAAAAGAGTTTCATATATTGAAAGAATAATTTTAGAAATAAAAATTAAAATTGGGGCTCTCTCCATGGTCCGTTATCTCAGGGTTAATCCAATGAATAGCTTTGTTCCAAAAAACATTAAAGAAATCATTATGAAACTTAATAAATGCATCAAAATTAATCACTATCGGTAATATAAATTCAATATAATTACTAGCTTAAGAAATTAATAAGGTTCCAAGTAATTTTAAATAATAAAACTGCAATGAGTAACCCGCTATTCCATACAAGGATTGAACGAATACAGACTTGTAAAACGAGACCAGACGAATTAACCTAAGTAAAAGAACATGACGATCAAATTTATCGGTCGATTGCATTGGTAGTCGTCGAGGACCGAGCTAATACACGAGGCTGAAGAGTTAATTTAAAGAAGGGGTCGTCCCGATTCCGGAATAATGTAAACGTTTCGTCGGTATCTACTTACGAGAACGTGGTATCCTGTAGTCTCTTCACGAGGGTGCATGTCAATGACCCGAGCCAGGCCTTGTCGAGGGGTTGACACACGGGGGTGGTCCCGGGATCGGTGGTTGAGCACGGGGACCATCGTATTTTCGGCATTTTTCTGACTACCATTACGAGAAGGAAGGGGATGATGAGTCGTTGCCGTTGTTACTTTGGGGTAGGTCGTCTCCTTGTGATTTAAGATACGCCGGAAAAAGAAGAAAGGAACCCGTCGGAGAGGGTTATTTACCAGTAAACTCGAGCACCTTATGTTCCAATTTCTCCTTTGTCGGTAAGTAGAATGTTTCCCAGTTTCCATTGCCCGCGGGTTCGTTGCCTAACCATGTTAAATAATAATTTCTATGGGAGAGAAAATGTTGACTCGATGATGCTCGAACGAATAAACGGTGTATGTAATTCAACGAATTGAAAAATTATCTTTTTTCTTAATAATTTCGTCGCTTTTCTTTCGACGTTTTCAAAAAATAAAAAAATGAATAAGCTTTTAACATTATAAGGTGAGCCATTATTACGTTTGTATATTTTTGTATAGCAGGATTGTAGCAGTTTCACTTTAATTTATTTTTCTCTGAAAATAATAATATTCACGTAAATCAAGATGATAGTATCGGATGACACACGTATGCGAAATGGAAATGGAGTGGAGAAGAACTATCTAGGGACTCTTTAGGCGTCGTTCACAATGAGATTAGATATTGCGAATGGACGTGGCTTATCATGGACAGAACGACCGGCTGGACTTCAGCCCTGTTCGCGATAAGAGCCGACTCCGGCAGGATTTCGCGCCCTCTTTTACGGTTCGACAGCGACCCGCATTTGCATTTTTCCCAAATTTTCTCCACCTTCGCATCTTCACAAATTCTGCCACCCTGTTTGATGAAACGATTACGACCCTCTCGGCGCTTATTAAATATAGGTACACCTTTTCTGTATGTTTCCTTACCCCTTCGACGTAGCTATCAGAAATTTAAAAAATTAATAAATGGGTTCTTTTATCACAGTAATAATATTTTAATATAACATTTTAAAATGTATATTTATATTAAACTACGTGAATCTCATTATTCTTCAATATTTCATAATAAATTGTGTAATTCACATTTTTAATTTTGTTATAATCGTATGTTAAACTGACTCGGACCGATTACGCATTGTCGGGAATAATTATCATGCGGAAAATCGCTGAGGGGAGTGAACGAGGGGGATGGCTAACGCGAAGAGGAAGATGAAAAGACACAGCAGGAAAAAAAAAGAGAAGCGATCGTGGTGTCGTCGACAATCGGTAATTTCTTCGGTCATCGATCATCGTGAAACGTGACGCGATTGGCCAGCGTTTCGGGGTTGCCGACGGAATCCAGCCTTTCAATTGGTTAACGGCAAGTGTGAGAAAATCTCCTGCTAGAGTGCTCAATGCCTGTCGAGCGAAATGATTTATCGCAATGACGCTCATTTTTTTTCTATTTCCCATTCCTGCTGCCAACGTGGCCAACGACGCGTTATTTGCGAAGGGATGCCAAATTTTAAACGCGCCTTTAGTTCAGAGAAATTTTGCAAGAGACACTTTCACTTGTTGTTTGATTAGATTGAACGATTGATTTTGATAATATCTACCACTTGACGCCTTAACTATGGGTGATTATGCATTTTTCTATATGAAAACACGCAAAATAATATCCTTCGGTACAAGCAGACTGAAAACAACCCCCGAAATTAGGGTTGAAAAAATTATCTTATAAAATATAAATACTGAATATTTAAAAAAATAACGATGAAATTCAACGAAATCGTGGAGAAAGGAATTCAAATTTTTGCAGCGATGCGACCTGAATCATCGTCTTTTTTTGGTTCATCGTGGTCGATGATGTGCATAAAAGCGACACGACACGCCGCGACGCCTCTGTATGTGTAACACGAAAATAATGCATCCGTTGCACCGCATCGTTGAGCGTCCCGGCGTCAAAATTTTCATAGAAGGGTGCGCTCCCAACAATGCACGATGATCGAGCTATTTTTGCAGGTGAACCGATCCCACCTCCTGAAACGATTTTTCGCCGTTTGAAAACTTTCCGAATTGCTGTCGAGGCGAGAGGAAAGGGAACGTTTTAAACGTCGTTAAAATATTCGGAAGGTAAATAAACATCCCCTATCGTGCTACCCTTAAAAAAAAGTAAAAAAATATTAATACGAGCTTTGTGGAGAATTTTATTTTTCTCAATATTCAATATACCTAAATTAATGCTATAAGAAAAATATCAAATTATAATATTCTTCGATACTTCTTATGGAAAAGTCGATTGTCGGGGACGAAATGGTCGGTGGAGGATCGGTGGTCGTCGTTGTAAATTAATTAATCTACGAAACGCGTTCGCAATTAGTCGGCCGATGGAACGACGAATATTGGAGGATTCCTGGAAAGCGAAGAGCCGTGAATGCCGTTCGCCGAATTAATCCCGAAATTGCCGTAATAAAGCAATCGATGCCGTGGGCAAGGAGCATTCAAGCAACGTCCAAGTGTCGGAACGACGCGTAGGTACCGTTTTCTACCTGAGCGTTGGTACAATGCGCCGATGTATCGCGTACCATTCGGTCTCTCCGCTTTACTGAAAGGCGCAGTGCCATTGGAAACACCCGGTATACAACATTGTTCCCGAAACAATGGATGCTTGCTGTCTGCTAGCTCATGTTCGGTTCACCTCTGCCCCTTCTTCGTTCGGCTAACCCTGTAGCACACGAACAAGTACACTTGTCCTTTCTTATCGGTGCTGCACCACGGCAAATTATGATTGCCCTAATTTCCTTTGACTCGGGATTGCACGTCCTTGGCTGCGATAGAGAATGCGACGAAGGTGACGCGTTCGATGAAATGATGCTGTCATCACTGATAAGCAGACTGCGGATATTTCTGCGTTTATCATAGGTGAAGCTATACAAAACACGCGCAAACGCTATCTTATATATTAGAAATTATTTATTTTTGAAAATATACTGGATGTGTAAACTTTTCTTAACCCTTTGAGAACGGAGCATTCCCAAGCTTGCACAGAGTATTATTAATTTAAAGTAAACGAAGTGATGATTCCATCCTACAGAATATACAGTGGGTGATCAAATTATTAGAACCACTCGCATAAATTCTTAAATGAATTAATTATTGAATGAATAATTAATTCTCAAATGAATTATTATTGAATTAATTATTGAATTAATAATTAATTCTTAAATTAATTATTATTGCATTAATTATTGAATGAATAATTAATTCTTAAAACCGAGTTAAACAGAGTTTTTGTTACTTTTTTATGATGTATTGCAATTAAAAAATTAAAAAATTTGATCATTTGAAATTTCTTTTCATATACAGAAAGAGATTATTGCCTTTAAAATTTTTTGCAAACAACATCTATTATTTTGTCAGTGGATATACACAACGTGATCTTTCCTCAAGTGTCCCGAAGCTCCGAAAGTTTAAACGAACCCTCGTCCACGAAACAAATTGAATTCTTGCTCACGAACGCGATTACGAGCCGAACTTGTCAACCTGATTCGCTTCGATTAACGTAAAATCAATTAGCAAGGTGGAAACGGTGTCCACGTATAGCGTGGAATCTCCCGCTTCTAATTGTCATCGACACGCGGTCGGTTTAAAAGTCGTTTCGCCGTAAAATGTCGGGGCAAAAAGGAGCACGCTTCATGACCGCATCACGTGGGCGCGAACAAAGGATTTTTGCGGCTCGTTTCTCGCGGCATTTCGTGTTTCCCAGGGCCGAAACGGAGGAAAAGAGAGAAGAGAGACGTGGCACGTTTGACCAGAAAAAGGTGGAACGAACGCGACGAAGAAGAAGAAATCGAACGGCGCTCGCCATGGCGGATCGACGACGCATCGAAAATTAATGTGAATACCACGAAACTGGTCCCCGCGGCATTCGCCCGCGGGTACGGTATTTCTGTATTTACCAATAGTATCGATGATATTTCTCCGTTTCTCTTTTTTCCCCCCTTCCTCTATCTTCCCCCTTACCCCGTTCAACGTCGATAAGATCTTCGAAGGGAGAACGCGGCTAACCAAAATTATAGGTTTTCGCGGTTTGAATTATTTCTTGATCTCGTCACGAACAAGAAGTATGGCCAGGAATTTTCGTGTCGAGTGGAATTAAAGGTGCAGCCGAAGGCTCGAGTTTGATGACCGACGAGAAAAATGATAGAAAATAGTGTTTGTTATTGAAGGGTAATTTGATGTTCGTAAAGAATCATTTTCATTTGATTGATGCTGCAGAAGTGGTGATTTTGTTGTTCTGATATGAATAATAAAAAGATCACTAAGGTTCCTTGAGATCTTGCAAGCTTCGCAAGGACATACGCGTTACCAAACACGTGACTTATTAATAAATAAATAAATAATAATTAAATTATTATAACATCATCAATGTTGTGTAGATGATCTTGAAACTTCCAGGAAATATTTTTAAGATATTCTTAAGATTTTACATGTTATTAACCCTCAGACGGTGAACCTTCGAGAGAGCCTCAATTTTAATTTAATTTCATATTTCATATTATTTTTCATTAATAACAAATTTTCTTTCTAGTTCTTCCAATATCCCGCACAAAATGAGTCCATAAACTTGTACATAGGAGCAGATCTCTCTGGTCACCCCGACCTAACTCAGATCAAGGTCCTCGATCGTCTACGATCAGCACAATTTTCATAATCGACGAGGCCAGCAAAGGTAGCACGGCCGATAATTCAATAAAATCGCTTAAGGATCCACAACCATCGATTTTGATACTAGAGCAATCTATATCGAATGCACGAAAATCGATTAATAAATATTTGATTATTATTCATTCAGTTATAACTCATTATCAGATGGGATAATGAAAATTAAGTGTACTACAATTAATTCTAATTGCATTAATTTTTCTAATATCTTTACTAAACTTACTATTAATATGTATTCGCTAATTGTCATCACCGGTTAAACTTGGAATCGATTGCTTCACGATAAACACCGAAAAGGAACTGATCTAGAAAAAGGAAAGGGGAGAGGTTCCTACCGCTGGCACTAATAATTTCAATAATTGTGTCTTCATCTCTTAGATACATACATAATTCTAATGTCAATTCAACAACATCACCTTCGTACTGCCAACACTTACAATAACATCACTTTTTCAGTACTAATTGTAAAGAAATAATATAGGTATTTTCAATATTTTTGAAGGGGTGAATTCATAATGCCTCCCCATATTTCTGGAGTTGAAAGGAAATTATACGATTTGCAAGGATTATTCCCTTTAACTTTATAAAGTGATAATATTTAACAGAATAACCTCTGTGATTCAAAGTAAAGAAAGAGGCAAATTAATTTCGTCACTTTGATTAGTTCGGTTCTACCGAGATTAACCCCGCGCCGTCGCGACGCATGAAATTCGAGGAAAACGTGTGAACGAACTTTAATTGTGCCGAAGTTGCTCCAAACAAAAGGACCACCTCTGCCCTCTGTCCCGCCTCCGTTCCACCTTCTCTCCTTGCGTTATCCTGCTCCTTTTCTCTCGCTGCACGACGAACACGAGGGGTTGAGAGGAGAACGTTCAAGGTTAAGGCAAATCGCGCCGCGGAGATGACGTCAGGATGCAGTTAGACTAGTTTTAGTTTTAGTTCGGGGTCCAGGATCTCTTTTTCTCTTTCTATCATCCTTCGTTTCTCGTTCTCTCTCCGCTCGGCCAGACTGGACAAAGGATGTTGTGGGAACCATGGTGCCGGCCAGTCTCTCGCGGTTGTATCGCGAGGAACGAGATGAAGAAGAAGAAGAAGAAGAAGAAGAGGAGGAGGAGAAGGTTGCGAGAGGTGGAAGAATCGAAGAAGTGGAAAAAATTGGGAAAGAACGTGTGTACGTGTTCCGCTCGCGCGGAAAGGCAGCGACGCCGGTTTCAAGATTTTTTCCACAGTCGGTTTTTCGATCGGTCCGCTTGTTTCTCTTAATTAACTCTCTCTCGATCGTTCTGTTCGAGACGATGAAAAGAAAAAAGAAAGAGAGACACGGTGACCTTGAAATGTCAGAGCCGCTTTGATTAACTGGCCCTGTTCGTTGTTAACCAAGAGAACGCCGCGCCGAGCCGACGAAATATTTATGCGTTCGCGAAACACGAGTGACGTAAGTCGTCTATGATTTGCTCGCGAAAGCAGGGAAACCGATGATTTTTCATATGCAAAGTATAAGGAATTAGTCGTGAATATGATTAAAACGAAGGATTTTTGAAATATTTTAGGGAGGAGATTTTAGAGGATATTTGGATTTTAAGTGTATCATTTATAAATTTCTTATAAGGATAGGGCACAAATGGACAACACCGATTTTGATGAAAAATTGAAATAATAATAGATATATAAGTATCTTTTTCAACTACGGTAGAAGGTTTGAGGGATGAAACCACCCTGCAAAATCTGACTCCCAAAATATTAATTTGGAAACATTTAGCCATAGAAAAAAAGAGATATCTTTTCAATATTCTCTAATATAAAAGACTAGTTACTGTAATACTAAAATTATTGGAAGTTATAAGAAGAATATGTAGCTAACATGAAATTTTAATTATTAATAATTTTCCTGAGGATTTTATAAAATATAAAAAACACTAATTTTATTTATTTTATTTGTCTCTATGAAATTTTGATAAATGTCCTATGAAGTTCAAACAGGGATCTCTTGAAGCACCCCCATGGATCATCTGGTGCCATCATTTCTAACATCGTTTCGAAGTTCACGATGCTCAAAGAAAGGAATAAGAAGAAAAAAAAAGGCGAGAAATCGTTTGGAAGACACGTGCCTGAAAAGTCCCGGTCGGAGTCGTTGGCCTTCTAATGCAGCAGAAAACTATAAGGTTCGCGGGATCGTCGAATGTAACCCGGCAATCATACGGTGGTCCAATTACCATAAGAAGGGCTCTAATTTCACACAATGCTCCCTTTTTTTTTCTCTCCCTTCTCTCCCTGTCCGCGGGCACGGTTGCTCCTTGTGGATGCCGGACGAGTTGCACGTGGTCGACAATGGCGCCCAAGGGTCGAGCGCCGATCGACTTTCACGATTTCTCAATAAGTTTTCAATGGCTTCGAGAGGGCCGTCCCCTCATCCCCTATGCACGAGTCGCGTTCCGTGAACGGGAAAAATTTGATACGGACACGGTAGGGCGCAGGAGGAGGCCGTGGAGGAGTCCTTGCTGCTCGGTGGCTGATCCTTGAACGATCCGTTTTCCGTCAGGTGTGTCAGCCCACCTTGGGTCAACGCAACGTGCCCCTACACCTTCCTCTCGTCCCATTTCTTTTTTCGTTTCTCGGATCGTTTGTTTGTTCCTCGAGCGACGAACCCTACGATCATCCACCATGGACGTCGTAACTTGCCCTCGATTTTTACGTGAGCACATTTTCTTTCATTTTCTTTATCTTCTGAATAATTTTAACTAATTAATCCCAGACAATGATAATATTATTTGTTGAAAATTATCATTTAGAAGATAAGTGAATCAACCCTTCCGGTCCGACATTGGTACATAAACTTTGATTTATAAAATTTTCGAAAAACAGGTATTAAATTATAATACCTAAGTGATTGAGTAATTATCTTTGGAAAAGAACAGTTTTAATCTATATTTATTTTCAGGTATCTCAGGGTGATGTACCCCCTTGATGAACATAAAGGGAACTACTGTCTAAAAAAAATGAACATTACAACTGGTATATGAAAAATCAATTGCCCAACTGATTTCATCAACCGCCTAAAGAGTCCAATTTTGTTTTTCTTTCGAATCGTTTCGTTGAGTTCATCGGAGGGATGTTGGTGGGCGTTAACAGGGAAAAATGGCCGACAAAAACGGGCGCAGAATAAACACGGAGCTTAAAAACGAGCGAGTAGGAAGACGACATCGACGGGACATAATAGCGACGCGCGTAAAAGCGTTTACCCCGTTCCGAAAAAAAAAGAAATACAAAAGACAGCGGCATGGAGGTCCGACGGAAGAAAGGGGTAAGGGTAGAGGGTAATGGCGGGCAAGGGGTAGCAGGGAGGAGAGATTGTTACGGTGGAAGGACGAGAAAGGTGGACGCATTTTGTCCACGGGGGTGGGCGATTAAAATTTCAATTCGTTTTCCGCGCGAACTGAGTCAGCCCTTCCTTCGTCCTTCTTTCCGCCCCTGTTCCCCGTCTTGTCCGCCTGTAAGGCTTCATCCACGGGCCAACGGTGGCTCACGGGACTGCGGAGGACCCACTTTGTTATAATTTCCTTTAATGACGCGGTCCTGCCACCCTCGCCACCCTCTGCCCGCCCCACTTACCACCGCTGCCGGCAGTGCGGAATATTTTTATTACTTTACCCCCGTCCAGCGACAGCGACGCGATGGAGTTTAGAGCCGTTCCGCAAGATTGAGGGTGCGGAGACTGGAAAATCTTGCCGCAGGTCAAATTGCTGGATGATTCTAGCCAGTTTAAATGCTTTATTGTGACTTCTCCGCGTAGCAAGGAAACGGGATATGGAACACGGTTACTCCTTTATTGGACTTCCTCGAGTATCATTGAAACTGATATCGAGATCCTTTTTGGAAATTCAGTCTCCTCCTTGTTGGAGAAATTAGGGTCCAGGTAAAGTCTCATTGATCATGATAAAGGATAAAGAATTCAAAGGTAATAATCTTTTTATTCATATAAATTCTTAATAATTTAAAATAGGTCACGTAATATTATTTAGTTGTTATTTCATACAGTATTAATTTTACTTTAATATCAAATTGAAGATGGTAATCATCGATGACTCCTGAATATTAAAAATTTAGTAACTGAAAGAAAACTGAATAATTATAATTATAACGTAATTCTAATTATAGGAATTTTTAATTTTTTTAATTAAAGAGAATTTTTAATAAATTTTGCAATATCCCTCTCTGGAAGATAAGGATTCTTTCTCGTCGAAACTCGGCTGATCGATATGCGTGGCGTGGTCATCGATTTGCAAGCGAAGCCAACGTTACTACTAGTTCCGCTTCCTCTGTCGCGTATTCGCGAGAAAAATGCTCCGTCCGGGGAAAAACAATTCCATGGTTCGAAAGGGAGGGAATGGTTCGGGGGAGGAGGTGGTGAAGGTAAAAAGACAGGATCGCTGGAAATGCACGTCGTCGCACGTGTTACGACGAGGCGATCTCTCCTCCCTCGTCCCGAAGGATCCAGCGTCAAGGGATGCGGGGGAGAGAGAGAGAGCGAGGGGGTGGACAGGGTAGGATTTCCTTAATAAAATGGGGCGCAAACGCCACGCCAGCGAATATCTAGCTGATAGTGATTCGGTCAGCTCGGCGTCCACCTCGAAAATGCCGAGCAGAAGCGTAAAGTAAGAGGGGGTTGCTAGGATGAAATCCGTGGGAGGGTTGATGTTGCTTAGGCCGATTCAATCTATCGTGTTCCAGCTTGGTTATGAACAGCTGGATTTATCTTGGATCGTTGCCATCGATCGATAACGCTATTAAATTATTGCATATCAAATGATCAATTTCAGAATATAAAAAATCTGATATAATTTAATGATACAAAAGTATCACAAAATAAAAAGCTCAAAATTAAGAAAAGTAACTATACAAATGGTTAGTTAAAATTCTTAATAAATACAAGTGATTACCATTTACAGTAAACGATGACCAATTTTGAAAAATAGAAAGTCTAATAGAATTTGATGACAGAGAAATAATTTTGCATTAAAAATATTAATAAAACATTAAATGCAGTCATTTTCACCAAGGTTATGCATCAAATTGATTCTGCAGTACTTTCATCACATTAAATCAGATTAATAATTCTAGATAAAGAATTTCAAGGAAAATACATCTTAAGAATATTTAGAAAAATGAACGTCTGGTCGATCGTTCGGGGGACATCGCAAACATGCAGAAAAGTCGAATTTCGAGGGTAGGGGAGATGCGGTTTTCCTGGCAGAAAGGCGAGAAGATTTCCACGAGGGTGACCATCCCCTTCTGTCAAGTTAGCGTTATCCAAATCTAACACGTAGTCCAGAGATGCAGGGACGTTCGTGATAACGTTAGTATGGAAATTATTGTTCGTGGCTCCACGCGTGTGTAGGGGTGTGCTTGTGTGTCTCTGCGAGTGTCGGAGGGTAAGAGTGTTCCGAGTCGATATCACAAACCCTATGCAAAATACGTGTTATCCTTAGGGCTCAACAATATTGTACAAATTATTAAAGAAAATTTTTGCAAACTTTCAATTATGCAAAAATACCTTTTATCAATATATATAATATTATAGCAGATTTCTTTATTAAAAAGAATTGTATTTCATACATTAACGAGTTTCTAATGAAACATTTATGAAATACACATTCTTTATTCTTTTTCCTTTTTAATTACCATTGCACTTATATCTTCTTCAATTTTATAAAAATCTTTGGGGAACAATCATTACTCGACAAAAGTAAAGGCTGACAATAAGCTCGTTTCAAAATCGACTCTGGAGCACAATCGCGAAAGTGTTGGCGAGAATTCGGCTGTTTCCAGCCACGTAGATCGCGTTATTTCTACCGAAGTCGATCTTCCAGAAGCTCCAGCTTGCCGTTCTCTTTGTCGATCGAACGTGCACGAAATGCAGAAAAAGTACACCAAGGAGAGAATCGAAATTGCAATAAATATCGCTCCGGCTTCGCGACATTCTTATAAATGTACCTCTTGAAAATCTTATTCCTATTGATAAATTTAAAATTTCAGTACAATCATGTGATTAAAAGGAAACGTATATTTTAAGGGATGTAACAAGGGATGCAAATCAATTTTTCTCCATCAAATAAATGACGAGAAGTCGATTTTTCTGGAAGAAGAGATATCGTTCAAGTAACTTCTCATTCCGGATAAATCTTGTTTGCCAAGGCTCGACTATATTTACTTTTCTTTCGATGGCTCCTCGTGTCGCATGCGATCGAGGGATGTATTATTCAAATCCTGTATGCCTCGCGCCACCTCGTATAAGTACGATAACATAAACTCGATGTAAAATACGCGGTTGAAATCAATGACGGATTACAAAGTGGCGAAACTGATAAATATTCCCGCTGCATTACGGGAATGTCAAGTGAAGATAATTGAAAGCAGAAAGTTGTAATTAATCTTGTCCAAATGACAGTGCTTTACTTCTGAACCGTTGCAATCGATTTGATTTATTTTCCATGATGTTGCAACATTATACATGTGAAAACTGTATAACACCGATGTCGAGGCGGAGATAAGTAGAATCGAATAATTTTTTTATCGTCGAACAATGATTACATCTCTTTAGAGATTTAAGCAAAATAAGATTTCTTTTTTTTGTTTAGTATATCTCATAAATCCCAATGTTTCAAATGAATATCAATTACTTTGACTTCTTTTTCTATATGTACACGATGAACCAGCAATTATTATATAATTATTTCGAAACCAATAATGGTTGAAAAAATATTTTTTTAAACAGAAAGAACAGAGTTCTTTTTTTGGTAAAGTCGTTTTAAGGATATGAAGATTAAGTATCCTACTTAAAAAAAAAATGTTAAGATAGAGGGTCAAAAAATTAATAATTCTTATGATATTTTAAACTTTAAATCAGATCCTTCATATTTTTCAAAGCACCTCGCCTACAAAAAATATATTATCATCAGATAAAAACTCTCAACGTACGTTTATAATACTGCAATATAAAATGTTTAATAAAATTTTTTAATCAGCCCGAAATGCAATCTTTGGTGATGATCAAGCGACAGAATATTATAGGATGCACGGTCGCGTTCTTCGGTGCACTCATAAATGATTTTCTTAGAAAAGAAAATTGAAATCCAGAATTAATTACGTTGTACGGTTAAGGCGGTCACAATGGGCCGCAATAAAACATTCAGGTACAAAGTAGAACAATAAGGACGAAGTACAAAGGCGCGTCGTACAATTAGATTTGTGAACAATTTCCACCATCCGCTTTCACCCCCCTCGGACCGCCCTTCATCGTACACCGCAAACTTGCCGGCACCCCCGGCCTCGTTTTCACCACTCTTCCAGGTAACACTTTCCGGCGTGTTTCCATGATTATTTCGAGTCGTTTGAAAATACTCGGTGCCGATTATTGTGTCCGGATAACAATCGCGACCGATTGCCGCCAATATAACTTTCGCTCTAAATATCGCCGTTGTACGGTTATAAAACATGGTAATTTTAGTAGATTCCGGTTTTTCCTCGTTTATTTCCCTAACGAACGGTGATTTTTATTACCCCTTATTGAGAGCTCTCGCGTAAATTACAATTCACGCGAGCGTTGCTTCGGCTTTTACCTGACCCGGTTCGACCGTTCGCCCGTAAAGGAAACGAGGAACAAATAGCCGTCTAATTTAGTCGACGTCGTGCAACGTAGCTTGTATCTACTTGTATAATCCTGTGACAATAGGGGTGATCGTAAAATTCAAAGATTCGACGTGTCGTGCTACGCTCGAATATCTGCAATAAATTTCTTTTGAAAGAGAACATTTTTGCATTGTCTGTTTGTGGATAAATACGACTTTGTTCATTGTACTTTGCAAGCAATAAACACTGATTAAAAATGTAACACCGGTGATGGTAAATTTATATAGAGCTATAGAAACAATTTTCAGTACGCTTATTACTAGTTACAGCTGGGAATTTCAATTTTATTCAACATTCAGTTATTTATTTTCTATTCTGTAATGGCAGTAATTTTGTGTTTATTCATAATAATAATCCTTCGTTGCATAATTAGGTGCAACAAAGTAAAAAGTAGTACTCGAAAATGATGTTTAATTTTAAAAGAAAATTTGTGAATATATTTGCAACGATTCTACAAGAAAGGTGCTAAAAGAAACATTTATAAAACTGAATAATAACTTATAATTCCGTACATACGGTGTTACATTCTTGATACAAAGCACCGCTATAAGTGTAGGCAGTAAAGATTTATAATATGTTCTTCAAAGGATAGAATAATTACTTCCTTGACTTTAAATTAATGATGCTCTGTGCAAGCTTAAAAATGCTCCATTCTCGAAGGATTAAAAGTTAAATAAACTCACCTGCAGGTCATAAAAAAATTTCCAACAGAATCTCCACAAAATCTCGTCCCATATATTTAAATCTCTGAAGTCCGTCCCAGTAACCCCATTTTCACGAACTAATTACCCGCTTCTCGAAAGGTGTCATCCCTTAACCATCCAACTATCCGGTACTTCCATCATCGTCCTACAACAATCTTGCTCCAAAAAGGAAGATCTCGATTCTTTAACCCTTTCGCTTAAATTTCAAAATGGCACAGCTACCACTACCCAAGGTTTCATATGAAGACATACGAGTACAGTTTCCAGCCGACGACCGTGACGAAAGGGTTAAGGTGACTCGAAGTTCGTCAGAATAATTCGCAGCTCCTTTCTATAGCATTAACAATTTCTAAACAAGCAGAATCGTGTCAGACGGTATAATCGATTCGAGATCAAAGGATTCGAGACATCTCTCGGTCGACTGACGTTTATCCATCGCGACAGCACGTGCCGGTTCCTGGTCGGCCACACACGGGCCAAATTTCTTTCTTGCATCAGGTGGCCACGGTGCAACGTAATAAACATATTCATAGGTGGAATAAAGTGGCGCGAGAGGAGAGGAGAGAGTGAGAGGAGGTTCGTGTCTGTTGAAGAGTGAGCTGGACGAGAGGGGCGTGAGAGCAGAGTTGTCGCATTCGGTATGCAAAGTGCACGGGCCACGGAGAACCCGCTTCGTCGCGTGGAAAAAAAGGTATCATAAAAAAATGCAAGGTTACCCACATTTTTTTTTATTCTCCACGAAGCGATGAACAGAGCTGCGCGGCTGTTGCGGGGTGCCGTCGATCGAGGGAATCGAATCAACCGGTGAAGGTGCAGGACAGCCGCCACGGGGAAAGGGAGGAGAGTTCGGTTATCGGTGAACAATACCGACGCACGTCTTTTTTTTTTTTTACACAGACACCTACGACAAGGAGGCTCGTGGCCGCTTTGAACCTTTTAAATTATTAATTCCTGCCTCGAGCAAATTACGTATCGGTAATTGAAGAGTTACGACTACCCTGTTACGGGAAAGGTCTGTAAACCATATGGTATATGTGAAGAAAAAAGAACGAAAAAAAAGCAAAATAAATTATTCAGAATGTGTATATTATGCAAAATGTGCAAATTAAGATAAAAAGTATATTCTGTTGGAGAAAAAATATTTTATAAAAACATGAGTTTGCATAATCATCCGCAGTCTAGTTAGTAGCTACGATGCGTGTATCTTGCAATAAGCGAAGCTTATTAGGAAGCGCGCTAATCAGCGGAACGTGTTTATGATATTTATTTAAATTTCTGTAACAGTCGAATCTTGTAAGGTTTCCCACGTAAGGATACCGCGAAGGACACGTGCCGATGTGCAGGACTTTCAAGGATAACGCGACGAATTTCGTAGCAGCCAGCTTTCGATCCGTTGCCGAAATTCGAAGAGCTTCGACGAAGAAACGACGACGTGTCCTTCGCGGCCGAACGAATCGAAACTGGAACGAAGGAAACAAAGGTAAGCGTGACAGCGGCGAGGAAACGACGCTGTTCGAGCACGAAAATTCCAGCGAATGGTCGATGGAGCTCCGAAAAATCTCGTCGGATAAAGTTTCGTGTAGTAAGGACAGCGCCGAAGATACGGACGCGCAAGGATTCCTGTGCCATGCGCACCTAGCCGCGTCCTTCTCTATCCCTTCCGATCGGATGAAGATGAAGAAGACGAAGAAGAAGAAGAGGCACAAACAGAAGCGGGGGTTGAGAGGGAAGAGGGTAGAGAAGAAGAAGAAGAAGAAGAACAGATACACGGTATTGGACGAACGGAGAGAGAAATTGAAAGGGAGAGAAATAAAAGACAAAGAGGGAAAAGATTCGGGGTCCAGCAGGATTCGTGGTCCTTTTAGGCGAAGGGATGACAGAAGATCGAAAAGGGCCGAGTGCGAGGAAGAGAGAAGAGAGTCGACGGAATCGTGGATTGTAACAGAAGGGCACAGAGGGGCAAGGAAGGATCTGGTGGGGGCAAGAAGCGCTCGACGTCTCAAATTTGGTTGGTTGTCTCGAGTTATCCGCCTCTCTCTCGATCTCCCTCCTTTTCTCTAACTTTCTCTGTCTCTCAGCAACGAGGTGCACGGTGAAGGTAGAGAAGGCACGGAGGAAGGTGCTAGGTGGGAAAGGGAGAAAACGTGGTAGGATAAACGAAGAGGCGTTTCGGTTTGAAGAAGAAGGAAGGTAACAGATTGAAGGGAGAAAGGGAACGAAAATTGGTAGGTTAAAGGAGGATAGGTGTTATTGCTGTAAGCCTGTAGGAGAGAAGGGTGGGAGATGCTTGGCGCTGAGAGAGAAGGAACTCTAGAGGAAAGGTTGAAGGGAGAAAGTCGTATCGGTGGACTAACATTAAGAACGATGAAGGAGGGAAAATGGGAGGAGAGGGAAGTAGCAGGTAGGAGAAAGTGGGAAAGAGAAAAGAGTATTAGGTTGGCGGCAGCAACGAAGAGTAAGAGAGGAGAGGTCGGTGTAAGGGAGAAAGAGATAGTCGGTAAGGTTAGAAAGAGTCGACAGGAGGGCAAGCAAGTGACGGTATAGAGGGGGCGGCGGAGAAGGCTTTGGAAGGTAGGGGGAGAGCAGTGCCTTGGCGCGAGCTCGAGGACTCGAAACTCCGGAATTCCAACCGACAGAACAGTGCCGGCGGTCGTACGACGCGGGTCTAGAGAGTGTGTGAATAGGATAGAGAGAGAACGAAAGAGCGCGCGCGCGAGAGAGAAAGAGCAACCCGCGGCTCTGGGGGAGGGGCGAGGAGGAAGAGAGAGGGAGAGGGACACGAGGTTGAGGACGATCGCTAGCTATTTACAATCGGAGTTCGAAGGATAAACCGCTCGTCTCGTGGCCGTGTCGGAGTCTCGCGTTCTTTCCGGTGCCGAATTCGAACGCAGAAAATCCTCGATCCTCGAGAAAATTATCGAGTCTAAAGAGAAGGAGGAATCGAACAGTCGATTGCGGGTGGACAATTTTGATTCGCGGACAGTGACGGAATGGACACGAAGTCAGTGAGCAAAGTGAACAGTGATAAATCGTGATGACCAAATGATTCGGAAACGAAGAGTTCCGTTTACGATCGTTGGACCTAGTGAAATCGTTCGTCGAGTAGCCGTTAGTTCGAGAAACGGGTAACAGTGACAAGATCGAGCGATCTGATCGACATGTAAATCGCACGCGTATCACCGTCGTTTACTTTTTTTTTTTTTCATCCTTTGTTTACTTTCGTTTGTACATACGTGTTCCGTTAGTGAAGTCCCGAGCCGAGGCTGTACATCGAAGATCCTTAGTTTTTCAGCCACGGCGTCGGCGGACATATTCTGTTGAAGGGAAGCCGGTTCCTAGCCGCGTTTCGGGCAACCATCAGCCATATATCATTGTCGTCATCGTCGGCAGACCGTCGAGGTGAGGGCGACGATGCCGTACACAGTGATACGCTCGACGTCGCACCAGGTGGAGCGATTGAGGTTGATTTGGACTTTCGTACCTGGCGTACGTGCGATCATATGATAAATGTAGAACACGTTGTATCCCGCTTTTTTTCTTTTTTCCTTTCTTTTCTTTTCGTTCGGCCTCCCCTCTTCTAAAAACCGTCCTTTCCCCGCAAATGTATCCTCGTCAGCTCACGTGACTCCAGTTTCGCGCCTCTTTTCGAGTCATCGTCCATGTGCTGGCCGCGAGGAAAACCGTATCGGCGCTCGTCGACGGCTCACAGGAGGGAGAAACGAGACGTCGCGACTTGATGCGCGTGTTGCACACCGTTCGATCCGCGAGAACCGCGTCGCACGAGTTCTGTGTTCGTTTTCGATATCGAGGAAAGTGAGACAGAAACGAGTACCGCGACACCCACCGGGACAAAAACTGTTATTTGAAATTTCGCGCGCGCAATAGCGCGTGAACGCGCGTGTGGGTGTGTGCAGAGCACCTCCGGTTCTGTGCAACGTGTGTGCCGATCATCATCTTTGTCCCTCGTTTACCGGACAGAGTGCAATTATCGAGGGATAAAACGAAAGAAAGAGGTGCACGCGGCTTTCTATCCTCGGAAAGATACGCGTCTAAACGAGACAGCGGGGCAGAGACTAAGAGACAATATGAGTGAAATGACGAGTGTCGAGCAGCAACAGCAACAACAACAGTACGTAGGCGGCAGTTCGAATCCGGAGCACCATTGCAAGGACTGCGGCCTTTATTTCGAAAGCGATAAAAGTCTCGAGGTGCACCTGCGCTACCACCAGGAGAACCTGCTAAGTCAGTGGGCGAGCCAGGCACAGCAGGAGGAGAGTAACAACAACAACAGTAAGGCCGGCAATCACAACAGTCACGTGGGCGTAAAACGCGAAAGCGTGACCGCGCCGGCGGACTCGAGCGAGTCTTCCTCGAGACCGCCCTCTCAGGATCCCACGTCTTCTCAACAATCGCAACAACAACAACAACAACAGCACTCGCAACAGCAGCAGCAGCAACAACAACAGCAGCAGCAGCAACAACAGCAATCGCAGCAACAACAGCCTGGTGGTCAGAATTACAATCATTTCCAGGCATCGATGTTCGGCGAGGCCAATTATTTCATGCAGAACGAACCGGCCTATATCTTACCTCATCACTACTCACCGCCGCGAGAAGACGCGCAAAACAATGGTGGGAGTAGTGGTGGAGGTGGAGGTTATTCGCGGTACCATCCGTATCAACATCAACAACACTTTCCTCCGGAACGCACCAGTTCCGTCAGTTCCACCAGTCCGAGAAGTCCGCCAATTCAGTGCGACAAGTGCGGTGCTGTTTACGAGGACGCTAATCAGCTGGGTGAACACGTACGAACGAATCATTCGAATTCACCCAGTGGTTATCCTGGCCAACAGCAGTACCAGCAGCTTGGAAACAGTCCTCAACAACAAAATCAACAACAACAGCTGCACTCGTCGCCGCCGCAGTCCGGTCAGCAGCAGCAACAGCAGCAATCTGGTTACGATTATAATGGCGGGCAAACGATGAAACGGAACTGAAGCAGGAACCAGAGGAGCAGGCCGAAATTCTTGATTTGGACTCTCACAAGGTGCAAACTCACAGGTACGAGGAAGAGCTGATGAGGCTTCACCAACAGCAACAGCAGGAGTTGCAGATGCAGATGCATCAGCAGCAGGTAATGCAGCAGCATCAACAGCAGCAGAGGGCTGGATCTCATTCGGTGAGTTCTATGCTGGGCTGGCCACCGGCCGCTCAGCCTCACGATTATCACCCTGGATTATCGCCCATGGGTCCCATGGACAGCGTTTCGCCGCTCTCAGATCAGGGTCAATTCATGCGTGGGCAACATATGCCTGTCGAACCGCCGCGACATCCAGGTTCCCCTATCATTACCAGCACGCAACCGATGCCAGGTCATCAGATGCCCGGTGGTCTTCTACAGCAACCACCGAAGCCTCCACCTTTGGCTAATCAATCGTGGAAAAGTAACGAAGCGCGGCGGCCAAAGACCTACAACTGCACCGCGTGCAACAAGTGGTTCACCAGCTCGGGACATCTGAAAAGGCACTACAATACGACGCTGCACAAGAACGCGGTGAAACAAAGCAATCAACCGGATCCAGCGAACATGCCGATCAGTGCTCATCATCATCCTGGTAGAGATAGTCATTCTGGTGGTGGCAGAGGCGGTGGACCATCCAGATCGCCAGAGTTATCTTCTTCCGGGAGTCCCCCAAACTTGATGGCAGGTCCCTCGGGCGAGGCGGCGAGGGGCCTGCTCCACACGCCCACCACTCTCTACAACAACAACAACAGCAGCAACAACAACAATTCCAACCACAGCAACAGCAGCAGCAGCAGCGAGTCTTCGGCGGCTCTAACCCAACAGCAGCAGCAGCAACAGGCGCCTTCGGGGGTACACTTGGGCTCCACAATGGTACCGCCGCTCAATTCGCCGGCGCAATCGCCACTGGCGGCTCATCATCAGCAACAAATGGGTTCTCCATCCCCCCAGCTGGGCCATCAGCAGCAGCAGCAGCAGCAACAGCAGCTTCATCACCTGCCAATGGGTTCACCGTCGGGCCAACTTCCGGTCCACCATCCCATGAGTTCGCCCATGTCACCCATGCATCCACCGCCGGCGCCCCACCTGAGTTCACCTTCGCCAATGGGCTCGTCCCACCCACACCACATGAGTTCGCCATCTCCCATAACGCCGGGCTCGGTCCACCCAGCAATGGCTTCGCCCACGGCGATGGGGGGTACTACGATGCCTCATCAGCCGTACCCAAACGCCTTGCCCCCCCACGTTACAACTACTACCAACATCCCGGGCCTGCTGGAGTCTATCACCATCCAGCTAACTACTACTGGTAATGAGATGCCTTTACCGCTCTCCGGTCAATCTCAACACCAGCAGTCACAACATCATCATCACCATCAACAGCAACAGCAGCAGCAGCAGCAGCAGCAGCAGCAACAGCAGCAACAACAACATCACCAACAGCAGCAGCAGCAGCAGCAGCAACAGCAGACTCAGGATGTTTTACCCGGTTTCGGGACCTTCAGCAATCATCAGAGGCCCCTGCCGAGTTTCACTCAATTCAATGTGACCGGGTTTTTGATAGGCCACAATCAACCGCAGGCCGTTAACGTGGGGGGGCTAAGTCCGGAGGAGAACGCATCTCCTCACGAAAGATCATTCGATTCGTCTGAATCGAAGTACGATCCGTACAGAAGTTCGCCGCCTCGATACGAGTCCCTCACGAATATGGACGTGAACATGCATCCAAATACCGACGGGATGATTATCAAACAATACGAGGCCCATACTCATAATCATCACATGTCGAACTCGATTCATCAATCGCCGGACAATCTCGAGGCGAACAACAATCTGCCGCAAGCGATTCAAGCGAAGGAGGAATTGAATCCGAACATCGGTAGATATTATCAGAAACATCAGAAATCAAAAGTAAACTCTGTGATCACGAAGGAACATCAGGTGACCAGTACCAACACCGGTTCGCACTACATTTCCCAGGACGGTTTTCACAAGTGCATCGAGTGCGACAAGGTATTCAACAAGGCTTGCTACCTGACGCAACACAACAAGAGCTTCCACTCTGGCGACAAGCCGTTCAAATGCAATCAGTGCGGTAAGAGGTTCCCCCTCGAGTACCTGCACGCGGAGCACCTGCAGAAGCACGCCGGTGACAAGCCGTACAAGTGCGAGATATGTCCGAAGCAGTTTAACCACAAAACTGACCTCAGGCGGCACATGTGCCTCCACACTGGCGAAAAGCCGTACGCCTGTGATAATTGCGGCAAGGGATTCATCAGGAAGGACCACATGATGAAGCACCTCGAGACGCACAAAAAGAAATCCAACAACCATAACGTCCATTTGCGGGCGTGATTCGAAGGGAGGAGAAGTTCGAACCACCGAGGAGCGAGCATCTACTGGTCCTGCATGAACACGGCCGTTATCCGATGATCTTCGCCCTCGGACTTCGTGATTATCAATCGAAATAAGGTGAGATCGTCGGTCGTCGAACATCACGACGGCCGGCTCGTAAATAATCGGCCAGATTATTTAGGTTCGGCTTCTCGATCGAACTTCGTGCTTTATCGATCAGAGACACTGGGACTCTAGTGTACAACCGTTCGATCGTGATCAAATTTGTAATTTATTATTCATAGTTCTCGTTTAAGGCAGTCCGAACAATCTCGTATCATCCGATTCCCGCCCAGATTCGAAGGAAAAGAAAAGAAAAAATGTTCTCCCATCTCCGTCTGATTCGACAAGAGAACGACATCCTTTCGCGTTCAACCGTTGTTCCCGAAGAAAGTATATCATCTCGCGTTAATATTCTATTTATATGATAGAGATCATTGTTTTTTTCTTTTTTCTTTTCGCTCGGTGCTAAAGAGTACGTCTCGCGAATAACAACGGTGCTCGGAAGGATCTTGGTTTTTTGCTCAACGGTTTAATATATTTATTGTTTAACAACCTCGAATCGGCTTCGAATTTAGCACCTTTCCTAAGAAGATTGTGTATATTTGAAGATCTTGATATTGAAAATCGAATCGCGATTCTTGAAACGATGAAATCTGTCAATTTTTTGGTAAGCATTCGATAGATGTTTCTCGTTTAGAACATCGCGAGTCGCGATACACGGAGTCGATCGTGAAAGATCGACAGGAGAACTGTCTTTTTTTTCTTTGTTTCTTTTTTTCGTTCTTCGGTCGACTGCTCGACTCGATGTACCGCGACTTTCGTTCGGGACAAATTCACCTGTCGGATCGTTTTCGAATGCACAGTTTTCCTGGGAAAGTCGAAGCAACCGCGCGCACATGAACAATAATTAAAATCCGAGAAAAGAACGCGCAATGGAACGTTTTCCGCTGCGACGTTGTAACTTCGAAGCTTATCGATTGTACAAAATATGTTAAATGTATAGGCGTATAATTATTCTAATTATTATTATCACTGTAATTATCGAATTCAATTGAATATCGTCTAGAAAGTGATTACGAAACCTATTCATAATACTCGTATTTTATAGCGTACATAGCATACTTTATCGAGGGAGAACGAGAGCAAAAGATGATTTAAAAAAAAAAAAAAATCATGTTTGATAGGTAATCGTGAAAAGGCGCGGCTATCGGATCACCGTAACATAAAAATATGTTTAACAATCGTCGTTTAGTCTTCTCTTTATTTAACATGATCGGGGAAATATTTCTATTATGTTTTCTTTCTTTTAGAGACGGTCGAGAGGCGAATAAAAAATTCATTAATCAATTTAGAATAGACGTATAGAATAGTTTGACTTAACGACGAGCTTCTCGAAACGTTCTCTTTACATTCCTAATTTCTTTTTATACATTCCAATTCTCGTGGTTCGATGAGGAAAATTAGTATTTTCAAAAAAAGAATTTTTAACAAAATTGAATTGTCGCGTCTTTTCTAAACGTTAAGATAGCCTAAGCATTCGATTTGTACGTTGCCCGGAATGAATCTTGCTCGTGTCGTTAATCACGCTTAACGAAACGCGCACTTTGCGGTTTGATTCACTTTGTATATTTCAATCTAACGTTTCCGTGAGTCAGGAATAATTTTCAGGACGCGTGCAGAATATTCGTTTAATGGGTTATTAAATCGTTTCGGAATTTCGTTCAGCGTGGTGCCTCTTAATTGCGCGTCACCCGTCGCATACGATCAATTAATGCTCGATTAATTGCTCTGGAAGCGCAAAACGAGCCAATCAACGAGGATAGGATCGCGTCTCTCATCTCTCGCGACACGAGCGAATATTCCCTTCGCGCTACGCACAGCTCGTTACACTTACACGTATACATATAAACACAGGCACACATTGAATATACGTTGACCTCGCTTTAATAAATTCTACAATGTTGTTTACGCGTAATTATTTCTGTTGGTGATCAACGTTTATCGGTTTTAAAAGTTTCATGCTTGTTCGAGGAATGCACACTTGCCGGTTAAAAGTGTGGAATCATCTGTTATAAAATTTATTACATGTGAACTATTTCCAATCGGTTTTATTTTGTACTTTGCAAATAAAAAATAGTAATTCATAACATCTTCAATAACGCAATTAGAAATAATAAAATTAAAAAATCTTCAACGTTTTCCAAATTATAGTCACAACTTTTTAAATATAAAAATTTCTTAATATACTACTTTTATTTGGTTTTATAGTCTACCTTTGAAATTACAATTAATTCTGAATAATAAGGTTCCATACTTTTGATCGATAGTGTACATTTGATCATTAGTTTCAAGTCACTTTGTTCCTGTTCAATTGTTATTGTTGTGAAAACGATGTTCTTAAGTAACGTTGATTAAAATTGTTCACTCGTTGTATTATTGTATTTTGACGGATAAATTCTCTTGTTTATTATTCTTTCTTTTGTTTTTCAATGTTCCATTTCCGTGTTACACTGAATCGTTTGTTTTAAATCAGAGACGAGAGGTCCCTTTTGATCATGTTTCACTGCTCCAAATAATTGTTGCTTTATTACATACTAATTAGCATGTTTATTACACGATGAAAATTTCTATGGTATTAAATATACAGTATTATTTTATCTCTGTTACGTAATTTGTTTCTCGAGAATGTGACTCATGATTTATCATCGATTATTTCGAGCAGTGTATCGGTAATTGTACATAAAAATAGACACGAACACACACGCACACGTCGACGTCCTTCCTCGAGTTTCGTATTCTTTTGTTTTGTTTTTTTTTTTTTAATTATTTCATATTAAAACTAGAGAAAGAAGAAAAGATTGAAAGCGAGAAGAAAAAAAGACGATAAATTATATAGCACTCTTACCATTTTTACTACGTAATATGAACAGCCAGAACAGACTACCTCAGAGTTCAGGAATTTAACGATGAATGAAAGGAAGAAAGAAAAGATGAAAGAGCCAATGCAATAATAGTAATGTTATTAAAGAGGAAAGAGTAGGTGAGCGCGCATCCGTGCGGGCGGAACGACGTACTTCTCCATATTTTTCCTTCCATGCTCACCCTTGTTATTTAATAGATAGATTTATCAAACTTCAAATTTCAATCGAATGATCTCAGAAAAAAAACTTTAAGCAATAGTTTCTCATAAATCTTTCTACCATATCGTAGTAGCTCTTAACACTTTTATGGCTCTGATACATATATTAATTTTTTATTCCAGCATTTATTATTTTATTTCCATTTACCGCATCATATTTATAATTGAAAAATCGGCAAATTTTTCTCACAGACAAAATTTATTCAGTAACCCGTTTCTCAAATTACACGAGCTATTAATTTCATGAAATATGCGACCATCAAAGTGTTAGAAGGGAAAACTGCTCAAATAACCCACTAAGATTTTAATGAGCTTATGCATATTGATACAGTGTTTTACAGCAAATATTCATCCATGTAATTTTAGACATAGACAATTAATAGATGAAATTCCGGTAGGGTTTATCTACTTCTCTGTAACAGCTGTTTTCAAATAATAATTGTAAGTTGTTTCATACTCGTGAAATTCTATCGAAAATTTAATATTAAATATTTGTTCACGCATTCACAGTGGTAAATTTTTTCGAGGATTTATCTGTTTGGCGGTACGAGGTAATTGTGTTTCGTAGAATATTTATCTTTCACAGACTCGTTTGGTGAAACAATAACGTTGAAAAATTTCGAAAATATTAGTTTAGCACATAAGCTGATATTTAATGAAAAATTAACCATACGGGTCCTGTATCTCTCGTACCGCAGGGAATGTGTTAATCTTTTCATTACTGTTCTATTGGAAAACGTTTCTCTACGTTCTTATATTAAATTAACTAATTCAGTATATAAAATATTATTTTTTATAGTAAATTATCCAATTTAATATATAAACGTAAATAAACTATGATTATTTCACTGGGAGTACATATTTTTAATTTCTATTTTGCATATTCAACTTTGAAATATAAACACTCGTAGTAACTAAAGGGTTAAATTAATAATTCATAAAAAAAAATTCATAACAATATAATTTATCAGACTATAAAAGTTAATTAAAATCCAAGTGGTTTATTTGCAAAGCTTAGCAATAATTTAATATTTAACAGCATTTTTATAAAATAGAAAAGTAGATATAAAAACTGCTCTCTTTCCTCTTTGCTTTTGCCGCAAAGTTCCTCGAGTCGCCCGCCGGTCGTAAAAAAAGCGTGTAATAGAACATTATACATTATAGATTCTAATATAAACAAAAATAAAAGCGAAATAGAAGTGAAGACTTAGGTGAGGAGCGAACACAGAGAGAGTCGACGATGAAGGGGAGGGTTGTAGAGATCGATGTACGTTTTAGAGACATATCAAACAGTATTACTGTACACTCAGTTTTATTATAAATAATCGTAAATTAAAGAAAAAGAAAAAGAAATGAAAGAAGAAAGAGAGATGAATGGTGAAGCGAAGGGTGAAAACTTGTAGTGAGACGAACGCGTTAGAGGGGTGGCGAGATCGATCGAGAATGATCAAGAATATAATACATATTTCCGACGTCATATCATTGTCAGATATTCGTATTGCGAACGTGTTTCAGCGAGAAAAAAAAACTAATATATGTGTTTCGCAGCCGTGATATATGGGCATAAAGAGATTAATCGAAAGGAAAGAACAAAAGCAATCAACAGAATTTTTCGTTTTTTCGATGCGTGAGAGGGAGAGAATGGTGAAAGAATGTGTAGAATAAAAATTACGAGATCTAACACAATGGGCATTTACCTGCGAAACAAACGATATAAATATATAAATATATATATACATACATGGTGATTTTGCGAGCGACGACGAAGCGGCGAATAACTTTCATTCTCGTTTCTTTTTTTTTTGTAGATTTGTTTTCGAACGTCAAGACGCGTTTCGCTTGTTTCTTGTATTATTATTATCGTCATTATTATTATATTATTATTATATATTACGAATATTATTATTATTGAAAAAGAAAAACGCGCATCGTTGGTATTTTTCACTCGTTCTGTGAGCGCGTTTTTGGTGCGGCAGCATGTTTGTAATTGTAAAATAATTGTTCCAGCACGTAAGTGCAAAATTATTATATCTATATTATATATATATATATATTATATATATATATACATATGTGTATATATATACACACGGTACCAAACTGTCGTTGGTTGTGCCAAAAACATGGAAAAAAAAGGGGGATGAAGTAGAAGGTGAAGAAAAGATGAGATGTAATGGAACCTTGTGTGCTTCCCTTCACGTGTAATTCTAATTTTGCGGGCATTTCACATAAGTACGAAGAAAAGAAAGGTGACGAAAGAATTTTATGGAAAAAGAAAAGATTATAAATAATAATTCTTGAGCGTGAGATGCAGAGTATTCGTGTTTGGATGAATGAACGAATGAAGATACGTATGCGTGGCGTGTGTGTTTGAGAGAAAGACGTTCGAGATCAAAGAGAAAGATAAGGAAAGAGAGGGAAAGTGGAAGAAATTTTTATCCGGTAATAACAAGTATTTTCCGTGCACACACCCATTCCTCGTTTTGTGCCATAATAATCGATGAAACTTGTAAGGGGGTTAAAAGATGGAGAACGCGTGCAGTGTGGGTGTTACAAGAGAAAGAACGATGTTTATATATTATATGTATACAAATATAAGGCGCGATAAACAGGGCGGAAAGGAGAGAGGAAAAACAAAGAATGGAATTATTGTGCGACGATGTTTGTTGTCCGTTCGATGTAGAATGCGAGCGAAAAGTCCAGCGTGAAAGCGAAAAAAAACACCGATGCATCATAGTAATAACGCTCATTGCGACGAAACGCGGTTTTTGTTCCTTCCTTTTTTTTTTACATTATTTTTTTTTTCGATCGTACATCGTACATGTTTTCTTTCTCCTGTTTGCGATACACAGGCCGATACGTCTCAACGTAAGATGACGGATAGAGTAAAAGAAAATGAGAGAGATAGAGAGAGATCCTATGAAGACGAAGAGAAGTATAGTATTTACAACCTGTATTATTTGATACGCGTTTAATTTTGTTTTTATAAATATATTTTATTTCTCAAGAACCTTGATTTTTCGTTGTTAACATTTCCATTCTTGTATCCTGATATATTTTTCTTAGTCTTTCATCCCCCTTCTACGATCTTTCTTTCGTTTTTCAATATTTTTCCAGAAAGTTTGTTAAATTGAAACATTTATTATTAGATTTTCTCGATTCTTGGTTACTGTTGTTACACCGCTTAGATATTTGAGTTTCGTGGTTCGATTTTTATTTAACCCTCGGACGGCGGACCATGGAGGGAGCTCCAATTTTTATTTAACTCTATATTTCATATTACCCTCTTTTTATAAATTTTACACTGTTTTTTTTTTAATTCTTCTTTCAACATATGAAACTCTTTTATTTAAAAATGATACATTTAAATTTAGTTTAATATTCTTGCGTACGTGTTGTAAGTTTGAATCACCATAGACTCAGGTTCCGCTGTTCAAGGGTTAATACCGGAGTACACGGGCGTGCGTGATTTTTTTCGCGAGCACATACAGCAATCACTGGGATTCGTTTACGTATCATCACCCTGTCCAGCATGGTATTTCGTCCACGCCCCCGTCGTGCCTCCTGAAAACCCCTCGTAATATTCCTCCCCCTGGACCAGCCAGCCATCAAACCTCTCGTCGCGTACTCGTAATCTTGGGCATTCTGTAATTTAGTAAATTGTTGCGGACTCGTTCGATACGAAATCGCTCGATTCGCGAACGTCTCGCCGATTGTTTGAAACAGCTTAGACTCGATACGGATAAGTGACTTTCGAAAGGGTTACCAGTAAGCGGTATCAAAAATTCAATATTAATTCCACGTAGCATTGATAATGAATTAATTTTGAAAAATGCCAAGTAAAACATTTTAATTGAAAAATTAAACTTTGTAAAAAATTTAAATTAAAATCAAATTTTGTGGAAAATTGTATAATAAATCATTTATCTGTACCGAGGCTCAAGCTTTTAGTTCAGGTATGTTTCGATCGCGAAGAAAAGCAGGAGATCTATTTCTTAATCAACGAACGTTAGAGAAGTCGTAACTACGAGATGTCTGGTAAAAGGCGAGTCGAACGCGAATCGCTAGTTACGGGGAGCAAAGATCGATGATCGAGCGTTTGATACAACGAGATGATTTCATGGGTGTTCGACGTTTATCGAAGGAGAAGCGCGATCGTTGATTTGTTCGGTTGGAAAACTTTTGCTCCTCGTAGATTTAGCGAGTCCCATCATTGTTAGACTTAGGCAACATCTACCTGATGACGAAGCAATATATTGATGCGATCTATCTACGATTTATTAAGATGACAGTGATGAGGGTGAGAAATAAGCATGCTGATACGAAGGACGAGAAATAAAAGGGGTACGGTGAAGTTTCAGCGGAAAGAAAGGATTCGTGGAAGTGAAAGAAATAGATCGGGAGTAAACTGATGTTAGGTGTAGTCCACTGTATTGTACTATGCGTCTCCTAGCTAAATTTTTATGTTTTCTAATTCGTTGTGAACGAATGTTTTTTGGTATAAATATATAAATAAATGAATCTATATATATATATATATTTAAATTATAGGGTATATTAATTGTAAGTGGTAAGCCAATCAACGAGTTGCGTGGCGGCCGACACATTGTCTCGCGCCGCGTATCGACGAAACTTTCGATGACCTTTTGAACGTTGGCGCGTAATCGATCAGACAATCGAGGTCTACGTAACCAGGAGAATGCATTCTTGAACTTCTGACAGCGGTACTTCGATCATCGACCCGTAAAAAGAACCTTCGAATAGAGTTACTTTAGAAAAGAAAGTCGAACTTCAACCATTTGAAACACTTCTTTCATGGTTTTTTATTAATAGATCGTTGCCTGTTATCGTATCATTAACTTTCCAATGGACTAATTTTATTTTAATATTTAGATAGGAAGAAAGAAAAAATTTTATTAATATTTTGCGTACTTCTCCTTTTGAGATTAAACAAAGTCTTCTTTCTTTTTCTTTTGGTTCGATTCAATATTGCTTAATAATATTATTATATGTGCAAATTAATTTTGTGCTTCTTTTCTTTTGGAATTGAAGATTTATTTTTGAAAAATTATAGTAACTTTTATTATTGAATTTATCGTCATCGTTTTCATATTTTCGCGCCATTTGAAATTTAGAAAGGCGCGGGGAAATATTTAAATTTAAAATAGGAAATAATAGTGTATGCTAAAAATACCAAATTGATTTGTGCATATAATAATTTGCTATAAGTTAAACGTATTCATTTATCAGTTTCATTCGTACACAAATTAACAGATCGAGCAAACATTTAGAAAGAAACAGATCATCAAAATTACTTGTAAGACGAAAATCTTTTTGCGATCGATCATCGAGTTCTACGTCGAAGAATATTAGCCACGTAACAAATTTCATGATATACATGTAAGATATATAACTGGTTGCCGTTTCGAGGACGTCATCCTGAAAGCCATCCAATCGCGATTCAAAAGGGATCGATCCGCGCGCAAAAAAGAAAGAAGAATAAAAAAAAAAAGGAAAAAACGAAATGGTCAATCCACTTCTGCCGTCGATTTGTTTAAAACACGTAACTGTCCTTCCGTAAAGGAGCTCACTGCCGCCACGAGAAGAAAGGAAGCAGAGGAAATGATAGTAAGGAAACGTGGAAATGATCGACTTATTGTATGTAGGCGCGCGTACATTCGTATACATATACACGTCCGTCTCGGGTATCTGTATACGTCGATACACCGTGTTAATTACGTATTCGACGAATTGCCATACACAAGTACCTCATGATACAAAACACATGTACAAATGTTCATACGTTTTCAGAATATTAGCTAATTAATAAATAATTAATATCCAGATATTAGGACATTCACATGGATCTTCCCGTCCCGTATCATTCTCCTGTTAGATTCGAAAGAAAATTTCAACTCGTCGCTTCTTAGTATTTAGGTAAGTTTTATAGAAAATTTAGAATTTTTTTAAATTGTTAAATTATTTATGTATCTAATCAGTATTTTTTTATTCTTTAACTCCAATTCAAAATAGATACCTAATTAAGAGTTAATTGTAGTATATCAATATTTATTTTTGAGACGATAAAAGAATAGGAAACTTACTTTATTCTAAGGAAACATTTTTTTTTGTTAGAACTAACAGCAAAACGCGTTCTACGATTATCAGGAAAATGATTCTTCAGACGTCAATAATTGAAGGTAAGTAATTTACCACAATGACACAGAAAATAGCTTTTTCAAGCATTCCAATATTTGCATACGAAGAGTCCTATAAATAAAAATAATAAACCGTATGAAATGTATAGTCATTAGTGTCTTAGAATCAAAATCAATTTTCTCGAAATCGAAGTCTTATACAAAAGAAATTTTATTTTACACTTTCAACTTATTTTTCCAGGATAAATTTGTATCAGCAGTTGCAAGATAAAAATCCTACACGATTTCTTCGCTTCCGATCGATTCTGTTGCGTAGCATTTTAAACTCGTTTTCCAAATGCGCGTTAACTTCGATGAAAAAGAGAAAAAAAAGTAAGGAAAAGAAGCAGTAAGTTAACCCCTTGTTGTTTGCCGCCTCTCTTCTCGCATCCTGTGATAAATAGCAAGATTACGAGTCTACGTGTCGGCCAATGAACGATGCCCTCGGCCCGCGGACCATATGTTCCTTCAAGGCTGTGAGACCCTTCGGTTGAACTTGGCCCGCGTTTAACACCGCTCTGCTCCGAGACTTTTAACAATTCCTGGTGATTATCCGATGAAATATATAAAAGGTATTTTTCACGCGAAACCAGATTAAAAGGGAGAAAGGCGAACGATTGCCGTTCATATTTCAGTATCGCTAAAAGGATCCAAGGGAATCCTCGCATACATTTGTGTTTATTAACTCCGCCAGAAGCGGCTGCAAAAGTTTTACGAGCAGGGAAGAAACAACGAACGATTATGAAAAGAATACGGATACTATTGTGCCTGAGAGTAATTTTATTGCTAAGTTTCACGCTGCCAGCGATCTTGCCTCCCCTTTTACGCGGGAAATACGCGGGAGTTATTTTTAAATTACGGAGAAAACCCCGTGCTTTTGATCTACGATACAGTCTTCTTTACTTGGGGTAATGCTGAGATACGATTGCCTGGGTAATGGAATTTTTTTATAATAGAATGAATGTGTTTTATTATTATTTTTTTCTTTATGAAATTCTAGATAGAAGATGAAATGATTTATGGAGCGATAAATATTTTTCGTGTCGAATTTAGTACATAAATCAATATCTGAGGTATTTCGTTTGATGTCTATTGAATAGGGATGGGAAAAAGAATGTACACTTCAGAGTACTGTTGGTATCGATGGACAGAAGCTTCTCTATTATTCTTCCAATTATTTGTAATCAGACCAAGGACATGATATAATAATAAGTCGAGGGATCCTTGATTCAACCTCTGTTATAGGAGTATCATTAGAAAAGTTCGGCAAGGTCCTTTGTGTAGAAACTTTCTTTGTATACAACCTACCTCAATCTTGTTTGGGCTTTTAATAGCAGTAGACTTCTACCTAATGGAATGGTTCTTTAACTTTGACGATTCACTCTGGGTGGTTATTCCAATATATGTTTGTATAATTTTAACTGTAATTTAATTTATGCTATAAACGTATAGATGTCCATAGTCTAATAATAAGTTTTACTGGAATTATAAGAATATGAAAAATTGAAGCTTGAAAAATAAATAGGAAAATAAATAGAAATTTTCAATTAACTTGCTCCTAGCGATAGAAAAGTCAGATAACTCCAGTCAACGTTCCATTCACGGGTCAGCTAAACCCTCGTAGTTTCGGGGGTTGATTTTGTACGGCGATGCGCACCCGACAGATTTTTCCCACAGCGAAGACAGCTGTCGTAATGAGTTGCATCCTCACGTCTCTCTTCTTTTCCATTTCTCCCGTTTTTATCTATTCGCTTAGCTTCTTTCACGTAACCAGATTTTTTCCGAAAGACGATGCACGTTCTACGTGACAATGCAGCTTCCCTCTTGCTTTATCGTGCCACCATCCTCGGGGGAGAGAAAACGGACGACGAAATTTGAGAAACGAGCCCATAGGAGGGTATAAATCGTCCCGATAACGCAGATAACAGACGACTCGATCGGAATTCGCGATTCGAACGGATGTTCATGAAATCGGGGTCGACTGTGATCGGTCTATTCTTTTTCTTATTTCTGAAACTGCTTGATTTTCTTTTATTCGAGAAATAATAAGTAACTTTAAATAACTAGCTTTGAAGAATCAGTATTTTAAATCAATGTAATTCTGACAACTTCAAATCAGCTGCCATGTCAAAAATTAAATAAAGTATACTCGCATGATCCAACGAAACACCTTCTCCAAACGTTAAACATTAAATCACAAAATCAACACGAAATATTGTCAATAAACTCGTTCGCTATCATATTCAAACACCGCATGATCTCGAAGCCACGTTACGTTCTACCCCATACCGCGAATTCAAGATTAAAAGAAAGGCAATCGTATCAGCATGTTACACGAGGAATTCTCCGTTCAACGACGAAAAATATTCCCCCCTTGAATCAGCTACGAGTATACGCGACAGGAAGCGGGGAGGCAAATTTTTCCATTCGGAAGCGAAATTCGAAAATTTCGTTGGTTTATCTGTCGCGGGCAAGGTCGAGGTACACTTTCGCCGCGAGAAAAGTAATTGAACCGGTGTTCTTATCGGCACCGTATCATCGTCATTACTTAATTTTATCTGACCGTGAGGCGGTACCAAGCTGATCGCTCGTAAATCATCGATTCTCGTGATTCGTCATCGTGCCTGTTCGAAACGGATCCCTGTACAACGGATGCACATGTCGCTCGATTTTCCGCGCGTTTCAAGCCTTCACCTCGAACAGATGGTTAGAAAGGATTTCATCGGACGTTAAATGGCCGCTTGCATAACGCTTACATTGTACAAATAATACGACGATTATCGTTCGATTGTTCGTCGAGAGGAGGTCGGTGAAAGTGATGGAGAAAGTTGAGGATAAGTGGCCGGCGCCGTTTGTAATCCTTCGCCAAGCACTTTTGATTCTTTGTCTCATGGCGAGGGAGATGTTTGTCGGTGATCCTTGGATCTTCTGAGGACCCCTAGCTCGACAAGGTCGTTCAGCAGAAGAGTCGCCGTTTTAGGACACGTTCTTGACACCTACGTGGTGTTAAATTGACCTTATGGAAGAGTATCTCCAAGAGCCTGTAATTAGTCTTCGTTTGTACACTTGTGGTGAAATTAATGATGGTAATATAAAATTAAATGTACCAAATATTTTTCTAATATTATTGGAAATTGTGAATTATTATAATATTGAGAGTTTTGAGAAATCTAGTAGATTTGTTAAGAGTTTAATTATTTCACAAAGTTAAGATCAGAAATGAAACTTTAATACTAATTAAACATATTGATATTGGACTCTTGAAATTATACACAATAAAAACAGATTCATTTTCAATAGCTTCGGCATTAACTTATCAAATTCATTTTTATACTAAATGAAATTTTTTGAAAACTTTTGATCACCCAGAAGCAACGATGCTGCCGGTGCATCCACGGGCCTAGATTCGAAGAGCGATGGCACCGTGGCCGCGGCTCGTGAGCAAACAAAGTCTTGTTGGCGACGTCGGCGTCTGTGCACATAGACGCCGAATGCGAAGGGCCCCGCAGTGACTCGGTAGCATCTGCCGGCGTTTCGTTGCCGTAGTTTGCGCTTCCCAGGCTCCACGGGATGCACCTGGTCCTCCATGGTGCCGGTGCATTTGCCTTCACTCCGCCTCTCCGCCTCGTCTCTGCTCCAGCAACTTTAGCCAAGAGAGACATGCTCTCGTGAACCTGAATAGCGTGATGGTACGGCCCTGCCTCGGCTCAATGCCGGCGTAGCTCGTTGTACAGGCCCTGCCCATCGTTCCCGAGATTTATCTGCTCTCGTGAACCATCTCTGAATGCTACGAATGGTTGAGACTGTGCTGGAGGGGGATGCTTTTCGCATTTGCGAGTCAGAAAATGATTCCTCAATGGTTCTTCGGATTTTCTGATGGAGATTCTGGTAATCGATTGAATTTACACGGTACCGGATGTGACTTCGTTTTGTGGAGGAATGACCTCTGGATCTTTTGATAATTTGATTTAAAAACGAGTGGAGATATGATTTTCTCTAATTTAATGATTATAGGGATAGCAACTTTGGATTACTATTTTTATTTTTTTTTTATTTTTGAGAAAGTGATAGAATTCTCTGGTAATAGATAATAATTATTAGTTATTCATTTGGCAATTTATAAATTGGAATTGTAACTCAGAGGTAATTTTGCAATTGAATATTTGAATATACTTTTAAGAAAAAAAGGTAGAGATATGGAAGATACACGGATGGGCAACACGTGGTCGAGAAACGGCAGTGTCGCTGGTGCTTTTAAGTTCCGTCTTAAATGAGTGTTTTTTGGCTAGCAGCGGAAGTCGACAAAGTGCGCGATGCCGGCAGAAAACTTTCGTGATGACGTACTTCGTACATGAACTTAACTTTCAACCTCATCGAATCTTAATCTACTGTTTTCATTCTAAAATAAATTAATAATTTTTATCGATTGACTTGTTAAAAACACAACTCTGCGTGCTCCATTTAAACCAGATCAGGGTACCTATATGCCGCATGAATATTTCATTATAAATCAACGAGTACGAATACTGAATCATTATCATAATGTGTTATGTATCTTATGGTAATCTTATTATTCTGAATACTTTGAGATACGCTATAGTTGCTCTTACTCCAAGTACACCTGCATTCAGATGCCATAAAATCCTCTAGCTTTCCTACAATGTTGCTCGAAAGACAACGTAAGAAAATGATAAGATATCAGGTGAAATTACATGTTACTTATACGAAAGTAAAAAGTCAAGGTAAGCAAGTAGAATATCATTTTTAATGAATTCGTTTTGAAAGATTTAATCAGCTTGCAACTTGCCGCACGCGTATTAAATATAATTTACGATGACAATAGAATGTCAATGAGCCAGGTTCCAATTAAGTTTCCAATCATCTGAATACTCAAGAAGAGAATCTTGTACAAACGACAAGAAAAATATAATAAACGATAAGTTATAAAGCAGCTACTTGGTTCGATCAATATTGAAACTGGTTTTGCATAATGTTGCACCGAAGAAATATATCATTTAAATGGGTACTTTAATAAAAGCTATCAATTTTTGCCCGATTAAACGATTAATTAATTTCTGTATTAATTAAATTATTCGATTATATTAAATTTGAATCATCGATCATTGGTGGCTATCGTGACACGGTGTTCAAGGTATTAATTATTAAAATGACCATCATCCATAGCGTCAAATTGATCAAACATTTATTGAAAGAGTTTGAATATTTGGAACGTAGAAGAAGAGCAGGGATTTACACGTATTTCGGGGTTAATAATCCCAGTCTCGATAATAACGATCCCAAGCTGGGGTTCTCGTGCGGAACGGGAAAAATGTAGCCACCCCCTCGAATCCTCGAGCCGGGACGACGATGTGGCATTAGTAAAAACGCGATATTGTCTGACTCAACAGGTTGCAGCCACCCTGAAACCCTCTGCCCACCCCCTCGCCTCAACACTTGCAGTCCTATGCCACCCCACACGCCACCTCCACTCGGCGCTGTATTAAATAAATCTGACGATGGGGTGATTTCTCTCCCTTGTGCTGGATTCGTAGGGTAACAGAGTGACGCGTATAACTTTGTCGGAGATCTAATCAATCTCCGTCAACGTTTAATGACACTGCATTCTTTTACTGTAATGTTTAATATTTGTCACGAGTCGATGAGATTGTAGATAAAAGTTCTCGTAACAGATTTGTGCAAATATTGTGATGTATGATTGTTAAACAAGACTTTCGTTTTACGAATTTTTTGCATTTGCCTGTCAGAAAATTAAACGAATTTTTATTTCTTTTTCATTTTCGTTTTAATATTAAATTGATGCATAATTTTATTCAAATAATTTCCATATTATTTTGGATTTCTTTTTAAATAATTAACTACAGATATTATTAAAATTTAATTTGAACATATTAAATGCAGAAAGAGAAAAGAAATTTCTCTTTTGCAAAGATTAGTAAAGATAAATCTCGTTTGAAGTCGACACGAATTTCGCTGACGATTCCTTTACGTCATCGTGTCTTCTCCAGCAAGGTTGAACCTCCCTCAAACAATACTTTTTTTTTTCTATCGTCAGTACCACGCAAACATGACATCGTCGTTACGAAAGCGGCGTGCCATGTGTAATCCACAAGACTTGACGAGAACGAAAATCCCAATCAGCTGCTCGCCAGATCCTCGAGCAAACAAGGGATACCTTCGACAATGGAATTGTGTGTTGCTCGTTCGTGTGCACGTTGTACATCATAATGCGGCACACGTGTGTTTCTGCTCGTATGGTACACATGCTATTTTACTTCTTTCCCAGAATCTTTCGCCTTTCGCGAATGATTTCTTCTTTTTTTTTTTACTCTGATTCATTTCTTTCTGTGATATCGCATATTGTAATTGGTGAACAATTTTTTAGCTGCATCATACAGCCATAAATTGTTATACTTGTCAATGAAACATAAAGAACCTTTTAAACTTTGGGTTACGTATTCATTTCACTTATCTTAATTATGCACATTTGCATTCAGCTGCATGTTGAAGGTAATTGTTGATTTCGAAAGTGCAAATATCGTAATTGGTAAAAGTACTTCGCCGTATGTAGAAGCGATTGTATACACATTTCTGCAGTGCAACAACTTATTTTAAGAAAAGCTGAACGATTCATTTGCATAAATTTATTTGTACAATCCTTTTTGTAACTTTATGTCTTTGGTTTCCAATTGTTGCAGTAACGGTTCTTACCAGCTGTTCAAACTGATGAAGGCATATTTGTGCGAGAGAAATGAATTTAACGACTTTTTTTGGGAGGTATTCGATTTTTCACAATTCTCCAGATGGTAAATCTCTCTTCGCGAAATCAGTACAATTTATTTGTGCTTCGAGGAAAATAGCGATCCTGTGAGAACCGTTTCGCTTAACCCTTTCCAGTAAAATTTAGAAGATTGCGCGTTAAAAAGGTAGTTAGTTTCACCCTTTCCCCATCGGTACAAATCGTGCGAAAAGAACCGCTCCATTTACCGCAAAAGTTGCTCTCTTTTTTACAAAATTTACCCTATCGATGTCAATCTTCGCGACCCTTGCCGATTTAATCTTGATATCGCGGACCTATAACCTCCACCGCCAAGGGTTTCAACCCTTTCCAGGCATCATCGACGAAAGCATTCGAGACCCTTTCCCTTGCAATATTTCACGTTTCTATCCACAACAAGTTACCTTTATGGCGGCTATAGTTACATATTAGGGTCACAAAAATCTCCGAATTTCCTTCAACCCCATCCCCTTAAATTTACTACACTCCTTATTAAAAAAATAGAAGAATACGATCATTAATTTTCAATTAATAACATAACAATTATGCTAGTAATATGGTAATAAATATTATTGTTAATTTGACACTTTCAAGAAATATTTTTACGATTAAATAATTCAAAAAACGAAAATTCTGAAATTTTCAGATAGCTCTTAACAAAAAGCTTATATTTCCTTCTCTATTCGCCCCTTTTTCTTTATTGCCGCATCAGCAGACAGAGAAAGAGAACGAGCATTTTTCCTCTCCTTCAGGAAATCCAACTCTTGCTTACCTCTCCCAAACTGTTCCCACGGAATCCTTTCTGGCGTTTTCACGTTAAAATACGTGTCGTGCACACACGTGTTCCGGGTGCAAGGGGTCCTGGTTTCGGCCGGTTAAAGGAATCCGTTTCGACGGGAAACCACGGAAAAAAGGCTTGCACGCATTGTGACGATAGGGGTTGGACGAGAACCGATCCATTTTTCCAGCAAATCTTGACGGACGTGGAAACGATGGATTCTTATTTGACGATACCGCGATGCCACCGTTTCCATGATTTAAAGGGGTCTTTGAAGGAACGTTTGCACGCGATGAACGTTGCTTCTTTTTCTCCCTATAATTTGAAGTATTTGAAACTGTTTATAAGGCCGTTAGAAATAGGTAGAAGATATTTACAGCTGGATTTTCAGGTAGAAACTGTACGGTTTTATGAAATTCCATTGTCATTAAGGGTGGTATAATTTATTTCTTTATTGACAAAGTAGATAATCGTAAATGTATAAAATACCGTTTTATTCATTGTTTATTCGTGTTCAGAATAAATTGAAACATGATTTTTGATTTTAATTTTATTTATTTTTCAGCAGTTACCAGAGGATGGTGGTACATAACGTAAATAATATGAGTCAATGGTGAATAATTCTATTACGATTTAATTTTTCCAGGTATTGAATATTTTTATTTTTCATCAGAATAGTGGTACATTAAATTTGTAAATTTTCAGGGTGAAAATTCGGAGACCAGGAGGTGGATATCGTCGCCAGGGAAAATTTAAGATGACAGTTGTTGCGGCATACGGTGCTCGCAACCCCCTGAAATCATCGAACCGGAAGGGGGTGTCGCCAGGGGCGGAGGCAGGACGCAAGTGCACAGGAGCACGGATCAGGTCTTCGGTATTCTTCATTCATAAACGCACTTCACGCTCCTTCCTCTTCTTCTTTTACCGATCCATGAACAGGATATCCTCTGTACCAGTGAATCGATGACCCACATCCAATGAAAAATCCCCCTTCTGTTTTTCTTGCCAGTCTCTAGAAGATCATGGGAACGAGGAAGGCGGTAATCAAAATTTTTCTCAGGTGTGTGTCCTTGTTATTTCATGTAATAGATCCTCCAATTCTTTTGTGTAATTCATATGAAACTTAACAGAAGATATTTTTTGATTAATAGATGAAAATTAATCGATGTAACAGAGCCTGGAAAATAATTTCTGTAAGTATCTATTTAAATAATCTTTGTAAGTATTTTTTATTTAAAATATTACTTAAATAATCCTTGAAAATATTTCTATTTCTTATTTGAAATATTATTTTACCCAGCATTGGGCTTAGAATATCCCATTTATAGAAATTTCAGTTACGCCAATATATATAATGTTTCGAAACAGCGAGGCATAACGACGTAAATAGAAGAATGTTGTTGACATCGTACGAATTAGCGACGGTATATTATTCGTTTCGTGATCGTACCTGGCCGATTTACGCTGATAGTAAACATAGACCGTTCGAGGGCCGCAGTTTGTATCGTGCGCGTGTGAAGAGCAGAACGCTTTGCTCCGGCGTGATACAAAGTGTCCGTTGACGTGGTTCGCACAGTGGCTGTGGTTTATCGACAACCTGTCGCTCAGCTCGCTGAAGACGACGTCGAAAGTGCAGCGGGGCCCTTTTCCCTTCTGACGAAGCTGCTGTACGTGGTAATACAGTGTGTAGTCGAAGTTTCGTTCGAGTTTGCACGTCGGATCTGATTACATCCTTCGATGGGCTTCGTACAACATCGTGTACGTGCCTCGTTCACCTGACACACAAGGTAATAGATTGCCGATAGAACTTAACGATCTTATTATGTAATGAACAACAGTTTTACGTATACAGGAGAAAGTTCGTAGAATATAGTTTACGCTCGACAACTGGGTAAATGTCGACAATGCCTCAACGAGAAATCAATTGAAAAGAGGTAAATTTTATGTATTCTTGCCCCCCGAATCCAAAACTGACGATAAAATTTGGGGGTCGCTTGTATTTTTCAAGATACTTAGGATTCGAGGGGCAAAAATACATAGAATTTTTCTCTTTTCAAATTTAATACTTTCTTATGGGATACAGTTTATTACTTTTTAATATTTTCGTGCGATTTTTCGTTTCGTTAAAAGATTCAATATTTTATTATAAAATAGAGTGGCTATTTTCGTATGTAGTATATTCATTATTTCTTTATACTTTGATGCAATTTTTAATTTTGTTAATAATTTTTAATCGAAATGTGAAATTAAGGTAAAGAAATTACGTTAAAATTTCTAAAATCTCTTCAGCTAGGAAAATTTCGTTTGATATCTCTTATGCCTCTTATAATAATATTAACATAAATCAGGATAATAATAGCGGTTGACCCATGTAAAATCGCAAGTCTAGTAAAACTTTGAACTAGTAGAACTTCGAATCCACCCTACCGGTAGATCGGAATACGATCTTCCCCCTTTGTTCGTTCGAATAATAGTTCTTCTACCAAGAAACCTTACACGATAAGTTCTGCCCTTTGAACAGTGTAGACATTGTCGGTTCGTCAGTTGCGACAAGTATCGAAGGCTCATTTACGTCGATTAATCGGCATGGTCTCGTTACACTAACTTATCCACCAGATCGGTAGACGTCGTTGGTTAGTCCAGCACGTCGGAAGTTTATCGACAAGCTGTCCCTTTCGAGACGAAGGAAGCCCTTCTTTCAATTGATCAACGCTAACGGAAGGTCCAAGGTTTATGTTAAGGAGACAAATAACCAGTGTTAGGACCGATAGTTTCGTTTCTAGTCGTAGTCAAGTAGTATTATCCCCTGGGTAATAGGCTGCTAAGATAGGAATTTAAATTTAATTTTAGGCTCTATTTTATTTTCATTCTCCAAATTTTACACTATTTAAAAATTGCTATGAATTTACTATTTTAATTGCTATGAATTTTCCTATGATTTTGTTATTTTGATTACTATGAATTTTCCTATGAATTTGTTATTTTAATTACTATGAATTTTTCTATGAATTTGCTATTTTAATTAGTATGAATTTTTCTATGAATTTTTCTAAGAATTTGCTATTCTAAGTATGAATTTTGATAATGTATAGAAGCTTCCAAATATTACTCTTTGTTTATGCAAAAAGCAATATGAAATTATAAAATATGCGACTGTCAGAATATTAATATCAATGCCAATACCCAAGATACTTCTTTCACGAGTATTTCGATAATGAAATTGTTTGAATATCATCAATATGTATCGTATCAATCCCATCGCTACAGTCGACCTCGTTCGTCCTCACCAACCTGACGGACATTCCCAAACACATAGTCAGAAACGTGTGTGACGACGTCAGCCGACCTTTTTGTCACTGTTCTCTGCGGTTCTGGTCGCGTGCCGGACTATAATCCGTCTCTTTCGCTCTTATGCTCGTTCCTCTTTTTTCCTGCACGCGGTGGACAGGTCCAACCTGCGTGCAGAGGAGGGTCAATCGAGGATTAACCTGGTTACCCCCGGGGCTGATACAGGAAATGACCGAAGGCGCAGGTGTCTTCCTGTTTTTCGTGAAAAAGCCTCGGACCGGGGCCAACCACCCTGTCGAAAGGATGATTGTTTTCTGGATAGAAATTTGAGAATAGAAAATTATATGCATTAGCATATTTTTTAGAGCTACTGGATATTAGTATAATATTTATAAGATTTTAGATTTTTGATAATTTATTTAAAAATCCTATTTACACCACATTTCTAATTAAATATAAAATATTCCATATTCTATTCCAAAAAACAGTCTTTCATTTCCTATTCTCCCAACCTCCTTATTTCCTATTAAATCCATCCACATTGTCGTCTAAATTCTCAAAGAACCCCTCGTCCATTGTTGGAAACTCCCGAACCAAAACGACAAAGGTAAACATAAATGCTTGAAACCTGCTCCCACAATTTGCGATAAAGCAGCACCCACGCTCTACTATCGTGCACTTGCATCAACTCGTAATGACAGTTGTGAATCTAGAAAAAAAATTCAAACGAGGAAATCAATCATACAACGTCGTATATACCCGACGGTTAATCCAGTATGGGGTGCTCGCAGGTGTCGTAAAATTGCGAGGAACAGTTGGACGTTACCAGGTGCAAGGACCTCGGTTTCAGAGTTTCTGTTTGATTCTCTGCGTAACAGTATCTTTGAGCATCGTCAGTTTCTAAATTACAAGCATAATTCCCGAGAGACAACGATCTTCGGGGCCATAAGGCCACCTCGTTAACCATTCTTGGTAATTGCTCATACTTGTCCTCTTTGTTTTTAACAAGAACCACCAGGGTGAACTCAATCTCACGTTCGCTCTTTTGCGCCAATTGAGTTATTAATCATTTCTGACGAGATAACCCTTGAACCAATTTTTGAAAGAAAAAAAAAAAGAATTAGGTAATTTGCAAGGTATCTCATTTGCAAATGCAAAGCGAACGAAGATCTTCGAAAATGAACAGGTGTACCATTAAACGATTTTTTTGAAGGGTCCTGTCTCTTTGTCGAATTTTCTTGGCCACCCCTTTTTTCGACCAGGGAAACACGGATTGTCAAAGCATGCCGGTTAGTGAAAACTTCCCGACGTTACTCGGCGCGACGGCATAAAGTTTACGATGGCCGGGTAAAATCGGTTTTATTAGCGTGCAGCCGGCTCCTCGGAAATTCCCGAGGCAATAAAACAATTAAAATGTTGGCTCCTTCGTTCGCCCTTCGCGCCTGGCAAAGGACCGACGGAAAACCGAGTGCAATTCAGAATTTTCCACAAGCTATCGAACATAGAGTACCGACGGGAAAAGATCATAAAAGCGCGCAAATCAATAGGTATACCTGGGCCAGGGCTACCTAACGGGACGTTCGAAGTCCGAGAACTCGCTAATTGTCCTGGTGATTTATTAAATCCTCTTCGAGGTACAGTAACGTCCGGATAAATTTGCTGAGGAAACGAAGACAAGTGCTATACCTTGCGATTTACTGGCGGTGTAAAACTCGTGTAACGCGAAATTGCTTCATTTCGTTAATAGTCTACAATTTTCGGCTCGTCTAATTGCAAGACACGTATGCTACGGCTTGAAAGTCATAGGATACCTAATCTTTCATAAAGGCCTGAAGAATATAATTGTGTTAAAATATTTCCAAAAAAAAGAGGTTTTGAAAAGTGATCCCTTTTCAAAGTACAAGTAATTTAGATAAGATACAAATAATTATGTGCCTTTCTTTCTTTTTGATTGACGATTTATTTTTAAAGAATGATGACAAGAAAATGAAAATAATATGAAATACAAAATTACATTAAAATTGTGGCTTTGTCCATGGTCCGCCATCGGAGGTTTAACAAAGATTGATCTACCTATAAAACCTTCCAGAAGGGTATGAAAATTGAGTACCTGAAATTTCATCGAATTCACAGGAAGCATAACTCAGTGGCGATAAGTCTGTCGACAGAAATAACCGGATCGTTACCAATTTCCAAGGCACAAAAGGGTAATCTTTAATCCCCGTTTCGCATGCGATTTATTTTCATCAAGAAATCGCATCGTCTCGGGCCGGGGAGGAACGTTAGGCTAACAAACGTTAATTTGTGCCCTCACGGTCGATGTATCGAATTATTGTGGCTTTCGAGAGATTTCACCCCTCCTCCTTAGCCTTGTACACTTTAGGCCAATCGTGAATCAAATCGCATTAGCCTCGCAGATGCATATTCATGGGAAACGTATGGCAGATTACACAGGTTTCGTTGCACCCCGCCTACCGTACAGAGGGGTGTTTTGCATCCCTCGAAAAGGGGTTCCCGGAGCATATTTATCGTGGCAAAACGACGTCGTAAACGTTCACGATATTGTCCCTCTACTCTCCGTTCTGTTACTTTTCGGCCCCCTTTTTTTTTCACGTGCCATGTCGTCTTACCGATTTTCACTTCCACGTCCGTTCCGTCTGTCCTTTCCGCTCGCCTTTTACCCGCGTTTCGCTCTCTTCCTCGTGGTTCGCGTTCCAACGGACGGAATTTGATCGACTTGCGAGACCCTCGAGCGTTTCTCGTGACGAGACAACAAGCTTTTTCATTTCTTCGTGGGAGAAATCGTTCTCGTTGAAGGAACGTAACGGGTCACGGGGATCCGAATGCTTGATACAAAATTTGACAGGACAGTAATCGTGCTATCGCAGGAGAAAGCGATGGGGGGGATATGTATTTAGAAGCATCACCTTAGAATGTTTTTTATTTATTATATTAGGATTACAAGTTGCCCTTTTCATAAATTTTCCAATTTTTTAATATAACTTATAATTTACATTTTGTAACATTTCTTTATCTATTAGGAACTTTGTGTAAAAGTTATTGGATTTTGATCGAGAAATGGTTTGTCGTATTCGCTGATAGTTAATGAATTTTGTTCTATTCAACAAATTATTTTCGTTATTTAATTTCTTGCAAAAATGTATACCACGTAAATGGAGCTATTTATATTATCAGGAAAAGAAATGCAAAATTGTAATAACAGCACTTACTGATATCTTTGAGTAAACTGAAATGCAAATCACTCAATATTTCAAAGCATAAAAACGGGAATTTGCACCAGTTTGTAAATAAATGACACATATGAATGCATATGAGGGTAGTTTAGAAGAACGAAACGTGTTTATAACGAGCGATATTGCTATATTGATACAGTTTCTTGCTAAGAAATTCCAAAGATGTTCCTTCCAAATTACCTTGCATCTATTAGCATATGTAAATTTATGTTAAGTATAGGTTTAAGGTGTACCTGGTATATACGAAACACTCGATGTTATTTTCGATACCTACTATTTCCGTAACAAGGAGTTGAAATTATATATAACACGCTGAAATAAATTAGTATTAAATGTAAACCAAAGCAGCATAATATTATCCATAAATTAACGACGAACAGCATTTCTTTGACAAATTTTCGAAATACCATATTACAAATTAATAGCAGTGCAAATTTTCACACGATATAACAATTTCTGTACAGTGCCGTGCATGGTAGGCTTCCCTAGGGAAAATGGCGATTTAGAAGAAAAAGCCTATAACTATAATTTGCTATGATATTTCAGAGTTACCGTACATTATACCTAATTTGTACGAGATATTTTTCTATTTAATAAGTAATAAGATTTTTGCAAGTGGTGGGGTCCTTTTGCCCTAGGAAAGTCTACCATGCTCGGTACTGTACTACACATAACTCGTTTATCTCACCAAAAGCTGTCAAAAATTTCTAAATATCTAAAAAATTTACGACAGCGATCGTTGTTCAAGTTAACCAAGACCCAGCAGCTGTCGGATCTTTTAGCAGAATCGAGCCGTAAAATTAGTCACGGTAGGAAGAAGCGTCCGCGGGTGTGCGCGTCGTCGCCAGCGGGGAAAAACTCGATTATTCCTGTTGAAGAGAAGAAAAGAAGTTCGCAGGAGAAAAGGAATCGCCGGGAAGAGATGAAGAAGAAGTAGGAGGGGATCGGATGATTATCCGAAGTTCATCGGTCCTCTTCACGAACTCGTGAGCCTTTGCTAAGCCACGCATTAGAAACATCCAGGCGGAGTTATTCAGGTCGTGCGACTCGTTTTCTCTTGGTCCGGCATGCGCCGATTTCTCCTTCGCCATCTACGCGTACGTGTGTGTATGTGTGTTTTGTCTGATCGTGAATACCACCAGAGGATTATGGGGTGCGAGTGTGACGAGAGTCGTAGGTCCTCGAGGACCATCCTCATCCTCCGCCACCTCCTCCTTCTTACGACCGTCGGTTACGCGAACATTGTGTCACCGATGGGATTATCCCTACCCCTTTTTCTCTCCCCGACGGGGAAGGGTTACATGATTCCGCATCGAACTCTCATGGTGACTCGCGCCATTCATTCAGTGGAAGGTTCTTCAAAGAGGTGCTGCAGATTGGGAGGATTCGATATGTCGAGAAATTTATTCAGCTTTGACACCTTTTGGTATTTTCAAGATAGATGAAATTTTTTTCTCGCGGTTTTGAATGAGCTTCATGAAACTGATGGAGATTGTTCATATCGTCAGCTTTCGATATTCTGTAGACTGACAGGATTTGAGGTATTGAGAAATTTATAGAGATATTTTTTGCTATTTTTAATTAGACAATGAAACCCTTTCTGGATTGTTTATAAATAATTATTAAATTAAGGAATATTTGCCTTCAATTTTAGGTATGATAGGGTTGATAGATTTTGTACTGTGGATCTCATTGAATCTTAATAGTCTATACATATTCTTTAGTACCTACTTTTTATTAGAGACTGAGATTCTTTTTTAGATTGTTTGTGATAAATAGGCAGTTGGTAGAGACATTATAATACTTCAACTAGAAATACTTAATTCACAATGTTAATCTTTACAACCCCCAATCACTGCAAGGATTATCACTTCAAACAAAATAAAATTCATACAAAAGGAACATTGAATTTCCTACAATTCATCTGTACCCTAAAACCATGAAATTAACATTTATGCACCTGTATATTCGAACGTTCCCTTTTACACCCCCCGAAAAAAGACAGAGGGTTATTAAGTTCCAGGACCATATACCAGGGTCCCTTCAATAACTCAAAGGGACGAACATAAAATTTCTATTTCAGGGACATATACGCGAAAAGCAAGGATTTCGTAAAGGGTGAAAAAATCAGGCGGTGGGTTATAGGGGAAGAGGTAAAAGAATTTTACTGGGGCCCCGCGATGAACGGTGCCTGAAATAATATTTCTGCTAAAACAATAAAGATTTCGAAGGGCCCGAACAATGGACTGGCTGTCTACCTGTGGGATTTTGGTCGAGGTTCGCGTCCAAGCGAGACACGAGCTTTCAGGGAAACGGTAATGCGATTAGTTGCGGGCGCAAAGCGCGCCGTGCAGGCACCGTTTGTTCTTCGGCATAACTGTTAATTCCCTGCGAATGTTATTTGTTCGGAGCTCCTTTCGACGGTCGCATTGTTTTACAGCCATGGTATTAATGTCATTTGCGGATTAAGGCGACCGATCGATCGGACGTTTGGGAATAAACCGCTTTCCCTTGGCTATCCGGCACCGTTAATTAGGCGTGCTGAACGTTTCTGAAGGGAATTATCGTGAAATCAGTGCGCTCCAACTGCGAGGGGATGAAAAGTTTTGCAAACGTTTTTTGCGGTGCTTTTGACAAACTCTTTTCCGATTGAAAATTATTCAAAATTATTCGAACGTGTTAAACCATTGAAGTTGCAAAAGGAAATAAAATTTCTGAGAAATGCTTCTGATTTTGTAAGTGAAAAATATTTTAAGAATTCGGTGCACGAGTCAGAGTTTCCTTGAACGCATATGGAGAACACAAGGTGGTTTAAGGCCGTCAAGGAGACGATCTAGGATAAACTAGCGAAGAGGGAAGGACCTCCTGCGGTGCATAGAACAATGGCACAGAGGTTGCCCGAACATCGAGATCTTGAAGTATTTACGATTTCGAGGTAGACTCTTGAACGCGACACGAGATTATCGATACCTTCGACTGAAGTTGAAATCGAGGAGAAATTGTTGTAACGGAGACGAAGAAAATCAAAGTCGTGGTCGAAGTAAAATATTTTTCAAAATTAATTTATAAATTTAAACTTTTAGTTTTCTACCTTATAAGATTAGTGTAATGCAAAAGTTATTCAAAATTCTTATTTCCTTTTATTATGAGTTAGCCATTGAACAGCGGAGACTGGGTCAATTAAAATCCAAATTTACAAAACACATGTATAAAAATATTAACCCAGAATTAAATATATAAATAACAGAGTTTTATATATTGGAAGAATAATTTTTAAAGAGACAATGAAAAATTTAGAAAGTAGAAGTTATATACAATATAGAATTATATTATAATTGGGGCTCTCTCCATGGTCCGCTGTCCGAGGGTTAGCCATATTGGGACACCATCGTCGTTCTATTTATTTACAATATTATGTTGATAAGGATTTGATAACTTATTATTTCCATTATATGTTAAATATAGCCCTATAAAAAGCCACCAATTAGACATAGGAAAAGGAATCATAGAATCCTCAATAATCAGAAAAATCTTAACAATACCACTTTTATCATTTTTGATGTTACAAAAAATGAAAATCTGCATAGAATTTCATAGAATTTTGTAGATTTTTTATTCAACCGAGTGCTATTGTTGCAGTAATAACGAATCGTTAAAGAAACGAACGTTCCAAGGATCGTAAGGAAAATTAAAGCGGCAAAAGGATAAGAGAAAGAAACGTTAATGTACAAAGAGTCTCTCCTGAGGATACTAATGAAGCTTGTCCTTAATGAATCCATACCGGGTCCTTGAAGATTTCAAGATAACGCTGATGGATACTCTCGCACCAGGAACTCTTCCAGAAACGGAGATTACCACCTCCGCCAGGATTTTCCGTGAACCGATGGGACTGTGTCGCTTTGAGAAAACCAGGAACAGGGAATCTCCTTGGATTCCTGACTGAACGGGACAGGGACGTACCGTGTATCCTTTTGCATACCGAAACGAGCGTCGATAGATTTACGACGGACTCTGCGTTCAGCAATTATCACTTGTCACGAATTAACCAAAGAAATTCGCGATTCCCTGGTGGAAACCACAGCCTATCCTTTTTCCTTTGCGAAACAATCTGCTTGGGTTAATTAAGTCACGAACGGTCGCATTGTTCGCAGATTTCTGAATGAGAAGCACCTTACAACTCGGGGACAATGAAATATTTTAAATGTCGGACCTGGAAACTTATGATGTCAACCGGAAATTCGTTAATTGCGTTAATTTTTTAAAGGTCCACCTTGACTATTCCACTTTATGTAGAATAATATGGTGGAAATACAAGGTTGTTAACATTAATTTTTAAACAGTCTTTTGTCATACTTTTCATATTCTCCACTGAATAATTGCAAGCTCATTTGCAAATTATTCCTTGAACCATTATTTTAATTTTACCATGATTTTGGAAGATAAATTCTCTTTTATGCAAGCATGTAGCTCGTACAAAGTCAAAGGATTATTATTCTAATGAACGTGTTCTTGGACAGAATTTCGATGAGGTTCGAGCTATGTACTTAGGTACAGATCCAATTACACGACGATACACGACGATCGACGTGAAACAATCGACGACGAAGATGAACGTCCGAGAGATAGTCTACTGGCAACTCTTGCCATCCGCTTTGCGGACCGTCTCTGTTATTTGCCGAGCTATCATCGGGAGAAGTTTCGCGGAGGCAGCTCTCGGCCCGGGTACGAGATTGCTAGCCTTCCGCGCGGCGTAATTACCAAAAATCAAGCAAAACGACCGAAAAGCCATCACTGGCTTCGACGGTGTTTCTGCAATTTTGGCGCGGGGCCATTGACACGCGCGCGACCTCACGGTTTGCCTTTCGTTTTAAAGTCGATGGACTTTTCCGTTGTTGTCACGCTTGCAATTGAAAACAATGAAAGGGTTACAAAAATTAGAAACGAAATACTTTTAGAGCACTTTTCTTTATTAATATTGTATGGATGGTAAAATATTTTGCCATTATTCGGAATCATGGAAATATTAATAATCATAATGCAGAAGACTGTAAGAAAGATATTTGAGAATATGTATCAGAGAACACAGTTCATACCATGCTACACACTTTAGTATTATAGTTACAACTTTACAGCTTAACTGCAATTGGAAGTGTTATACTGAAGGTACTCGTAAAATTTTACATGCAGAATTTCATAAAAGTTTCAACAATTCTCAGATACTTGGACCATACTGTTCTCAGACTTATTTCAAAGGAAAGCAAAGTAGTTGCAGAGATAAATTTCCTTCCGAAGCTTTAAAAATGTTTTTAACCATTAACACTAGAACTACCGACGTTTGATGTGCACTTATTTATAAATTAAAAATAATTTTGAAAATTAAATACATTTGTATACATTTCCAGCAATATACATTTCAACAAAAATGATAAAATTTATAATTTAAAATAAAAAACTTGCGATCAGTCACACTGATTGGTTTGGTAGTTCTAGTGCTAAACTTACTCTTCTCTTAATTATTAACAGAATATCAAATATTTCTTAGTTAAAATTATTAACTGATAAAAAGAAAAATCCTTCTATAAAAATATTATACTCCATATTTTCTTTTAATATCACCACCTGCTCGTACTATTTACACGACACCCTGTATACTCGTACTTGCAGCGAAAGAGAAGGTGGCAAAGCGTAGTGCACGAGCAGCAAGCGTGAAAGAGAGAGAATTAGCAAGGAACAGAAAGAGAAACTTTGGTGTACAATGCACCAAGAGGGGAGAGGGAAGAGAGAGCCCTTCATCCTTGAAAAAGGTTTCGGCTTAGCCTTTTGCCACCCCCTCCTGACCTCTGTGCAGCCCCTCCTCGGACGAATTTCCTAACGTTTGCCACCCGCTGCGCCCCTTCTTCTTGCTTTACGGACAATGCTTGTCCGACCGTTCACCGGCGACAATCGCACGGAAATCGTGACGGTTTTACCATCGCTGGAAATCCATGCCGAATCTACAGGGCTGTATTCATCCGGCTACGTTTTTCTCTATCTGCCTTTCCGCATCTTTCACGTATTCCCTCTTTCTCTCACCTGGTTCACCTTGTCGCGACGTTGCACCCACTAGCAATCGCGATAGGGTGCCCTTTCGTTAGCAAAAAATGAAGCTTTTCTTCACTCGAATGCAGTGAACGATTTTAATTTAATTATTCTGTAATTTTTCTTTAAATTAATTTCAAACAGTAAATAATTAAATTAAGATTCAATGAATGAAATTGAAAATAAATAATGAAGAATAGGGCTGATGCTACTGCATAGACAAAGTTCAGGAAATATAATTCATCGACATGTTTTTCGTTTTAAAAATCAAACCGAAGTTACCAGCACGGCATCCTCCCGTTCGTAAATATTAATTCGCGTCCAAGCCATATCCGACGGAACACAAAACGCGAATCCTTCGCGTTTCCCCATCGGAATTGACTCTGTTACACGAAAGCACGTTTCCGGGGGTAGATGGTGGCAAACAAATCCAGGGATCGTGGCACTCCTGGGACACGGTCCCTTATTCGCGTCCGTATAGGCGACGATTCCACTTCCCTCTTGATTCTTTTTCTTTTCCTCTCTCTCTCTTCTAGAATACAAACCTCGTTGATTCTGGACACGGTATAAATAATTCTTTAAACGAGATCCCAATGAATCAGCTTCAAAGGAAACTTGTCGTAGGGACGCGACAGCTTCGAGGTGAATTCGAAACTTCCAGGGAAATTGCAATTTTCTTTTTCTTCTAAAAAAAAGGCATTCACCTTGAAAGTTTAATTTTGTTGAAAGCTATCTTAGAAATTTTAAATTTCATTCACCGCTTCTATCCAGAAGTGGATTAGGATTTCTGGGACCCCCAGGGCCGTGGTCGATGAACTTGGTGCAAAAATTGAAATTTATTCTAAATAAAATTAAATATTATTTAATTATAAATAAAAAGGAAACCTGTAAAAAAATTTCATTTATAACAAAATGGTCTATGAAACCTACTTCTTTCATTATAATTCTCAAATTATTTATACACAGGTTATAATAGTAACCCTTCGCTGACAATAATTCAGAATATCAACTGATGACCTATGATGGCCACGCAAGGGCAGAAGGGCTTCGTAATAACGCGACGACGATAATGAGAAAGGAAGACGCTTCGTCGTGGCGGGCTAATAAAAATAAATCACCGCGACGGGGCACAGCACGTGGTTGTGGTAATCGCGATTTCGGGAAAGCCCCGTCACCGCAACTGCGGGAAAACTGGCCGCAATAAAAGCGAACGGGAAGCCAGGAACAGAGAGAACAACGGGAACGAAGTGACGCGAGGCTCGAAGGGTAGAATCAGGCCGGGAGAGAAGAAAGACGGAAAGAACATAGAGATAGCGTTGAACCGAGAAAGATATTCCATGCACAGTGGTTGCACGTGTTGTTGGTCGAAAATGCGTCCTTGTCGAGGACGAGGGCGAAGGAGGGTACACAATGCTCGGTTGACGATGGTAAAAGGCTTGGAGGGGTAGGTCGCAGTGTGGTCGGAGGTGGCGAACGCCATTTTTCTCGGCCCGTGCGTGCAGAAATATGCCTGCATCGTCGCAATTAGTTGCACCAGCGGGGAAAGAAAAAGAAGAACGTCGAATGGGCGAACGGACGAGCAGGAAGCTGCTGTTAATCTTAGCGGCTCGTAATGGCGGGAAGTAACGCCTCTTGGCGGGAAAAGAGTGCGCTCGGTCGCATCGTAAAAAAAATTTCCACTGTATCAGAGAGGAGATAAATCGTGGACGGTCCCGTCCGGAGGGCGGTTAACGTTGTTTAAACGTGAATTACGATGGAGTAATTAGACGTTGAAGCGTCTTGATTGAATGCGGCCGTCGTTGATGCAATTTTTGTGCAATTCTCTTTGGAGAAAAGAGCGGATGACGCGAAGCAAAGAAATATTTCGTAACTAAACGATGCACAAAGTGAATGTACCATTTGTGGATATTTGAAGGTTTTTCGTACCGTTCGCTAATACATTATTGACCAGCAAATGCTTTCTAACGGTGTAAATTGTAAAAAGTCTTGAAACAAGAAGCGATTTATTAAGACAATGGCTGCATTATTGTTAGGAGAGATTTTGTAGATTATTACGGGAATTCCTTGCTTGGGAAAATCCCAATTAGACCGGCTGAACGCCAGTCGATGCTAATGTTCAACGATTTCGAAAATGGTCGCCAGAGCGCAAAGAAAATCTGGATCGGGACTCGATGAACTGAGCTCTAATCCCCGTTGTCACCTGAACAAACACCGTCCATTCGTGGCTGTCTTGTCAAAGAAGACTAATGATTCGATGGTATTTCACCGGGCTTTGCGTAAAACTAGTTCGGGGAAATTTGAAAGAAACTCGAGAAACGAAACGCTTGAGTAACCACGGACTTTGAGAATTCTTTGCTCGACACTGATCAATCTTCCGAGTATTCTATTGTCATGGAATTAAATCGAATTCTACGATACAATGATAATACACCGTGGATTGTAATTCGTGGTACAAGAATTATCTTACTTAATTATTTTATTTAAAGTATTTATTCTAATATCGATGCTGAAGATAATGCTTTGAGAAAAATTCCTTCTGTGAATAAATTGTTGAAAAAAATTTTTGTATTCCTTATTCATTATCGTTGGACCATGAAATATTCCATTCTTTGACATAGAATCTTCTTATTGATATAGTGTCGCGACACTGACAAAGACAATCACATTGATTTTTAGATAGGTTCTTTTTTCAAAGAATAACTTTTCAATGAAATTTTATTATTCTCGAGTTTCGTCTTATTTCGAGCCACAGGATCTGGCTGACCTCACTCGTATCGCAAACTATTGGCCACGTATACAAAGTTGTTCGATTACAAACGACTGGAAGCATCGAGCTGCAACAGCACGGTTTTAGAATGCAAATTTTCAAGTAACGGTGTGTAGCTATGGTCGAGTACGTAAGCTCGCAGAATTATCCAACGTAGGAAGAGTCCAGGCCTGTGAAGGTGGTGGCGGACGTAGTGTGTGGCTATCGATCACTGGTCCACCCCTGTGGGCGATGGTCTCCTCCTAGCGAATTCTCTCTTCGTCTGACCAACCATCTCCCTTTTCTCTCTTACTTTCGATCTCCTCTTCCCTCGACGGGAAGCTCCTCTTATCCTCATCCCCTCGAGTTACACCGAATTTACCTAACGTAGGCGCGGTAGGTAGCCCCTCTTCCTCTTGTTCCTCTATCCATCTCGCTTCCTCCATCCATCCGTCTCATCTCTTCCGTTCTCTTGCCCTCTCTGTGTGTTGGCTGCTTCACTCCCCTGGTGCCAACGTCTCCATAGCCCTGGACCCTTTGAGAGCTCTCCTCGAGGAGGCCTAGAGAGGCTGGTGGGAGAGAGATGCCTCGAACGAGGGAGTAAAGAGAAAAGACGAAGGCGGGTGAGGCGAGGTGAAAAGGGTAGAGTGCGAGAGAGAGAGGGACGTAGCTTGTTATGGACGTGATGGACCCTCCGTTCGTCGTACATCTGGGCAAGTAGAGCGGGCAGAAAGGGGAAAGAGAAGCTTTTAGAGCTTGGAATATTCACGAGGCCGTGGCTTGGACAAGCGAAACACATCCCTCGATATCAGCTTCTTTCGACGTCACGCCCTGAAATCAAATCGGCCGAACCGAACACCCCGCGATAAGTTGATTCTTCGTCTCCTCGAGTGTTTTTCTTCCATAGAGTTCTAGAAATATTATTTTCTTAAATTTATTCAGAATAAAATTCGGCGATTCGTTTGAAATTTTTGGAATTTGTGCCAGACTCAAAGGGGACGTTCGATAATTGCCAGGTCATCTTAAAGCAAGTGTATAGTTGAACCGCGTTTAGGCGAATGTTTGAACTTCGGGGAGGGTGGTGTGCAGAACTTGCGCGTTCTCGGACGCCTTTTGATTTCGTATTCAGGGTACGTTGTCCTCCGCGGCGCTGAGCATTGCCTACCAGCAGGAATACAGGGTCCTGGAAGGACTTCCTCAGCAATCAGCGATGGTCCGCAGCCGGTGTTTGTCTTCGCGCGTGATTGGCGCCTTGCTTTGCCGCTTCTGTTTGGTCCAACGTCAAGGTGCCTCGGCATCCCCGACTGCTCGAATGTTTATTGACATTTAACTTCGGTAACGAGCGTACGCAGAGTTAACATCGTTACGGAATTATCATGGAAAATGTGTTCTCTTCGTCGAAGACGTGTGCTTCTATCAAGAAACTAATATTTTATTAACCTTTTACTAGGAGGACAAATTAATTTGATATTTCTAAATTTTCAAGAAATTTTTGAATTATTCCCTTTCGCAATGCTATTAGAATTAGTTTCATTTTCATTTTTCATTATTTCATAGAATTTAACCATATTATAAAGAATTCTTTTACTTATCTAATTAGAAATACTCGTGTTAATTTTTTGGAGTTAATGCAAAGGTAAAATACAATAGTATCAAAGAACGTTACATCTTTTGCATGTAAATCACTAGAAATCCCTTAAAATAATTCCTCGAAAATTAAGGTATATAATTATTTTATAGAATGTTCTACGAATTTACACCATTTTTGCACATAGACGGTTTTACTTACATATTTTGCTATCCGTGAAGAAACCATGGAAAATCATTTTGCAAAGAGCAGAATGATACTCCAGCTTTCGAGATACGGTGTTAAACTAAATAGGTGAAAAATTGACTAACAATACTTTTGCATTAAACGGCTCAAATAATGAAATATTTGAAAAAAGGAAGGAATATCTAATGGTTGTTTATTACAGAAACGAACCACCTCGCCTTGAAATTGAATACTTATCTTCTGTAACCTAACCCAGTAATATGCAATAATTCTCATATATTAAGGTCTCTCCTTCAACATCCTTTTCCCTAGGGAAGGGCAGCGTGCCCGGTACTGTACACGTGTCAGCTAGGTCAGAAACAGTACAGCGTGCTAATAAAAACGCGCAAATCATAAGAACCTTAACAAAATTCCGTCGGTCCATGTGTTACAGAATTTATGGATTCCCTTCGGTAGGTCCAGGCGCAATTCACGAACGCGTGAGAATTTTCCTCTTTGTACACCATCGGCGCATGTGCGTACGCCTTTAGCTATGTACACGCGTACGTGTGTGTGTGTGTGTGTGTGTGTAGGATGCGTGCGCGCGTGTGATATGAGGTCCTGTAGGAATTCACTGGCGGGCGTAAATTCTCTCTGCCTCTCCCTCTCGCTGCCCCTTCGCCATCTAGTCGTTGGCTCCCCTTGGTCGGACTCTAAAGTCCACCCCCTTAGCTGGTCGCCAGCCACCCCATATCTCTCGCTCTTTTTCCTTCGTCGAGCTCCCTGTCTCGCGTGGACGTGCCGTTTTCTCTGACCATCGTCGCTGCCGCCTCCAGCGACAACATTCTGCAGCCGGACGACGAGGGTGGCCACCCCTTGCGGGAGAACGGGCCGAGGACAGTGACGCTCAAGCTCGAGTAACCGATCCTCTGTCGCGATAAGGAAAGTTTCTTTTTTTATCACGCTCTTTTTTTTTTCTCAACCCCCTCGCACGACATTACTTCGGCCTTATTGCGCTTAATCGCTCGACGCGCGGGGGGCGATGAAAAGTGCACGTTTGCCGCGAACGAAGAAGGTGCCGAGGGACCGGTTCGATGGGCATTCGACGTGGGTGGATTATTCTTTGCCGTTCTTCGCCCGATTAATCTGCCCTTTGATTACTTTCTTATCAAATCTTGCGTCGTCGAGGCTGTATTTGCGTCTTTAATCGAGAGGACGGTGAGAAATGTAGCTTGAAGTGAAAGGGTTGTGGCGAACGTAGAGGATTTATCGTAGCTTAAATCACGGTTTGGATCGGAGAAGTCGAGATTCTATCGGTTAACCCTCGTGCGAACGATCTGAATACCGATTTCTATATTTTAAAAGAAAAACTGATCTAATAAATTCTTAATTTCCAATCTTCAATAATGATATCTCTTATAATAAATTTCTATATGCAATTCGCAATAAAGTGTGAAGGATATCTCGATTCGAAGGTACGATTATCCGAATAACAGTCACTCCCACGTTTCGTTCCGCTTGATCGCTAGCAGCTATCAGTTCCAAAGATTCTCTAAATTACAATCTTAATGCAAATAAACCGAGAATATAATGGTGCCACCTTATCAGTGCTTACAGATTCTACGCACGTAAGCACGGAGAACATCCTGAGCTCGGTAAGTGGCGTATGGAGATATCCAAAGGGGGTTGGATAGCTGGAATGGTTCGCGAGGGTGCCGGCGAAGGGTGGTAGCGTGGCAGAGAGAAGGGTGAAGCAGGTGGATGGATACAGAGGACGGAAGACGACACGGTGAAGGAGAGAGAGAGAGGGGGATGATCAGAGTCAGGGAAGATAAAAGCAAAGAGTGAGAGTGAAGGTAAGAGCAGCGAAAGGGAGGGAGAAAGAGGGGGAATTAGATAGGGTCGAGAAACGTGGACCTGGAAGATGGTTCTACGGACCATCCTTTCTTCACTTCCTGTTTTCACTCGACTCTTTTCTATCCTTGATACCCTTTCTCTCAGCCTGCATTCAAAATACGTCGATACTACTTACGAGGGATATTTCTTGTCGCGGCGCATGGAGAAAACGCGACGTTCTTCAAGTTATTTATAAGATCGAAATATCGGTTGCGAGGGAAGATTGAAACTCTTTACACCCTTCGTTTATGGTGATTTTTAAAACGCCAAGCATACATATTATAAATTACAAAATTACATAATTTTTATATCAATCGAATAACGAATAATTAAAGATAAAACATAGGGGATGGTTTACATTTTAATATTACTTTAGTAGATTTGCCAAATTTTAAAGAATATTTTAATTATAATCAAGTACAGGGTCGTAAATGACTCAACCATCGGATTAAGACCTTTCTTTCGGTGAATAAATGGTGAAAATGATATCCGAACCGCGGAATCGTTGATCTTTCGGCAATTATCAGCAGGAGAATTCGAACGGAGAAGAACGGCCCGTCGTTCGAAGGACGCCTCCGCTCGCGGGTTAATTCCACGCTTGAGCGACAGCCGACTAATTTTTGCTCGGGGCCAATTCTGGCCGCGTCCTTGGGCTCGCTCTTGCCGGTTTAATAATGCAACACGCCACTGTGTCAGTGTGCCAATCCTTCCAGCAGCAACCGTGACAACTGACAAGTCGCTATAGCACGTCCTTTCCGCTTGGAACTTTTATTGGGGATGCTGGACGATATTTCGTTGGACGTTGCTCATTTTCGTCGGTGAAATGAGCTCTCTCGGACGAGATTTTGAGGGCGGGATCTTTTTAAAAGTACCCCGGCCACGTGAATTATTCGTGGGTCGACCGTAGGATATTTCGTTCTCTTGTTTTACTGTGCCAGTCCATTAGGGATCAGATTTTTTATTCAGCACAAGTTTGAGATTTAGTTAATTGAACTGCAATTTAGATTTGTGTGAAATATACATGGTAAAGCGTCTGGATAACTTGTACATTTTTTACGAAATTAATTAAAACGTTTAAAATTAATTTTATTTGATTTTGAGGGAGATTTTACTGAAACGTAGAATTTTTGTAGGTAGAGAAGATACGAGGGTCAATAATGGTTCTTTCTTTATATACATATACTGAATAGAAAAAGTATTAAAATATAATATTAAAGAATTCAATGGTTTGTGAAATATCTCAAGAACTATTGATTTTTTAACACAATACTTTAATGTTTTGAGAACCATGAATTTTGTAATTAAATATTTTTTACCAATAGTCTGATTATTATTCTGCTAAGTACTTAAATCTCAAAATCATGTTTATGATAAAAAATGAATTAATAGGATGAAATTTGATCATCTTGCATTTAATATCTCAGATCTTGGCATTGATAGTCTAGAGATAATTATCGTGTATAATAGTTGTTTCTTTTTTGTTGCAATTCAGCCTTCATGGGTATAAATTACAGATGATTGAACTTTCAAGTTGAATCATTGATTAGTCGATTTTGGTTCCTGCTTTTTTGTAAAATTAGGCATGGTTCGGTATCGCCAGTATTACAATGGTGTCTGTAACACTCTTGCAACTAAGTACCTAAATTATTCACTCGGTCTTCAAGTAAAGTTTTTTGAAGTTTGTCAGAAGACATTGCAATACTAGTTTTGAAACATTTATTTGGTTGTTGGATAGTTAGATTGTAATTAGAAGATGGTTTTTGTTTCGACGTGACATTTTTGATCAAGGTAAGACTGGGAAGCAGAGATTGCAAAGAAATGGAATTTATAATTAGAATCTAAGAAATGAACAGGAAACATCCAATAAATATTTCAATACCCATTTTTATTTTATAAAAATACATAGTTTTAATTTCAGTATTTACAGAGTAAGGAAATTTTACGATTTTCATTACAAAATAAGAAAAAAAATCTTTACTTGTTTAAACTCTAAAAAATTGCAGTTACGTCGTAATTAATGCATCTCTTCTTTAACATCTTTTGCCGCTACAATCTGAATTTATTTATCTCACTATCAAGGTCCCTAGTAAAGTAGACTTAAGTCTCCGTTGTTTGACCAAGACAAAGGAAACGTTCATTAAGAAAACGCCATTAGGAATGAACTTCTTTGTCTTCTTCTTCCTCTCTCTCTCTTCTATCTGTTCTTCACTCTCGTCCAACTAATCTGCCAAGTGAAAATGAAAGTGTCTTCGTATTAGGCAAATGTAGTTCCACCTTGATGACTACATCCTCGCACTTCCTCCACTTGTTGTTTATAGACCATTGTACATGTTTAATTATTTTCAAATATTTTTAGAAGTGTTTTAATATCCACGATTGTTATTGAATATTTAATATAGGGTAACATTGCTGTTTATACACCATTGTACATTTTTAATGGTTTTTCAATATTTTTACAAGTTTTTTAACATCCATAATTATTATTTAATATTTCTATCCATGATAAGTACAAACGAAGGTATCATAGAGTAACAGTTGTTGACCTCTATACAATGATTCACAATAAAATATAATTGTATTTGGAACAAAAAAATATTTGGGCTATTTAAATATTATAATATTCCCTACTTTTTTAAAAACAGAATCAATTATTATATAGAGGTTAACACCTGTTTATGTTACCCCACAGAATAAATATAAAATTTTACAAAATTTTTTATTTTTGATGACGAAAAGTGATGCATAAAGGTTCATCATCAGCACAAGAAACAAAAGGTAACACGAAACACCTTTAGTCTTCTTCTGGATATCTACGAAGCCAGTATCTTTATCGTACTCCTGAAATATATATTTACATGGTTGCAATAAACTTGAACAAACTGCTGGACGCTCGTTACCCAGTTTACAACGTCGATTATCGACAGCTTTAATGGTTCGAGCTGAGAAATATTCTGTTTCTGGTCTGCGAGCGAACGGGTAAGAAAGATAAAGAAAAAAAAATGAGGAGGAAAGAGAAGATGAAGAAGGTGAAAGAAGACGGATAAAGAGATATCAACGCGGATTTTCTCGGTATCCCGCTAGCAGCGGGAAGTGCTCGTACCTCGATCCGGCCCGTCTCAAGGATGGAAGGATCCTCTGCAGATATTCACCTTCGAATCCTGAAGAAACGAGAGAAGCACCGAGAACCGAACTCGATCGCCATAATTTACGACGTCGACGTACCGGGAGAACCTTATCGCGCGATTCTGATCAGCGGCAAGAGAGACTTCGACCCCGCGATACAAAAAACCGTTCGGGATCTCGTCGAGGTCGTTACTCGAACTCGCCGAGTAATGAGGGACTATCGAAACCGAAGGCAAAGACGCGAGATTCGAGCTTTGCACGTGTTCCCTGGCCCTGATCACTCATTAGTTAACAGCGTGATCGAGAAACGTACCCTGGGGAACCATCGGGCACTAAACTGGAACGATGCTGCATCTTTTTTCTTATGAAGGTTTATTGATAATATTTCTTGTAATAGGATCTATAAAATGATCGTTATTTCATGAGGAAGTGTAGAATGGAACTGTAAATTAAATTTATTATTTCAATCATTTATTGGATAGAGCTTGTGAAAAAATTTTACACTTTTAGAGCCTTTTTTATTATATTTGGATTTTTGTTAATTTTATTTGTAGATAACAAAGATTATTTTTTTAATTATTTTATTATTGGTAAATCTGGAAAAGTCAGGACTGAATTAAAATTTAAATTCGGCACTGGGAAAAGTTCGAATATCATTGTTTCCATTTGAAATTAATTTATTGGAAAATTTAATCTCCGCTCTGCTCGTTCGTTTACTACAGTTCGTTACATCAAACGATGAAAAATGAGATGAAAAATTGATTCTACAACTCAACTTCGTCTCTGCTAAACGGAGAACGTTCAGAGATCGAAGCATAAACTGCGATATCAGTGAAACTTCTCCCTCGTCGTTTTTATAACCGATCAAACGTCAATCCACTTGTTCTTCGCGTATCACGGAAATCGTTTGAGCAGCTCGATTTCCATGGAAAGCGGAAGTTTCAAGCTTGTTTGTTGCGCGAGGCAGAAATTTAGAGATCATTCGTTAACGCTCAGCCTGGCGTTCTCCCCTCGTTTTCAATGATCGATCATCCGTCCTGTTCGCAAAGAGGGAAAAAATCGAGGACAGGTGAGACTTTCCTCTGCTTTAGTTTCGCTCGTCTACCTGGCTGTTATTCCTTCGCCGAGCAAGTGTGCTGGCAGTTTTTCGAGAAACTATTTGGCGAAACGCAGCGTGTCGATGTTCCCAGCAGGAGACTGTCGGAACTCTACGAGTAACGCAAGAAGCGGACACGCCTCTTTCCCTCTTTAACAGATCTCGCTTGCAGATATCCCCGACCTGGTTAAATTCATTTTCAGGGACCTCGTGTAATTAACGTCTTCTTCCATTTGTCTTCCACCGTGGTCGTTAGGGTAGCTGGAAAAACACATTTCTACTCGGCTGCGATTTCTTTTCTTCCACCGTCCTCTCTTACGTTCCATTGTTACAGTATCAATCTTCAATTGTTAACGATTTCGTTCGAAAATATTTGCGGACTCTCAATTTTCTGTTTCATTTCATTAGGCATTCTGAGGGGTTGAAAACGAAGAAAATTTCAAATTCAAGAAATTTCTAAATTTGGAGTTTCGAAGCAATTGTTTTATAACAACTCCTCCTTCGTGTTTCGAAATTACAAAACAACGAGTTGGTATCGTTTTTCAAATTAATTATAGTCTCAATGAAAGCGAGCGAGAAACGAAGCTTTGTGTCTTTTGTTATTTATCGACTGGCTACATGTCATCCGGCAGCAAGGTGTAATTAACGTGCCAGACTAATTCGGCTCCATTGTCGGAACGGACCAGCCTCGGCCAAAGATAGATAATTTCCGTGTTTTGTTGTGCCCTTTTTTTTTTTTCTCAACCGTCCACCGGCCCACGGGGGTGGAGCAACGTGGACTGACGTTGACTGACGTTCAACAGACGTTTCCCATTATTTTGAATAGTAGAAAATCGACGAATCTTCGTATAGCAACGCGTCGCTAGTGAATACGGCACCGTGTTCCACGAAACATTTTGAATCCGTGAAATGCAAGACTTTCGTCGTGTGTACACTAATATTTTCTCGGAAATCCGTGAGAAGATTGAAATGGCATGGGGAGACGAATTCTACGTGTCGGTCAGCGTTTGAACGCACGTCATGCCCGAAACTCGAGGAATGCTAATTTCCTCTGGCCATATTTCGTTTTCACTTGGACCAATCATGCATTCCGTTAAGGAGACTCTCCAATGAATAATACACGCGAACGAACGATTTCCTGCAATCATGACAGTGGAAAAAAAAGTAAGGACAATTACAGGGTGAATGCACTAAAAATTACAAAAATAAAATACATCATTATTAACAAAAGAAATATTAATTCTAGAAGGGAGGGGGCTCACCAATATATTATTATAAAAAATATTAAAAATACATTATCCCCTTTATCCCAAAACTTTCCAAAAATTATTTACTTTCACCTATGTCGGACCATGGAGAGAGTCCAACTTCGCTATTCAAAGGGCAGGGGAGAAAGCGTTAGAATTGTTAACATACTATTCTCGGTTTTTCTAGAATTAAAAATCATAAAAATTCTACCGATAAAATATATTTATACAAAAATAAACCTCTTACCCCATAATACATCCTCACTTTATCAAACATGACACAAAACAGTAATAAACTGTTGTTTATGTACCGAATATGGAAATAAGCTGTTCGATAAGTATCTCAACATTATAAATTTTCTCGGATAAAGCATTTACAAAACGCTGGAAATATTATCAGTAGCATCGCGTTCGTTGTTTCAAGATCTCATACGTGAAGATTCTCGTTCTCGACGACACTCGGATCGCTTTCAAAGAGGATCAAGGCTACCATTTATTTTTCAGAAGTGTTTCTAACAGTTCGCAATCTTTACAGCGAATCTACGGGACACACTTGTCGAGGGAGAAACGCTAGAGAATTGGTTCGTTTCTTTTTCACCCCTTCAGCCACGGTTTCTTTCTTCCTTTTTTTTCTTCTTTCTTTCCACGAAATAAACTCGAAGCCACGCTTCCGTTGATGGTGAAGCAAGAGGATTCTAGGCAGTACATATATTTCTTCTATTGTCTAGCCCGGGAGTTTCCTATTGTTTCTAGAAATTTATCGCTTCACGGGAAGTTTGGCCACGCAGAAGCGGGTGCTTTCATCTTGAGCCAAACGACGGCCAGAGAGACGGAGATGGCGCGTGTATTCGTTAAGCAAAAGAGTGGGAAGGGATATCGATTCAAAGCGATGGCGATAATTAGTACTTCTACAAAATTATTTATGCCTGAAATAAATCAGGGGAAAGCTTAATTGCTTCCCTCTTTGCGCGCCGTTAGAACGCCGCGCGTGCGATCTCTGAGCTGTTCACCTTTTTTATTTTCATCTTTTTTCTTTTGCGGCTCTTTTTTGGAATGTCAGTGAGATTTCTGTTGAGAATTTATTGATTGTTGATTCCAAACTATTGAGCCTTTTTTGAGCCTTTTGAAAAGAGGTTTTTGCTTGTTCCTTTCTAGGACATTGTAAAATTATCATAATCCAATTGAAATTTTTGCATTACTGAGAATTTTAATATAAAATAATTAAATTATTTTAAACGTGGTTGTTTTATTACTTGTTCGAATCTATAGAAAAAAGAGCTGAAAATTATAATTTGAAATAATTGATAAACAAATGAATAGTTACATTTAACATTTCTCAATTCGAAGGTGTATTATACTGCAGGGAGAATTAATCATAGAAGTTGAGTTGAAAGCTCATAAAAGAACCCATTAGAAGCCATCTGAAGATGAGAAAAAACATAATCAGTTACTAAAGACACTCGTCAGCTCACTTATTCGAATCTTTACTCGAATAAAAAATATTCGTTCTCAGTGATAGCTTTTTAATAACTGGCCTGTGTTTCGTGCAATCAATCATCCCTTACGAATCTTCCAAATAACACAATAAATTAACACAAACTACAATTTCCAATTGTTAAGGAAAAAAGTGTACTCGAAAGACATTTAGATAGCTGTGTAATTTTGTAATATTTTAAATAACATTTAATATTAACAATTTTATTGGTCACTCTGTATTTACAAAGGTTCATTACATGATACAAGATAATTGCAGATAATTATCTCACTGATTTTAATCACAAAATAATTGTTGCCACATTTTTAAATTAATGTAATTGCCCTATAGTCCACCACCAAATTAAAGAAGGGGGTGGAACAGTGAATTTTGGATACAAAGGAACGATTTTATTCCAAAAACTGTATGGAAGATCAGGGTTTCGTGGCACAGTTGGTTCTAGCAGTGACGATGGAGAATTTCAAAAGCATTCGCTGTTGAGGGAGGAGCGGGGCGAGGAAAGAAGTGGATAAGGAGCTATGGAAGCTTAGAACGGCAGCGAGAGGAGGGGATGAAGGCTTTGGCAACAGGTTTCACCCCCGTGGAAAAGCCGCCATCTTTCGTTCGTACGTGCTTTTCGAAAAACGTTCGTTCGCTTTTCCAGCGACCGAGAGAAACGGTCTTGTTCGTCTTCTTTTTTCTCTCTTTTCTTCTCCCGGTCCTCTCTGGCTCGTTTTCTCCTTTGTTTCTTTCTTTGTCTCTGTCTGCGAGATGGTGGATGAACGAGAGAAGACTCGTTTCGGTGTTTTGCGGGAAACCGGTTTCTTTCCTACGTTAAATTACAAGACGTCTCCTCAAGTTTTCTTCCACCCTGGCTCGTTATTTCTTCGTCTCTCGAAGTTTATTGAAGGCAAACGTTTTATTTACATTGTAGCCCGGCTTACGTTTGAAATCGAAAGTCCGCCGATGGGGGTGCTTAAACGTCGAGCAACATTTTAATATCGTAACTTTCGAAGAAACGCAAAGTGTCTCTTTACTTCTCACCCCGTTCGACTCGATCGCTTCTCCTCTCCGCTTCATTCGCGCGCTTTTTTACTCGCTTCTTGCGGGATAACACGCCGTGGCCACTGCAGGATTTCACGGGACACCACGATGGAGGAATGTGACGCTTCCAGGGGGAAAAAGGTGCGTTCAAATCGTTTGGCAACGATTTAGTATACGTTACTTGGAAAATAAATTCGCTCTCATAAGGAAGATATTGAAAATATTACTATGGTGAAAAAGATACAAAGTAAGAGATAATTATTATTTATTAATAATATTTCTTTTTACTTAGTTTCTAACAAATGTTGTACAAATTGAAATTCATAAATTAAAATAATTCCCAGCAGTGAGTGACTTATATTATGGAACACCTTGTATATTAACTCAAATAAGCTAAAAAATGAAGGAAAGCGTGAATTGGTTTCACAGACAAAGATCTATTAATACAAGAATAGATAACAAACTGTTTTGCCGTCGATCGCGAGGACCACCCGTCCGGTTCTTTTTTTGCAGCCAGCAGGGTGGCGACACAGGACGCACCCCTTTGAACGATTTTTTGGAAAAACCAGTCGAAAGGACGAAACTTCGCGAAAGGTGGCAGCAAGAGTAAAGAAGAAAAAAGAAAAAAAGAAAGAATAGTGAATCGATGCCGACGTCATGGAAGCCTCTGTTACAAGGTCGTAACTCAGCCACTTTAGAGTTTCTCGGTTCGTGGCACGCCATTAGGTATCCTCTTCAGAAAAATAAATCTTCCCTTCTTGGAATTCCACGTAGACGTCGAAAACCTAGTCGTAGGGCCTAGTACGTAGTCGACACCCCCGCGTCGAGGAAAATGGACTCGTCCAGTAGGGGTGGCCACCATGAACCATCCCCTCCTTTCCTCTTCGCTCCCCTTCTTCTTCGAAGCGATCGTTTTTGCTCCGATTCTGGTGAAACATCATCCATTCTCAATTTTGTTCAGTTAAAAATGCTGGACACATATTTCCTTTTTATCGTCAGTACTTTAGAATACTTAAAAAATTGTTAAATAATTTATTTCTAGAAAATGTGAATTAATTAGATATTAATGATGCAATTGTGAAAGGGTTAATTGAATAGAACTCAGAACCTAATTTTCACCACTAAACGAAAAAATCCTTCATAAATAAAATAAAATTTTCCAAATATCTAATACTCCATCGGAAGCCGATAAGACAGAAAATAAGCTTCGTCTTTCGTTCAGAGGAAGACAGAAAGAATGGTGAAGAAAGGGAAAGAAAACAATTGGAATCCGGCTGCGTAGCTGTCATCAAAGAGCATCCCGTCACGATTGCGAGTCACGAAGAGAAGACTGAACGAATGCACGTTAAAAGAGCCGGAAGAGATGAGCGAGCGATAGGAGAAGGAAGAAAGCACCGGTAATCGTGGTCCTCCAGCGAACCGTTTCGCGAGAAGAATCCGAGTGGACGTCTCGACAAAAGGTAGAAGCACTCTTCGATCTCCGCTGTGTACTGGGAAATTCGAAAAATAGCTTCTTCCCCTTCCATCTCCCCGTCGTTCTTCTTCTCCTTCGCCGCGTCGTTTCACCTTCGACAGGATCACGAAGCGAATTTTCGAGCTGCTACGCGAACTTTCGTGCCGGTGAATGGACGTGGAACGCATACAATCGACGCATTGTGGCGTTCGTTTGGGAGAGCGGCGAGCACGATGCACCTACAGGAATAATATTTACTTCCGGTCGCCAGGCATCCGGCCTTCTCTCGAAACGTTCCTCCCGATGGTAACACGAGACTCGAGCGATTTTTCCATCGTTCTTTCGCGACGGGGTGTTGCGAAGAGGAGGCGGTGGCGGACGAAGAAAGGGGAAAAGAAATTGCCGTTTTTTTATTTCCCCCCATTCAGTCGGCGACAACGTGGATTCGGAAATTATACGTTCGTCGTTTAATCGAATTCGAGGAATGGCGGGTTAGCAACGCGCGCCGCAAATTATGCGACGATGAGTTTGCTTTTTCTTCCGCAGGGGTCGAACCCTTTTCCTTCGCCCTGCGGTATGCCCACGGGGCGCAACTGTTGCGTTTCCTTTTACCAAATTGATCGAGAAAAATTCGTCGACTTGGATTTCGGGGAAGGTTTGTAATTTAATCGCGCTGCGGAGACTTGAATGCTGGTTCAAGGAATGAATGACTGCGACTTTGAAGTTGCATTCTAGGGTCCTGGCAATTTGGGCGTAATTTTAAATTCTATTGATCCCTTTGACTGTGCTGGGTGGGCCAAGTAGTGTTGCAAACTGTTTTATCCAAAACCACAGCAGATATTTTTTGAATTAAATGAGATAAAGGGGTTGATCATTTAGACACCTGTTATGAACAATATTGTAAATTTGTTACGGTATTTGGCAACTATAACACAAATATTAAAAATTTATAATTTTATTTATTGAAAGTAAAAATAAAGATCAAATATATTTCTATAGCCTGAATGCTCGATCATAATCAATATCAATCACCAAATCAAACATTATCATTAAATATAAATCAATTTTCTGCAAACATTTGTTTCGCAGAAACAGAGAAAACGGTCTCGAAAGTAAAATCGACCTCGATTTCGCATCGCCGCGATAATTAGGCAACCTTGATCGGACAGGCCAATCAGAATTCGCGATGAGGAAGAAGGAAAGAAAAGGCGAATCATGGAAATACGAAAAAGTAAGAGAGATACAATATGTCCGGGGTCGAGTAATGCCCATTTACTGTTGTCTGTTGCAAAAAGCATTGATGATCCCTCGAGGCACAAAGAGCAGCAATGATAGAGAGCAAGCAACGGATAAATGCAAGCCAGTTGCAAAACGTTGCGGCCCATGAAGAGGCATTGCAGCCGCTCGCAAATTACTGCGCGAGGTAATCATAATACGATCGTAATGCAACGCGAATGACTTGATTTCGAGCGTGAGCCTGTCCGTTGCAAGATAAGTCACGGCCATTACGCGAAATTAGCGATTATCAGACGGTAATTCGTAATTATTGCTCGTCGTAAGATAGATTCGAGAGGACCGCGCGGGATAACGTTGAAGAATCGGGGAAGAAACGGCGAGCGGTGCTCCGCGCCGGGAATTTCAACGAGGAAACAAGCGAGAAGCGTGACGATCAAGCATTCGCCATGATAAATCGCAGATACGTATATACACTATCGGTCAAAAGTATGAGACCACTTATTTATATTGATAAATGAAATTCATTTATAAAAAGTGGCTGGAAATAATTGAATTTTCTTAGTGCTTAAACCTCGGATGGCGAACCATGAAGAGAGCCGTAATTTTTATTTTTTATTATTTCTAAATTTTACACTGTTCCTTTTAAAATTATTTTTCTAATATATGAAATCCTTTCGTTTAAAAATTAAACATTTAATTTTAAATTAATATGTTTTGTAAATTGGTTCAAGGGTTCGAGGGTTAATTACTTTTATTTAGTATCTTATAAAAAATCTTTCCTTCCTAAAAATTATTTCTATAAATAAAAATAGTGACCATATATTTTGTACCCACCTCGGTAAATTAAATATTATTTTATATAACTCATATGATAAAATTTAAATTTGAATAAGATGATCTTATACTTTTGGTAGGTAGTGTATGTATGCATCGCTGCGGTGTAATTTATCTGAAGACAAAGGGGTCGAAGGATCTCTTCGATGGTCTTATTGATATTGAAACTTCAATTGTTTCTAGTTGAAAGATATTGATACGAACGAGTTGCATGCATGTATTTTTCGTTTTGAAAAAAATTCTTATGAAAGAATTGAATTGTTAGACGTTGTGTGTACAGAACAAAGTTAGCAAGAAATTAGTCATATCGTCAAACAGATATAGATAAGTTTCAATTTTCAATTTTAAATCCTATTGATAAGCTGGGTTATCACCTTCTGCCATTAAACATTAATTATTTTATAAACAATTTCCATTATTTCTTCGATTATCTTTTCTCTGATTCTTCATTAAAATTTCAAATAAATTTACAATACAGTACACAGAAATATGATCTGTGAATTATGTTCTCCCTGGTTTGTCAAAGGCAGTCCAAAATTGGATAGTTACGAAAATACGATATTCTTGGAAAAACAGAGGAAAATAAGAAAAAGCGGGCCAGCAAAAGCGAACATAAATTGTAGTCACCACGTGTTGTTTGTGGGCGAACGTTTTCGGACCGGTTAGTAGGATAGGCCAAGCTGAAGAAAACGAGAAGAAAGATCTTCTGGAAGGAAACGAGAGGGCAAAAGAATTGAAAGAAAGAAGCGGAGACCTTGGATGGCCTGCGTGCACCTATACAAACAGGGCCGGCTGAAAAGCAAATATTTTGTTGTGATGCAAGAATTCACAACATTAATGGGAACCCTCAAAGTGCAGCATAGCGGGACGATTAGAGTGCGTGAAAAATGAAGTTCCATTTTTTTTTTCTTTCTTTCAGCCATCTTAACAATAACAGCATTTCTGAGAGAAGAGAAAAAGGAACAGCATAAAAAAAGATGTTCAATTTCAGCATTTCTTTTCTCTGTTTCTATTTAGAGTAAAATAAATCACGCGAAAGATGAAATTTTCAAAATCGTTCTAACTTTCATATTTTTAACGCCTTGACTTTTATAAATAATAATTTTTGTCAATATTTTATTCGAAACTTCTTCAATTCAATTTGCTCCAATTTCTAAATAAATAACCAAAGTGAATTTCTATTCAAAGCTGTTCAATTTTTTGTTTTCTCGTTCACTTGGTTCTGGTGTATTGAACGACCTTTTTTATAAGCGTTCCGTGTGTTTCGCGTGGGAAAAGAAGCCGGGAAAATGGAAATTTAAGACGTACAAGGCAGACGAGAATGTCGTTGTTTGCCTTCTGAGAAATTTTGAAAGATGACAAAGCTCGATACAATCTAATCGATCGAGGAATGCGCTTAGTACGAACTGGTTTCGAATATTCATTAGACGGTCCGACTGATTTCGTGGCGATTTTAATTACCGGCCCCTGTAGGCTTAATTAATTTGGCCGATGGTTCGACAACGATTAAAACTGCATCGTTTTGTAACACGCATATACTAGCGATACGAAGAAAGGATTCTGCAATGTTCCGATACATTCGTAAATTCTTTTCATAAATATGGATGGTAATGTTTCCTTGTTTCCATTGGAAATTCGTTCATACTAATTTATAGCATTCGAGTAACTGTGAATATATCGTTGCATTTAGGAAATTTGTGTTAAATTAATAGCTTTCTCTTTTGCTAGCAATGTCTTTTTATTGTAGAAAGAAATTTGTTCATTTTAAATTTCGTTTAAATAATTTATAATTCATATTAGAGCTAACAAATTTTGCTTCCATTAAAAATAAAATATTTTATATAATAAATAACGTAGCCAAATATGCAAAGACTGGATAATGCACGTGTTATGAGTGCAAAATGCATAGTGCATAGAAAAGTGCATGGTGCATAGAAAAGTGCATTCAGTTTATGTATCACTTAAATGAAAAACGTTATCTACTATCAACATAAATTAAACGTACAAGTGAAAATCCTGAACGAAGCATGCGTTAAGAATGAAAAATGCATAGAAAACGGTGTTATCAGAGTATCAAGGAACACGTAAACGCGGAGTCTCACTAATTTCCCGGCAGCCGTTAATTAAATAAAACGGTAGAGAATAGCAGCGCGTAGCAAAGCAGAGGCTAACTTGCCGAAATGATTCTGTTCTCATGGGGTGCCGGCTCGTTTAACAAAGCAGGACTTATTCGGTTTACTGCACCCGTAGTAAATGCACCGAGGGCGCCGGTGTAACCTGTTGCTGGCCGCATCGGTGTAAAGATGTCGTAAATGTGCGGTAATAACGCGAAATGCGCACGGCGGAGTGTCGTTAGGCGGTTTCAAGCACACCGTACAGAGTCGGGGGACGCTTATACGACCATTACCATTTTTATTGTGCCGCTTACCGGGTGACGTTTGTTCAAAGGGCGTCGATTATCGTACGAATTGCCATACCGTGAGTAACCAACGCTCGATGGAGTTATCAAAGCCTCCTTTAGACGGGACAAACAAAAGTCGCTTGTTTGATGTTTCTGCTTTGCTGAACCCGGGAAAAAGTCGGCGTGGATTTTCATGGTGCAATGATGAAGGGAATTTTACGAGCGGGATGTAATGAAGATGATACGCCAGGTTAAGTGGTGTTATATTAAAACGAACGATTTTGAAGAGCCGGTGCCTATTAATTTATCAAGACACTTGATTAAGTAATTTCAAAGCTTTTCATATATCAGAAGTATACATAAAATTAATTGAAAATCATCTTGAAACCTGCAATAAATAATTGCTGCCATAAAATAGTTAATATATTCTTTCTATTATTATTCTGTTGTACTAATATCTGACACTTAGAAATTACTGAAAATAATTGCACCCTATAAAAGGGTAGTTAAAAACGAATTGATCGGAATGCAGAAAAGCAAATGACAAAAAATATTTCATATTTATTATAAAAATAATAACACGTTGATTAAGCAATTATAGAATAAGTTTACAACAGCATTTACAATTTTACAGCACCTTGCTTATTCCTCTCAGATGTAATTAAAGCACATTTATACCCTTCTTTCGTGTCGTTCGTATTTAGTTTTCTCTTCTGTATGGCCCCTCGTAAACATACCATTTAACGGATCAAACGTTTCATCGAACTGCAACGATATTTGCCCATAGCTTTTACAATTGTGATTCGATGTGAAACATATTTGACAGGACGCTCGTGAAGCTGTCCGAGCGACTTCTTTAGAAATTCGTGTAGTCATACTAAGATTTTAATCGCCGTTGGCTACGACTGACTCAGTCAGATGGAACTCGACCCATGGAACGTGAGATCCCGTGAAACTCACGGTGCATGTTTGCATTCCGAAAACCCATGCCGGGACACTCCCACAAAACTTGAAAAAATCGAGCAATAATTAAAGAAAATCTATAAACTCGGAACCGCTTGATTCTGTATTTTAAATTTTATTTTATTTTATTTTATTGTCACATCCCTCTATACGGATGACATTAACTATGTGTATTAGCAAAGTAATAAAAAGAACCGTAAACATTATTAAGGGTATGCAAAAGTTTGCACCGTTTCTAAAGAAATTTTATTCGTCAGAATATTTTCCATTCGTTCAAAGGATTACTTAAAAATACGAGGCTTTAAAAAGCAACGTACCTAAGATATTGAAAATAGAAAAGTATATTTTGAAATACGATTAATAAACGAAAGTATAGTTCATTCGACAGCCATAATATCCGCGCAGTTTGCGAACGGTCTGTTTTCGGCGAAAACAAGCTTCTCCGTCGGAGAGAACGTCGTTTTAAAATTAACCATCGCCATGAAAACAGCTCTCGTCTTCTCTATATTAATATGCGCACCGCAACGGCTACGATTCTTTTCTTCTTTCATCGATAATAAAGTGAAATTTAAAGCTTCGATAAAACCGAACGGTCGAAAATAATCCCCGACGAGTGGGTCGTGTCGCGAACATCCCGCTCTTGGCAAGTTCATCGAGGCTAGAAAATTTTCGCCGACGTAGAACAAAGAAGAATAAACCGGGGAAGGAGGAGGAAGAAATTTGAAGATTACAAGGCTGAAGGGAAGAAGTGGACGGTAGCAGAAGAAGTTGAAGAAGCAGAGAAATCTGCAAAAGGTGCCGCGTGCACGCGGGGAACGCATTATGTATGCGATCAAAGAGGGCAAGATACGCGAGTACACGAAGAACATGTGGGACAATGCCTGTCACCTCATTCACGTCAAGTGAGCTCGAGGACTACCAACTTCAGCCCTGAGTCGTTCCGTAGTGGCAGAAGAAGAACCTGGTCGTAGGATCAAATTGCATCTCGATTCGTGCATCGACTTTTCTTTTTTAACCCTCGCCTTCTCTTCTTCCTTCTCCTCTTCCGAATCCCTCTTGCCTCTTCTTCTTCTTCTTTTCGATCGCCACCGACAGTTTATCTTGGCTTTAACAGAGAGACCGGAGAAGTCGCGAAAAGAGTTGGTCAAACGTAGAAATCTACCGGAAGATCGCGCGAATCGAGATTCCCGAGAGTGTCGTGTTGATTCCCTGGTGATTCACGAGGATTGCACCTCCGTTTCCGGTAGAATCTCTACGTTCCTTGGTGTCCCATCGTATGGTCAGTTGCGACGAGTGATGGTTTCGTGGATTGGTGACTTGTGTTGGATGTTATTTGAGGATGCAATGAGATGATCTTTGATTTCTGGAGCTCATACGACTCTTTTATTATTAGTGGCTATCATAGGTACTCAGAAAATTCACACGTCCAATTCTATTAGCTTCTACTAGCGTATAATTAATTTTATTAAGTATAATGGAAAAATATTTATAATGGTCAGTAATCCTCGGATGGCGGACCATGGAGAGATCCCGAATTTTAATTTAATTTTCAAGAGTTTGAAATAAAACTCTTTTATTTGAAAATTATATTGTACATTTGACTTTAGGTCAATATCCTTGTATATTTTATAATCTTGGGTCTCGATTGACTCAAGCTCCGCTCTTCAAGGATTAATATAATAATTTCAAAATGATCATTTTGAATTGCAACTGTTTAATTTTACACCAAAACAATTTCGACACTATTAAATTACAAATTGTTTGAACATCGAAGTAGCTTATATTCATAGGAAATTCGTTTTCACGTCACCAATATCCCTCACAAAAACGGGATTCATATTGAAAGGAAAGTGCATTCGATTGCATTCAGAGTCGAAGATGAACCCCACCTCCGAAAGTCGTAATTCCCTTATTCCCCTATTCCCTCATTCCGGTTTAGTGGAATCCCAAAGGTTTGCCAGTTTCACGTACCGAGGTTCCACCACGAAATTCGATTTTTTTTTTCTTCCTTTCCTTTCCTCCCTTGCTTTCATATATTTTTCTCTCGTTCCGCCAGCAGGTGGGGAACTCACCATAAATTGAAACGCTTCCCCGAAACATTTTTATTCCTGCAGTTTCGTTTGTGATTACGTAACGTATTACACAATGAATTTTTACGTAAATTCAGAGTTCTATGCAAAATTGCAAATCTATTCGGCAAACAATAAATTGTGTGTACAATTTTTATTTCAGTTATCTTTTTACAATTTTATTCTCCAATTAAATTCCACGTTAATAGATGTTTAAATTGTATTTCTCGCATCTGTTACTTCGACCCTATCTTTCATACCATTCTCAAGATTCATCCCCTTAATTAAACATATTTAACGCGCGATTCACGCGGCATGTCAAGCAGGATCGATAACTCTCGATTCGAGGGAAAGATAGATCGCGGCTGCGTTAGATTTCGATTATCTTTCTTCGAGCTGCTTTCGTTCACCTTGCACTTTTTTCTTCCTCTACAAGGAACGAGTGTACCGGGCACGCCGTGAGTCGAAACACGTTCCTGGAACGCCTATTCATCGTGCCGGATTTTTCGACGATCCAGAAGCAAACAAGAACGCGAATCCCTCCAATCAGCTTCGCTTCAGATTTCCAGTTCGTCGCGGGCCGATGGTTGTTGTTGCTTTTACAGCCGGTCATTTCTACCCGATGGGTTCATTAACAAAGATATCGCAACGAAAATCCCTCAATTTCGAGCTGGATTTCTTGCAGTGAAAATGAAATGGCCCCTTGTTGCTTAAAGGGAGACAAAAGTCTTTCTCAATGAATCAGGACGATTCTATTAATTAATTTTTAATAAAATTTCATCACAAACTAATAAATTTTTCTTGAATATTCATTTTTGTAGTACAAATCAATGCAAGGAATCAATAAATAATCGTTTAATTTAATATTATTAATTGAAATTGAAATTAATAATTGTCTCGTGACGCTTATGAACGAGATTGTATGTACGAGTAAAGTGCTATCGGGCTGACAAGCTTCGACACTTTAACGACCGGAAACGTGGCCGCGTTATTAGCTCCGTGTTTCCTCGTGCTCGTTCGTGGTCTTGAAACGGCCCTTCTAATCCGTTACGAAAACTTTTCGACCAACGAGTGAATCTCCAGCGCCTGTTTCAGTCGGCCCATCATTATAGACGGTGACTCAGAGAGCGAAACCAGTTTTCGTGCGCTTGTGCGTTTCCTTTTTTGCGCCACGCGGTATATGACGTTATATAGGGAGTTACTGATTGCAGCCGGGACCCGATGGAATTCGACGAACAACCGGGGATCCTCGGCTCTTTTCGTCGCGTGAAAATTCCTCTACGCCGATATTTTTGGCAACCAGCCACGATTTCGACGTCGTTACTTCAAATGCAGTATATAAATTTTAGATTAGGTTCTCCTTAGATTTTCCCTAGGCTATTCTTAGGGTTTCCTAGATTCTACTTAGGGTTTCCTAGACTCTCCTCAGTTTCTTCCAGGACTAAAGAACTTTCATCGGATGCTTAACGCTTCCATCTTCATTTCTCTAATTGAAATATCAACAACAATCGAAAGCATCGACAGTTGAAGTAGTCAGGAATTCATTTGCGATAGAAATCGCAAGTTTACTCGAAGGAGAGCCTATCGCGATCGGGATTTATCCAGGGGAAATCCTTAGATTTTCCCTAGGCTCTTCTTAGGGTTTCCTAGGCTCTCCTCAGTTTCTTCCAGGACTAAAGAACTTTCATCGGATGCTTAAAGCTTCCATCTTCATTTCTCTAATTGAAATATCGACAACAATCGAAAGCATCGACAGTTGAAATAGTCAGGAATTCATTTGCGATAGAAATCGCGAATTTACTCGAAGGAGAGCCTATCGCGATCGGGATTTATCCAGGGGAAATTGCCGCAAGAAATTTCTATTCAGGTGAAATATTCGTTTTCGTGGGGGCTAACGGTGAAGCATCCCGATGTCAGTGAGGCCCGGTAACTGGATACCGGACGAAACTTGTTCGAATTACTCTGGGAAATGAGCGACTCGTCGAATGGAGCTTCGATCTTCCACGAAGCAGTTCGAGTTTCACGTCTATTGGCGCTCGTTCAACTGCTATCCATCGACTTTTCTTTTATCCGCATTCTCTGCCCGCTGAATGGCACCCGTTATGGCTCACAACAAGAATCACGATCCCACATCGTGGGAGTGAACCGAAACCGAGTCCTCGCTGAGGTCCCGTTACCCTTCCTGTTCCATCCACCTCTTACCTTCGATCAACCCTTCCCTTCGTTCATTCCAGGATTTTAGAAAGTTGTCCGGAAGATGTTACGCTTCCACGAACGATCCTTTGGAAGGATTGCGAAAATAATTATACCGTCGCGAATCGCCGATGCGAATAAGAGACTCGAAGAGGGAGGGAATCGTTTCGAAGAGGAGACTTCTGTATAGGTCGTTGGCAGTTCAAGAGATATTTTACTCCTTTCTTTTTAAATTTTTCTTTTTTCCCCTTTTATGATTGTTACGTGAAAATGTAAGTATCTTAAGGGAAAAAAGTCCAACGATTAGAGAATAATTTTAATGCCTCGAGATGCTGAAGGAAACTGGAGGCATTTAGATATACAGCGAGTTTAAAAATGAAACTCAGAGGTCGAGATGAGATTTAAAATTAGTATCTTGATTTATGTCGCTGTTATTGCTGCTGGGAAAGAGTGGACGAGGCACGACTGAATAAAAGAAGAGAAGTAAATTAAGAGACGAGGATGGTAAGCAATGCACTGTTTTGGAAGATGAAAGTTTACTGTTTCTTTTGCATTGTTTGAACGCGACATCGTACGGTTTATGTGAGGCCACGTTTAATATGAATTTTTCAGAGACTAAAAATTTTTCCAGGAATAATTAATTTAAAAATTGAAATATACCTGGGTATCCATAAGAACTTACTTATCGTTAATCTTACTCAATTAATTATGATTGAAACTTTAGCTAATGGAAAGAATTATATTAAAAGAATAATAATTAAATTTATTAAAATAAATATTTCTGTATAATGAAAATTTAACAAAGTGTCAGTCAATATTTCTCAGAAATTTCTTGCAAATTATTACTCTTTTATAATTCGTTTATTTTTTGTTTTAATTGTAAGTGCATGTCTTAACTCGGAAGTGAAATGGCTTAAAATACCTGTACACCTTTATTACAAGAAACCTGAAGCTACGTTAACCAGCAAGCCTCATTAACGTTATTGCAACTAATTGAATGCAGAACCAGTTTTCGAACGGTAGCATTAATTGCTGATCAAGATATTAAAATATTGTACTGCCTTCTCTCAATATCCTGGTTATCTGCTTTCGGAAAACAAGTTAGAAAAAAATTAACAAGTATTACGACGATATCTGAAGTGGTATCTATTGATTAAACGTTGACCATAAACACGAAACAATTTCAAGTAGTCTCATTAAAGAATTAAAATGATCAGCTAAACGAGACGATAGAAACTTGGGAGTCTTTCAACGGAAGCCTTTCTATATTATTTATTTTCAATCATGCAACGGGCAGACACGCGATTTGATATTCAAATAGATTCCTGTCGTGATTATTCACTGTCGATGATCCATCAAAGGTCATGCCTGGCCCTGTCCCGTGATTATGAAAAACCCTCGTCAAGGGCCACCTACGATTGAAAATTTCCAGAGAGAATTATTTAAGGATACCATGAAGCTAAATCAGGCGATAATTTCATTTTCGAGATGCTGGAAGGGTCTGACGGTTTTACATGGATATTAGAAAACCTCCTAAGCAGGGACATTAAGGGTACGATGCACCTGAGGGAAAATTATCGGATAATGGCGGGCTCGTTTTCTCTCATTCATTACATGTTATCGTGAAGATAATAACAGTGCCCGACCTGTAATAACGATAGTAGAACGTCCGAGTGTTTACCTTATCCTTCGAACGGTGTAACTGTCCTTGGAACTATTCATTTTCTTGGTACAGCAATTAAATCGACGTTGTACTCGGCAGCCCGGAACGTAATGTTGTTGCGAATGTTAATCATTGTTCTTAGTCATTTTGCAAAAACCGGTACGTCGATTCACCCCTGTCATGGTGGTAACGAAATACCCGGCTGACAAGTATAATTTAACGTTCAAACGGTGTATTATCCAGCTGGACGGATCGTTAAAGTGAGACTTTGTTACGAATCCAGGCGAGCTGAAACGCGATCGTGTATCGATGTGAACTTGCAGATTTCCACTCGCATGTTTCACCTGTCATGCACTTTGCTTGCGCCTTTTTCTACAAGGGGAATTGTTGCGTTCTCGATTAGGAGGTTCGACGGTTTGCGTGTATGACAGCTGCGGATAGATGCATTGCAAATTGTAGTATGTAATTCGAAGTGCATCCTAAGGAAACCGCAATGAGGCGAATGGCAATAATAGCAGCAATCTGTATGAATTACTATTCTTCTTAGAAGAAAATTAAGTATTTGATTCGAGACTGATAATAAGATTCTTGATTATAAGAAACATTTTATAATTTCTAAAATAATAATTACTTACATTAGATTGGGAATTAAATTCAGATAATAGGAATAAAAATTATTATAAATATAGCGAAATGCTTGATACCTATTTGTTAAATTGTAAGAAATAATTTCATAGAAGATTATGAATTTTCTCAAGATAATAATAACTAATAACACAGTAATTATTAAATTTCTGTATCAAACTGAAAGGGTTATTATGTGCAAAAGATGCTCCCGCCGTTAGTTATTTTCGCTGCTAATCACAAAAAACACGATATACAAATTGCAGAGCTAATAACGATTAAACTGGAAACGATCGTATAACCATAAATTTCGAAAATCATCGAATTTTACGAGGAATATAAAAAGTCTCGAGGCGGGAGCGAGTTCGATGATGTTTCAAAAACGCCGCGTGCGAGGATCGGTCGATAGTCTCGTTGTAAATTCGACCTCACGAGCCATCCTGAGGATAGATAGAAAGAAAAAAAAAAAAAAAATGAAAAAGAAGAGCCGAAACCTTTCCCGAGAAATCGTGCGAAAGTTTCTCCGGCGACGGTATAAACACGTCGTTACGGATTACAAGGAGGAACCGATTTCATGAGCATCCTGCCTAATCGTGGGGTGTTCCTCATGATTCATGAATAAAATATATGGCCGCCGTCCACTCGGCTACGAGTACCGGGCCTAAGTGCCCTTCTAGGAGAAGACTATTAACTGATACATCATAAACTGTCGTTTATGGCGTCAACGGGGTATTATTCACGGGAAGGCACGGCGAGACAATGGCGCGGTACTTAGCACGTGTGTAATGAACTTCTTTAATGAATCCTTGTCACGATATTTACGATGACCGATGAGATAATTTTGCTGGTTAAATAGTTATACTGAAACATCTTTATTGGTTGCATTATGCTACTTGAAGTATGTAACAAGGAATAGAAAAAATATCAAAATACCCTAGGTCAGTGATTATCAATTTTTTTAATAAATCCGTACCATCGAAATTGAAATTATAATACTGTGTACTCTAATTGAGATTTTCAACATTTCATATTAAATTCCTTTTTATTCTACTTTTCCAAATTCTATATTAATATACTATTTTTCTAATATGTGAAAGTCTCTCCCTTAGAAATTCAAATGGAAATTTTAGTCAAAAAATTGAAAGAACTTCTACCGACTATGTTCCACTGACGATCTGAAAAGCCTATCGGTCATAATTTTCACAAATAACACGGATCAGAAGAAATATAAACAACGAGCACTTTAAATCATACTTATTCACACTTGACATACTATCTCGTTGACAACTGCATTAAGAAACGAGCGGTTGCTACAAGTTATCTTTACGGAGCAACCCTGTTGCTGTACTTGCACAACGATCCTTTCATGGTCGTCCGCGGCGAGGCGAGATCACAAATCACGATGCATAAGCATTAAACGCAACGATGCTGCGAGGAAAACGTTGTTACCATAATGGCTGTAATATTATGACACCGAGGTATGGAGGGATCGTGTTTATCGGTGATCTGTAGTCGCACCCGCAAAACGAGCATGTGCGTGATGATGCTTACTGCAACTCGATTTAATCCCGTACGTTGTAAATCATTCAGGGTAACTATTTTTCTTTTCTTTTTTATTTTCTTTCGACGATTAAGATAATCAGCAGGTTCGTCGTGACGATAGAATTTTTTGCGGCTGGGAAACGAGTCGATTATCGAGGTATTTCTTATTTTCTTCTTCTTCTTCTTTTTTTTTTTTCTTTTCTTTATCTGAATAAACTTGCTCGAAAATTTACTCGGTGAGTGAATCTAATCTAGTGTTTGCGGCGACGCGTGTTTGCATTGATAAACTTCCGTGATAATGTTTGTCATTATCGTTATCGACGAAGAGAGCCAAAAGCGAGGGTAGGAACTTTAATGCACCTCGTCCGTTTACCAACTGGATTATCCTGTCGCGTTTCGAGCCGAGCCGAGAGGCAAGAACGATAGAATGTTGCAATTACAGTCTACTTAGGCGTTTCCTTTAACGCCGTTATGCGTTTTAATTATGGTAACTCAATGCTGCCTGTGCAACTTTTGCGTAACTGATCAGGTTTCTGCACCATGTACAGGGTGTCTTTTAACAAGGTGGTGTTATGTCGTTTTGATTACCACCCTTGGTGCCACTAAAGGTTTCATAAAATTAGTGTTTGAATTTTTAATAAATTCCTTCCACTATTTTCACGATATTTTGTTTTCTCTATTACTTATCATTTTCAGTCTTTTTAATTAGGGTGAATCAGGAAATTCTTAATAATATTAATGATAAACATCCACAGGATATGGAAAATATCGAAAATATTAATCAATATTTGGCAAATTATTTTTTCGAACCTGGATTATTGAAAATAAAAATTTTAAATCTTATTAGTAATAAGTGTAAAGTCATTTGGGATCATATTATTTTTCTTATTTCCATTGGAATGTTTTCCAACATCAATGACAGGTGATTTGTTAATAATCTAAAAAACAAGAAGTATGCATTTGTTAATAGAACATTTTTTACTCTATTTTACGTATCTCCCCTACTACCACTCCTAATCCTTTCACTACATCCTGTGTGATAGTTGATCGCTGAAACTTGATAAATCATTTATTTATGATTCTTAAGAAAGACTTGTACCCCATTATTATTTGATATTAATTCATTATCTAAAGTTGTTACTGTTTTCTTAATAACCTTTACCATTTTCAGGATCTATAAATATATCACCCGTAATCAAAAAAAGAGAAACTAATAGAAAAATATTATTTCAAATGAAATAACTATCATACTAATAATGCGTGGTAGCAAATAGAAGGTTTGAAATTTTAAACTGTACCTAATTAATTTCTCATTACTTTCATCTGTTACAGACAATTCCACCTTTACGAGGGTTAACACCCCCGGAAGGAGGACCATCATCCACTTCGCAAAATCGCGAACGACCACGGAGGAGGTGGCAGGTACCTACCTGGGGCGAAGTCTTCGTTCCACCTGTGAGCTTGGATTTTCGCGTGCGGAACTTCTCCCTTGCCGTGATCCGAGTGGGCTGAGAAACGGTAGCGAAGGAAGAGAGTCGCCCCGTGGCACGTGGCAGCCACGTATTTCAATAATAGCAGGAATTAAAGTCGAGGACGAGGGGTAAGGTAGGTTCGTTCGGACGGCAACCGTTTTCTTTTCCCTACCGACCCACTGCCCTTTTTTCCGTCTCCTTCTGCACCGGCAGAAGTTCTTCAACTCGCTGCTGTATTTTTTCTTTTTCTTTTTTTTCTTCACTTCCCTCTCCGTTCCCTTCCGGGACACAATCGGATTCTAACGCGTGCCCGTGGACCCGTGTGAGGAACCGCGCGCGACACCTTTTGCCCTCGCTTTCTTGCGGACATCACACGTTCTTCATTCTTTCTCTATCCTCCTCGCCTCTTCGTCACCTCGGCGAGGATCCAGACGACCAGGTAGCGTTCCTCTAGCATCCTGATTATGCCACGGATCCTGAACATGCTGGTTAAATCGCCACCTACCCTACTGTCTCGTTTTATCCAGGTAGCCGTGAGATTTTTATTGCGACAGCTTTGACCCATTGATCTGCTCCTGTAATTCCTTCCTCTTCTTCTTTTACGGACCCGATCTCTTTTCTTTTTTTTCGTGTAAGAACGACGGTCGTGCGGTGTCACGAGACATCATATTGCGAAATCGTGTTCCTACTCTTGTTGTCTCCTCGACCACTTCATTCTCGGAAGGTCTTGTTCGGACGGACCCGAATGGCGGAGGAACTTTGTCGCAACAGGTTGCATCGACCGTCTATTGACCCTGGTAATTCAAACTCCAATCGGCTTGAGAGCAATAACGCGGAATTTCGGGTGCATGCTTTGTCGAAACGGTGTTTTGGTGTATCGTACCCTTGAAAGTGCTGCTCCGTAAGTAGGTTAGGGTTAAATTAATAACGAGGCTTAATTGACGCTGAACTGCGGAGGTAATACGCGGAGATTTCTTAGGGTAAATATCCTTTTTCTTTTTTCTCAATAATTCACTGTCCCTATATTTTAATATTCCTCTCAATTTCACAATGATGCCAAATTTAAATACCTAATTTATCCTGGAACGTCCCTTATTAAAAAGACCGACTTCTTTCGTAAGAAAAGAAATTTATTTTCCATGTTAATTCGATGAATCTGTTCCGTGTCTTAATTGGTTACACCGCTCGCGAACCATTTCTCACGGGCAAGAAAAAGAGAAACATCAGAGTCACTCGATCACGGAAATGATCCAGACACGAAACACCGTTGTTAATCGACGAGAAAGAAAGAAAAATGAGCTATCCCTGCAATCTAGACCGATCAATTACCGAAAGATTCATTTAACCGGCATCGTATTCTTATCACATCCTCGTAATGACTGCGAATTGGTGTCATAAGCGGCGAACGTGTACGAAGGTTATACGCGTAAGAGGCGGGAAGTTCCTTTGGCGGAAGAAAAATTGAACGGGGCGCCTCGGAGCGTGTTCCTGGAATTGAATCAAACAAGTGTTACCACCCTCTTCGAGTATAATATATCTTCTAACATTCTGCAGAGGGACCGAGACGGATAGCTCCCTGGCCTGTTCCAGGATATACCTGATCCCCACGTAGAGATCCACGTCCGTTTCAGGATTTTCTTTTTGCGTCCCGCGTTGCACGCCTCCGGGAACGAAATTGATGTTTGTACTGTTCAAAATCGTCGAGATACGCTGTTTCACCTTCCCTGTACGTGTGCGCGTACGTGTGTCACCGTGCGGACGATGTTAAAAATGATTCCGTGAGAAAGTATGACGCTGCTGGAACCGGCTTGAATGATGATGTACACCGGCTGGACGCGGACTAACTTCGTCTGTCAAGACAGCCCTGTTGTTCGTTCTGCGTTTATTATTTTATCTCCTCTCTTTGGCAACGCGCGTCTTCAATGACGTGGATGCGCGTACTTCTTTACTGTTCATTTGCAACGTATACTTAAATCAACCCCCGTGGCAGCGGCTTAAGGTATCGTAGCGCCACAAGTCGCATCTCAAATAATTGTTTCTTTATGTTACAATTTATCATATTATTATTGGTATTTAAAATTTAATTTATTTTTATATTTTGCAATTTTTGTGGTAACATAACTTCATAAAATATAAAAATCAATTTACAAGGGTTGCAATAAGAGTCATTAACATTTCTACCATCAGGGTAAATGTTGACTGTGCGATGATTGGCAGCGTAACAATAATTTCGTAAATTGGTCAGGATAATTTTATTTTAAGGGTTAAGACTGCACGTGTTGCAGGATACCGTGTCGAAGATACGGTGTAAAAGCAACCTCCTGGTAGACACAGTACGATAACGAGTCTCATCATTGACAAGCATTATCCTTTCACGCGATCACCTTTGACTGACAAACCAATTATTCGGCACTCGGCGCTGACGAGCCAACTATTTTATCAATCAGCGCCGGCGGCCCTCTTCGTGGTCAGAAGAAACGACGCTGTTTTGTGCATACACGAGGAGCGAGGTGGACGAAGAGAGACGAGAAGAAGCGCGGGTGTTCATCGTCGAAGAGAGCTATAATAGCACGAAACATAATCCTCGGGCGAATCTAACGAGTCCTGGAAGAGCGAGCTGGACCAAAGGTAGAAAGAGGAAGTTGGAAAAGGGTGAGATGAAGGACGAAGGAACTCGTCTTTGGGCTGAACGAGGAGAGGGAGCCGGGTAATGAAGAAGGTTCGAGTAAGGATGAAGAGAAAGAAGGAGGATCGAAAGATTGAATGTCAGAGGGACAGAGGGGATAGCGGTTCGGCGCCTCTCCGATCATTCTTCAGTCTAGCGCAACGACTCATCGGCTTTTTTACCGGCGTGGCTCTGAGAAGACGTTAAAATTGCTCTAATGGTGGACCAAAGAGAAAAGCCATGCCCGACAGGTACTTATCTTTTTTCTTTTTTTTTTTTTCCTTTCGCCTGGTTCGTGTGTCTTTCGGTGCCACCCTCAGTTGGCCACCCTTTTCCTTCTACACCTTCTCGTTCTATCCAATGCCACGGACCTTCGTCGACACCTTATCGATGGAATCGTAAAAGTCCTTGGACTTGTGATCCTTTAGGAGATACACTTTCTCTAGGGAATTGTGCTAACTGTTTCTCAGCCCTTCATTTATTATCGTGTTTGAAAGCTGGAGCGTAGATCTGGAGATTATTTTTCATTTGGTTCCCAGCGACTTTTGTCTCCATTCGAACATCGTCTTTTCGGAAAATCGAATTAGTGCATGGTGCTTATCGTTAGAATTTTAAAAGTTAAAATGACATTTAATTGACTTTTCGTTTAAGAAGCAAATTTTATTTCATTGCACCTGTTAAAAATAATTTTGTTCCTAGAATTTTCTTAATTGCATTGCCTGATTAATGTAAATGATTTTCTTTTTCATTTATAAAATTATGTCAAAGATTTATATTGTGGGGTTTATCCAGTGCTGGATATGAAGAGGAGGTCTAAGAGGGGCTGTTGCTCCGGGCTCCATTTTCTAAGAGACCTCCTTCTAAACACCCTCTTACTATGTCAAAAAATATTGAATTAAATTCTTTGTTACTGTTGCCTTTTACCTTTAGAATTTTCAATTTTGCAATCAAGTTTATCAACAAAAGTGCCTCTCGATATAGCCCTGGGTCCTAGAAATCTTAGTTCGGTCCTGGCTCCTCTTATATTCTACACAATCATACAAAGAATAATTAATCAAATTTTTCAATCCTAAATACTATAGGCTCATCAAGATGGCTATCTATAGCAGATCTTAGCTTTAGAAAATTAAAATGTCTTAACTCGATGGTTTTACGAAAGGAACAAATGAAAGGACGCGAAACGTTTAGATAAAATCAATATCCCCGTTGAATCGAAGCGGTAACTAAGAATTGAGATAACAAAGGAACAGAGTGGCCCGTTGGCTTGGTATAATTACGCTCGGTCGAGCAGTCCGCGAGCGCGCTTATTATATTTGCCGTAATTGCCGAGTCCTGATTCAATTTGATCGCAGTCGTAATCTCGCTAGACGGACTAATTGCCGTCGACCGTGTATCTGAATTCGTGTATCTCCGACAAAATGCGCGTATAATTGCCCGAAGTATAGATTGAGTGGGTGGGAGAGACACTCGTGTGCATTTTAATCTTCGTGTGGACAAGCTGGTACTTTGTTAAATCTTTGATATCGAAAATTTCTGAAATTTCTATATTTATTCGCACATAATTATTCCATGTCCGATCAAGTAATATAAATCAACCTAAAGCAATGTTCACATTAGGTAATTTTTGAAGAGCCGAGTTTTAAACAAAAATAATTATTCAAAGACATAAATTGCTCGCCCTAAATTTATTATCGAAATTATGTCCACATTTTACGATACACCCTGGAGAAATGCACCCGATTGCCCGCTTAAAGAGTTGAGAGTTACTGGCCGAACTATAATCCTATAGTTGGCGTCGTCATTATGTCTACATCGTGGGTATGCGAGAGCAGCGTGGCTCTCCCATTATCTCGTTTACGTCACGAAGACATTGCTCGCGTTCGTTCGTGGCCAGTGCAATTCAGAAAATCACTAAGAAATAATAAGTTAGCGCGGATCCTTGCCTCTCGAGGGTTCTCCGTGCTCTTCCTTATCCTTCCTTCCTTAGCCGATAGTAATTACCCCGGGACGTGTACACGGATACATCGTCCGCTGGATCACGAGATACTTCCACCCTTGCTCCTTTCCTCGATCGCGAACGAAAAGCTTGCATTTTTATTCCGGAAAATTGGAAACAAACGGTTAAGGACAGGCGGTGTTGGCTTTAAGAGAGAAAGGGTAGGAAAAATTATATAAAAATTTACTTTAGAAAATTTAAACAAGAGTTAGGATCATATAAAGAAGGACAGTTTAATTCATGTTTGATATATTAACCCTTCGTTAGATTACGAAGTGCTAAATGTTTGAAACGGCAATAATTGCGGTACCAATGTAGGTGTATTGTCAATTGTGGTTCTTAGCGTGGTTTCGGAGAAATCGACACCATTTGTGGCTTTGCTGACCGAGAGCTAGGTGTTCCAGAGGGTAGTGCTACTCATGGCTGTTTCATTTGAGGTTTCATCCGAAACTGTGATTTGTGTGTGTGTTTATCGTACATTGTCTACTCTGTACACTATTCTCAGTGATCATTGGTGTAACTAGGTAAAGTCCAGAATCGGTCTGGTTCTCTAAAAATGAGAACTGGACCTTTATCATTCTAAAAATCCACAATTTTTTGAATTTTAAAAGAATTTAGAAAATATTTAAGAGAACTGACTCACTCCAATGTCAATAATTTTTATTAAAAAAAATATATATATACTGATCGAATTGAGTAACCTCCTTCTTTTTCGAAGTTAGTTAAAAAGAATAGCGTACTTCTTCTTATAATTAACAATCTGCTTAAAATTGCAACATTATTTTAGCTATATCAGTTTTTAGACTTTTTAAAATTATTTTAATTATTCTTTAGACTAGTAGACCTCTTTCATTTTTATTATTTATTCATTAATTTCAAACGAAGTGCACGCGATGATTTTAAAAAATGTTTAATCGAACATAGTATCATGATTAGAAACAGGGAATAATTGTTGCCAGGTCATCGCTGTCATCTTTTTCCAAGCGTCGCCGGAAGAAAAAGAATCTATGCCATAGGTGGTATAAGTGGGTCACTGTCGCTTTCAATTAGGCGCAAAACGGCGCGCGAAAAGAAGAGCCTTCTTCGCACATTTGCCGGCGACATCTCAGACGGGCAAAAAGCGAACGACCCTCCGCAAAATCGTGTCCCTTCCTTCCTTACTTCCTTTCTTCTTTCTCTCTTCCCATCTCCATTAAAAGACCTTTGGCCCTCCTTCCTCAATGGATCCCTAAGTTTGAGAAAGGTCGGTCAAACTCGTGGCTTCCCTTTCTGCTTAACGATTGCCTGTTAGGCCCCGTACGTGTATTCAAGGATCGATTTTCTTTTCTTCATTTTCTTTTCATAGTAATTCGAAATCGATGTTACGCAACCTTGAACACATCTTCATGAGAAATTTATTAGCTTGAAGGTATTGGAAAATGGAGAGGAAAAAGAAATTCTGACTTCTGAATGGCCCTTTGGATATTTCTAAAATTTAAGTGTTTTTTCTATTTTTAATTTTCTTTTATAATAAACCGAAATACGTAAGTTTAAATATTTTCATGAGTAATTTATTAACTTGACGGTTTTAAAAAAGAAAATTGCCCTTTTGGTATTTCTGAAATGTAATTCCGTAAAGTACCTAATTTCATAAATCACAAATTACAATTTTAAAAAAATATTTGTCTAGGTATTATTCGTATTTCGAACGAAACTTTCTGTAAAAGCATGATAAATTGACGCTGACCGGAAATGATTTAACGGTTCAAGAATGATTCCCTTCGGGGAGATCTTAATCTTAGAACTCGTTCCTTTCTACTGTTCTTATTCTTTCGATATGTTAAGTCACTTGTTCAACTTCCGAGAAGAAGTTTCGAACAATGGATTGCAGTTTTGTAATTAAAATTCTTACCTTCAACCGGGGAGCGTTTAAAAGTATTTCAGTTATTTCCGGTCCCCGTTACTCTTAAGATTTATGCTGCAGGCTGCAAGTTTAAGGTCGTACCTTTTACTTTTGAAATGCAGCGAATGAATAATCATAATCGATATCCAATGATGTTGTATTACCAGTAATTGACGGTGTGTGTCATTCATTATTTACACTTTATCAGCTGCATGTTTCGTGGAATTTATGATTCTTGTAACTTTATATTGCTTCTTGGAACTCGACAAAAATTATTCGGAGAATTACATCTGACAACTTTTATTAATATTTACTGCGAAATCACTGATTGGAAGATTATAATTAAGGCGCGATGCGATAAATACATACGCTTGACAGTAAAGTCATAGAAATATTGTCAGAGCCTTGAAAATCAATTTAATTAGTTTCTGTCAATGAACTAATTAAATTGTAATTGAAAATTCTATCAAGACTTTTGCAATGACCTAATATTAAATCCAGGAAGTTAATTACCTTCAATAAAAGAAGAAAAATAATTTTCTTGATAAAACAAATTGATCATTGAAAATTTTTCTAAAATAGCTTCAAGAAAATATAACAAACCCTTTGCGACATATCTAAAACATTTCTTTTTTTTCAGAAGAAACGAATTCATAAAGGAACCAGGAACTGGCTGGGATTGACGAAGCGCCACAAACATAATCCCAAGACATCAGGCTGTGTTGGAAACCGACCTGGGTCAACGGGCTACAACTGTGTCTCGACCTGCAGTCGATTCTTTATCATCGCTTCTGTGGTCGTGTGTGTCACAGATTCGAAAAGACCTTGACATTCAGGTACCATAATCTCCCATTCATTTACGTAATTCTCAACGCCTTTTATTCTTATCCATTTATTCACATTGAATAGTTTTTGATTAGCAGAGTTTGAAATTATTGAAAAAAAAGAAAGGTAATAAATTTGATGTGCTCCAAAGTAAAATTGAAGCAAAATAAGGTAGCTGATGAAATTGCTGTTTGATCGATTAAAGAGTTATCTCAGCGACGAAAAGAAGCATCCATCGTTTCCCACGTAACGATTTAACAGCAGCCCAATTACTATCCCTCGGGCACGGGGTGAGCGTTCCGCAAATAGGGCAAAGTCAGCGACAAGCAAAAAGACGGTAGCCAGAGGGCCGCGATCATGGTCTCAGCGGCATTTGATGGTGGTGGTGTCGGAGAGATACACTTTTTGTGGGTTTCTAGGCCGCTAAGAAGCGAATGAATGAACACGGCTCTTCGTAATCCATTCATGCTTCAAGAGGGTACAACCCTCCTCCTTCTCCTCCGACTTCTTCTTGAAGGAGATCGCAAAGAAGCGAGAGAGTAGCGTAGAGCGGGAATGAGAAAGAGTCAGAGACCCTTCATCTCCTCGGGATCCTTCCTTGTAACTCGCGCTGTTATATTTTGTTTGTCTGCTTCCGAAGAACCCTCCGGACCTCCTCCTTCCTTCTTCTTCTTCTGCCCTCCGCCACCTCCCCATCCTTCTCCTCCTCCTCCTCTTTCCCGTTTCTCCCTCGTGTTAGACCTCACTTAGACCCCAGGATCTGGGTCAGATTACATGTATACAACTTGTTGAGGCATCAAGCGTGGCTGAGGGTACGGAGACGTCGTCCGTCGTCAATTCGCAAATCGAATTATGCCCCATCGACGCCCCTCTTACCTTTCCCTACGTCTTTCTTTCACGATTACTTCAGATTCTCGCGGTCCTTTCCTTGCTTTTCCATTTGCCGCCTTTCGGTTGGGACATTGCGATCAGCTGATTATGAATCTTCTTCTTGAGAAGATCTTACGTTAAGAAGGTATGTCATCCTAAAACTTCTAAGAATAAATAAAATTTGTGAACATTTTCGTAGGTAATTTATCTATTCAGATTAACTTTCCATAAGAATCCATCGCTCGTGTAATTAGGAACTCCTTGAATTGTTTGATTAGAAAATATGAATAATAGAAATGAAGAAATAAAATCATTATTCAGTGAAATTCTTAACAACTTCAGCTTGTCAGTGAACGGGTTAATTAGAGTCGTTCATCAAATTAATTCGTTTGGAATATTCCTAAGCGGCCGTATTTTGATCGTATCGTTATCTTGTAAGAAAATATCTTGCATTGCGGTGAAATATCCTCTGGATGGCAATGATTAATTTAGTGTGAATAACAAAAAATGATAAAAGTTTATTTTAGCCAGCACCGCGACGTGCTTTATCGGTGCGTTGATCGGGCCAGGTTTACCAGCCGAGTTCTGGTGCAACCTGGAGAACGGCATTCCATCGATTTCCGTTGCAGCTGCTCGATCGTGAGTGTCCTCCACTTGGTGACCAACGATACGCCGATTTGTCAAATTTTTTCGTCGAAAATCACCGTTTAATTTTTATAATATCACGTTGGGAAATGTAAGGTTCTGTTATTAATCCTTGGACAGCGGACCATGGAGAGAGGCACAATTTTAATTTAATTTTGCATTTCATATTACTTTCTTTTTTTAAGCTTGAAACAAAGTTATTGGGAAGTAAAATAATCTGGTAACTATGTTAACGTGATTGAAAGAAGGAAACGTACGAGGCGTGGTTCCCAGACGAGTCCAATTAATTCGGCAAACCCAGCAATTAGCGAAATTATTAATAAAAATCGTAATGAAGCTAAATCAGCGGTGATAGAAGCCTTCCTGTGCGGTCGTCGGTGGACCATTGTGCGACCGTGATGCACCGTTTAATAATCGGCAGCGTCTTTCGAATTGTATGTCAATTGGCGACAATAATAAAATTCGACGCTGGCGTCGAGATGTTGCGAGTGTCCTTCTCTTGCGAGAAAGTCGATTAGTTCGACTTTAATTAAAGACATTGCGCGATTCCGTTCGCCATATGGTATCAGTTTGAATCGTCTTAAAGATATTCAAATTTTTCAAATAACTTTGGAATATTCTTCATTTTAATCTCTTTCATGCATCCATAAAGTTTCATTTGATGATTTCGTTAACTTTGATATTGTTATTGTGTTACATTTGCAAACAAAAGGGTAATACTTCAACTACTTATAAAATATTAATGTAAGTGAACTTATTAATATTGGTGTAAGTATGTAGGGTGGGTCTAATCCCCCCCAACAAAGTAAATGGGTCTCCTGACTCTTCTTAGATTATAATATCCTCGAATTCTCAAATTCTTAAATTCCCAAAATCCTGAAATCTCAAAATTCTCAAATTCTTAAATTCCCAAAATCCTGAAATCTCAAAATTTTCAAATCTCAAAATTCTCCAATTCTCCAGTTCTCAAATTTTCCAATCCTCAAATTCTCAAATTGCAAAATATTCAAGTCACAAAAATTCTCAAATCCGAAAATTAAAAAAAAAATCAGGAATCTGAGCTTTTCTTCATCGAAATCAAAAGAGCTCACGATCAATGCAATTCAATGAAACGAAATGGATATTTTCTTTCTCCCGGTTCCTTGAAAAATGGCAAGATGGAGGAAATTCAAAGTCAGGAAAAGTCTTGTCGTCCGATCCGTCGCGGCGACGAGGACAATAATTCTTTGGGTCGACGTCGAGACGAGAATAATTGGCGGAAAGAAGAACCGGATGCAGCGCGGAGGGCAAGAACGGATGGAAAGGAGAAGACACGGGATGCAAAATGGCAAGAATATCGGTTGCACGGAACGACAGAGACCACGCACAACTAAGATTATATTCTCATTAACTTGATCTCGGCGAAATCATCGGGACGAATGGGAATTGCTCGCGAGATTGAATATTCGACGGTCTTCCGTCGATTTCGAAGGGTCTTGGAACTCGCTCAATTTTCTTCAACCAAACGGATCAATCTATTTTTCCTCCAGAAAATTGCTACCGGAAATCTTTTCATTTGAAAGTTGAAAGCAATGCTCCATTGTAATTTGGTTCTTCCACAAATTGAATGAAACAAATCTTAAAATGCATGACTTGAAAAATTAATATTTTTCAAAACTATAGATAATTCTTTATTTTAATTACTTTTCCATAATTTTTTGAGAAATATATTTGGATAAAATATCTTAATAATTTTCGGTATTAAATTATAAATGGAAGGATACAGAGTAAATGGATTTTACTCCATACAGTGTTTACAAAATCCATTGTTATGAAGTTCAAGATTTTCTTCTTTCTAATTGCAAGTGTTGAAAGATATCTCATAAAAGTGTTTGTAAGTCGAAGAAACACCTTTTTCACGGAGAAGTCATGCAGTTCGTTTTCCACTTCGGTGGCACTGTTTCCCGAGATTGATGGAAGGAGCTCAGTGACAGGAAAATTGAAATCCTTCGCCTTCTTCCGGACTTGAGAAAGGAACATAGCAAAACAGCGACCGAGTTACAGAAATTCTTTCGAGCAGTCTGATCAATTCAGCAAATTAATGACTAATTTAAATAATTTCCAGTACTTCAAAAATTTAATTTCTATACAAAATTCAAAGCGACAGTAACCGTGAAATTGATTACTCTGACAAATTACAAAAGACTTCCAATCTTATAATTAAAGTAAAAAAAGTAAAATTAAAAAATCAACGCAGTCTAAAAAGTAAACAATAGCGAATCAGTTCAACACAAAACGCAATTGTTCTCCATTGATTGTACAATCTCTTCCTCTTCAAACGGCCCATTCAAGTTATTTTTCCATTGAACGATCTCATCTTCAGCGTATCAGTCATATAAGGTCATCATCATCAAGGTCTTTTTAAGAAAAAAAAAGAAAAGAAAGATGAATCTGTGCGAAGGAGGAGAACGAAGTGTCGAGACGGACGCGACAAAGACGGTCCCTGTGAAATTCCCGATTCCGTACTCGTGCATAATCGAATTATTCTTCGTGCGGGTGGAACATGTGCGCCCCGGAACGCTTGACGTCATGGGCCAGATAAAACGTCCGGAAAGCGGTCGCGAGATTAGAGAGGAGAGCGGAATTTCTGGCGGCGAGTCAGCGAGATTTCGTGCGAGCGAAGAAAAATGAAGCGTAGGAGAAGGAGAGAGAAACGTGAACTCTGACAGGGTGACAGAGAAGGCTAGGATGAGAAACAGGGAAGAGGAAGGGAGAGAAAGATGAGAAAGGGTGAAGAGGAAAGAAGCGAGAAGGCGCCACGAAATTGGCAGTCTAATAAAAGAAGCCAGGGAGAAATCGACTGCAGTGGATCGATCCGAGACTGCATTTTCATCGTGATAACGATCGCTCATCAAGGATATACCTACTACTTCTTTTATCTCCTCTATTCTAAACCCCCCCAACCCCCACCCTCCGTACCTGAGCCGATCCTTTAAAACGATGATCATTTTAAGGTATCGCGTCGTTTCAGCTTTTCTTTTTTTCTTCTCTTCTTCCTCCTCCATCTCCTTGTTCTTCGTCTTCGCTTCTTTTCTTTCGCGTTTTGTATTCTTATTCTCACCCAAGACGAAACTCGGTTTTTAATGATAGGCGGCCGGCTTTTTTCATTCGCGATGGCTTGCCCCGTTACCGGGGCTACCCATTGTATCGGGACGATAATTAAACGTTGTCAAAATGGAACACGCGTGAGTACGTTCATTTTTCTGTAAGCGATTGCACGAAATTTCGCTGGTACTTGCTTCCATGTTCTTGCCTCTCGTAGTTTCGTTCGGCGGATGATGAACGACCGGAGGAAAACGGTGGTCCGGATTGGACGATGAATAATTGAACAAACCGAACTGATGGTGAGAATGCGGAATTAATTTACTTGTTTGAATTTCGATTATATGAATGATAGAATCATTGTGAAATAATGATCAGTTCTTGGGGTGAATAGGAAAGAAACGTTCCTTGATCAAAATATTCATTTTGATCGATTCATTTCTTCCTGTTGATTGCATGTGAAATATAAAAAGATTCAATTATTTATTAGTGCTATAATTAATATAGGATTAATCAATCTTTTACTGTATTAATTAAGAATATATAAATTAATTAATCCTTTACTATATTAATTATAGCACTAATAAATAATTGAATTTTTTAATGTTCCATCTGCAATCAACAAGAAGAAAAAAATTTTATAATGAATATTTAAATTACCGTAGAACCTCTTATTTAAAACAAAAATTAAATTCAATCCAAAAAGAAAAAGAAAATTTTTTAGTAAATCCACGTTTACCTCAGGTTACCTGCTCAAACATTTTATTGCTTTTATCACCAATTAACCCTTCATTAATTATAATTTAAATAGAATCTTCCATCCGGAATAACAATAAAATTCTTTCAAAAACGAAGAGAAGAATCTCCTGATGGTTACAAATAGTTCATTCTCGACTTCTTTGTGTAATTATTAAAATTCTAAAAATGAGATGCAAGTATTTACACATGAACTCGCGTTACCGATCAAAAGGTTATTGGCATCGAGAAGGGGGACAGTTGACGGGCGTTTCAAAGAACCAACAGAATTAATCGGACTGTCGGGACTAATCGGAAGCTCGTTTGGACGAGGATGCCAGTTAAGGGGTCGAATATGCTCGATATCTTAATTCCGGACGATCTCGTCGCGTGGAACGTTTCGATCGGGCGAAATGTGGTCGGGTTTGGAAACCGGTTAACGGCGACACGATGGAAACGGATCTTTAATTTGGTATCGGGGCGAAGTAATGAATGCCGGCCGCGGAACTCGCCGTTTCTCGAACCTCTGCGAAACCGTGAGCGCAATCTCGTCGAGTTTTATTGGAGCTTCGAGCGATTCTAATGGCCCGTAAAGGGAAACAACTCGATACGAGACGCAGATTTCAACGAAGAAACCTCGAACCGCGCCGTTCGAATCTATAGAGATACTTTATTCGATATGGAATCGTTGATCGTTGCGACTAAACTTAAAACCAATCAACCAGCCATCGTTATCGTTTTAATAACGAGGTGGTTTAACGTTACCCTTACTTTTGCTCGGAATTCAATCTTGCATCGAATGTCGTTTGAATTATTTAATAGACCGAAATGCTGCTTGATAACACCTTGGTTATTAATTAAATATTGAATGTCCTTTGGAACTTTTGAATTAATTTCAAGAATTTCAAACAAAATATTGTTTATTTGGTTTAGAACGTGCAGTTTATGAAGTACATAGAGTATTTGACGAAGCGAGGATAACCTTAGCCCTTAGTTACAACAGGGCTAATCGACCACCACTTAATAAGTGCTTTCAGTATTACGATCTAATACGATAAATGGAGTATTCTCGCGCTGCTCGTCAAGTTGTGGAGTTTCTCAGAAATATCCGTGATCCATGATACGAAAGAGTTTTATGGGATCCAAGAAAATAAAATTACAAGCGGAAATGGTGTTGATAAAAATACTGGCATTTAGATTGCCCGCAATTATTTCGTCTCTTTTTTTTGAATCCAAGTATTATATCAGTGAACTGCACTTTTTGCTGCTTTTTAATTTTTTATGGTAAATTATATAACAAAATTGCTGTATCGACTTCACCTTTTATTATGATTGCTTGATGTATTAATGCAGGAATATTTAACTTCTTCTCAACTATATTACGCGTATCTTAAAATAATCTAAGAGAAGAAGCAAGCGGAGTTATTACGACATAGATATGAAGGATGAATCATTAATAACAGGTCTAAATATATTCTTTATTTCGACGCATATAACAATTCTGAGATTTTCTAGAGACTCGAGTTTTCAAACAAATTATTCTAATACTTAATTGTCAAAAGTATAATTTTGTTTGAAGTTTACACTTGTTTAAGTTTACTATTATTTAAGGGATTTTTAGATCTCTTAAAACTTTTGAAATTTTTAAAATTTGTAATTTTTTAATTTAGAAATTTTTAGGATTTGGGATTCTAGAATTCTGGAATTTTGTAATTTTGAAATTTTTAGGGTCTGGAATTCTAGAATTCTGGAGTTTGCAACTTTCTTTGTAATTTGAAAAGTTTAGAACAGCGAAGGATTTTAGGAGGCCCACCTTGACCCCTACCAACTTACGCCAATGCTATTATCTACATGCATTTTGTAAATTTTGAGGAGATCATTCTTTTATTACTTTCTCTAAAACATATTTATAACATTCTCGAGGTTATTATACTTTCAAATTCCATAATGTTATTATCGTCAAAACGGAAAACAACACATTTCTTTTTCTCTCCTTAACTATAACCATCATAACCTTACGATAAAAACAGATTTTCCAAACTTCCGTGAGCTATAAATTGCGAACAGTTTTCTTCGTTCCACGATGCATGATTGAATCGAATGGACGCGTTCGATAATTTCCGAGGAATCGAAGAAATCGGTGCGGTTACTCGAGAGACGAGCAGAGTCAGGCTCGCTGGAGCGCGGAACTCTTCTCTTTTCTTCCCTTTTTTTTATCTCTTCTCTCGTTTTCAACGCGGCAATCAACATACCAATTTCCTATCTCCACGGTGTTCTGCCTCCTCGTGGATTCGTTCTATCCCCTTTTCAGCTGTGTCCGCGACCATGGGATGGAAAAAAGCGAAGGAAAAGAGAGAAGCGAAGGCGTCGCGGTCTCATCAGCGAACGACGCACAAAGTCCGCTTTGTTTTCGCGATCGGATTCGCGTTACTCGGTCTCGTCTCGATTGAGTAAACGCGTTAATCGATTTCAAGGATGAGGTAAAAGGGGATACGGACCACGAGAAGATGAAGAAATGCAAATCGAGCCGAGGACGAAGGAACGAATCGGCGATTCGAAAAGGTGTAATCGCGTTGAACGGTGAACAGATGAAGAAATGAAATCAGATTAATATTTTGATAATTATATACAAGTAAAATTTATTTCATTTCCAATGATCTTAATAATAAGTTAAGAAGATCAACGAGTTAAATTGAGAAATTAAGATATGCAATTTCTCGTCTTCTTTTGAGAAACCTTTGAAATTTCAATAATAATGGATCCTTCGGTTCAGAATAATTTTTTGGAGAACAAATTGACGATTTCGACTGCAAGGAGCGAAGAATAGATTCAATAGGATTCAGCAAGGAGGGAACGAAGCATAGAAAGGAAACAATGTTTGGAGATGAGTGATCAAGTTAAGTAGGCATTTTAGCAAGTACTTCCATCCGCTCGTAACTATGGAACGAGTAAAAAAGTGATGGTTCTGGCTTCGTCAAGTAATTCGTCTCAAGGATCAAGGAAATGGACGAATGTCATTTTAAAGGGAAAATAATGACACAAGGAACATTCGTTTATGACGTCCCAATTACTTGAAGATTATAATTATGCGAATTCTGTTCTTAACCACTGATGAAATGGAAAAATTTTTATTCTCCCTTCCTGTGATTAAAAATGAATTAAATTATTGTTGATCTCCGTATTTCCTTAATGATTATTTCTGAATGATAACATAATAAACAAATTATTTTTTTACCATAATTAACAGTTTAAAAACGTAACTTGGATTTGATATCACGTGGAACTTTATTTATCAATGATTTGCAGAATTTAGAATTTTTATAAAGTATTTTGATAAAAATTAGAAATAAATTCGTATCAAAGTTCTTAAATGATACAAAATTTCAAATGAAATGAATAATTAAAAGAGAGAATTTCAAAAGCAAATAACTCGAGTATCTGCTTCTAAATGGAGATGATTTGCAAGGAAGAAGAAGCCTACTGCATTTTCCATAAGTTTCATTTAAACCATGGATCCGAAGGTCACCAATGATTTAAGCAACGCCCGTTTGTCATTAATGATACAGTATTCATGAAAGTGAAATTTTTGCATAAAATCCTAATTCGATAGCCAGCGGCTGTAGAACCAGGAGGAGCAAGAAGAAGAGAGGTCGATACTCCTGGCAGGATCCGCGGCGAAATCGGCGGTTAGGAACGGCCATGAACCATTTTCGCCCTACGAAGGAGCAGCGCACACAGCACAGACAAAATAAAAATGCGATGAAGAACAGCGACGAGGCGTGCAGAGGGGGACCAGAGAAGAAGAAGAAGAAGAAGAAGAAGAAGAAGAAGAAAGAAGGAGAAGAGAACCCGGCCAACTTCTCTCACCCGGTTTCGGCTGGCTTGGCCTTCCAAGGGGCCAGCCTAGACTCACGATTCTCATCTCCTCTGCTTGGTCCTCCATAAGACGAAACTCCCTTCTTTCTTCCACCATCAAGATTCCTCCTGCTCTTTGTCTGATACCCCGGTCCAGCCGCGATTTATTAGGCGAGCTAATTAATAGACTAACTGAGCGCGCGTTCGTGAAAGTATGCGTGCTCGTCGATGAACGATTCGTGGAAATCTTAAGCAACGATTCGCGATTTATTGCCACCAGAGAGAATTCATGATTCTTCGCGGTTGATTCGGCTGGCTTTTCGTTCCTGATTCGGTCTTTTCTTTCCTGTTCCACGGAATATAGTCCCAGACTTAATGGCATTCGAGATCATCGCACTGGAATTCCTCTAATTCGGGTCTTCTTTAGGGATTGATCCTCTTGATGAAGTTTCTTTTTATCTGGTATCGGTGTAATTGACTGTTTAACACGTTGGTTTCTGTGGGAGGTCAATGGTAATTGATGTTTCAAATATAGTGGGAGTGAAATGGAATGGACTTTATTGAAATGAAAGAGTGAACAAATTTTAGATAATACTGGTATTAATTATATTGAGTAACACAAAGGGTTTAAATACAGTATCCTAAATTGCACGAAAGTTAAAATTTTTAATACTTGATTGCCATGTCACTCCTAATTCGGCCACGTTTGAATTTCTATAAAAATCAATTATTCATATCATTAGAAATTCTTTGACATACCCAATTATAAATATATAATGAAATATTGTAAATATAATAATTAATCCTTTCAGTGCATAAAACGTATTATTATTTTAAATTTTCGCAATTAATATCTTGAATTGAAAGAGAATTCAAGTTCTCTTGAAAAACTGTAATACATTCTATTTATAAAACTGTACATTTTAATTACATTTAAGCATTCTACACTCTTTCATTCCTTTTACAATTTTCAATTCCACTGACGCTATCAAAGGAAACACTTTTCTTTCTCATTATAAAAAACAATTAGCAACTTAATCTAAACTTATCCTGACTCGAAGACACAACTCAAACGGATTAATTTCTTATTTTCGGTTTCTGTTGCTTTTCACTGGCTATTCCGGTGCTCAGGTTCGTATCACGGCATGCCAGTCGCAGACCGCTGCAATTCAGTGTGAAATTTAAGGTGTCTTGCACACCATTGCTACACTCTTCTCTGTCTACCTCTTTCCCGGTTCTCTGACGATTTCTCTTGTTCGTTTCCGGCCTTGATCTTCTGTTCCCTTCCGTTTCCTCATCGTCGCTAACTCCGCAAGCCGAACGATCGTGTTGCTTCATCGCGATCCTTATGGTGTGAGTCATTTCCGGGCTGGGTGATCGCGAGCACCCGGTTGCCTCCGATTTCTTACCGATGTGAAGGCGGAAGTTCGCTGCTATCTCGGAACAGATGCACCCGGTGACATCTTGGAGATCGAGGTTCGATAAACATCTTCGATTGCCTCCTGAAATTTGGAACTCGAGTAAGTGGTGTTTGATTAGGGTGTTTAATTGGTAATTTATGGATTTATGATACACCCTTACCCATCAGTCAATTAGACCAACGAATAATGCAAAATGCAGTCGTTGATATAAAAAATCATCAAACCCACGATAATGACAAATTTCAGATTCCTTGCCTCAAATTTTTTTAAATAATTAAATTAACGAACTTTGTATATAAATTGCATTTATCGAAGATTTAAAGGGTTAATTATGTCTAAGGTTGAGATTGACATAAGGTTGCATAGGATTAGGCGTTACCTTGATGCACCTTGTATACTGCAACCAGTTTAACTCGCATGTAATAACTACTATGGAAGGAAACTGAATTTTTATTAAAAAAGTCGCAACTGTTTCAATAAATCAAGTAATTTCTACTTATACTGAGTGTTACACAGACTTTTTTTTACTGAAAATGAGATTTTTTTTTTTCATGTTTCACAATTAATCTTAGTTTCTCAACATCCAAGGATCAATTATGTAATTTTTTATTATTTTCAACCTATCAGAATCCATATCTTTATTACTAATGAATGGTCATGAAAAATCCAAAGAAAGGTCAAAATAATTTTCATAAATTCTTTTCTGAATCATAACCCAAGAAAAATCCATAATTTCTGATATTCAAAAGGTTTTATCCAATTTCCTAATCAATGATCCATCATCCATCCTATTCAAGCCCTATCATTATCTAAAAACTCATGGATAAAATTGCATAATCGACCTATCGATTCTCTCCATTTTACAATTCAACAGTAAATCGATCCTTAGAGGTTCAGTAGCATGGTCCATGCATAAAGTAGATTCCCTTACGCGTCCTGGAATACCAGGAATGCCAATGAGTAAACGTTCGACCGAACGGCAGACTTTGAATTGACCTTCGACAATGTTCTTCGTGCATTCTTCGAGGGTTGGAACTCCTTTCGTACATTCCAGGAACTCCTCGCCTCTTTTGCGTCTGCCCCGAGACTTCCTCGACGATCTCTTCCTTGCTCCACGTGGATCCACCCTACCTTCCACCTTTCCAGCCACCGTGACCTTCTCTTGGTACTCGTCCATAGATTCGACCGACTCTTTGGCGTTTTCGAATCTGGACGTTCGCGAGCTGGCTTGAGATTCGATCAGAGGAATCGGGGATTTTGGCAGTTCTAACGAGACGATCGTCAGGAACGGTGGTCTCTCCTTCCGGATCCTCTCCAGCCACGACCTGTAACTGTTTTATTCGCGTTTTAGGCTCAATTAATAATTTTCAAACAGAAATGATATAAAATAGATCGGATACTAATCCCAATTGAACACGTTCGAACCCACTTAAGTAGATTTATTCATAGCAAATAGGCAAGGGGATTCAAATCTTTTATTCCAAGATTGAACGTGTTAAAAATTAGTAATTTTACAATGTAGGTAAACATTCGAATCTAATTCGAATCTAATTCTATTAATAATCTCCTAAGTATATCAAGAGACATAAAATTGGAAGGGGTCTATATTTCATAAACTATGGCTACCAGGATGCTAATAAAGAAGCATAATTGTAGTAGTAGAATAAAATGAGAAAAGAACAGAAACGTATGCAACGATGGGTGTATAAAAAAGATAGGACTTCTCAGAAGCAATGGCGAAAAGTACCGCATCACGATAAAGTTACCAGCGCTTTTCAGATTCACTCTTTAACGATCCCCCTTTAGAATGATTCCTCACGGTCAAGGAAGAAGCCGCTTAACGACTGTGAGAAAGGATATCTTCTTCGCCTCCGGTTTGAATAACCGAACGACTTGTACATAATTGCCGATAGCTCGAAGCAGTTGAACACTGTCAAACACGAATGTCTGTCATTTGAAGATAAACCTGCATGAATGGAAGCGGGAAATCTCGCGTGCAAAGACTTTGGAATTGAAAAATGTAGAAACGAGAGGACGTCGCGCCGTGGAAATGCAATGAAAGATAATGAGATGATTGAACTAGAAAGAAATGTGTAGCATGGGAAAGTTTCAATTGATGTAAGACGTTCTTCATAATTGCTCTACTATTACAAGTGAATTACAAGTGAGTTTCAAATTTTTCTATGAAATTTCCCACTGTTAAAATTTAAATATTTCTGGAATTCTTAATTTTTTGACCTTAATATTTTTCTATACAAAATGTTTTCCAAAATCAACCTACTTAAAAAAAAAGAAGTGTGTATGAAATTTCCCACTTTTAAATTTTAAATATTTCATGAATTTTTTCTTTTTCGACACTACACCTCCTAATCAATATATAATTATACCGGCATCAACCTACCTAAAACAAAAATGTATGGTTGTGTTTAAAAGAAATAAAGTTGACCTTTTAAAATTTGAAGTGATCCATTTAGAAACAAATTGCAAACACCATATGGATACATATACATGTTCACAGTCTAATGACGACAGAAATGAAAAAGAAGAAGATAAAAGACGAGGTTGTCTGAAGTATTCACAGAACAGTTCATAAAAATGCACCAAAAACTAGAATGTTATCGCGGGTTGGTCGATAAATGGGGCACGATAACACGTGTACGAGGCCAGTAGCAAGCTCGTCGACGAAGAAGAAAGAATTCTTTCTGGGAGCTGGCCATTGGATCCATTGGTGGTGGATTCACGAGAAACGAGAGCACGTTCTAAACTCGCAATAAACTCTGTAACCTTGTCGGGATCTCGAGGTCCGAGGGGTCAGTCTCGAAATATAATACTATGCTCGCGTTAGAACGTCGCGGTGAAGCGAAGAAAAAAGGGCGAATTCCTGAAGAACAAGAGAACCAGCGCGCGGACCCTGAAGAGAACGTCGGTGATAATAACGTTCCGATACGTTCCTGTTTTCGATACGATAGCCAGTTTAATAAGGTTAATAATGACGGCTGCGATCGCCTTCTCGAAGCTTTATTAAATCGCACCTATCCTTCTGTCTCGACAGTTAAATTTTAGTGCGTTTAATTACGGGTTCCTACGTCACGTTAACGGCCCTGCAGACCCACGGGAACGATGCTCACTAGGTCGAAGTTCCCGGGAAATCCTGTCTCTTCGTGGTTCGATCCTCTTCTGGAATTATCTTTTAATTATCAGCTTTTTGCTAATTAAACTGACAGTCCATTTCATGGAATTACACAAGATATTAAAAAGGAGCTCAATACTGGAAACTTGTAATATTCACCAAGAAGGGTAGAAAAGAAATGATATCACCTACATTTAAAATTCTATGACTTATAACGTCATTCGAAGGCATACTCTAACGAACACTTTTCACCTTTCAGGATTCGGCAAAGCGAGGAGCATCCATCCCGAGCGGAACAGCAGCAGTCCCTAGTGACCTGCATCGAGTGCACGGTATCCAAAGTTTCCAGGAGATCAGCGAGAGTAGCTGAAAGAGAAAGAGGGACGGAGAGCTTACCTGGAGGATCTTCTGGTAGAGGGCACGTAACCGGTGGTAGGATGACAGATATGGCGTGCCGGAGACTGTGACCTTGAACTCGAGGGTTCCCTCGCACTCCTGGGGTCCTCGAGCGTGAGGCGCCGAATGTACAATCCTGGCACCTCCTCCACGAGCTGATGTCTTCTGTACGAAGCCACAGTGACTGGTCCAACCGATTCTCACCATCGATCATCCGTCCTCGTTCTCTTCTATTTCTTTTTCGTTCTCCTTACTTTTTCTTTCTTCCTCAGGTCTGAACTCGAACAGCGACCTTGAACCGTGACGTTGAGCCGTGTTCGACAGGATTGTTGCAAACTTTCGTTGCGAGCCGAGGTGCCCTTCCTGCAGGCAACATTGTTGCGGTTTTAAAGGAGAAGGTACCGGGAGATTGAATAACCATGTTGTGTCGGGTTTTCAGCTTGTTTCAGGTTTCACGAGGCGATCGTGCGTCGCGGATCATCGAGCCGGGAGTTGCAAAAGGGATTACATAAGCGGAGGAAAGATCAGAAGGTAATTGTACGTTGCTCGATTAAATTGTGCTACTAAGTTGGGAAACGTGATCGGTCGTGCAACGATGTGACTGATCCCTGGCAAGATCGTTCCGATTGCTAACAGGATATATATATATACGATGATATCGGAGGAGAAATAATTAGAGCTGCTTCGGGTTATGGGAAACAGTGCTGTCATCGAGCTAAACCGTGAGCAATCGTGAAGTAACGAGGTGATTGAGCTAGTTGAAAAGAGGAATTTTCTACTTTGTTAATAGAGAGTTTCAGTTCTGAACTAGTTTAGGTGATCCGGAGAGAAATTGATGTTTCAATTGCACGAATAGTGAAGTTTGTGACGATGAAGTTCCATTTACATTGAATCAAAAAGGTATTTTCGGTTATAGTTTTATTGAAAGAATATTGATTACATCAAATAATTACAAGAAAGCAAAGTGTGTCGATACATTTTTGATTCGTTAAGTTTATTCTTTTTAATAGCAGTTTCTATTCCTCCTCGGTTAAACAGGTACCATTTAAGAATTTATTAAAAAAAAATTGTACTGGAGAATTTCTCGACGTGGCTCTGACAATCCTAATTGCCAAATCTGAGGGGCCTATTAAAGTGGCGTCTCCAAACGATCACATAACTGGTGTTGCTTATTTAACAGGTCAAATTCGAGGTTCCTGCGATCCATCAACACGTTGAGAACAAAATCAACACGGTTGAAATTGCCTGGTGTCGTATCAAACGATACATCGGTTTCAGGTAATTCCCGATCAGCAGGTGGTCCGATTTCGGTTGAACCGCAGAGGGATTCGCTTTCGAGAGCGTGACACGCATTAAAAGCGTTGTTTAGTAGGTTACTTCGAATCTTGTTTCTCCTGTTTTCGATTGATGGGTAAAAAGCAGTGGGATAGGTTGAGGAGTAGGTCACATTTTAGAATGATTTCTTTAACAGTTTTTGTTCGATGATTATTCAAATAAAATAAATACTTGTTATAAGGGTTTAACACTCATAATAATCTATCGCCTATACTTAGGGTCGGATTAAGATTTTCAAGCCTCAGGGGTATCAAACATTTCAGGGCGCTAATGGTTGACAAACTTGGTTCAAAAATTAAAATCTAAATTAAATAATATTTGATCGTAACAGTAAAGAAATTTCATTCAATATTTGTTGAGATCGATAGTAAATGGAAGACTTATAATGGTGTCCTTTGGAAAATGCAACTCGGGGTTCCACCCTCTTATTGTTAGATCTTCTCTTCTATTTAAATAAACAGCATAGGAAAATAAGTACCTCTTATAATATTTCCTGCTTTGCTTTTAAGAGTGTACCAAGAAGGAAGAAACATTTTCCATCGGTCTATGAAAACATGATCCTCTTTAAAAGCTTTCCAACGCGTCTAAAGAATTTTTATTCCCCAGCATCGGAATACAATTCAGCCCGTACTGAAAATCGCTAACGAGCAAATAAACTCGTGCCCCGCGATAATCGCGTTCACGAAGCGAGCGTCCCGTAATTAAAAGCTGAACGTCCTTCTGATATCGCCAGCTACCGAACAACGAAATTCCCTCCAGGACCCATTAACATAGCTCGTGGCGCTCTCGTTAATCACCTATTTTATCGCCATTAACGTTCCCGTTCGCCGATTAACTCGAGCCTGGAACGCGCGCGAAACATCGTTACGAATTAATGGTCGTTTCGATGGAATCACCGGTGGTCCAGCTCGAAATAGCGAATAGGAAATATAAGATTCCTTTGAAATCGTGTCAGCCAAGTCGGTTAGTTAACACATTCGCTTTAATGTTCAAGGTATTAGAAGATTCATTGTATAATACTTCAATTTTTAAGAAATTTTTACAATATTTGGTAAATGTTTACAATTAGGGCCCCAACGAGAAATCAATTGAAAAGAGGTAAATTCTATGTACTTTTGCCCCCCGAATCCAAAACTGTTGATAAAATTTGGGGGTAGTTTGTATTTTTTTTTGGATTCAAAGGGCAAAAATACATAGAATTGACCTCTTTTCAATTGATTTCTCATTGGGGCCCTAATTGTAAACATTTACCCAATATTTAATTAATCCTATTATTGGTAAATTTTTAACACTCAGTAAGATTATTTTTAATTAGAGAAATAATCTTTTATATCACGATCGACCCAGACTCCATTGTTCAAGGGTTAAGTTCAATTTTTCTCTCGTTCAGAATCGAAGTTTCTACGATAATTATGCAACAGATTTATTGGTCTCGTCTGAAATATCCTTCAGACATCCTCGAACCGTCCAGTTTCTCCGGTGCGTGATGGCTGACCACTCGGCTCGGCGTAAAACAATGTGTATTGCGAAAAGCGAAAGGAACAGAGACGATCAAGAAAAGTAACGGTCCGTCCCAGTGGAGATTAAGAGCCGATTAAAATTCATGGCGTGTCAGCCGGTATAATTCGATTTCGTAGGTGTTCGTGCAGATCGAGTTACCCGAGGCGGGCTTCTTTCTTTTTTTTTCTTTTTCAGCCAAGAACGGACGCGAAACGGGCCCGCCACGTCGTAGCTTTGTTCGCGGGGACAAACCCCCTTGACGTCGATTAAAATTGAAACATGGCTCATTATCGATTCGTCACGCTAACCGAGCGTGAGGAGAACGCGACTTACGGATTCCGCTTGTATCGTGTTACGCTCGATCCGATCGTTTCCTTGGACCAAGGACGAGTCGAACGATGATAATGCGAGATGATAGCTCAGTCGATGTACTCTCGGACGTCGTTCGATTTCCCTTTCAAAATGTTCGATCGCAGGGAATGCTTCTTATCTGTTAGCAAAATGGTCTCAAATAACGGACATTTACCATTTCCACTCGTGATTTCGTGCTCATTCGATTGCGTTGCAAATGGTGAGTCACTCGTAAGCTACTTGGTGCATGCTGGTTTGTAGTCCGCTCTTTATACTTAAAATTTAGAAGTGAGCGAGAACCGGTAAATACCGATTCTGTTCGGCTTTTGGTCGTCTGGATTAATTTAAACAATGTACAAATCAAATTACAATTCTTTTTTGTTCTTTAGTTTCAGGTAACTATAACAACTACAATCGTGGTTACTGTCCACAAAATTTTTTTTTGGGGGGGGGAAGCTACGGCAGAATAGCTGAAATTATTATTTATACATATTTATGGTTTAAAAAATTTTGATATATTCCTTAAATGTAGTATAATATATACGAAAAGTTTTGCATCAATTGGTTTTGTCATATTTATTTTAAAAATTCTGAAAGATTCCCTAATTCGAGCACTGTCACACTAGGGAAATCCTTTAAATTCAATACTATTGATGAAAACAATTTCGTTTAACGAATCACGGTGTCATGTTATAAAGAGGAATAGAATTCTCATCCGGTTCCATCGATTCGAAGATCGATCTTCGTGGGTGGACCATCGGAGCCGCAAGGTTGATTCGTAAAAGGACGAATACGCGCGAAACAAAACGCGTTTAACCGGTGAACGAAAGGAGTAAGAGACAGGGAGAGGAGGCACAAATAGAATAGTTTGTGCCGACGAAAAGCAAAAGGCAGCAGGAGCGGAGCGGAAAGGCGAAACAGAGGAAGATGCCGATCTCTTCGCGGAATATGTTTACATTAAAGGCGCGCCTTGAAAAAAAGGCCGGGACGAACCGCAAACTGCTTAACGAGTCCTGCTCCTTCTACACACCCCCAACCCATCGCCATTTCTTTTCTCTGTTGTGCCACGTAGAGGAACATCGCGTGCACCCACACAGTGCAATGAATTGTTACTAGCGATGGGGTTGAGTCGCTTTAAACAGTCTTAAATTAAAAAAATATTTTTTAAAAATAATAAATCTCGCGTTAATTTAAAAAATTGTTAGGTTTCTTCATTTTAATATAAAACTAGGGCCGAGGAAAAGAGAAATTCAAAAAAATATTAACTCATAATTTATTTATACTGCTGGTTATTTTATTTTGAAATTGAATGAATACAGACATTATTTTTTCAGTCTACAATCACGTGTCTGAGATTCTAAAGAAATTGCACTGTTCAATCAAGACTTGAAATCTTCGCTTGATTCATGGTTATTAATGTTCATTGAAGTAATTAAGCTCGTCAAGGAATCGAGAGTTCTTGAAAATTGTTTAAATCATAATCGTTTTAATTGCCCCTCTAGAACAGCTTTAATTGATTGCTCAGTCAGTTTCAAAAGAGATTTTGGTTTCTTCAAATTCTTCATTTCAAAATATCATTAACTTTATCATAGTAATTTATAATTCCGTACATTGCAGTATATTCTTGGTATAAAACACAATTGTAAGTGTAGACAGTTAAGATTTATAACACACTTTCATGGATGGAATTATCACTTTTTCTATTTTCAATTAATTATACTCAATGCAAGCTTAAGAATGCTCCGTCCCCAAAGGGTTAAGATTAACCTTATAATTAAGATATTTGTAACGTTAACGTCTTCGAAAATTTTTATCGTGGGTGAACAAAATTTGGAACATTAGGACTGTAGACCATCCAGGGTCATAGTTAGTCCACTCGCACGACTTTGCTCTTTTTTCGCGCACGAGTTAACACACGCGGAGGATGCCCAGTGCACGGTTCACCGGTGCTTCAGGGCGAATTTTAATTTTCACGAGCGGGGTACCCTCCCCGTGTATTGTCATTAGAGAGAGGCCAACGACGGCCGGCAAGGGGAAAAGTCAGGCCACGAATTATGGGCAGAGAGAGGAAGAGACAGAGAGGAAAAGAGACATCCACGGTGTTATTAGATTTCTTGCAAATTACTCGCGCGTCCCATTAACGAGTCCCATCTGTCTGGATTACGAGGCGGGCTCGGCCTCGCTCCGCTCGCGTCCTCTCGACCCGTCCACCGATTTAAAGCGTTACTCTTTCCGTCGTTGCTTCGTTTGTTTCCTCCCTCGTTCTTTCGGACTTTACGGATATTTCTTTCTTCTCTATTTTCCGCCACTCTTTGACCCTCGAAATCTACGAAGGTTCTGTCTACGAGGAGGATTGAAGGATCTGATGATATTTTTAACTGATTTGCAATTGTTTCTTTTGGGCAATCTTGCAGATAAGTTTGATTTAAAATGATTTTAAGTACGTACTTTGAGATAAGTAATTTGTTTGTAGCTGAACGCTTAGAAAATATATAAAGATTAGCTTTCTTTGTTTTTTAAATAAAATTAGAATCTTATTATAAATTTAAAAAAAAAGAAGGGTCTTGTTCCTCTTATTTATAATTTAACCACTCTCATTGCGAGGACAAATTTTTCATTCAAATCAAATGAAATGTTAATAATTCCAATCTACAGCTAGTAGTTACTTGTGAATTTATAATTAGAGGAGATTATTTAGAACGTCTTAATGAAGGCGCGAATTAAGGTTGGTTCGCAGAGTGTGGTCATTCGAGAGGACCACCCAGGACGGTTCAAAGGTATCGCGATATCGTATCGATCTTCCTCGTGGCCGAAACACGGCGGGGGCGAGGGGATGAAAAAAACAAGGCAATTTCCGAAAGGAAACACGTGAAATCGATAGTCGGGCCTGGCCGGGACTTTACGACTTGGTGCTGCGTGGAAAAGTCACGACCACGCGAGGAAATAGCTGCGATGCGGGCGGAGGAAAGAATTGGAAAAGTGGAAATAGCAAGGGCGAAATTGCTAAGTCGAAATGGCTTTCCTTGAAACTTTCGCAGACACCGTTGTCGTGGGCTCTTCGATTTTATCGGATCCAGTAACGTTGATAATGGTCATCGCCGATCGGCGAGAAAAATTTGGTAAAGCAAATATCTAACGATTCTATACGAAAAAGGTATATAAAGGAGATTCTATACGTGTAGATATCTTTTCCCCTGCCATATCCACGAATTGGCAGTAGAAAATAGAAGAAGGTTATTCTTTCAAAATCTTTGAAATTATTTTTTTTACACCACATTTTATTTGCAACTGTACAATAATTTTCATTTATTCTTCTTTTGTTCAATTTCTCAGTTGGCGTTTATAATTTCATTAATACAAAGACTTGCAGTGGTATAAGTAGGATTTTTGGATGAAGTGGGCTATTTTGAAACTTAGGAATTTTTGAATTTTAGAATTTTGAAACCTTAGACATTTCAGAATTTTAGAATTTCGGTAATCTAAAATTTTAGAATTTTTAAATAGTGAGGATGCCACTCCAAATTTTAGGGGGAGCTACCATGGCCGCTACCTATTCTAATTATGCCAATGAAGACCTGTTTCTCTTAACGCCTTGACAATTTGAAAAATGTCATTGAAATTATACTATTTACACAAGGTAGTAATTAAAAGCTTGATTTAAGAATCCATGCGATCGTATGCTGATTGTGAATAATTATAATTATAACCTGTCTGACTACACATGACCTTTTCTACTGTGGCAGTCAACCTGTTAAGTGTATGCTGTCTAGGTATGCTGTCTACTTATAAATCATTCCATTTTACTTAAATTTTCTTACAATCTCCACAATTTCATCATGATTAAAAACAGTCGTATGTAGTCAGACAAGCTACAATTGTAATTACTCAAAATTCAACCAATTCAATTAAAATTTTACACTTGCCACTTTATATAATTAATATAATAATGCTACTTAAGGTAGTATTTTAGTTATTCGATTATATTAAATAATATTACATTAAATTCACGATGCCGATCATAGTATTAATAGAAAGTTCCTAGAATTCTGTTATACAACACAAATGTCTACGATCGAAAATGAATCGTCTCGATTGTCAAGTATAATTCATTGATTCAAGAATTTCAAACGTGATCCATTAACCATGTTTCTTCGGAACGATCTCGATATCCGTTTCGATCGGTGCCCCTCGGCCTCGAATCGCTCGCGCCGTAAAGATTCTATTCCCGATCCAAGATACTTTTCGGAGCCGACTATGTAATTTTGATTCGTTATTCCGCGAAACACGAGGAACACACGGGGTAATTGGCCAAATTGCCAATCCTGCCAATCAATCGTTAAATATCAAGGATAACCTGGCTCTGTTCACGTGCTCCTGTCTGCTTTTAGTCACCTGCGTTACCTTTTGCCTTTGTGCTCCTTTTTGCTTGTATAATGTACAGGGTGTGAAAAAAAAATTTGGCGTTAATCCTCGCAAGACAATTACAGGATCATTTGTATCCAGCTGCAGAATTTAAAATAAAAAAATAATACAGAAATCTTATTTTTCTGACTGTAAATTTAGAGTCATTTTAAATCAAAGCACACCTGCAGGAAGCAAATGTAAATTTTTGACCTCTTGATTTGTTCTGAATATATTGACTCGTTTCGCAGACCTTCGTATAAGAAAACAAAGTTTATATCTTTAATAGTTCCGGAGGAAACAGTCCGTGATACTTTATACGAAGGAGCATTCCCTGCATAGGTGCATTCCCTGCATGTATGAATTAAATGCATGTTTCTTGAAATTTGAAAAAAGGAAACTTTACTGGAGTAAACCTGTTTTCCTCCAAAACATTGCATTCTCTCTGAAATTTTACGAACACTATTAAATTTAAGCAAAATAATAGAGCACACAATATGGACAATATTTTCCTAAGTTTCATAAAATAGAAGCATTTGTACGTGTTCACCAGGGGTTTGAAATTTGTGTTATTGTAAACTATTTTTGAAGAAAATTATTGTTTCTTCTATTATAATAACAACAGAGATGAAATACGGGTCGTTATAACTGGGAATTAATAATTTTCAAATATATTAAATTTCCATGAGATGAGGTTCTTCAAAGATTCAGAAGATGATCATTTCATTTTTTAATTATTTCTAATAATAATGAAATAGCTAACTGAGGCATCAAAAAAATTAATTTTTTAATATAATTGCTTTAGTATTGGTAACTTTTACATATATCTAATAATGACAGTGTTAGAAACATCGATACCCAATAAGTTGAATATTAGATATTATATAACAAAACAAGGATAAATGTATGTTAAAATTCCACCGCTAAAGAGCATGCATGCCAATTTCTGTCGTCCTTTCGCCCGTGGCTTTGCGAGTCGAATAAATTTGCCGATGAAATTTCCGGGAAATAAAAAGGAAGCGGTCGACGTCGACGCCGACGAAACGACGCTTACGCAACGTGATTTGTCCCGATACTTTTACGTTGCTTCGGGCCCGTCTGCCCTTTGTTCCGAGCGGTTTCCTCGACTTTTAATTTATTTCAGAGACCGCGACTCCTCTGCGTTCCCTTTTCTCGCTCGAAATTTTACGGTGGAATTGAATCGAATCGTATTGTCGGACATGGCAATTTACCGGAGTTAGTCACGTTGAAATGATAAATTGGTTGGACCAATCATAAGTCGCAATTTTGAACTGATCACTGTAATTATTAGACCGTAGATATAAATTTTAATTTCCTAGACAAATGAAAAAATTTTGTAAACTATGGACTGCCTGCTAAATCTATAAAATTTTAAGTAGTTAAATTTATTATTTTCTACTTATTTTCTATAGGTAATTAAAAAATAATTTTAACCATTTTATATGCAGCAGAATGTCTATTGATTACTGACACCTTATCTACAAAATGTTTTATATGATAACAAATTATTGAAAGAAATTTTGAAAATATGAAATCAAATATTACATACCTGGACTGTAGTTTATCAAAACGTGATAAGAAACAATCTGTAGAACTGATAAAAAATGGGGCTGCGCCTCGAGTCACGTCTGAGCACGAACTGGCATGTTCCACCTTTAGCGCACAACCACCCCTTTACGGAGGGTTGGTATTATAGAATCTTCCGTGTGTGCTCACCTGTGAGCATTTCGATGTATCCGTGAATTTTCGCGTGCACAATTATACTGATGCTATTCATGCATCTAACATACAAGGTGAACCAATCAAAGTTATCATTTTTATTATCTTCGAAACTTTAGGCGCTGAAAGGAAATTGAAGAAGGTGCCGTCGCGTGGCGTTAATACTCTTTTAACAAGCATAGTTTCCTTGAAAATAAAGAAATTATTTTAAAAACTTAACTGCTTGCATTCGTTATCATTTGCATTTAAAAATTGAGGGTTACTTAATTAGCATGAAAAAATTGGACGTGGCAGAAATATAGAAGGGTGAAAATTTACATATGCTTACTATGTTAGGTGAAATTATTTACAAAATTAAAATGTTAATTTTTAAAAATTTATGCAGAATTCATTATACTTTAAAACAAAAAAATGAAAATTGTATAAATAATTAAAAATAAAAATATGATATCGTAGATATCAAGTACGGGTTTGAAGAATAATGTAAATTAATATATCTTCGATCAGTTATTTAAAATACAATAATATTTCCTGTTCTTCATTCTTTCCGAAGAAAAGGAATCGTTGCGTGGCAGAATCGGTCTGGCTCGAAGAATTCTATGCCGGCGATCGTGTCGTCGACCGTAAAACATCCATGAGACGTCGCGGAAGTTGAGAAAGAGGTTTCACCCGCCTCGCCGTCCTTCCCCCTCTGCCGAAACGATAATAATTAGCGCAATTAGGGGTGCAGAGCGACCGCGTCTGCGCCCTGCCGTGTCACCGTAAACTTTCAGCAATAATTTACAGAGCTTTCAGCGAATGGTCTAACGGAAGGAGAGAACCAGCTAGATCCTGGCTGGTCGTTACATCGTGCAAAAGATCTCGCGAAATTACCGCGAGGAATCATTAATTATTCTTAGGAATTGTTCGACCGCATTCACGTCACGAGCCCACTTCATCGACGCTGGCGGGAAGAAAGAGAGTTCGCGATGGAAAGGCGACTTCCACCAGTCGTTCGAATTATTCCATTTCTGCATTATTCATATTGTTAAATATGGAGAGATCGCTCCTGCTGGTCACCTTCTGTCTCACCGAGAATTCTTCAACAAACGTTATTCGCGGCACGTGGTGCATGCACCGTTCAATTTACTTGAAAATTTATCATAAGGAGAGAAGCTGGTGACCAGGAGTCGATATACTCTGGCATACTTTGTTCATTGTTTTTGACTATGAAGAATAGATTAAAAGAAAACACTTAAGAGACTGTACGTATAATAATTTTGAAATATCTATAAAAATTAATTTTAAGTAGAAATCATTTTTATTCAAGGATGAAGAGATTGAAGATGACAATCTTAGTTTGCTATTCTAATTTATTAGCATGATCTTAGCGGTATAGTTACTCATTGATGACCAATGTAGTAAAAATTCTGTAAATTTGTATAAATTGAACCACGAGCTTCTCGGTCTCCCTGAATAGCACGAATTAACAAGGTATTTTTTCCAGCCGACGGAACAGCCGGGTAAGAAAAAAGGAAACAGTCCATCGTTTCGAAACGAGCCGCGTTTCTCGTTAAGATTTCATCCCCCGAGCTTGGCCAAGTATACGGAGAGACATTGAAGGTCGGGGGTGTGTTTCGTGTTCGCGGAGTGAAGGTCCTTGTACGGCTGTCGGGCAGGATATTATATATGTATGTATGTACGATATTATGATAGCAGGCCCTGTAGACGTTGTAATTCCGAAGCTGGAGGGTAACTATTGTCCCGGTACGTCTGTTTGCAAAGTTAAGATGAACCGTCAGCGTCCATGAAACGAGAATTATGTTACCCTAAGTACGTTTTTTTTTTTTACCTTGAAGCTTATTTGTTAGAAAGGACGACGGGTTTAATTACGGTTATGATGTGCTACGCGGATCCTCGTGTTCGCGAAATTCTAAGGATCCTCGTAGGGACACTGCACCCTGCTAAGGATACTCGACGAGGGACCCACTGTTTTAGCGAATTTCACGGAGGATCATCAATTGGGGTCTTCTTCGACGAAATGTTCCTTATAAATAGAGCATTCGCGAAATTAAACCGTATTCAATTATTAAGACGGTTACTCGAGAAATTTTATTTCATTGAAAAGTTAATTTAAATAGAAGAACTTATTTTCTAAAGTTTTTTAATGTTGCCTGAACAACAAATTTCATATTTCTTATTTTATATTATAATGATTAACTTAAGGGGATACGTCACTTTAAAAAGTTTAATCTCTTTTTCTTTTTATTAACGTTTAAAAATCATGTTCTTTAAAATTGAAATTTTCCCGGATATTACATAACACCTTTAAAAAATAAAATATTTTCTCACATTTATAATAGTTCTCCAACGTCTCACGTTGTACGGTCAAGCGTAAAAAGTAACCAAATAACACGATCTTCCCACAGGCATGATTTTATTCGTCCCGTCAATCACGTCGATCTTGCAGTCGTTACGATCGTCGCAAGGTAAATGGCAGAAAGCGAGGTTCAAGTGTACCAGAAGACCACGTTATCATTGATCGAGGCACGAAGTTTAACTCGGCTTAAATTACTGAACAAGATCGATATAACCAACGCGAGCCAATTTACGGTTCCGGCAAGTGGCGCGATTCGCGCGCGATAATTGCCTGCGAACTGGCAAATTCTCTTCTCTCTCTCTTTCTCTCTGTGTCTTAGTTTGCAACGCTTACTAAATGCACGTGGTTTCTCTCAGGCTAGCTTGCGAGCTTTTTCCTCGTCCATCACTCATGTGCCCGTTCATGACTGCTCATTCTACTGACAATAACAGGCTTCAAAAACTAGAACCTGGCACGAGAAGCTCTATAACCTGAATTATATTGTTCCGAAAAGTGCTTTGTGCTATAACTATTGCAGTCATAGTACTGAATGTGTTTCCTTGGAAATTGAAACTAGGAAATATTGCGTAAAGATGTGCTTCAGCGAAGGAAGCAATCAGCGTTTGAGTAACAATATTGTATTCTGTGGTGTTGTAAAAATAATGTTGAAATTATTTCAATTTTTATGTTAAGAAAGAAGGGAATTTTAACGATATTTTGGGAAAACCTGCAGAAAACCAGTAGAAGGAAAATAGCACCTGATTTATTATATTAGGTCATTGCATATTAGGGATGGGCGGGTACCCGAATTATGGGTTCGGACGGGCTAGGAAAGATTCGAGGGTGTTTAGAAAAATTTGGGGGTGCTCGGTCTGATTTTTTTCGACCCGATCCGGCCTTTCGGGTACCCGGATACCCCAATTCCGTGTCAAATGGCGGATTTTGAAATATAGAAAATCTAATATCAATGGAACAGTTATCTACTTACTTTTATCAAATTCTAAGCTTTAATTTGACACGGTATAAGTAGGTGCTATTTGGAACTATTTTGATGTTATCAAATCATACCAGATTTTTCATGTTTTGCAACATTACTGTCACATCAATATTAATTATTTGACCAAGTCTCTTGAAACAGCACGAAATCATTCTTCTTGTTTGCCGGTACGGTACCAAAGGCCGGAACGAGCAGTCGTAAAATGGTTTCTGGTCGACTAAGGAGCGTTTCACGGGAAACTACGCGCCTATTAAAATCGGATTCTCGGAACACGTTCTACTAACGAACGCCGACTGATCTGGCTGACATAAACTGTTAAAAACGGCAATTATCTGGTGTTATTAAAGCCGAAGAATCTTTCCTTAAGCAGTTGAATTATTCGCTGGAACGAACGTTCCTTTACGCTCTGTCTTCCGCCTGTTCCAAATATTTTTTTCTCTTCTCGTCGCATTTCGATTTCGAATGAAATGAATAACCATTTATTTCAATCGTTTCTTTAGCTGTTGCAAAAAGGGCAGATACACTGGTGTATTAACACATTGTTTACCGGCCACGGTTAACTCGTGTTTGCACTTGCATTGAGTACATTAACTTTCGAAACCCAGGATAATATAGAATATTGTAAAATTTTTCTTAGTCGAGTTTAATCACGATCTAAAATTGCCGATCAACAATGTGTTCAAACGTTCGAGATGCGAAGAGGAGTTTGTACGTGTAATTCTCTTTTCGGTCTGAAACGTCGTGCTTGTCAATGTCGAATGGATCCGAAAACCTATGATTATTGAAGGTAACAATAATGATGGTTTTCGAAAGTTTAAAGGGAATTTTTAAGATGGAAGATGGACAGGGAAATTGGATGAACGCATGTTTGCGGTAACAATGTTATTTGGGGGTGAAAATAATTATAATTAACAAAATATTTTTTTTTAATTTTTAAAACTGTTTGTATAATGAAAATATTTAGAAGTGAAGAATTCAAAATACTTGATTTTTAAAAATTAATTGCAAATGAAAAATTTTTGAGATAGTAACATGGTGTACAGAAACTACCCCTCTGGTATATAAACTAGTTCTCAAAGTACAGCTTTCAATTTAACAAGGTGCTTAAGCGAATTTGAAACCACGATTCAAATAGTATCATTAGGAAAATGATGTAAAAACACCTACCACTGAATCTACTGTATACGATTAGGGTTGAATTATATCTGCACTCTACTCGATACAGGGAATTTATTATATTAGAAGGTATAGAGGGCGGTGGAGAATTACGGGTATCCAGTCTCGCTTTTTCCTTTATACAGCAATGAACCGTCGGTCGTTATCTTCCAACACCTTGGGTGATTCCCAAGAATGAATTGTGTATCGAGAGGAATGCTCGACTAACGATTACATAGATACGCGATTCATTAAGGGATGGAAAGATAAAACGCAAGGGACAGCAGGAAGACGAAGAAATAACGCAACATCGAATATTCAGGAAACACGTAACCCAAGCCTTACCCTTTAATTTACCTCTCTGTCGGATGGCTCGGCGCCGATACAGAAGCGTTCCCTGCTCGCACCTGTTCCCCGAAAGTTAGCCAACCAAACAGACCTACCCCAATTTCTAAAACAAATCAATTCGCTTTGTAAGGCGCGACAAAGCGAGCGTTCGCCGCATGATTATTAAACCCTCGCACGGAAATTTCACGTGCCAACGAACGTGGCTCGTTCTGATTAGCTTCTGTCCCCCCGGCGGCTGTGCAAAAGTTTTCGCGCGGCGACGGAAAACGCCCGGCCCGCAACGAGCCTAGCAGGAGAGCAGCAAAAACGAGGCGGAGGAGAATGAGAAGAGACGTTGGTTACCAGTTCGTCGGTGTTGACGAAGCTGGTCGAGGTTAGTCCGCGCTTTTGATCCATCGAGAAACCGAAAAGGCCTGAAGGGAGCCGCGTTAACCGTATCACAAAGGCCCTACTCGGCAGTGGCCCCTTTTTCTCCGCGTGGCATCCGCAAAAAAAAAAAAAAAAAAAACGAGGGAGTAAGAGCAGCAACGAGCCGGCGCGGTGATATAGTCGATCGGATTGGCTCATTGAATTTTAAAATCTCAAATAAAGTTAACGCAGACATCAGAGACCGTCAGCACGCGGTGCCACTTGTATCGGCGGCGACTGCTCGTCCGGAACAAGAGAGAGACGGATCGGACCCGCTTTTAGATCGTCCCTCCACTCGTTTTTTTCGTCCTTTGAGCCATGGAAATTCCGGAACGAAGAGAGTGAAAGCCATCGAGCGTAACCCGTAACCCGTGGAAATTATCCGCGACCTGATACGGCAACTGGACGACGCCCGGTTGAACCGTGCACGGTGTTTATTAATTTTCGTTTTCGCGACGGACAGCCGACCCGTGTATAATGCCGCACGACTACTACTTTTCGAAACCGACCGGTTAATTAATTTTAGCCCGCTCGGCCAACGACGATGGGGACGTCGTAATTTCCGCCTTCCACAGACCTCTCGTTTGTGCCGCCTTATCGATTAATCGTCATGGTTTTCGTGAAAATCATGTTTCGATATTATTAGGCTATTCCGGGGATCTTGATTGATGGAAAGAAAATTAATCCTTGAACAGCTGATTGCTGACAATGAGATAGATATCGGCGGGATTACGACTTTCTTTGGGGGTGGACCAAGTCTTTTGGAAATTTAGAAATTCTAAAATTTTGTAACTCTAGAATTCATGAATTTTGGAATTTTGAAATTTAAAAATTTCTGAGGGGGCTGCCCCACCCTGATCCCTATCTAGTTACGTCAATGGAAATAACAAAAATTTTCATTTAATTTTAGATTCTTTTCCAAAACTTGAACTTCACATCTCGTAGTTCTGGGTCACAATTAACCCAGTATTTAAACGATTCGAACGATGAGCAGTTATTTATATTATATTTGGGAGGAAATATGGAGGCGGTTTGGGTGGTTAAATATGGTAAAGTTCAATGTATAGAAAAGGTGAAGGTTTAATGTTTTATTTTTGTAATATTGTTTGTACATTTATTGATCAATGATTCTTTTAAAAAAAAACCAGAGATATTAAATTATTTGAGGTACAAAATACAACCTTAAATATTTAAAACTGTGCATGGTAAAAAACGATTAGCCATATATAAAGTAGATAATAAATAATAATAATGCAAAGTATTAATCTAAATATTCTTAATTAATTACACTATTAACGTGTCTGATTATACAGTTCATTTTCAGTTACTTTTCTAACTATTGCGTTTAAATCATAAACTTTTTAGGGGTTGTATAATAAATGAAGCATTCTGCTCGAGGAATTTAATTCGCGATCCTTGTCTACCTTTTGGCCGATAACTTTTAAGATGACGTTCATGGCAAGCGTTTACTTGATCCCCTTTAAGAGCTGCAAACTGTAGCGAAAAGTCGACGGTTGTAGAGCCACCTTTATGGAGATATGACCCGGATAATCCCGCGACCCTTTTTCCGCGGGGATACGAACATGGAACGGGGGGGGGGGGGGGGGGCAACTTTTTCCGATCCAAACTTCGCTCGCCGCCTTATCGATGGTTAAGAAGAAAATTTCTTCTGATACGATTGCGATTGCGACGGCTGCATAACGAGCAAACTGGGACAGATACAGGGGGCGAGCAACGAGTTTGCCAACTTTCTTTCCCTTTTCTCAATCTTTCGGAACTTGCCGGATGTGTTTTCTTCGAAATGATCTGCGTGAAAGATAGTCTCGTAAAAGTTAATTGTCTTTAAGTTATTCAGAACGCATGGTGTTTGTGTTTATTAACATCATATCTTTTATGAATTTCAGCTTATAATTAATAACTTTGAAAAATTATTCTTCCTTCACTTTTCCTTTCACCATTTAATTAAATTAATTTTTGTGTTGATAGTTACCAGTGCTCCCCCATGACAAATGCTATAGTAATTATGCTATAGTAATTTTATACATTACTGTAGTTAATTAAAAGCTTAGATTTCAAAATGAATTATTTGTATCGTTAACTACAAAAATTTTGATAGATCTTACCATATGTGCTAATTTTCACCGAGGTGTAGATACGTATTGGAGGGAATTCAGTAGAAATAGATGTTAAAGGTCAGACAGTTTCCTAGTTGAATACTGCAGCATATATAGCACATCACGTCTGTTCACACAAGATGAATAAATAAAAGCAATAAATTTTTCATCCCAATTAAGTGGTGTAATTTTGGTGGCATAATATCCTTCATCTTTTTAATTATTCAAATTCGTACTACTGATTACTGAAGATTTCCGTGATATCGAACATTTTAAAAGTTATTCCATCTATAGGAATGTTTATTATGAATTTTATGCAGAAATTATTTATTCATAACAAATCTTATCTTTAAAATTGGAAACAATTACGTTCCTTATACCTTGAAGATATTAAATTAATCAGCAATAATTATACTTTTTATGTATGTATAATTAGCATACTTATCATTTTTTAATATGTACATGATTAATTAGTTAGTATTCACTACGGAGGATCAAGTGTTTCAATAGAAAACTATTTCAGTAGAAATAGGGTAAAATAGTCAGACAGAACTGTAAGTGATACTTAACGTACCTCTAAAGTTTAATAATTTCTGAAAATGTATATGCTTACATTGATTACATAAATATTTTGTTGAGTTATTCAAAATACTCTCAATTACAGTAGTAACAGTGATTAATGTTTATACATTTTTTACATTTTATACAATTTAATATTTTTAAATGACGATGTCTGCATACAAAATTTTCCTAGAAGAGTAATAATAACGTCTACTAATTAAAATTTATATCACATAAAACTACTTTACTCATTACTTCGCTGATTTCTCAATGCACATTTATCCCAAAGATATTTCACTTCGTTCCCTTTTATAGTACTGTGTCTTCATCTGATAAATCACAAAACACCCTTAACAATTGTCAAGCACAAGGGAATGAGCTCTATAGAGAACAATAAACGAAGAAATTGAAGGCATCTTAACCCTTTCAGTGCTAAGGGGGTGTAAACACGTTCATTGAATTGAGATTGCTCGCGCTATATTCATGTGTATTCATTAATAATATATAAGAACTAACATATTCTCAAATATTTCATCATACTTCATATGTACATATATTACTTAGGAATTTTTCAAAATTCCTGATGGACCAGTAAAGATTTAGACCTTAATTAATTAAAATTAGGGCCCGTAGTGTCACTAATTCCCCTTCTAGAATTTAAGTCCCAGTTCACATCTGTTATTTAGGTAATGTTGAAACGTATGTATATGGAACATATTTGTCCAGAGTATTTAACACTGAGAGAGGACAAAAGATCTCGCGTATCCTCGAACCTTTCCTAAGACACATTTTATCTTTGGGGTAGGTTCTTGTGCACAATGTTTTCTTCGCGAACGAAGGGTAGGATTTGGCCTTAATTCGTCATAAGGTTTTTCCTACCACGACCCTCTGCAATCTGTCTGCGAAGGAAAGACTTCACCTACTTCTAAACAGTCGTTTCCTTCAATCACGAAACGGAAAAATAAGAAACAAAACGGTAAGGAAGAAATGTACGATAGATTTTACGAGGCAATTAAACACGTTGATCGCTAATTGCTTTTTTTTACGATCGTTCCTCGAGGGAGGTAGATCGAAGTGAATTTTATCGGATTTTGAGTGAGCGTCACGTCGGATCGATCATAAAAACGGCGTCGGAAGCTACAGCTGGCTGTAAAATCCCGCGTTATTGGGCCTGAAATATTAATGGAGGAACGGATCGGACCTTCTTGTCGACTATGAAGAAACTTTGCTACTTTGTAGCCAACTCGAAATCGTTCGAAGATAATCGAATATCCATGTAAAGGATCGTTTTAAATCGACTTGACGATCGGTTTTACGCGTTCATTAGTCTTCTGTTCTTTCATTAGGATTGGAATAGAAAATCGTTTAGGCGTTCTCAAATTATACTACGATCTTTTACGAGCTTCCTAGAGAAACGTGTTGAAGGATTAGTCGAGGTTACTTAATTTCTTGAAAAGGGTTCAAATTTCCATCAAATTACTGATTTATAAATTTTTAAAATAGCAATTTGGTTCCTTTTTCTAGCTAACTGACATTTTAATTGCAAGTCAAAATTATTCTGCATCCATCTTTGGAGGGTTGATACGTTTTACTTGAGATAAAAGCCACGAGTTCCAAAAACGATTTCCTAGAATCTCGCTTAAAATAACCCTTAAAGAACCGAGCCTCCAAAGTCTCCGTTCAATCAACATCGATCCCAAGATCAAGCGGCGTTCGAATCGGTTTACCCTGCAGAGAGTCGAATTATGTTGATTTTTCGTCAAATTGTAAGGGTTCGGCTCAGTGGCGCACTCTGTCGTGGCTCTCCCCAATCGATACGATGGTTCGAGGGTAGACGTATCTTCGAGATGGGGGATTAGGGTGCGGCGACGTGCAGAGACCAGAGAAAAGCCCGAGAAACGTGGCGACGAGGGGAGGGTGGAAGAAGGTGGAAGAAGGAAGGCTGGATCATTGGAATCGTGGTGGGTCGCGGAGGGGCAGGGGCAGGGGGAGGGGTTGGTGGACGCAAAGAGGGTCGATTCAGCGCTGGACCAAGGTCCACTCTCACTTGCCAGGAGGGAGAAGACGCGAATACGATGGGGGTGGGATCGGTTGAAGGGTGTGAGAGATGAAGAGGGCTGCGGAGGACACGAGTGAGAGCGAATCGAGAGCGAGAGTGAGACTGGCTTGACGGGTAGTCGAAGGGGTGAGATGCCAAAGGGTTCTCCCTCTCTATTTCTCTTCCATTTTACCGCCGTGCTTTCTCTCTTGCTTAGCCTCTGCTCTCCTACACGGAGAAAGTGAACAGTGGTGACCAACCACTGCTTTTAAATCTCCTCCGCCTCCCCTGCCAATTTGACACATTTTTCAAATAATAAATATATAAACTAGGGTGTAAATATTTCTGATCAAGCAGCAAATGTCTTTGAATGCAATGTCTAAAAATTTAACGAAAATCGATCACGAAAAAATAATTGGTTCTAAATTTCAGCCTTCTACTCTTTTAAAAGAATATGATAAAGTTATTGAAACTATCAATAACTATTTTTCTTAAGAGATTCAGATGAAATCACGTGAAATTAATTGTTAATTAAGATTTTAACTTGAACGTTCAATCTTTAATGGCGAAAGATTACTTGAAAAGAGAATTTCTCTATATTAGATTGAAACTAAAGTGGACGTTCAAAGGCGTTGGTTAATTCGCCATTAATCTGTGTTACGCATCTTCATCCAGCACAGAGGAAGACTAAATATTGCGGAACAAGCGGTTAATTAAATTTGCACGTATCACGAACGAGACGGAATCGCGAGAGATCGCATGTAATTAAGTTTGCATGCGTTAAGGGCTTCGCGGCGTCTCGGCGTTAATTTTCACCGAGACCTCGGAGCCAGCTAACATGCAAAATACTATTATTAACAGTACCGGTATTTCCGCCCTTTTTCTGCCGATTTCCCTCGTCCTGTATTAATTATTTTCAACACGCCAGCCGATCCGGTCGGTCAAGAGCTCGCGAATGGAAATCGCGATCTCCTCGTCCTCCTCTTCGTTTCCGCTTTGCCTTTGCAGTCGTTGATCAAGAAATTACACCGTCAAACGAACGCGTAATTACTGTGCCGATACCAGACATGCAAACGTCTTTCTATTGTAATCTTGTTATTTCTTCCTCTTCAAATTTATCTTTTTATTTATTAGGAGAGAAAAATCTGTTTTGATAATCGTAATTATAATTCGAAGAAAAATATTAAATTGTATTTTAGTATTTTTATTATTTTCCTTTGAAACTCTCGTCGTTTGAAAGGTTACAAGCAATCGTCGTTCCGTGAACTGTCCACGGGTAATTTCGGCTCCGGGTTAATTGGATAACTCGATCAGCAATCGGCCCTCTAATACGTGGTTACCTGGCCCGGTGGTTTGTAGCGTAATTTTTACAGTGTACACACATCGTGTTACCCGATAATTGGGGGTCACGTTAAATAATTACATTTCCAAGCGGCGTGGAAACGCACGTATCGATGATCGGCCCAGTTTCATTCTTTTTGCTTCTGCCTCGAGATACCGAGATTAATAATGCCATGATTTCACGGTTGCCTGACAAAAGCACCATAATTCTGGTCCAGTCGTGATGGCGCAAGTGGTGAACGGAAACTCGGACGATCTTTTTTTTTTATCGCGTCACAGGAATTCGTGCACTATACTTATCACTGAAAAATAATGTTTCAGTTACATTCTTTATGATTAGCAAAGCGCGTTTGTAATTGCTCTCTATTTTATTAAGAAATAATTAACAATATGATTAATTAATTCAATGAATTTTTAGGTGTAGAATATTTTTTGTGTTACCATTTTTCCTTATTTTCATTTCACTTTTTAATGTAATAATTTTCTGTCTGTAAACCAAGAATAGTTGAATCAGTTTTCTTTCATACAATATTTAAAAATTGTTGCTTGAAGGGGAATCCCTTTTCAATACCAAAATATGTAATCGATTTCCGACGTATCAAATAATGTCTATCCTTAAAAAAAAAGTAATAGACCATGTTCTTCTTTCAACATGCAAAAAGGAAGTATGTTCCGATCGTTCAAAAAATTGTCCAAGAAATACATTGTAGATAAGGGATGAAAGTGAGAGGACAGCCTTTCACCGGTGGTCCCTGGAATTCCGGAATGGAGGCGGTTACACGAAGGAAAAAAGAGGATGCGATAGATAGAGGTTGCGAAGGAAGGCGACCCTATTAGAGGTCCAAGAAAAACAAAGCCTCGAAGAGAAGCTTCAAGGTGGGTCTCCTTTAAGGAACTACGCAGAAATTCTCTCTCTCTCGCGGAGTATCGTCTACGTGAAACAAAACGGATCCGAGTAGAATGATAATTAAGATCGCGACCGGATCAAATTCAATGGAGATCGAAAGCCGTGGGCCACCCTCGTCTTGAATCAAGATGAATCGCAAATTGAAGTCGAGAATTCGATCTTCGAGTTTCATCAACGATGAAGTAAGAATCGCTGCAGTTTCGACGTTAAATTGATTCCCCTCGGCAATTATTCTTTCCTTCTTTAATTTTTAATATCTATAATCGTTCGTTTAAATTTTACACAGGACACGATTGATTCAATTTCAATTTTCATTTACTATTATATTGCACCTTGATTAATTAATGCTATTAATCATTAAGGATACAATCGATTAATTATATTCAGCATTTCAATTTAGTACTGTATATTATTAACACAATGGGTGTCCAGTGCAAATGGAAATTAATGATTAGATTTATCAATTTTAATTATCCTGCCGTGGGCAAACTGGGACGTTTATGTCCAAAGTAAATTTCAACTTTTTCTCAACTTCCTTTCGAATATTTATTTTTCTCAATTAATCCTTCAAACATTTTTCTCTAGGAAAGTATCCCAGAATATTTTCAGAGTTTTTGAAAGCCAAGCCCATTGAAAAAAATGGTGCTGTACATAAACGACCCAGGTTACACAAACTTTGAAATAATATGCTTGCCCAAGAAGGGTTGGAGAAAATTGCGATTATACTCTGTCTTCTGTACAATGGATTCATTAATCAAGGAATATAAATAATTGTGTAGTTAGAAATTTTTATATTTCGGAGAAACTGGACAAGATGTTGGTCGCGTGTTGGAAAACAAAAGAAAATTCCTTCCTCGGTTATCATAGTAACGCGTCGTTGGTTGAATGCGAAAGAAGGGAGCCATCCGAGGGATCGGAAAAAGACGAGCATGCAAATGAACCGACCGGTTGAATTTTCTCGGCGTTCCACTACGTGTGCCACGAGTGCGTGTGCTCTGCTACGTGTATTTGTAAATACAGGGTGTGCGAGCACGTTTCTCTTTCTCGGCGTGCTCGTTTACGGCCACGTAGAGAAGCGTATTCGGGGTGAAGAGCGTCCATCCTTCCCGTGCGAGACGAAACTAAGGGGAAATTGACCAGTGCACAGTGGTTCTCTTTCGATTTAGATTTCCAAAGGATTCTTTAAGTATTTTCAGACAGATTTAAACATTATCTCTTAGACTCAGTATGGAGGGAGACTTCAATTCTTGCAGGAACAATTTTTGAGAAATTTAAATTGGAACTTCTTAATTAAATTTGTATTCTATATTAAAAGATGACAATCAAGTTTCAGAAGGCGAATTTTTAGGGAAATTTTGAAATAATTTAATTTGGAACCTTTTGATTGAATATCAACTTTATATTGTAAGATTAAAATTGGAATCTTGAGCTTCATAATTGACAACTTCAATTAAGTTTTCCATATCATTATTAATAAATTATATACGTTCAAACTATGAATAAAAATACATAAATTTTTCATTTTAATTTCAAGATTGAATTCAGAATCTTTAGACCCTCTTGGAATTTATTGCAAAATATTTACGATGTTGTTCGTATATTCATCTTCGACGAACGAAAACAGAAACATCCCGGTTTTCTGCTAAGAGTCTGTAATTAATTATCGTTTATTAGGAAATTAATCCAGTAGTTAATCACGCAAGAACATCGTTAATCGTTACGTTATTTTTACCTCTCATTTGAAGAAAAATAGAAGTTAACAGAGTGTACGAACGCTTTCATTTTTCCTGCTGAAATCACAACCCCCTCGTTACCCTTGTCATCACCGCCCTTATTGTTCTTTGAAACAAAGGATGAATTGTAAATTAGTACGTACTGCTAGTCGTTTCCTACATTTTCGCACGCACAAGCACCGAGTAGATGCTCGAATTAATCGAATGAAAATATTTCTTCAAAAGCTTAAACGTTTTACTCCTTCTGTAAACACTGTTTAAAACAACCGTTCGCTTACTCTCAAAATTTTATAACAAAACTATGTGTAAATTCCTTTTCAATGACTGAAATATAAAGATACAATATTTATCTTCAGTTAATATTAACGTTAACAATGTAGCGAAAGTGTTAAAATAGATTCGGGCAAAGGAAAAAGCGAAAGCAATGGAATGTGAAATTGACTGATGATTCAAATAACATGATACCATCCCAATTAAGGTAATGGATCTCATGATATTTTTATTGCCATACGTATACGGAGACATTTGTACGCGGCACCGCATCGACCTAAGGGGACGATAAGCATAAGGGGGTGGTTAGGGTTGTTGTATTGAATTGTTCCCTGCCGTTTACACGGTGTTTCTTGCACGGAAGTCATAATCGTTATTCTCGTGGGTTTGTTGTGGTCAATCGACCGAAATACACGTTTTTTTGTCTCTCCTGTCACCTTTCATCCCACCTAACGTATACTTCAGTCAATCTAAGAGGTGTCAGTACATATAAAAGTGTTAGTATCTTAAATATAACACAAAATTAGAGACATACATTTCAAAAATAGAACCGTCTGAAGGTATTCATATTTGAAAGCAAAATTAATATCGCCATCATCGCCATGAACGGCAGGTATTCATCAATGAAACTTAATTTTCAGCCCAAATAATCAGCAATCAGTTCGCAACAACGAGAACAGAATTGTTAGAGACCGACTAGAAGGCGACAGAGAGAGAGAGAGAGAGGGTGGAAAAAAACTAAAAGAACGTGTCAGCCCCGGAACAAACGGGGTACTACCCCCCAAAAAATAAACAACGCTCGGAGACGAGTCCAGCACGTCGACGAAGGGTAGAAAAAAAATTCTTCTACCGAAAAACCTTCGCCTCCAGACAAGCGAATGCAAATGGGGATAAGAGGAGGAGATGGAGGAGGAGGAGGGTGGCGATGCTAGCCGAGTTGGCCAGCCAAGAGGTCGCGGAAGAGGGGTTGAAAGGAGTAGGAAAGAGGTGGAGCAGGCGGAGGGAGCGAGGGTGGCAACAAGAGGGATAGGGATGGTGTAGGAGGGTTGATATCGGCTAGAAGGTGAGCTTCGGAACGCAATGTCCGGCCTGGTCCAGCCGGCAGAGATGCGAGTATTGATCTAGGCTCAGACCTAACCCACCCCCTTGAGCCTTTCCACCCTCCTCGGCCACCTCCAGCCATCTCCTTCACCTCCACCATCTCCAAGCTCGTCGTGAAGCCAGCCCTGCTTCGTTCCTGGGGGTCGTGGCTGAGAGAAAAAGGGATGGAAACGCGGGGTGAACAGCGAGGGGAGGAGGTGGCGGAGGGATACGGGGATTGAGGCTCGAAGGAGGACCTCGAAGTCCGGCTTCCCGAGCTGCCCCTTCAGCTACGCACGTTCACTCTCACCTCCGATCTCCTCCTCTTACATTAGACATGCTGCAGTGGTGCTCAGCTTTCGAGGAATTCTCATGTTCTTAGAATTATACGGAAAAATCGGAATGATACGATTGAAGGGATGAATTGAAGATTCGGACAAATCTAGAATTCATCTTTTAATTCATCATCAGTGCTATTCCAATGTAAACAGAGATATAGGATAGATACTTTTTTCACAACGTTCTTGGTTACAATGTATGAATATCTATTGTTTCAAGATTGTTTGAAAATTACTAATTTTCGACTTGCACCGATTCAATTACAAAATTGTACGTACCTATCTGATCATACTTGGGATTTATGTACTAATTAGTTGCAGAATAAATAGGGGTAGACGTGATGCACTGCATCATAAGTGCTCGGATGTCTTCAAATTATCAAAAAAAATATACGAAGTATATTTCAAGTAAAACTTTTCAATGCAACTTTGATCTTTGTCTTGTCTCCAACTGGAATTAGAAAGATATCAGAAACAAGACCGCTAACAAAAACTTATTAAACTTATTCAAAGTATTTATTCATAATTAATCGAACTTTTTATATATGATCAACGAGTATATAAAAATTAATTTGAAGTGAATTGCTTCAAATGACTTCAATCTTTCAATCGGGAAACATACGTTTACTTTTCTTTCTTCCGTAATGAAATTCATCGACAATCGAGAACTAACTATACTGAAATTTACAATAAAATTTCTCAATCATTTACGAAGTTCAAAGAGGAATTTAATTTAAGAACCGAGCAGATGAAGGGAAATAGAAGAAGGAAAAACGGGTCATCACGAGGAGAGAATTGAAAATCGTGGTTCTTCGTCGATTCTCACGAGCGTTCGTGCCTTTAATGAATAAATGGCGAGTTTCCTTGGTGGATGGGTGGAAAGGGGTGAAAATCGAAGGCAGCCACGCCCTGTGAAGGAAGAACAAAGAAAAATCGTGAGCAAGCCGGACCGATTCGTGGTACGTTCAACATCCGGAAACCGCTACTTCAGAGTACCGGAGACACATTTTCAAGTGTATCAAGGCCAAGGTTTATTAGCGACTGGATCAGTTTCAGAAGCTGGACTAGGTGTCGAGTGCTCGCAAGCGGTCTGAAGTGGTGCTCGTAAAACGTGAATATAAACGGACGACGAAAGTGTTGCCTTCTGTTCAACGCTCGTCTCCACTTTGTCGTTTCTCTTTCCCTGCTCTACAACTTTCAGCCGTCTCGTGGACCAGATGTTACATCGTGTTTCTCGAACATGAATAGCTGTGAATACGGTAAACAGAAATTATGGTGATATTTTAGATTGGACAAATATCATGATCGTGATATCTTATTACAAAAATTAATATTCTTTAGTTGCTTAAGATTAGAATTAAAAGGTTGGATACAAAAACCATACTGCGACTAATTATATTGAACATGAGTAAGAGATTTTGTTGATGAATTATTTCGGATGATTGTATTTATAGGTTTATGACATATCATGTTTGACTTCTTGCGAAATTTAAGCGTTATTAGTGATTTCATTTCTATATTAATTCAAGCGTTAATGATGATTTTGTTTTTATAGTAACAGCTTTATTTCTACTAATTTTATAGGAATTAAGAAAATTTGCTTAAAAATTTTTTCTATCAAAAATTGAGCTGCCTGATTCTTGAATTATATTCCCAGTAGAAAAACCCATGTATGGTCAGACATGTTAAAATCACAATTATTCTTCAAATTAAGCTTCCCACTTTCAGTCTGCAACGAAGGTGTTAAATCGAACATTAGAAATCTTGATAATTATTATTGTAACACTTGCTATCATACGTGTTCATATTTATTGTGACGATGAACGGTGTTAACAGTTGCCAGGATTGTCTCCATTTACCAACGTCACGAACCTCCAGCATCCCAACAATTCTCGACGGCTGGTGGTGCGGCGATTTTCGCAATAATTCCACCGGTTTCAGAACTCGCAGTGTTTCACTGGAACTTGAAGAGGTCAGTAGCAAGTGCGGTGTTGGTAACGGGCGCGCGATAACGTCGTACAAAGTTACTCGAATCCCAATAAATCCAAACGACCCCGTCGACCACCCTTGCATCCTACCCTATAGCCGAGGAGGCCTGCACAACCGGCTCCGAGATTAGTATTAATTTATAGCGTTGGAAGATAGGATAGAACAGCACGTGGTGGCTTGCTACCGTTTGCTGCTGGCTCGTGGATGTAGAGAGGGTGGAAAGTGAAATTTCGTGGCTAACGGGAAACGCGGCTGCTATGCCATTTCCATTCTCCTCGCTGATAATTGGAAACCGGCTGGGCAACTTTCGTCAGTATGTAAATTCGTGTCGTTCCTATCTGTACCGAGCTTATGGTGTCGCGAGTGCGAGATAATGAGGCCGACCTTTCTCCCCTTTGCTGTTACAATTTTTCTTATGCCCCGGCGAAATCCCATTGGATCGTAGCAATAACGATTTGCTAGATTAAAACAAGGGCGGTTTGATTAATCCTGATTTCGTTAAACGTTCTCACGCGTAGAATGCTGATTGTAGGGGATGAAAGTAATCTCGTGTTTCTTTTAATTAGTGAAAGTTAAGAGGTTACGAAGTAGTTTATTATCTTTGCTCGAGCAATTAAAGGGTGCATATAAAAAGATCCTTACCTTATAAGCGAAGCAATCTTCGATTAAAGTTAATTGATATACATGCTGTTTATAATTAGGTGGCGGTAAGTTAGAGGGTACTTGTGTCTTCTTTTTTTATTTTAAAACATGTTATTGTTAACCCTTATCGATCTGAAAGATATTCATAGATTTCTTGAAGCTAGTTGTGAGCGATCGAAGATCGATTAATAAGCCTTTAATAAGACTTGATCGATCATCAAGTGTAGCACTGAATTAAATTTAATCTTTAAAGGGGAAAAAATGTTATTTAAATTGGTTAAGGGTTAAAATGAAAAATTAAATTTGTATTTAATACCCTTAACCTTTTATATCCTATTTACATCAATCGTATGGTACTAATATTATCCTGTTGATCAATCAGATTGTTTTTCGGCAAAGTTTACCCTCCGATATCTCTTGCCGAGCAGAAAGAAACACAGAAAGATTAAGATCCAAATATTACGATAAAATAACGCTCACCAGCAGTCACCAGCTTTATCGTTCTTATGGTGTTATCTTATTAAGAGGCTGGGGTGCGCCAGAGAGATGCTTAGTAACACGTGAGGGTGAAAAATGAAGAAGAGACGAGAACCTACCCCACAGATCATCGGTCATCGCCCAACGCCACTCCATCGTCCCTCTTCCTTCTTTTCCTCTCTCGCGATTTCAGCCTGTAATGAATCTGTCACATAGCCATGGGATTTCATTTCCTTCCTACAGACCAACGGGAACAGATTCAAGTGATTTTTACGAGCCTCGAACGATTTACGTTGACTTTTCGATAGGTTCAAGATCGCGTTAAAATAATTCTCGGTATATTTTAATGAATTTGATAATAATCTTTATTATTATGAGCCTTAATTCAAAAATAATTTAAATGAATTAAACAATTCAGAAGCCTACAATACAAAAAAAAAATTAATCATTCAGTCATCATTCGGTTAATCCCGTTTTGGTTACTCGTCTCGATTCTTCAATTACTCTAATTTCCATTATTTACATTCGATTCTTCCACTTGGTTTCTTACAATCGTGATCGTTTTTCCCTTTCGAGAAAACGGTAATCGTGGTAATCGTTGGTAATTCCGTCAGCAAAATAGAAGATATCTAGCTGTGGACGTTTCGGGAATTGAAATCAACCTCAACCTCCCGGCTCCCCGTCTCGTCGAGGATCCTGAGGAAGCTCGCGAGGGACGGTTGATTCCCGAGGAAGGAGCTGAACGCCACGACCCAGTCCCAAAGACTTTGACCCACATCATATCGCTCGTTTTTGCCTTCGCCTCCTTCACCTTCCGAGTTCCTTCCCTCCCGGGACTATTATCTTAATCCCATACATCCTCTTTAAGCGAGACATTCCGCTCGAACGAAGCCACCGTTCCGCGAATACTTCCCTGATTCTCGTTCAACTTGTTCGCCATCTTACGGTATTAATCGCTCCATTTTTTTCGGATAAATCGATCGAATCGAAGGATCCTTCTCATTAACTTGCTCGCTTATGCAAAGAATTCGTTGAACACGCTGGTTGATTGAGAGTTTGGTGAATTGGAAAAGGTTGAAGAAGGTGAGTGTCTTTTAGTAGCAATTTTTTTATTTCTCTTTTTGGGGTTATGATTCATTTTACGGTGGAAGATATGAAATTGAATCGTCATTTAGCTACCCTCCGCTGACATACAAGTCGTTCAGGACCAGGCGAAAATGTCATTTCTAGAGACTCGTCTTAAAATTTTTATTTTTATTGCAAAATTGGTTAAACATTTCGTTTAACTAACACCTGTAAATTAAACCAGAGACTTTGAAACATTCTCTACCACTCTGCATTCGTCTGTCCCAAATTAAATTAACAATCTTCGATCAAAATGTAAGAGGCAACTGAAACTGAAAGAAAAGAAGCCCAAGTTAGAGGACCATTAGCATAGAGTTTAGGAAACAGGGTTAGAGGTCGGTTTTTAAGAAGACCGCGACGATTTTATCGGCGATCCATCGACGGAACGAAGATCGTATTCTCGACTGGTGTGTCCTACTTGAAAAATATCCTTAAGCTTGGGTGGGCGCACGTGCTATGGGCTCTCATAAATTAGAGATGCTCGATCGCCCAATTAATACGATGTTTCCAGTGGCAGACGAGCGAAGTAGCTGAAGAGAAAGCGTTGAAAAGGAACAGGAGAAGCTGGCTGCCAAAGTCGACGACGAAGAAAACCCACCAGTCTGTCATTGTCGCCAGAAGAGGACGGATGAAAATTATTGATCAAATACTGAGAAACCATCGTGTGTACACGCTGAATGCGTGAACCGTGGCATAAATTAAATTAGCATAATTCCCGTGCCGCCGAACAACAAAGTGAACGCCGCAATAGCGTGGGAACCGCGCGGAAATCGGCGCCGTCTTTCAATTATTTCCAGGCACATTCAATGAGATCGGTTTAATTGTTGCCGTTGGCGGGCTGCGTTTTTTGAATTGCGAAAAATTATGGGTAATTGGAAGGTCTGTTCCTTACACGAAACGTAGTTTCTTCTTGAAACTTTCAATTGCTTCCTTGAGACGCGATGGAAGGACTTTGAAGAAACGAGTCTCGCTGTGCGGGACCCGAAATTTCAAGAAAAATACCAGGAATTACTGAAATTTAATATTTCAATGATTTGGAAAAAAAATTTCTTTAACCCTTCTTCAAATTCAGGGGAGGTTCATAACGACCCTCTAAAATCCTTAAACTAGTATGTAGATTTTAAAAATTTATATTTGTTATTTCTTATTTAAATAATTTTCTTCAAATTTAAATATTTATTTTGGGGATAGGGATGAAAAGAGGGTGCAAAATGATAGTACACCTCAAGCAAATAGATTATAGTTGATTATTTTATTATGTGTATAAAATACAGTACAAAATATTTATGTCAAAGTGTAATATCCTTGTACATCTACTGAAATCTGTGACACCGAAACACAAAGTCTCTCTCGCTATATTAAGCCGAGGATTTAATGTGCATAGCGGTATTACACTTCCGCAAATTGCATTTTCGACCATTACACATAATTCCTGTGAGCAGGGGAACTTAGTATGTTATTATATAAGCATGTTATTACGTGGAAAAGGTTTCATTTCTGCGTGAGGACAGTCGAATTTATGCAACCGCAACGGGTAAAACGAACCCACCGCAACGAATATCTTCGGAATCGCCACGAGAATTCAAATATGCATGTGGACCACCATGCACGTTCCTACGGTTCCTTCTATTACAACGATACCTCTGAAAACTTGTATAAATTTAATAACAATTTAAATAAAAATTGTAAAAGTAGATTTCATGAAATTTGCGGGGAGTCAAACTATTGGATACAAAATATTTTATGCATACAAAGTCTTCAGTTTACTGAGAAATTGAATAATATTAAAATAACCCACCTCGTTTTGTGGAGCAAAAATTTCAAAATGGCCCCTGTTTCGTTTTCGAGCACCTCGTTTCAGACGATATTAAATGAGATTCCGTAAAAACGTCGCCGAAAGTCGAGTCTCAGTTAAATATCCACCTGCTTTTTTCTAATTCGCTAATGATTTCGAGGTTCAGGAGACGCGCGATTGCGAGTTTAAGGTAGCCGACAGTGGAGCAACGTCGGCGGCGCGGCGTCGAGCTCGACTCCTCGTAAAATTATCCGTAATAAAATCATGATTTACGCTGGTGTTCCTGGAAAGCGGATCGCTCGTAACGTTTCACTATCCTAGCTGCTTCCCTTGCCCCGTTTTATAAGTTCTACAACGGCACGAGAATCGATGTTCTTAACACACTTTGACCTTTCCGTGGTTCGCGTTATTTTCCAACGGTTCAGAAACCAGCATATACAGCCCCACCGCGTCGTAGACTTTCTTCTTTTGTTCGGGATAATTGTTTGCACTTTGGTCAGGGTGCCTTGGGTGCCTTCGGCTTCGTGTCCGACACGCTGTTGCTCCGAGCAATTGCTTTCCATCGCGATACATTGTTGGTAATCGGCTGAGAACATGTTCGAAAATAATTTCAATCATGCCACGAAAGGTTTAAAGTATAATTGAATCGGCTAGTCGAAGAACTGTACAAGTTTATGATGGATATTTTGTAATATCTTAAAGAATATTCGTTCGGGTATTGCTTTCGAAAGTTGGCGACACCTTCATATTTTCCATTTTACCATCGATGAATTCCAAAGGGAAAAGAATTAGGAATTCTTTGAACTGCTTCCAATAGACAGGAAAAAGATGAAGAGGAGGATACTCCCTGATGGAAGATGTAAACGCTCGAGGGTCGTGTATAACGTAAACGCAAAGTAGAACACACGACTCCCATAAGTCGTAAAAGGAACCTATAAAATTGTACCCCATGCCCACGGCGACCAGCCAGCTGGCAATTTCATATATTTACGTCAATCTTCTCCAGTTATGAAACAACATAGGTGAAGGTAATGTATAGGCCGTGGTTACGAAAGCAGTAACCCTGAAAAAAAAATTACTTATCGAAACTGTTAAAACAGTTGTAACTGGATCTTTCATATGGTTCGTTCATTAAAGGTAGTCATCCGGATCCAACTTGACGCTATTTAGGTAGTATTTGATTGACGTATTAATTGATTCCTAAAGTACTGATACATTTAGATAAGAAAATTCATAATTTCATAATTTTTTAATAATTTATCAATTTTGTAATATTGTTTTATAGATCTCTGATATACGTGCTTGAATAATTCATCAAAATTCAATTCTTTTAACGATCTGAAGCCTTCTTATTTAGTTTTATGACATATGTTAATTGCATAGTGCATTAGCTCATTTTTTGTTATAAATTTCATTGGGGATTTGTAGAATTAAAAAAACAGTTTATGATTCTTAATTTTAAACCTGTGGCAATTTTTTTTTAAAGTTATTTAACTTGTAGTTTATTTAACCACATTCCAGATTAGATTTAACAAAATATCTTCGCATATCTTTATGTTTAATTAAATTTGTTTCGATTTTTAAATTTTGATTGATCTGAGCGTCGTCCAAACGCTGTAGTCATCTATGAGCAGATCGAGGAACTAATTGGAGCGCGTCCAGTAAGAATGAATCTTTAAAATCATTTTCATTAAAGAATTTAATGAAGTTCAATCGTATAAACGATTAAGATACCTTCCTTACTAATTATTAACTTTTAGTGCTACTTTTAATAGATATTAATTGATTTAAAATAATTATAGATATCAGATCCATATAAGTGCAAGAAATTTCTATTTATTTAGGATAGGTAGCAGTGGCAACATTAATATTGTGTAAGTAATAATTTGTCAAATTAAATTAGTTTTTAGAAACAGCAAATTGAAATTCAATGTCCTGATATCTATCTGAGGCTTGTGGAAACTACTTGCTGAAATTCCAATCGAGTTAACATGAACTTACAGTCGGTACATTTTAATTTCACAAATAAGTTGTAATTGTCACTTAATCACAGTGAATAATGCTTTAATTAAATAAATGGAAATTAGTTTCCCACATCTGTACATAAAGTTACTTTTTAAAATCCTAGCTGAGTTATCATCAACCTACATTCAGTAAATAGTTTCAGGCTTTATGAAAAGATGGCAAAACCATTCAAGTTCTGAATATTTAATTTGCAATTTGAAAAATTTTATAGTTTTCATTTTTACATCTGTATCTCTACTTATTCAATTGAATACTAAACTCTATTTTTGCATATCAGTATAAAAATACAAAGTCTGATATGCAATTTGACCAACTTATACTTCTAAAATGGTAGAAAAAGGAAAATTTCATTAAGCAAAATTAAATGGTGTCAAATGAACATATTTTTGAATTGATGAATTTCCATGGGACATGGAAATCGTCATGCTTTCAATTTATTTAATTAATTATAAAACAATAACATGATCTTCTATTTTACTATAAGAGAATTATAGAAATTGATCGATAGTTATCGATAGTTGAGCGTGATATTTACGACTAGCGATATTTCCCTATCTCTAAAAGGTAGTGTATTCTGACGAGTAAAATGTTTCTAGGAACTGTGGAGGGGCGGCGCTGGCGTCGCTTCCCGGCATTCCATAGGCTGTTCGAAACGGGAGATGCGCGCGCGTTCGATGAAGACATGCGCGAGACAGGCGGTCTTAGTCTGAACAGTCAGTGCATGGCGGCCCGAGGCCCATCGATATCGTATCGCGCAGCACTCCAGATACGCGTTTGAAACACGAGTGTGTCCGTGGTGCACCGGTTAACTTCTTTTCTTCTTCGGTTATTCGATCGCGAATACATCGTCGTTGTCGTCGTGGTTGACACAGTGTGTGACGCTTGTGTGACAGTTCCCGTCCGAGATATCTCGTGGATTCGGGGAAATCGTCAACCCAGACGGAGGGTGAGAGGGAGAGTAAGAGAGACAGCACGGACCATCGTTCCGGTGAGTACTCATATGCAATAAAATACATTTAAATCCTTGTTTAATCCGTCTGAAAATCTATAATATTACATTGATACATCCTACTCCAATATAAATGAACAATGACGTGTACTCTCACTTTTGACGTATATACGTGACATTTCACCGTTTTCAATTGTCAATTTTAAGCGATATTATTTAACGATTAACATAAACAATCGGTATTACTAGAACCGTCGAGTTAGCTTTGAGTATTCTCGGAGCACGAGGGCGGCGTGCACGCTCCACACGAGCAAAACGTTTCTCGGTAGGATGACGTATCCGGCAATGGTGCTCAATGATCCGGAAAATATCGAAGGGACAGAGTAGGCTCGGTGTCATTGAAACGGGTTTCTCCTCGACATCTTCATTTCCTCGGCCCTATAATCGTGTCTCGATTCAAAATCTTTTATTTTCTGACCTTCGTTGGTTGTGTATGTGTACGTATACGCCGTGTCCGTGTGGAGTCCACACCCATAGCGTTGCCAAACGCTACAGGTGTGGTCATTGACTTCGATCCGCACGGTTTGTTGTTATTTATCGGGGAGACGGAAAAGGGACGCAGCAACTTGGAAGATTTTGAAACTTTATTTCGCGTGGAATTTCCCAAGCTCCGCGTACGTATGTGTCTGACATCACTTTCACGGTTCCTGTCGACTATGTGGGCGAGCAGCACGCTCGATTCGAGCAGACCGAACAAGGTTAACGCGAGCGGGCAAGGTTAACGTTAATTCGTACCGCGTTTTGGGAAAAAGTCGCGAGAAAAGTGGTAAAGGTACGATAAATAAATTTATTTTGATAATGCACGTATTTTATTCCTTGAATAAATTTTCAAAAGTACTCATTGATAAAATATTTTGAAGCCATACTTCAGGGTAAATGAGAGAACTATATCTAAATCTATTTGCAAACGTATTTACTGGGGCGAATGCAGGATTAAATGAATTGTAAACTAGGTATGCGAGTCCATTGAACTCACTTAATCGGATAAGGGTCAAACGTGTACAGGTAGTAGAATATCGTAGAATTGAAATACTGATATTTCACTTGAGAGACTACTTTTTTATATTTATTTTATTAAAAATTTTGAAATTAATGGAATAAGTAGCCAGAACTATCAAATCAATCAAGCTTCAAGTTTCTTATTTTAAATTATAAATTTAATCAAGATATTTTTGTTGAAATGGATGTTCCTTATTGTCAAGATAAAGAATGGAGGTATATGTTACCAGCAATGTATGAAAAGCAGATTGTATAGAATGCTTGACGTTTTCAGCAAAATATGAAATATCTGAATTATTTTAATATTATATAAGCTTTTCCTAGGCATTGTAAGAATTTTATTGTAAGAAAATTATTATTCTAAAAATTAGTAAAATAAGAAAAAATTCTAAAAGGTTTTTAATTAAAAATTTTAATTTTGGAGTAATTTAATATTGTTTATATCAGGATTTAGATCGGTATTACCTACATAATACCTGCTTTTCATACATTTCCGGTAACATATAATATTACATTTATATTTCGTCCTTTATCTATTTAATTTTCTATATTGTTAAAAATAATCGTACATCAAACATCGGTAGTTGTAGTGTTAACAATGGTTCCATTCCTTTTCCACGATATTTTCGCTTGATTCCCAAACATAAATTTCCCTTAAGCGGCCGGAAGAAGAAGGTTAACTCGTAGGACACCAGATGCTCGTGTCTCGACCTAATCTTGCATTATCAGCCTAGCGTTAAACATAGTTTTTTATCAACCCAGAGGTTCCCAGTGTGTGGTAATTTTTCCTTGACGGTAGCGGGATACGTGGTGAAACTCGTAGTACTCGGGTATTCGCGTTGAAAACGATAATGTCAATAATGACTGGGATGATCATAAAAGAGGTAGAGACTGCATAGAAGTCGACGTAATACGGTTACGTGTAACAACGAGTATTAAACGTTGAAACGAGACTGTCGAGCTTTCACTGACCATGCAATTGTTCAGGATTCAATCGGCAACGTGTCGTTTTCGTGTAATTGCATCGGTATGGCGAAACGAAGTTTCGAAGGATGAATGATATACATTAGAATGACAAACGGTCGTTAAATTTTACCGTCTCGAGGAGCGCGATGAGGACGGGAACAATAGGTTTGCCGTGACTGGTTAGGCGAGAGCGAAAACGTTCTACGTATTCTGTCTCCTGAGGTCTTTCCCTCGGACATTCTCTTCTTCACGCGAACGCTATGAAAGCGAACAGAAGCATATTTATGTAGGTACAACGGGTAAGAGTACTCTTGTCTCGAGGACGGTCACTCGAGTGGTGAATTACTGAAGTTAGCGACACCGTTTCTTTCCCTTTCCCTCGAGTGCTGTGTACTTCCTTTCTCGTTGTGTGGTCCATTCTTGCTGATTACACTGTATGTACCGGCAATTACAACTTGTAACCTTTCGAAATTATGCTTGAAATATGACGTCGGAAGAAATGAATTTTAATCTTTCGTTTGGGTGCATTGTATCAGAATCATCATTAGTCATCATCTGAGACGTTCACATGCCAAAGTGATTAACTCCATTTATTGAATCTTAAAATTTTATCAATTTCTTTATTTTTTTGAGTGAATAGATTTGACTCATTTATAGATCATGATTGGAAATTGTATTGATCCATAGTAGCGATGGTACGAAATTTTGATAGTGGCCGGTATTGTCATGAGGTAATTGTCTATTATTTGATGGGTATCTTCGATTTTCACTTGAATATATTGAAAAAGGATATTAAAATGAAATCCAAACCTAATCTAAAACTACCAAGCACAAGCTATAAGGTAGATACTGATAGTGATGGAGCTGATTATTAAATTCCAATTTTTAATTTATTCTGTATTTGTTATTTTTTGGTATTTGAATTTATTATTAATGAACATTAAATTAAACCCCTTTAAATTAATTACCTACTGTTTATTTTTGATCACTTCATTCTATCAAGCGCAAGCAATAAAGTAGATATATATGGTTAATTTTCGGAATAGTTTTAATCTAAAATTAACGTTTGCGACACTTTTTCTAAAGATATTTCATCTTCTTATATAAAGCTTTCCAATGTATTGAAGTTTAAGAGAAATCGGTGATACCGACCAGATATCAAACAATTACCCTCTGTCGCGGCTTCCACATTCGGCCGAAAGTATTTCAGCAGGGATTGTACGTGGTTATTGACCTTGTTCATGACCTCCATCGCAATTACGCTGCGCGGTGTGCACGCTTTTCAAGGATATTGGAGCTGCGTCGATCGATGAGGTGTTGAACGGGCCCGGTTTTCCTCTCCGCTTTTTCGTTCCCTGTTGCTCCGCTTTTCTCCATTTCCCCTCGAAACGAGCGGAATGGAATGCGGCTCTGATATTCGCCCGGCATCAATAAAGCCGCTTCTCTCTTTTCGAAGTATAAGTGCGTCGTCTATTAATAGAACTCTCTTTCTCTCTCTCTCTCTCTCTCATTTTTTGTTCTGCTCACGAAAAAGGGAATGCTTCGAACATGGAGCGCGAAGAAGAAGGGGTTGGCGAGCGACGTGCAGCCTTTTTGCCGTACGCACACTCGTGTGGGATGCACACACCCCTTTTTCCGCGGTACTCTGCTCCACCGGCCAGACAGAAAAAAAATGTCCAATAAAAATAAGTCCTAAAGTGGTTCCTGCGCTCGCGAGCACACCATTCTACCCGCTTCTTCACGGGAATTCGTACGGTTCCTTGTCCTATCTTGCATTTTCTCTTTCCATCTTTCCTCCCCGCGTTTGCACCCTGTTTCCGACCGCAATACCTATCGAAACGCCGGATATAGATCTTTTCTTACGTTTTCGCTGAATTCCCCAGATCTTCTTGTTCTATGCTTTATCCAAACCCATTTCCATGATATCGCCCCTGTACACCGGATATCGAGGCATTTCTTCTGATAGTTATGCGAAAATGGAAAGTAATGGGTGGATCAGTGGTAGTGTTTGTAGATTTGAAACATTATAGATAGATGAATTTTTTCTGTTTATATATCGATAATTAGTATAGAAATTTTTCAGGAATAATATAACCCCCGAAGGGGTTTTATTTATTACCTAGGTAATATTATCAATTTTATGAACATTCTGCTACGGTGTTGAATTTTTGAACGAACCCTATCTGCCAACATTTCCACTTTCTATGCATCTGTTTTTCGTTACAATACCCGTTCACTTTTTCCAAAAAATTTGCATCTGTCAAATGCATACATCGGTTTCGTTCCCATTTGGGATACGAGCGGATCGCGTTTATCATGGAAATTAACGACGTTTGCCTATGTCGCGTTCAGTCGGTTTCAATACAACAGCGAAACATATGCAAATTTTCTTTTCGAACCTCCCCTTGGCCGCCAGTGTTGCAATTTAAAGGCTTGGTCTAGCCAGTCTCAACAATAGCTTTCTCTGCAATTAGCGTAACGTGCACATTACGTATGGAAAGCTGCAACTAGAACGGCTGTTGCTCTACACAAGGATATAAACGATCGAGGAGGAAACGGGAAGGAAAACGAGGCTTGCACTTCGAAAATTTATGTTCCTCGCTCATAAATTATAGAAAATCGACAACGGAAGAGGGAGTGAACGTATTACCTTTTATCGAACATTATGGCAAGGTCGCGTAAGAAGTCGCGAGCTCCTTAGGAGCAAAAAGTGGCCGGAATATTTGAATATTTAACAGGGCCGAGGTGACGTGTTATCGGAGGTTCTTATCGCTGGCAAACGCGGTCTTATCGTCGCGAAGAAGAGCTGCTAGGTGTGCAAATATTTAAGGATACTTGCCACAGCTTTTTCACTGTGATTAACGATACTTACCGCGGCTTCTTTCTTATCGCGATAAACGAGCAGCTGGTGCATTATTAACGATACGATCGCGTTCACCAACGATGACGATCAACCCTGTAACGTGGAACAATTTGATACGGTACAGCATGTACAATTTAACACCCTGTTGTAATCTTTTCAACGACACTTATTCCAACTAATCTTCGTTTCCAAAGAAGCAACGATCTTATCGAGCCATCTTCTTGGTCTTGGAACGAATCAATTCCACGGGAGCCGAGTTCTTCCCTGAATCTCGGATTTAATCAAACTCTCTTCCTGGTCCGTGTGTTCTTTCCTGACACATTGTTCTCTCCCTGGCATTTAGCGACCCTCTACCGACCAAGGAAACTTCTCGTTCCTCCACAATTGAATTTCTCTCGTTTGCATTTTTCTTTTCTTTCTTTCTTTCTTTCTTTCGACGGCCTTTAATCGTCAAACAATAGGACAGCGAAGAAGGGGAACGTCGTACTCGTCTTTTCTTGAATCTCTTCTCGTCTCCCCGGGGACCAGCTTTATCACGAATGTTTACAGGGTTTATCTTCGCACCCCTTCGAAGTACCTTGTAGTCGCTTGCACCACGTGTCCCCTGCTTATACACACCACGCACCCTTGTGTTTCTCGGATAGAGATTCCCCGAAGGGGTTACAAGGATCCCAAGACATCCTTTGCCGCTGTATCCTTCTTTTTTTACCGGTATAACCGCGAGCATGGCGCCGATTGTTTCGCTTCGCGACGTTAAACGCCCCCTTTGTGTGATAAATAATGGAATTACGTGCAGTTTCGTCGGTTCCATGGTACCGTGGCTCGTTTATGATATTTCTTTTCAGATTATGGCTCTCGCGTGTTTGAAGGTGGTCTTGCTCTTTTCGTTGTTTGATCGTAATTCAATGGAGCAGGAAAACAGTCGAGGTTTCTGTATGGAAGTTCTCTTTTGAAGTGGTCGTCGAACGTTTATGTGCTTGATATTAAATTTATTAAGAGATTGCGGTCTGGTAATTAACCATCTCTGTTTTCCTCTCTTATTCAAAAGTCATAGAATACCTCTTAAAATTTCATAAAAGTTTGAGAAAATTATTGGAGTTGTTAAAGTATTTAGATGAACGCAGTTTTCTGTTGAAATATTTTCTTAATAAAAACAGAATTAATTTTTTTTTAATTTTATTTGTAAAAGAGAAAGTGAAAAATATCTTCTGGATGAAATATTGTATTTGACGTTGTAGTTATTAATTTGAAACGTTAGAGAGCTTATTCAGCATCAGATTTTATGAACGTCTGTTTTACAACATAAACAGATCCGTATACCTACATACACATAGTTCTTTTATTTAGTACCAATGGTAGTCTGACAATGAGTATTACATGCATTCACCGTTAGTCTGCTCTTCATTGAAACAAAATGCATCTCATAAATTAAAGCGTCGAGAATTTTGTCGAGAATTTTGTTCATGTGCAGTTTGTGGCGGGCTCGTAAATCTTGCAAGGCACGTACAGTACCGGTCATAATTATTCGAAGGATATGAATTTTAACTTTCCTCCCAGACAAGTGCCATTATTCTTCCGAGTCAACGATTCCATCCTTAGAAGGTAATTTCATTCGCAACAAGGAGAAACGAATGAGATTTATTCGAATTAACCTTCCGTCAGAATGATGTCTCTTTCATATTTTTCTTTCAATTTAATAAGATTCTCTTTTAGGGTGAGATTGCTCCCTCTCCCAAAATTTTAACTGGTTCCTCCCTAAACATGTGGACCATCATTATTCTAAAATTTTTAGATTTCATAATTCTCCAATTTCGCAACTTCAGAATCTTCAGAATCTTTTAATCTTCTTCTACACTTCAAAATTACAAAATTATAAAATTCCAGATTACCAAAATTTGAGAATTCAAAAATTCCAAAGTTACGAAAGTCCGAGATTCTAAAATTTCAAAGTTTCTAAATTCCAGAATTCAAAAATTCTCCAATTCCAGATCCTAAAAATTTCGAAATTCTAAATTTCCAAAATTTTTAAATTACTAAATTTCTAAAGAACCTGGCTTGCTCCAGTAGAACGTCTAAGTTACACCAATTTTTCATATGCAAGAAGCAATCAGAGTCAAATAGCTACTGTTATCATTAATATCAGTTAGTTCCATAAATAATGTCGTTTCTTATCTTATTTACCAGAACAAACGTATTTCATGCAGGTAACAAGCATTTCGTGTAGACTATGTATCACTTTAATTTAAATGTTCAAGTTTCTTGGTATTAAAATTATTGCTTTTAAACATTGAATAAAATTATCTTTGCCATAACTCATTCAAGCTATCAGAGCATTAAAACAAAGAAATTGATTTTGTCAACTTGTTCCACGTGCGATACAGTCGACATTTAAATTCCGAGGGAATACAAGAGATTAAAAAAGGAAATAAATCGTACAATGTTAAATACTACACACTAATAAAAACGCCCTTATACTAAAACCATAGCCCCCAATGGGGTCGTTGGAATAATTACGAAGGTTTCTGGCTTTCCTCTGTGCCATTGTTGCAGCAAGTTTTTTCGGAGGGGTAGCGAATTCAGTAAACACTTTGTAAATCATGCACTCGCATCGCGCACCCCCCGACAGGAATACGCGTGCACCTATGCAGTTGGTGCACGCAGGCGTGCTGCAGGTAGACGACGCGTGCCTCCACTGCTTTCGAAAGGTGCTGTACTTTAACTGCACCCCTCGCTCGTTCGAGAAGTCACGCACGCGATTCCGTCATTAATTGTTCGAAGCTACACGCAAGCATGTCATGATAGTTAGCTTCTGTTCGTTCGGTTGTGTCCTCCGCGATTTGCTGCTGATCGCTCGATCGTTTCGCATCTTTCCTTCCCCTTATATTTTCTTTTCTTTGCAACTTTTTTACATTTCCTTTGTAACTTTTATATTTTGGTGTCGTCTTGAAGGCTCTTTGAATTATACTTCTGATTTTTTAAAATTCATATCTTCTCTGTCTTTCATTTTTTTTTTTTTTTTTTAATGTTATACTGTTTCGAATTTATCTTATTTTATCTAATTTCGTATCTTTACCTCGTCCAAACATTGTGGGCCTCCTATCACCATGAATTGCATCTCGTGTTTGAATTACACCACACAGTGTATCCGTCGTTCCCGTGACTGCTTCCTCTCAATTCCTGTGCAATTTCGAAGCTTAAAGGACAATATTAGCGTTGGACGGTTTACACGAAGTTCGAGCCAAGCTTGTTCCTGTCTGGACGCTGGTAATGACGAGCATTACGTGAAATTACTGGTAGACACGATTGTCCGGAATTGACGGTACAAATTGACGCGTGATATCGCGTGAAATTGCGTATCGGTTGTGCTTGAACGTCCGTCGTGAGAAACTTTGATCTGCGATCTTCCTGATTCCATTTCATTTCATATTCCTTGCACGCGGTCTATTTTCACCATCCTATGTCCTGCTAAACCATGAAATTAATTATTCCTTTTAATACGGTATTGCAAATTTAGTTTAGCCGAATAATTATGAAGAGAATAAGATTTAAGATGATATTAAAAATATCAAATGAAAGCTTTGAATTGAGAAATTAATTTAATACAAACTCAGGACTTCAGTTCCATCAAAGGCTAGGAATTATACAAGGTGCTCTTCGATCATTAACTAACTTTTGGAGACAAAAAGTTTGGAATACTCTGTGCAGCTTGTCGAACTAGGAAAAGTTTTCACAGCTGGCTCGACCAGAAGGCAGCCACGTCTATATTTACTCCACACTTTCGGCTTTCCGGTTTCGTCGTTTTCCTTAATGGCGAGTTCACGGAAGTTCGTTAATGTAGGAACTATTATTAGACCAAGACCGTCACGTAGTACGTTTACGTTTTCACGTAATCATCGTCGCCGCGAAAGCTCGCCGGCACAGGATCGAGGAAAGATCGTATGATAGATCGATTTCGATGCCCCGGCCAGAGTCACGAATTCGAGTCGTGCTTGCAGGATCGTAAAGCCGAGGTTCGCTCGAGACCTGTTCCTTGTGCCTGAGGAACGTGAAAACGATCGATAACTCAGTGGAACGCCCCCATTGTTGAGAAGAGAAAGGAAGAAGGACGAGGCAACCTTACCTTTCTCTCTTTCACCCTCTTCGTGTTCTTTTCAACCGGCTGAATGTGCGACCAAGAAGTTCCTTTAACCTTTTCGAAGATACGCTCCGAGCTAAGAGAAGTCGGACAGAACTGTTTAGATAAGAGATGATAAAAGAAGAAACGATCGTGTGTTCGTAAGCAGTTATTGTATCGAGGATACGTGAGAATTAAACGTAGAATCTTTATTGGTTTCCATTTTCTCTTTTATTCGGGTGATCGGCATCATAAATTAAATATAATTAAATAATTAACGTTTTAACGTGCTGTCTATAGTTCTGGTATCCTACTTAACTTCTTTCTACATATATTCTAAGTTTGACTAAGTTTTCCTTAAAAAATATTAAAATTCAAGAGACCCCACCAGGGGGCTTGGTTTTTAGGAGAACTAAGGGTGAGTTTAGGGAGAGTCTTAGTTGAAGTTAGGAGGAATCTAACGTAGAATCTCCTATCCTTACACGTAAGCATAATTAGGTAGGGACCAGGGTAGGCCAAGGTGGAAGAGGGCTTCCCAAAATGTGGACCCCTTCACTATTTGGAGATTCTGAAATTTTCGAATCCCAAAATTCCAAAATGGGCACCGGCTCAAATTCCAAAATTGCAAAACATGGACCAGCCCCTCACTATTTTTAGATTCCAATATTCTAATATTCTAAAATCCTAAATTCTTCAAATCCCAAAATTTTAAGATTCTAATATTCTGTTAATGAAGTTAAGGGACCTGGCTCACCCCCCAAAAAATCCCAGTTACTCCGACGTTCTCATACCTACAGAACATAGATAAATAAGAAGAGCGATGAAATACCGCTTCCTATTAACTAATAGTAGCCTAATTTGCACGCCATTATACACCACTTACCATTTGAACTCGTCAATTCATAGTCAATCGATCGCCAAACAGGCGGCTGATAAAGAAAGAGCTCATCAATCACTTGAATAGCTGAAGCATGCAGTGTAAACATCGAGTAATCGAAAGATCGTCGGGTTGAAACTTTCCGATCGATCGATCTCGTTCTCCTCTGAACCGGAAGCACTCGCGAACGTCGCTTGGTCGTCACCTCGTGTTTCTGCCCGATTAAATCGAACGCGTAATTGCAGCCTGAACCGATTCTCGTGCACGATGTTCCGTCTTTTGCGAACAGAGCAAGGTGCACTCGAAACAAAGCTCCATAGCCCGTTCGTTTCGCCTGTTTCCCTGCCGGCAGTGATTGCTGCACCCGGCCTTTTTTTGTTTTTTCGTCCCGACACAGTACGCGTTCAACGGCGCGGAAATTCAGCCCGCATTTCCACGGCTGCCGCGGAAACTGCTACGACGGAGACGGATGCGACGCCGAGCGACTTTTCTGCGACGAGGACAATGCGCTCTAAGGAAATTACTCTGCTAGTCTCTACTCCGTATCCGTACGAAAACGACCCCCTTTTCGAATCCATGATTTTCTTCACCACCCTCTATTTAGAATTCTATTCCGCACCCATTGGTGTACATACCTGTTTCAAGAGAACACTTTATTCTTCTTTTTATTTTATTTTATTTTATTTTATTTTATTTTATTTTAATTTGTGATCACTGAGGAAGTTTCTAGGCCATAAAGAAAAGAAGGAGGAAAATTCTTTCGTATATTTAGAAGGAAAATAAAAGAGGAACTCAACTTAATCGACGCTTTATTAGGAGGTTCGCAGTTGAATGTTTGCTTCTATGGTCATCTTTATATACATTACAATGAATGCTTACACGTAGAGGACTGTTATCTTCATAACGTGTACCGTGCATTTCCTATGGGGAACATTCTCTTCCTGGTCGGAGCGAGTGCGGCCTGTTTAGGTGGGCGTTTCATAGGTACCAGTTTATTTAAATTGATATAACTCGATCCACCGGGGTGACAGGAAATGTGGTGCATGTGCACGTTGTAACGACAGGTTGTTTGCTCCAAGTTATTTCAATACGTACCCTGTAATTCCTACTAAATCTCAAGGGATCGTTGAACGTTGTTGATTTTCGTTGTTAATTAACGTATCGTGCATCGATCAATATTTTCTAATGAAAATTTAAACCCATGTGTTTGAAATATTAAAAAATAAAATACATATTATATAAAATTAATAATTTCTCTTCAAATCAAGAAAACCACACTTAAAAATTTCTCTTTGAATCGCAATCTTTTTACAAAATATCAAACAAACTTGTCCTATTTCCTTGTCTCAGTTTAACTACAAAGGATTACGTGGTGCGAAAGAGATCACGGATCTTATAAATATTTCTCTCGGTTTGTTTGGACACGTGGCTTCCGTTTACAGACATTTTCGCCGACGGAAGTGTATCCAACACCTCTGAGACACCCACGTGTCCTCTGATACTCGAGAGAAGAGGTTATTGTGCAGCGTATTAGAGATTCATAAGGGGTGGGCGTTGTCGGAGGCGCATTAAGCTGTTTGTTTCCGAGCGACAGATACTGCATCGATGCGTTTCGACATCTTTACTTCCGTTCGGCCTTTCACTTTTCCATCGTGCTCGTTTTTCCATGATCATTGATCCGAAACGCGTTTCTGCCTTCGGTTCGTTCGAAGCTTCCAACGATTCCGTGGAGCGCTTCGACGATCGCTGTTAGTCGTACAATTATTTTTATCAGTGGCGAGCTTTCCGCACCAAAAATCATCCTTCAGTGACAAAGAAAGGGAAAGAAGGAAAAGCATTCGCGTGGTAACAGACGAAAAGGGAACGGAAATATTTCGAGCAACAAAGGAAGTCTTTTGATTTCCTTTGACCGATGCTGCCTGTGCGCAAAGAGAAGGCGGATAATCGAGCTTAATTAAAACGATTATACCCACAAATCGAGCGGCAACAAGAATGCGGGCTTTCGAGCGCTTTCTTCCCTTTCAACCAATTACCTTTAGCGAGCTTTCAAATCGAAGGGAGCGACGATAGAGAAAGAGAAACGACTGAAGGGAAATAGAAAGGGAAGAGCAGAGAAGCCAGCCAGCGACCGTATACGCGATTGAAGTTTCATTCTGTTCGAGGGGTACGCTTTAACCGAGTGCTTTCAGATGCTTCGCCGTGAATTACTTACGACCTAAAGCGATCCGGAATGTTGTCCGAGAAAGACTTTAATCTACCTTTCGCCATCATTTTTTTTCTCTCTTCCATTCTAGCACTTTCTCTTTCTCTTTTTTGTTTCTTGCATATGATTCGAAACTGATGGTGATTAGTGCAGGTCGCTGCATGATGGATTTAGAGATCGAGATAGACTGTCTTGTGGTACAGTGGGTGATCAAATTATTAGAGCCACTCGCGTAAATTGATGATTTTACATAAAAATCATTAATCCTTAAGTGAAAACCGAGTTAAACGGAATTTTTGTTATTTTAGATAAGTTATTTGTTATTTTTGTTGTTATATAAGTATTTTTGTATATATTATTAGTGGAGGATTATTGATTAAAAGTTATTCAATGTAAAAAATCTTAAAATTGTGGTTCTGTTTCTATACAAACACGAGAAACCTACTTTTCATATGATGGCTCTAGTAATTTGATCATCCACTGTAAATTTTAATTAATTAGGCCTCGAATCCCTACTGTTCTATCGGAAATTTCCCAAAATTCTAATGGCCACCCCTGATTTGTCCCTGGTCATCAAATACCCATTAGAGTTTCAGTAATTGCGATTTTGTAAATAAATTTTCATCTCGAAAACATAAAATTCTGCAGATGTAGGTTGTTATTTTAATCAGTCCTTCAATTTTAAAATACTATGTCTGGAGTACTATTTTGCGATAAAATCCACGAGATAACTCAGTACACAGAAACTACTTGAATTACTTGAAAAGGCTTTACATTTAATATCATGTCCAGCAGATAAGTATTCATTAACGTGCATCTTATCAATGAAACGGTGGTAATTTCAGTTCCAAGGTGACGAGGAGATTAAACTGTAACCTTTTTCGAGTTCGCACCTTTTTCTATCGCTATCAAAGACCGCTGCGAAATAAAAACATTACCTTTTGAATGCTGAAGGATGAATCTTAAGATACGGTAGATCCTTAAAGCAGACGGTCGTCGGGGTATTTAAAATTTCAACCATACACGTTGCGTGTACTGCACCGTGGATCAATGCTAATAAGCTTGTGAAAGAGTGATTAACTCTCTTTAAACGTGTTTCTTTCGGAGGATCTTAGCGTGCTACTTGTTCTCGAGTCTGAATCTGCTCGGTGTTATTTAAACGAACTACAAGGTACTTCCTTTCGTGCGTTCCTGTAAAATCTTGAAATCTTCTTTCTCGACATTGAAATTTACATTTCTTGAAAATTAGTGATTCAGTATATTTTAATCATTTCTTTGATCAATTTGTACCAAAGGAATATATTCTTTACAATATTTTTCATCGTCCTTACAATTTTTCTTGTCTTCTTCTTAATTTTAATTTTAAATCATTCTAATATCATTCTATATATATAATTTGAACGATACATATTTAATGCTGATAAGATGGAAATGATTTATACAAGACTTGCTATTTCTGGTCGCACCTTACAGCCATATTCTAAGCTCTCGATTCACGATCGCATAAATTACAAGCGTGCAAGCATGGTGAAGTCATGAAGAAGGATCGAAGCGTCAGGTAAAAATGTAAACTAACCGTTGGTAAATTACTGCCGGTGCTCGTTAACCGATCTCGATCTCCGTAAGCATCGTTTCGCGCCGGTGTTCGACGCGAAGCTGAAAAGAATTTCGAAATGCAGCTGCCGCGAACACCTTTAAAATGCATTCGTTTTGAATCACACCGCTCTTAAGCTCGGTGCAATCGTAGATCGCCTTTGAATTTCCGGCCACGGAGTACCAGCAACGGTGAAACGACCCGGATTTTACGATCCCCGTGTTTTCCTCGTTATTACACGAGCGGGAAAAAGCCGCTGGAAAACGGAGTGATTACGAGAGGGAACGCGTGAAACACCTTTTCCGTCTCGCTAGCAATAGCAGTTCGGTTTAATTTGGCACGGTGTAAAGTAAGACGATGAAAACGAACGTGGCACGTTCAGTGGGCTTGAAAGTCAAAGGATTTCAAAGGAATAATTACGAAATATTGCGAACTGTGCGTCTTTGCAGAGGTGGTTAAATTATTATTAGATTAAAGAGCGGAAGGATTTTATATTAGGATTTTAGGAATTTGATTAAAATAAAATTTTTATGCCACACAGGATTAAAATGTTATCGAAAGTCTGCGATATGCCAATAAATTGTGTCGTTAAAAAAAAAAAAACAAATAAAAATAAAAATAAAATAAAGCTGATTTAATCGCAGTCGACTGCGAAATTCTGTTTCCTCGTTTACCGTTTATCGTTCGATACGTCCCACGATTTTAACACAACGATTTCACGTTTGCCCACGTGTTTCTGTTAGTTTAATATGGTGTAGCCACCTACCTCTTTGGACAGCTAGTCAGGGAATAAACTTCGCATAGAGATAGTTGATGCTAATCCAAAGTTTCATATAAAGTTCGAAGGAAACTTGATTCATTTTCTATTAAGAAAGATTACAGCCCCGGGCCCCACTTTGCAAGTGACCCATTATTTTATTTACAATAAAATTCAATTTCTGAACCAAGTTTATCAATCAAGGAGGCCCTTAAAAGTTCAATAACCTTATGATCCCAGAAATTTTCATTCGTTCTTGTTTTATACTAACTTCAATGAAACATCTTGAAAAATTTGTTTGAAAGCATGAATTTCCAATAAAGTGGACGCAGAATGGCGACCGGTTGCTATCCACAGGGCATCATTTAATGGTGTTTAAATATTCGTCCTTGCAGTGTACGCGCGTGTATCAGCATGTCAAAGAGACTTTTAGTAGAAGGGGTAAGGGTTGTGGCTTTAAAGAGTGTTGACTGTACGCACATGATTTACGCGTCTACGTTACAAAGTGACTCTCCGCTTTTGAGACCTAGCGTGTTTCTCCGTCTGTTCGTCCGTTCGGCGTCGTCCATTTTCCCCTTGACGGATCCGAAGAGGATCGAGCCGAGCTTTCCGGAGTCGAGTCGAGTCGAGGAGCACTCGTTGACGAAGAGGGTCGAAGCCCACGAGTTCGGGGTTGGGCAGAGAAGAAGCTTTGCCATCCTCGAGTGTCCCCCGAAACGCTTAGAAATCGTGGTTAAGGGAAAGCAGTTTCGCCATTCGGATTCAAGGATCGTTGATAGGCCGGGGAATGTGTGCTACGGAGATGACGATTATCGTTCTCGATGTGCTTCCGTGGCTCTTCAACGATCAGCCACGCGGAAACTCGAGTTTCGTGGATAGATTAATTTGCTAACGTCGATCGTCAACTCGAACTACTGTTTAAACGCTGACTCTGTCGTTTCTCGAGGGTTGTTAAATGCTTGAGAACGTTTTTACTTCGTTTTACAGTTAAATTTGTGGAAAATGTGATTAAGGGTAATTTCATGTCACCAGCAAAAATATGTAAAATTTATTTTTATATTATTTTACTTTCTTTAAACCTTGAATAACAGTGCTTGTATAAAACGTATATAAAGATATTCAACAATTTTTGAAGGAACAGTGTAAAACTTAGAAAAAGAAAATAATATGAAATAGAGTATTAAATTGAAACTGGGGTTCTCTCCATGGTCCGCCATTCGAGCGTTCAAAAATGCTCTTAAAGAAACTTCGTTTTTCGATTGCATGTATTATTTATTATAAATAATTTGATTCTGACAAAATCACAGTAATCAAACTGATTCATTTGTATACGTAATGAAACATTTTATTTATTTATTCAGATATATGAATTTTTCCATTGACTGACAAATGTCTGAAAAATTAAATGAGAGAGAAAATTTGTATTGCACTGCACGGTACAAAATTCTATCAGATTTTCGAATCTCACTTCCGGCACGTTTCACGAATTTCTCCAATATCTTGGCGGTGGACGATTCTCGAGAGCAGCGATGAATTCGATCGAGGGCACAGTTCGAATAGAAAAGCTCCAGAGGTATCAATAGCCGGCTGGCTTTTCTGCGAATCGGTTGTCGAAGCTGAATGCTCGAATATTCGAAGCCCGCTCGACGAGCTGATGGTAGCGGGTGGAATAACCCCTTCGCCCCTCGTCCCTTGCTCCGAGCATCATGTAATTAATGAAGTTACGCTAATGCAATAACGTAGCGTCGCTGTACTGCCACCCCCGTGCCCTTCGTACCTCGCGATTCCTGTCGTTAATGCCGGTTCGTCGACGGCGATTGTCATCCGAGAGAATTCAAAGGGTCGTCATTAACGTATAACCAGGCTGCTTTTATATTTGCAAGGATATTCTAACGACGAACTCCATTTTAATGGAGTACCATGGTAAACCATGTAAAAAGGGTGCAATGTTGGAAGGATTATTTTCTAGTCAAACCTTTATCCTAGAATTTTATTTTCCTCCTCGAAAATTTCGTCTGCAATCGATCGATTCAAGTTATAATTAACATAAATTTTGAATTGGAAGCAGAATTTTAAATGAGAGAAGAGAAACTAACGTTACAATTCTTGCGTTTTTTCTTTAGATTCTCGATAGAACGCATAAGATAGTAGGGTTACATCTCTTCCTTGCGGGTTACGGTTTGTTTGCTTTCTTCTGGGTGCACGTAGACACGAAGAGATACAGTAGGAGGTGCGGCTAACCGAGTTAATAATCCTGTTCTCGTGATCGCGAGCCTGTCACCAATAAAATACGTATGCCCGTCTTAATAAGCGTAAGAAATCGTAAGCCGGTTAACGTCGAACCGTGATAGGACGATCATCATTCCGATTCGTGTTCCAGTTGTTTTATATGACATTACAAGACAGGAGTGTGATAGTGTTTTTGTGATAAGTAGATTTATCTCCGGGCAGTAGCTCCTCGAGATATTCTACATTTTCTTCTTTTTTCAAAGAAGAATTTTATTACAAAGAGCATCATAATTTTCAAAATTATTTTTGAAAATTTATTTAGTATACTGTAATATTATTTTTAAATATATCATTGATAAGTATCCTCCCTTACCCCTGATGAAATTTCTATTTTATCATTTGCTTGTCTGAAAGGAAAGGTCTTTCTCATATCCATCAATATCCCTTGATATTCCCATCGGAGCTAAGAGGTTAATGGTGGCGGGCAAACGATTTCTTGCTAGATTAGCCTTATCTGCCTGGCCATTGTCTTCTATTACATATTCCGCCCCATGGTACACGGCGAATGATTGATCTTTCGAACACATAAGGGACGCGATACACTCTGCGAACTAGTTCTACAATTGATGGCTCGCATACCGTCCCACGATAATCAGTGCTTAGTTATCGGTTGAATTGCTGCTCTGTCGACGATTCGACGATGCCCGGTTCGTTTGCTTCACGTCCTCGAATCGTTTTGTTTCGCTTCGTTTCGATGCAGAAAGGTCAATGGTACGTGTCGTGCCTACTGTCACACCGAAGCACGAGTATAGATTTTTCAGATAATCCCTCGATTCTTCTGGGAAACGATATATTTTTCAACAATGCCGAGAGTGTTGTCATTGTAGTTGTACATTCACGTGTCGCTAAATGTTGTCGAAAAGTATCACGATTTTTGGTGCTGTTACATTTAATTAATGAAATTCACGAAATTTGAACGTTTGAACGAAGAGATTAAAAGGGGTGAAAAATATAAAAATCATAATTTTATTTTGTAAATTGTATTATACAAAGCATTAGGGCCATGATTGTTTTATATTAATTAAAAATACAAAGAAATAATTAGAAAGGGGTTAGAAATATAAAAGCCAAAGCATTGGGGTCATTATAATAAATTATTTTGTATTAATTATATAATGAATATATAATGAAATAATTATTAGTTACATTATTCTGTTTCTATTTTTCACAAAGTTGTTCTTGACGCTTAATATAATTCTTGATTAATGTTTCTTACGATTCTTGAATGTACACTTTATGAAACATTCCACGATGTGTTAAGTGAAGAAATGTTTTTTTCTTTTATTCATAACGGTATTCGTAAGTGGTTGACCTTCTATGGCAATTAGCAAGAGGATCTATATAATTCTTGCGTTCAGATGTGTTCACGGTTTCGCGTTAAACTGTGAAGTAATAAAAGAGCTCCTTCGTCAACACCAAATTTAACACTCGACATTGAATAGCTTTGAATAACATTCTATAAATTGTAAGTAACACTACCATCATTTAGACTTCCCTATTCCTTTCAAAAGTTTTTTTCGTCGAATATTTTTAAAGAATAAGGAAGGTCAATAATCTTGTGTTCCCCAAAGTGAAGTTTCACCGAGAGGTTTGGAAAATGGCCCAGTATCTTGTTATTTGAGCTTATATAGAATCATTTCGGTAAAATGAAATCGATGATGGCACTCTGGAGTGGTATTCAACGATAATATCAAGAGAATATCAGGTTCCAGCATTAACTTTAACAATAACTTCGATCTTCATGTTCTCACTTACTCCCTATTTTCTACTATCCTACGTGCCTTGTCGCGTAATACACGCGGATGCATTTGAGGAAAACGTCCTGGTTGTCGAGTGGCAGGCTCGTTTCAACCGCGATAGCGAAATTGGTTTCGTACGCTTCGCAAAGTACCTCATTTTCCTCTGCTCCACGCTCGCCAGTGCATTCCTATTTATGTTTTCGCGGTGCAGCAGAGCTGCATTGTCGATGCAACTGCAAGGAAACGGGACTGCATTCGAGTAGCAAACTTGCCGCTACTTCAAACAGCAAATGTCTTATCTTATTACTTACTGAATACTTTAATGAGCTTACCATTGCTTTCATAGTTCATGCTAAAGTTTGTTTTCAAACCATGAATTACATCGACATTGATGTGTAGAGTGTTGAGTAAAAAAGGTTTCCTCAGAGAAAATTATTTGGAAAATGCAGGTGAAACAGAAATTTTCAAAATCTTAATTTTAACGATATTAATATCAAAAGTAATTTGGAAAAAAATAACATATTTTTTAATTATTAAATATTATAATATTTTATAATTTTTTCTAGGGAAGCCTACTTTGTTGGACACTGTATATAGTCAAAAAATGTTTGAAAATAATATATTTTGAGAATTAATGAATTAAAGAAAAATAAATAAGACAATATTGCAATTAAAAGTCTATTACCGTCAAGCAATTTTATGTTCTGTTACAAAGTTTATATTGTTCGAAACAAGTTTGCCGATGCGTAATGAAGTTCGAAACTTTGAGTGCAGCAACATCATAAATGCAGATTGCATACAAAACACCGCATACCATAATCATGTTATTGAACATTACGCATACACCCACGCCTCTAATGACTATCTCTTCCAGCATACGTATGTCAGGTATTTGGTCCTCATTATCATCCACGTTGCGTTACGCTATCCATTGAAAACAAATCGTTTTAATTATAATTGCATAATAGTAACTCGCGATTTAAGGCTGATCGATTTTAATTACCATCATCCTGGTGTCGCGTTCCCTTTACTCTTTCATCATCTCTCGATTTGCCGTGTTTAAACGCTTCGCTATTCATCAGCTACAGTTTCGTGTTTCATCATTTTCGACGTTGAAATCGTTTCTCCGTCAATGGGAATTTTGATCGAACGAACGGTGACGTTTCGGACCTTTCGTTTTAACAGCAGACGCGTTCGCATTGAAAATGCGATCGTGACGAGTGATGGACAGCGATGTCAACGATTTAATTTGCGGATTCAGGAAGAACATGGTGTAACGACACCGTGGCACGTGATTCGAGCCACACATTTCAGACGAATTATTGCACGCGACCCTTCGGATTGCCCGCCATTGCGATTCAGTGCCGATAGTGTTGAAGTAGATTTTAATGTTGACACTATCTTTAGATAAGATTATCAATTCTTTTTCGTAAACGTGACGTTTCTTAGATAGCGGATGGTAACTTGGGGGATTTTAGATCCTACTTAGGATTTTGTACGAAATTATTTATGCTAATTTATACGTTTCAACCCTTGGACAAGGGTTGAAGGTAATTTTGGATTGTTTCTTTAAATATTATTTTTCCAATACATGAAACTTTCTCGTTTCAACATTTAAATGCTTAATTTTAGTCGAACCAGTATTCTGTATGTAAATCTGTTAATTTACAAGTTTAATTAGCAGCAAAGCTGTTAAAATATACTTATGTGTCGTTCAAATGTGCGAGTTTTTCCATAAATTAGATTAGGGCTCTAGCTAACATCTGGAAAGTATATGTCTTGATAATTTATTGATATCGTTGTATGACATTTGATTGATACGAAGTTCTGATACGCGTTGAATTAAATGTCGTTGCGTGTGGGAAACTGAAAGGAAAGCAAGAGTAGGTCACGCGTGCGGAGTTCGCAACGCAATATGTTAATTATACAAATCAATAAATTCAAAAGAGAAATGGTAACCGATCGTATTGAGTAACCTCCTCCTTTTTCGGTTAAAAATAATAAAGAAGTAACATTTCTCATTTTTGTAAAATATTTTTCTCTTAGAAGCCTGTTATGTGGCCAATATGCCACTAATGTATAAACATCCGTAGTCTAATAATAAGAATCTGGTCCTGACTGTTTTAAATGTCTGTTATAAATGTCACAGTAATGTCACTGAAATGTCAATCACGTAACCACGTAACTTCTCAAAAAGTCATCACTGTTATCGCCTCATTTTATGTCATTCTTATTCCCTTTTTAATCAAGCTTTATGAACGAGGTACACTCGCGGTCAGATCAGACTTCCCTAGGGAAAATAGTGATACAGGGGAAGTCAGATATTAATATTAAAAGTAATTTAGGAAAAAGGTAATATACTTGTCAATTATTATATTGCGAGTGGATGTTGAGTTCGAAAATCAATTTACAATATTCCAGTCTTCTTCAAGTTTTTATTTTACCAAATATTGCTGGAGTTTTGTAATAAATTTACATTCTGAATGATTTTTAACATAAGTTTCAAAACACGGTTTTATGATTATAAAAAATTAAAATTGATTATACATTTAATAAGACATCAATTCATTTATTTTCTGTTCTATTCGGCAATCAAACAAAATCAAACTCTAACAAAATGAAACGATAGGGTACGTAAAATCTGTTATCAGATTTAAAAGGAGAAAACCCATAGCCGTCTAGAGTCCATAAATCGAGTCCTGGTGGGCGCTCGTAAAATTGAAATTCGTCCCAGCGGATGTAACTTTTTTTTTTTATCCTCGGATCGTACGTTTCGCTCCTTGGCGAACGCCTGTCGATGACAGTTGACACTCTTACTTTGTCCTTCGAGCGATGGTAATCCCCGTTGATCTTGCCTCCATGGGCCGCATGCATAATGCACGTTGGACGTAGCTCTTCTGGATTGAATCTCAGCCATCTTCGTCCGTGTGCGCGCACCCGCTCACGCTCGACGCACACTAACAGCTTACCAATGTATCAGCCCGTCCACGCTAAATCGTAGGTGTGCATTAGACGTGCATTGTGGTCGGGTAACTGGCCATCCGGTCGCTCGAGGCTTCCGTTTACCGTCATTAACGGGGCTCGTGTTTCATTACCGTTGAACCCTGCTAATTTGCCGTGGCTCGTGCCAGAAATTGTTTGCCAAATAGTTTTCTCCGTTGCGGTGGAAACACTGAAACTGGACACATTGCTGCGAGACATACTTTTTCTGAAACTCGTTTTCTTCATCGATCCTTGTGGTTTGGGTATTTAACACGTACCCGAATTTTCTGGTTTTCGCACACCCCCAGTTGCATCCCTTCTAGTAAATTTAAAAATGTCTGAGCTTGAAGGGGTTCAATTTTTTGATTTAATATCTAAAGGCGAAGGAAAGAGTTTTATTTGAAAATTTTCATAGTGCACTTTGATATGTTGCAGTGTAAGGGTTAACGCATTCGAAGCGTGCATTCGCGACGTGTTAAGTGCAAATTGAGAGATATTTTGAAGTCGACTTCGTGACTAATTATTAGTTGAAGTCACGTTTGCAGTTGATAAACGGTTGGTATACGATTGTTCGCAGGTCGTAGTGTTTCTTCGGCACAATGACCCCGTTCTATTATCGTCGGTTCAACTTAATGAGACTTTGCGCTTTTTCTTTCTCTCTCTCTCTCTCTCTCACTCTCTTGCAATACATATTCGTCTTGCGAAGATGACTGTTCGATATAATACAGATTCGTGATCCTCTTAAATCGGCAATTAATTTGAATGAGCCGAAGAAATGTGCTTGAATTCCCGATGCCGTAACGAAACAAAAGTACAATTATTCCTTTTTTCATTTTTCGCTGTTCAATGAACACAGAACCTCTTGTTATATCGAATTTCTCCCGCTGCGCTTTTTGAACAAGCACATCGGAACGATTTTGTTTAATTAAAATATTTGTAACACTTTATTCGGTTCGGTAATAAATGAATAACGGGGAGTAATATAGATTTCTTAACAAGCTAATTAGTACCATTTTGTAATACGAACTGTTTACCGATCGGTGGATATTAAAGACATCATTAAATAATTTTTCAATTTAAACTTTCCAATTACCATTTAATATTTTACTGCATTGCGATATGACTTTAACAGTATAATATTAACAGGTTTCACGGCAAAAATGCAGACTGATTCCCTACCATTCCAAAATTTTAGATTTTTAATATTTCTAAGGTACTTGGTCAACCTCAGACAAATTTCTAATCACATCACTGATCACGATAAAATTATCTTTTATATCCTTACAATCAAACGAAAGAGATCGAATCAACAAGTAATTGTTCCGCGGTTCAATTATTTAACCGCGTATGTATTTAATGGTCTCCACACAAGGAGCAGGAAAAATAGAGTAGGAAATTGGTGTTTGCTTAGAACACTTCCAACCATTCGTCGGAGAGAGATTTCTCTCTGAATAATGTTTGAATCGACCTGAATGATAGGTCAGAGTTGGCCCGGGGGTGAATTTGCTAGCCCCAAAAACTAGCTCGTTTTCCTCGATTATGTTTCTACCGGTTCGTTGAATCCCTCGCTTCCTGCGGAGATTCGGGTGCAATTAAGCTCGATTCTCCGTCACGAAGCTTCCGGTCGGGATTTTCGATCTCTCCATTCTTTCCTCGCCCGTTCAACCAGCGAGATCCGAACAGAATGGCAGAGCAATCTGAGAAAATCTTTACTCGAAGAATCGAGCGTGAATTTCAGAACGACTCTAACCGGTGGGTCCATCGAAATCACTGGTACCCATTTTCGGAGACTAGGTACAACGGTGAACCTGAATCTTCTCGCGTGGGTGGGACTGGAACACGGTTATTTATGCTTGAAGAAACTAGAAACTCGTTTTGGATTTTCGACCTCAGGGTGGTTATGTTCTTTCGACTTACTGTCTTACAGCGAGGTGTATCGTTCGAATATCGTGTTTCTGGATAATGCATATTTTTTTAGCACCATTAAGATAAATTTAAGGTTTAAGGTAAATAGTTAAAACAGATAGAAAAATTTAATTTAAGCGCGTTAAGTACACTTGTGATCAAACCAGGTTTTCCTAGATTCCAAAAAGGAATTCTCAAAATTTTAATTCTGATGTCAGTTTTAATGTTTAATCCTTTCCCTTTGACAGCCGCTTAAAATGAATTGAAAGCTTGTTATTTATTCTCTCGTTATATCGCGATGATTTGTTACATTGCAAATGAACTTATCCATTCCTCAGCTTCTGAAGTTCAGCTGTTAAACAGTCATTCGTTCACAGTGTCGAGCGTGTAAACCCGGCAGCGTTTCTTGCGTCTTCCATACTGTTTTTCAAGTCCATAAAACGTCATATGATGAATGTTTCCTTTGAAAAGTTTCACACCCTATGTGTCTCCAGACTCTACTGAAGCTTACAATATCTACGTACAAAGAAAATTAAAATATTACAAAAATCGTCATTTTATCTATAAAGGAATATTTTTAAAAAAATTTTAAAATCATTCACCGTAAAAAATCTACAATTAACTACTAAAGCATTAAAATAAAAAGATGTAATCAGATTTGTTAAATGTATTCCATGAACCGAGATTCTGATTTATTTCCAACTTCCAGTTAGTCATTAACGAACGTAACAATTAGATCAACGTTTGATTGCTCTAATTGCTACGCACTAGTACTAATTAGACTAACATTTATCTCTGTCGAATAATTGTATTTTATTAGTTCGCCAACACACCGTACAAATAATTATATATATTTATATGAATCATGATAAATGGAGTATTCACAGTCTGACTTCACCAGTAGAATATAATATCATCACCTTGTGCAGGGTTTGAAAAGTATACGAATAAATACGCGAGTCATTATAGGAGACTGGATTAGATTCGTGTTTTTAACGTTGAATGTTGGCAAGTCGAATTTTTCGATCGTGTTTTCTCATCCTTGGTGTTAAACGATCCTGAGCCGAGCAATTTATCGGTACGGCTCCTCTCTGCGAGGAACTTTTCTCCTGCGGCTCTTATCTCGCACGGTGTCGTAAAGTACGAGAACGAGCTCTAATTACCAGGTTCGCGGTATTTCGAAAGCAACTTCCATTTTCGTAATCAGTACGGCGATGCTCCCGGCTCACGGGACCATCTGAGCTACAATCTATAGCCGACAATGAGATAAAATTATGTAAGTGTCTGAAAAATTGCCTCTTGTTAGACAAAGTTTATGGGATCCGGTAATATTAGGTTAGCTAATCATTCTCTGCTGTATTTTAAGGTACAAATGAAAAACGATTCTTTAATAGAAGGTAACTTTGTTCGACGATAAAAGTTTGAAAGGATATGGTCACTTGGGGCAAAGAAATGAATAAAAGACAAAATTACTTCTTGCTTTAACGTTACATTTTTATTTGGTTGAAACTTTACTTTGAGGCACACAAAATTATTGATTTTTTCTTTCTTACTTTAAAAATATTCGACAAGAAAGGCTTAGAAATATTAACTTTAGCTCTAGAAATCTTTTGAGGTGAGTTTGACGCCATATTGACTTTTATCTATAATCTGATTGGTCTGTATAGACGAGCATCAAAATGGTGTCAGATAAACTAACCTAATCTAACTTGACCTAATACATGATACATAGAACTTGTAAGAATTTATAAAATATCATTTTATTCTATATTTTTACACGTAGAATATTTGAATAATATTATCAGAAAATTTTTAGCAGTTTATAGGAAAGAATATCTGTTTTGAATTGAAACGGAAAACCACTCGCGCATTCACGATCGAAATTCTGGCTGTCTTTCAAGCCATAACACGGGAGATAAGAGCGATCTGCGTGGGAATCCGATTACGGTGCACACTCTGCACACGATCGATGCACTTAGAGTGCAGTTACGTATATAACGGTTTGTCTTCCCTTTCTCTGTTCCTTCTTATCCGCCCCCTGTTCTCTCCTTTCATCCTCCGCTTGGTCACAGCTTGTCCGAGAATGTTCTTCGATGTTCGAACGTCCATTGCTTGGAAGTTTACCTTTTGTACAACCCTGAGAATCTTCTCGTTGTGATCTTTCGGTCTCTGCTAACAATGACCTACTTCGTATTCATCGGTTCCGTAGAAATTTCTAACGAGAAACCTCTGACAACTCGTCGGGTTGCTTCCAAACTTGAAATCTTGAGCCCTTTTATGAATATTTTGACACTTGTGTTGAGATTCAAGAATAGAAGGTTCGTTTAAGTTGTGAGCATGCGAAGGAAATGTAATTGGACTTCGGTTTATTAGTTTTGTAGGTTCCTTTTCGTGTAAAAGAACGTTCTAACGCAATGTATCTTTAGGAAAAAAGCTGATCGCAGGGTCGTGCACGGGTTTCTTGTGTCACAAGACCCCATGGATACCACAGAGAGCCTAATATGGCTTGGAATGCGCCCAAACATTGATTGAGATTAAAAGAAAGCATCTCTGGGCAGGATTCGCTTGGGACGATTTCGAAGGATGATTCAACGCTTTGATTCTTCATGCTCTTTCAATTTTTATTTCATTTATTTATTTAACTTGAACCTTCTTTGGTTTGAATCCTGCGATGAATGTATTATATCCTGAATTGTAATTTGGTTTAATCCTTATTCGAATTATTTATTTATTTAACATGATTTTTAAATAAAATTTAGTTCATTAATTTAAAAGAGATCTGGGTATTTGCATCCATTGATGAAATTATTTAAAATTTAAGATTGTCAGAGATTTAAGGCAGAAAATTATTATTATCTAAGACTTAGGATCGAGAGTTCATTCATCTAAAATTATCTGATTTTAATTTTAATTAAACGTCGATATTATTCTATTTTACGAGCTTCTCAATGGCACGTTCGCACGCATGTTTCATTGTTTTAAGTTAAGAACAGGATCGTGATAAGGATTCGTTGTAGTTTTGTTCCGACGAGATATCATCTACGTTTGATTTACCCTAGCGAATTCAGCACGGTGTACGATCGTTTGAACGTTATTGAATGCTGCCTAAATGGACTACATCATCGTCCAGTCACGTTTCGAAGTATTCAATAACATTTGAAAGTATCATGATTGTTTCCTGACCGTACCGTGACCGGACTGTCATTACAAATCAAATTTTATAATCTTGATACGAATTGTACAACGCGGGGCTGTATTGAAAGAGAACAAGTGGTGGTACGTTCGTGGGAAATAAATTGTCGGATATTCGATCGAGAAATATACATTTTACAATATAAATTATGCATTGAAATTCCTGCTTCTGATAACAAAATAATGCAAACAATTTCGACATTTTCTATCAGCCATTTGTAATTGATTGTTCAGGAAGTTCAACCCTTCTTTGAATCTCCAAATTTATTTCCATTCATGCACTTCTAAGGCCATTATTTCATTTAAGTACTATTGTATCGAATTGATAAATTCAAACGAATTTACATAAATTTGCAAAATTAATTAATTTACTACGTCCATAAATAAAGCAGATACGAACTACCACCTTATAATTAACGATAACGAAAGATTAAAAGCTGTAACCTTTCTTTTCAATTTGTGATAATCAAAGGATTATTAATTGGTTTTTCTTCAACAGCAGGCTTTCGATAGATAAAGTGTTAATTTAAAAATTGAACGTTTTAAATTAAATTAAACGAGTTCAGAGCTTTTATATTTTATTAAAAAAATTTAATATAACACAGAAATAGAATCGGTATACTCAATATTATAGATATCGTAGTGCTTGAAAGCGATCCTTATCAAATAAAATGGTCGCGTCGTGTTCCATAGATGAGCCGGAAGCGAAGTTCGCTCTTCCGTTTTGCTCGTGCTTCTCGATGCCTTTCACATACATGTATCGGACCTCCTCGATGCCGATTTCTGCGCTTTGTAAGCACAACTAGCTAGCTCGATGCCAACGGAGGAGAGTTCGCGGCGCACGTTCGAATCGACTTCCGGTAGCAGTACGCACGTGTGTCGTCTTTCCGCCTTATCTGACCTATTCGCGCTTGCTTTCGCACTATTCCGTGTCCTGTAACCTTCAATTTGATCATTAAGTACATTGTAGCAGAAAATTGTAGTATTTTCAACTTTTAGAATTTGCTGAAATAAATTGGAAAATTCAGTGCAATTCTGTACAGTATGTTAGTTTATATTAAATTAGGAGGGGTTTAAGTCATTACTTTGTAAACGAAAACCTTATGATTAATGAAATTGAAATACGATGTAGCTTTTTCATACAAATAGCTTTGAATTCGTGCACATACAAAGCTTACGATTAATAAAGTTATTCCATAACATAGTTTATGTAAAATCAGGGTGGTTTTAAGTCATCACTTTGCTATCTTCATCTCTTTTACCCACCCCAGCTCCATTTTCCTCACCTTTACAATAACTGACACGTAACCTATAACCTATTAACCAAACGCCCCAACCAGAAGACCTATGAACAAAAGAACTTCTTCAACTCACTTTCGCTATCTAACCCCTAGAAACTCGTCGGCATAAAAATCAATTTATCCGAGCCACGCCTTTCTAGCTTCTCAGTCGGTGACAGGACACGCGAGCTTGATTCAATTCGCGTGACCTTTCATCGGACGATTCAAAGGATAGTTTCCTGTACTCTAGATCAGTGTGTACACCGATCGATTTCTCGATCTTGTTATTCAGAGGGGTCACATACGCCTCTGTTCGTCCGTGAAACGCAATCGATACGCCTCGATGATCCTCTTCGAGCCCCGTCGAGGACGCTGTTGCTCGGTACTGTGTACCATTGCACGTGTACACAGGTTCACGAAGCGTACGGTAGAGAGAGATATATAGAGAGATCGGTGCCCTAGGGTAATCCTATCGACTGCACGACGCCATTTCCGCGATATACATACCTATATATCTGGATTTCCCGCGCCTCTGCACATAACCGTCTGTACACAACATTCTATACGTGCCTGGTGCATTACACGCGTGTATATAGCACATCGCCACCCGGCTTGTAACTCCGTCCCGATATGCTCGCTGTGAAACAGGATTCATCGTGTTCTTGTGCGCGAGTAATAATGAAGCTTTTCCGTAGTTTGGTCGTTTTGCTGGAAACGAGTTGGCCAGGATCGCGGGGATGAAGTTTGAGGGCGATTTTAGAACGTTGGGAAACACTTTGAAGCGATCGACGCTTCTAATAACGTGGTAAAATGAGTTTTCGTATGGAGAATTTGTTTGGGTCGGGTGATTCAAGCTGCGGATCCCTTTGTGTGCTTCTATTATCAGGGTGAAACAAGCTTTCATATTGTGAATTTGGGATTAACGGTTTAGATGTTGATCGATTATTGTGCTTATAACTCGAGGGGAAAATGAGTTTCCATATTGAGAAATTATTTGCGATAGATGGTTTCAGCTATAGGTCCTTTACTATGCTTCTAATTCAAGAGGAAAATGGATGTTCATATTGAGAATTTGTGGGAGATTGTTGGCTCAAACTACAAATCTCTCACTGTGCTTCTGATTTAAAAGAAAAATGAATTTTCTTATTAAGAATTTATTTGGGACAGGTGGTTTAAGCTATAGATCCCTACTGTGCTTGTAATTCAAGAGGAAAATAAATTTTCATGTGGGAATTTTTATAGGATGGTTTAGAGTCTAACGCTAGAAATCCTTTAATATGTGCCTCGTGTGTAGCGATGTATCTGATTTTCTTAGAATTTTTCATGCACTAATGTAAGAGTAATCGATCAAAACGTGATTTTACCATTTTCCCTATTACTACCCCTCCAAATGAGATATACTATTAAAACTGCTTTTTCTTGTTAAGCTATCGAATGAGCAATCGCAAGTCGAATTTAGTTTAGGGACACTTTATCCGGCTATACACCCTTTGCTTTCAATTTCCAGATAAAATGAATTTGTGTGTTTGAATTTTTTTGCAACACATTAGACTCTGACGACACATGTCCAGAAACTGTATCTTTCTTTACAAGGATTAAATCTTCCAGCAAAGTTGGCAGTAGATAATCGTTAGATCAAACGATTGATATATAGTTTCCGCGTTTCCGTGGAAGTTAGCGGGGTCAATGGACTACCCCAAAGATATTTCTCTCGCAGCAACCATGACTTTGCGGCCGCGTTCATAGTGGACGGTAACGCTCGACACGCAACGAGGATTCGTGCAAACGCACTGCGTGCGGTCCAAAAGGAAGAGCAGAAGAGAAACTGACGCGGTCAGAGGTGGCAGAAACGAGAGCGACCATTTCAAACCCACCTCCGCAAGCAAACGTTGATACAGAGTCCAATAGAAATATTGATTTCAGGGTCGATGCACCTTGCGGCGTTACTCTGTTCACTGCGTGTATTTCCATTTCTTAAGAAACCCCGATACCCTGAAGCCTAATTACAGCTTCGTTGATTTTACAAATAAAGATAGCGAAGAATAAAAATATTATCCATTCTAATAATAACGAATCATTATTTTCCTTGAAAGTGTTGGTTCACTGTCAAGTTGGCGGTGAAATTGAAAGTTGTAGGGCCAGTTTTCAAAATTAGATTCGTCGAGGTTGTCAGTCAGAGCTGTAAAAAGGATAGCCAGGATAGGATATCGAGCGGATGCACGTCGTCAAGTCGATGGCAGAACGATCGAAATTCTATATTTAGAGGTGGAAACTGTCGGTACTTTAAGTACAGTAGTCCACGTATGGCACAGCTATTCCCGTATTCCGGCCTCTTCGTTTCGTTGCTTCGTATCTTCGTTTTTCGTCTGGCTTTCTGTCTTCGCCTCGTTGACGGATTCTTCTTCCTTTTGTCCAACTCCTTTCGGGGAAATCGTGGAATTTCATTTGCTGAGACATAATGAGGATTCTTCTTCTTTTATCGTTCCTTATTATTTTATAGTTCTTTCTGTGTTTGGTATTAAGACAACTCAATAATTTAATAATTTAATAATTTCTTCTTTTCTTTTTATCCAGTACTTTGAGCTTTTGTATTGAACTTAGGTCATACATAAATTCGATTATTCATTTTTTGGAAATTTTGGCTATTTATTCTTTTTAGGCTTTTAAAGTACATCTTATAAAGTACACAAATTAACACGTGAATACTTTCCTAGTGGTTACTACTCTTACAGTATTTAAAAAAAAAATTGTATAGATCACGTTAGAGTTCTATAGAGGCTTTTATTAGATCACATATACCTTGATTAAAAGATGTATTTTAAATTCGAAATATACTGTGACTCATTAATAGCTCTATAGTATTAAAGAAACCTAATTCCATAATTTCAAATTTAATTTTTCACCCCATTTTTGAACTTTTGCTCCGCTGTATGACATTTATGTTTATATAGAATAGAAATTGTAATATATACTAATGTGTATATTTCAAGCTAAATTTTGATTCTACTAAATCGTGTTTAACCTACATTTACATCTGTTTTTCATTAACATAAACAAAATCATTCACAATCAACCGCGTCATCAGAGAAACACACGTTACCTCAGCGATGAGAATAAATTAACAAAAGTCTAAAAATACGGAGATACTCGAAGGTACGTACTCCACGAAATCCCTAATTATAGCATTTCATTCGGGTAACGAGTTAATCAACGTGGAATTCGACGAATTATCGTTCGATGTATTTACAGACCGGATCTCACGATGTAGTTTATCGTTCGCCATGATTATAGGGACTCGCTTCTGCCGGTTTGCACGTTCAGATTACGATTTCTCCTAGAAATTCGTCATTGACCAGAACGTACTCGCACAAAGAATTCAGTCATTCTGCGGTGCTGGAAGATATCGACGAGCTGTATTGATTATATCGTTCATTCACCACATGTGTACTTCCGGTTTACTCGTGTTTCATACGTGTATATTTAGTTCGTGAACTAAATCGCGGCTGGTATATATCTAAAAGTGGAAAATTTGAAAATCAAAATGATCTAATTAATCCCAATTTGAAATTTAGTTGATTGAATTACAATTGAGATTTGTAAAAAATCTATATTACTTTTGTAAAAATTCATTTCAGATTCAAAGTTGAAAACTACGGAATTTGTAATTAAATCTTTTGTTTTTATTTCTTTGATCAGTATTTTGCTAAGTACATATTAGTATATCTCCTTATTATTATTTCACAGTAGTTGTTGAACTTTATAGTACAGTGGGGTCGCTAATGACAACTTGTCGATGTGAATAAATCACAAAAAAAAATAAATAAATTTCATAGTGTGGAGGAAATTTCGATGATACAAACAACGATAAAGTTAAATTATTCATTTCACTTCACATCGAATTTAATATTATTTTCCTGTTGTTTCAATCTGCATCTGACACGCAGTGATAAAAATTGTTCAAATTGAAACATTTTTTATTTCATGAAAACGAAGGATTCGTTAATTGCACCAGACAACAATTACTTGGCGTTGATTATTATTCGAGTATGCTTTTGTATTTTGAGTATTTCTCTGACGAAGTAGTTAGTTGGAAATGTTTTTGAGCGACTGTTATCTAGAAGTATTAATTAAAAACGTCATGTCGGCTCGATATACAATCGTGGCTACCATTTTTCATTATTCTACGTTCATTGTTTCCCCCATCAAACAAAGGGATAAACGAAACAGAGTTACAATTGTATCAGATGAAATGAATAGCATATCATTAGACAGAAATTACTTACTTAACAACGAGAACATAATATGTAAGTACAGAAACATTTTTCTGGCAACCTAAAATTGGTAATTGCATTTTTAATTTTTATTATCCACTATTTTTCTTTTTATATTGAAAATCATTTAGCTTAGATTTTCTAATTAATGTAATTTCTAAAATGATCATCTGAAATTTATTTACATACACGATACACTGAATGCTCTCATCCACTTCAGAAGTAGTAACTGATTATCCCTCCAGATCTGTAGGGGTTGTAAAAAAGTCGTGTCACTTTGGAGAGAATGGGTGTGGGTGTCGAATGATTTACCATGTAAATTGCAAAAGATTGATTCACGTCTGGCGGTGAACGATTCTCCAGAGATCTGAAGATTGAAACGCGATCGATTAAACGCGTTCCAAGCAATTCCTCGCGTTCCTCCCGTGCGTATTTTCTTCACACTGGTGCAATAATACAATGGGCATCGTCGACGAGTGAATCCCTCGTATGGACTTAATTAAAATTGTCAGAGGTCTGGGTTATAATTGACCCGGCTCCAGCATCTCAAGGTTAAATAAACTCTGAGGGAGAAAAATTTTATTGCATATACGCGTTCTTATGGCACCAGCAATTTTTAATTAAATATCACCAAAGCGAAAGGGTTAATTTATAATGACACTTACAACGTGTTATCAATTCGATCGAGCAGAAAAGGATTCATAGGTATATTTGATAGCGACATCGATCCGCGAAACAGGATATGTTATGCATTTTTCAAGTGCACTTGCAACAAATATGCAACGCGACATGCCGGGATTTGACGTCATCCGAAGCCGGAACGCGTTTATGTGGAACAGACGATGCATTCATCGGACGATTCACATTTCGAATCCTCTGGTTTGTCAATAAAACAGACCTGAATGAGATAGTAAGCGTACACGAAATTTTTGTAAACGTACACGCTGTACTAGAGCCGATTGTTGAGTCGCGAATTTTCGTGAAAGCGTTCAACGACGCATCAAAATAACGAGGTAAGCTGAATGAAATGTTCCGAGGGGCACGGTTGTTGATGTTTTTCATCATTCTTTCTCTTATCTTCGACCCTTAACCGCTCGTTAACACTCGCGTCATGTTTCCGAGGAATTCGAAGAGGGAATAAATTGATTCGCGGTCACTAACTTTGCATTTACATAAAACGTGCTCTTGAACTAAAATCAAGTGACTTGGAATAGTTTCTTAATTAAAGCAGAAAATTTATTTTGACATAAAGGGATGAAATTTTATTATTTTATGAGGGTATCATTTCCTTTTGTTAAAAATGTCTACTTCAAATTGCACAAATTAATTCTCTGCCTTTTCTTTTCCTTTTTTAACTAAGGATTTATTTTTATGAAATCATGATAACTCTAATCAATTATTATATTTTCGCGTCAGTTTTTAAATATACAGAAGCGCGGGAAAATTTAGAAAGTTAAACCTCAAGCTATTGCAACCATGAAAGTGGTAATTATTCGGCTAAATTAAATTCGCACCGTTGGTCGCCGATGACCCGTCCAGCATCGCGTTAAATTCATTGAAAATTCCGAGAAAGCCAAGTTAACTTCGCAGTTAGATTCGACCGCATGCAAACACGATGGAACGCGTAAGCTGGAAGCTCCCCTAGCCGTTTCCTTTCGTTAGTTCATTTTCTCTTTGCGTCGTGCTCGTCTCATTTCACCATAGCCGCAGGTCTCGTTCTTCCTTTTGTGGCGCCTCGAAACGCCATGTTACGCACTTTCGCGATACGCTCTCGTTCCACGGAAGATGATCTCGAAAGAGAAAGGAGGTGAACGGTCGAGCGATCGAGGAACAGAGAAACGATACGAGATAACCGAGATCGACCAGAGGAAACATGGAAAAAGAAAGGGGGGAATAAGAAAATTGAAGATACAGATAGCAGGAAATAAAAGCGAATGATAAAGGGAGGAGGATGAATGATAACGGAATTTGCTGAAACGAAAAAAACAAATTTAATCATTTGAATATTGATTTTTATGTAAATAATGAGATAATATTGTAATATTGTAACTAATGACAACATTGTTGCATGAATAATTATATTTTATTAGCATTCAACATAATTTACAAAGAAAAAGAGATCCATTTGTAAAACTATTCAGTAGTCAACTCGTTAGTATTAAATGAACTTTACACTTTATGAAATCAATATTAATTTAACAATACTCATTGTCAGACAGTAAACAGAAAATAATCACCCTATAATCTACATTACTAACTGCTTACTCATATATGAACAATAAAAATCATTCAATTTGTCATTCGGTCGTTCAACTGTTTATATGCAATTCAATTCGAGGAGAGTGGTCGAGGAAATACGATAAGAAATGCATAAAGCAGGAGATAGGGATGATGCTTCTTCAAAGAGCAGACGGAGTAACGATGCCAAGTTTGGAACCGTTAACATATTTCCATTCATAAACTCCACTGGCTCTCCTCTCCTCTCCATTTTTCTTTCTTTTTCGAGCGGAGAAGTCAGCGACCGTAAGGGAGGAATCCGCGTGTCCGTTGGCTGAACGACATTGAAGATGTGTTCGCCGTCCTCGTAAAAACGGAGAAACGGGACGCACGCACATCCGGCTTGTAATTACAGAATCGAAGATAGTGTTCGAGCTGCAAATAGAACATGCCAGGCAGCGTGTGAGGAGAAAATTTACGTATTTTGTTTTGACACATTGATTACTCATTTTTGTTTACTTCTTGCACGAATAATTATTCTTCCCTCGTTTCTATCACAATTTTTCATACATTTCTTATTTATTATATTCAGGATACTTCTAATTATCAGCTTACTAAATAAATATTAGACAAACGGGAGAATTCAAAAATTTGGAATAAAATATATTTTTTCTCGGGCTGTGTTTCCGAATACCCCCACCCAAAATTGAGAACTCAGGTTTGATATATAACCTAAATTAACTACAAGAAACCGATTATAGTTGGTTTCAGAGCTGGATGTCTTACCGTTTTCGAGATATCGTGGTAAGGTTAGGTTAGGCTAGGCTATGTAGTCCCAAAATTGTAGAAAAATTTCTTATCACGATATCTGAAAAACGGGAAGACATCCAACTCTGAAACCAACTTTAATCAGTTTCTCGTAGTCAGTTTACCTGAGTTCTCAATTTTGGAGGGGCCATTCGGAAACTTATCCTTTTCTCGTTCAAATTCCCCGAATCCTCTCAGACGCGATGAAGGATTTTCGAACGGAACAGATTCAAAGTACGAAACATCACCGATATATTTTCCCACGAATTGTCTCTCACGATCGTTCAATCGCCCCGCGAAGTCGTCGAGCTAGCCAACCTGAAATATTCCTTGGCGGTTACATGGAAGGGTTGGGACGAGAAGAGAAATTGTTCCATGGATCGATGGTCGGTCGTGTTTGTAGTGACTTGGCTCCGTATCGTGTTGACAGATGCGCGTGTATCGTGTGACAATCATTCGATGCTAACGCAGATATTATGAATGCTGGAGGATTTCAAGTGACAGTAATGGATGAGCTGGAGCAAGTCGATACGTCTTCGTCGTTGGCGAAAAGTCGACGTTCTGGCTGGTGTAGGCAAATATTTTATCACGCTGATCCCGTGCAAGTTTGCGCACAATGCCATTGATTACACGGAAGAGATCATGCATTTATTTCAGAATCTTCTTAAGGACACTTGAATTTTAAATTTCGATCTGTCAATTCTGGACAAGGATTGACACTGAAAGTGAAAAGTGAAATTTTTCCACGAATACTTAGGTAGAAATTAAAGTTGCAACCGAAGAAATAAAGAAATAATTGGGCAGGTTGAGAAATTTATTTAACACTTTGATGGTTGCAGACTTTTTAAAATCTTTTCGGTGAAACTCGTTTAACGAAGCAGCATCGGGATATCTTGATTTCTTATTCAGCTGTTGACGCTCGCCACGTGGGTAGATTGAAATTTACGATATTACGGGATGAATATCGAAAGCGAACGTCGTAACGATCGAACCTTTGCTTTGGTAGACGTTTTTATCGATATGCTTATTTATGACGGGTTCGCGGTTCTTGCATTCGGCTAAATAAGAACTTTGTTGCAACGAATTGACTGCTTATGTTGAACGAAGAGATTCAGGTACTATAAATTTCAACAGGATTGTTAGGTAATATTGTTTCCAAATTATGCAACACATTGAAAGAAATACTGAAACTTAGGAAATGCAATTTTCTTTCTAATCAAATGAAATTTATTAACTGTATATTGTATTTGGTAATAGTTTACACATAAGCTGTCATCAATGTCTTCTTTCTTTAAACCTTAATTTTCCACGCTGATGTCATGATTTATTAGAAAAAAACTTAGCCAAGGTTTCACACGCATCTTTGAACAGATCAGAGACACATGTGGAGCAGAGCTTCTAAAAAATTAAATTAGACTCATCCAAATAAACCAAAGAAAAGCTAATCCACAGAAATTATCTATACAAATATACATTTTGTATTAAATTGGAAATGTATAAATTATAAGCACTATTTTATGATGCTTTTATGTTCGTCGTCAGTTCGTGTCAGACATTTCCACGTGCCATAAATGCGTCCCTACTAATCCAAAGTCTAATCACGAGCTCGCAAACATCTTTATCACCAGTAATTTTATGATCGAATTCTGGTTCCACGCTCCCCAGGATCCAACGGGTCGAAATAAATGAATTCGAGGCAGGGACAGGCGATCGTAAAATCGCTGCTTACCGATCAGCGTACCGTTATAACCACCCACCGTGAACCTTAGGCATCGTTCATCCTGTTTCACCGGTCAGAACTTTCACCAGGAACTTGGCGATAACTTCTGAACCGAGGAAGAGGAGGAGTATTCGTCCAGGAGTTAGCTCGAGACGAGAAAGTTGTCAGACGCGTGAGTCATCCTGCGAAACACCCCACGGAAAGGGAAAAAGCTTGGATATCGTTTGATGCATCGTCTCTTCCTCGGCATCCCCTGTGATTTCGTTTAGCCGGCTTGTTCGTCGTGCTCTTTCCAAGGAGGGGTTCAAGTAAATTACATCGCGCGAAGGTGCGAGGATCGATCGAATCAGGGCGTTGCACCGAGGAAGCGAAGAAACTGCGTGAGAGGAGGAATGAACTGTTGCATTCCCTCGAGGTACACGGTTAGATTAGTTTGAAACCTTGTTGCCCTTTACTCCTCTCCCCGTTCTAAGTGTTCCTTTTATCAACTTAGTATGTTGTAGTTATAGTAGACGTGTAAATTAATTCGATGCACTTTTTCAACCCCCTATGGGCTTGTGTTACTTTGAAATAACACGTCAAGTTTCCATGGTGAACTCCTTTCTCATCTTCTTGCACATCGTGTAACACATTAAATTATAGAGCAATGAAATACTGTGTTTTAGGATTCGTTATCATTTACCAGTGCACCTACTGCCAAAGACACTTTATTATTTATTTGCAAAAATACATTATTTGGGTTGTATAGGATTAACGCGAGGGTTAATGATATCCAGCAGAGGCGGATTGGCCATCAAGAATTTAGGAATATTCCGGGTGGGTTAATTGGCATTTGAGACCTAATTAATTAAAATTAGTGCCCCTCGTGTGATTAATCTCCCGATAAAAATTTAAGTCCCACTCCACCCTTGACGTACAGAATTTCGGCTAAAAGAGGATAAAAATAAATTCATTGATATATGTGTTGTCATATTGGAGATTGCCATAATATTTCAACATTTCCTTATAGAAATATTACAGAGTCTCTATATAAATGTAAGTGTAGAAGAAAATACACATATGTGGTAGTAAGGGGATATGATCGAGAATACGGTTAATCTAACAAATATCGCGGAAAATCAAAGACCAGTGATTTCTCTTGTGACCAAGTCTCCGGCAAGTACCATATAGCAAACCGATCGGTTTCGGTCTTCCGGCCACGTTTCTAATGTGTCGTGCGCACGAACGTTAACCGCAAACTCGAAATCCATCGATGCCGGATCAACGGGTCGACAGCATCGATTGCTGTTAACGTCAGACTCTCGGTATTATCCTATTTATCCGTTTCCTTGAACAATTATACAGCAAGTAATCGTAGTGGCAAGTGGAAAGTATAGTATTAAGCGTGTTCATTGAGGGTTTCTTTGAAATTACTTCTCTACCGAGAAAATATTAAGAAGAGAGATTAATTCGAAATGCTTTGATACACCGGAGTAGGTTCTTTCGCTGAAAGTAGCTTTTAGAAATTTTCACGTGATACTCACCCCTAAAACGAAATTGAATACCCATGAAAGAGGATGTCCGGGGTGGCTCGATAACTCCGCGCTGGTTTAAGAGGGTTAAGGGATAATGCAACGTGACCACTCGAGAGTTAAAAGCGACGATAATTTGATCGTAATCGAGCTGTAAATTTAATCCTTCGCTTTTAAGGTGGATGTTTGAAGCTTAGCGAAATGATTAATATATAATCGAGACTAATTTTTATTTACCTTCAGAATTATATGGAAAATATATAAAAGAAACACCTAACTTGTATCAACACCTTCAGTGATATGCTAAAAATAAAATTATTCAATTTTTAATTTAAATTTTCCACTTGCTTACCTTGCATAATTAACTCTTGGATGGCGGACCATGAAGAGAGTCCCAATTTTAATTTAATCCTTTGTTCCATGTTATTCTCATTTCCTGAATTTTACACTGTCCCTTTGAAAATTATTCACCCAACATATGAAATTCGTTGTTTGAAAATGATATTTAACATCCTTATTATGCTTCGGTGTTCAAGGGTTAATATAATTTCAGAAAACCTGAAACCTGAAAATATCGGGTCCGATCGGTTGGGTACCAAATATTTTCAAATTCTTACGCATCTCTACTTCTCATTTCCTGTAAATTCTTGTACTCTTTTTCAATTAAAATGGAGCTATTTTTATGTAGCAGATGCTCACTGTTAGTTATCGAAATTGCGATAAAAAGTATCATTAAATCGCGGCTAATTTCGCGGCATAATCTCGGCTCGACCGTGATCGAGGTGTCTTGAACGTTTTTCCTGGCAGATCGATTTCTCGCGAGTAACTCTTTGCTGAAACGAGATACATGCCACTGAATACCGTGTAAATTGGCGGCTTCACGCACGATCAGGTTTCGCGAGCAGCAATGAAACACGTGTCGAACAAACGATCTCACGCTACCGTGGATTGTTAATTTAGAAATTACCATTATAAGTGTAATTGTAATTAATATCGTGTTGTAATTTGGTCGAGATTTATTTTATAAGAAGAGCAAAAGCCAGAGTTACCACAACGGTTACCATAATCAATTTCTTCCCTCTAAGATTATGTTCGCACGTTGATTGTAATGGAGATTGCTGGTGATCGCCATTACAAATTTAATTCAATTTAATTTAATTTCTGGAATAATAATTTTATATTAATATAGTCAACGCCACAAATTTAATTTAATTAAATCGCTGAGGAAAAAAAGAAAAATGAAGTCTCATTTCAAAATTCCATTTTTTAATTTAATTCTTGATAATAGGTTTAATAATTATTTATTTCCACAAAGGAACAAAGTAATGGTAGAAAATAATTTCATTCATCATGGAATGTTTTTGCATATATTATCCCGAGCTTCTGTAAATAAAATGCTTTTTAAATGAAACCAGAGGGAAACGTACAAACTCTGCATGTTTTTCAGAACGTTTTGTTAAAAGCAACCGCTCGACGAGCGTTTTGTTCTCGTGTGTAAATGATGACAAAACGAGCCTCTCGAAATACTCAATTCAACGTGAACACGATTCATTATTTTAATACGTATTCGAAATATGAAAGAACCAGCTGCAAGCATAATACTTTGCTCCCTGTTAACGCTGCATACATAATTTCATTTTTCAGAGAAACAACCGTGCATTGTGGCAAAAATGGAGAGAATATCATTGCAAAATCTCAAAGCTTATTTATGAACGTTACAATTAATCAACTGTTTTAACAATCCAATACTGTGATTATTCTGTATCTTCTATTTTAAAAATATAAATTAACTCATTTATATGAGACACCTTGTATTATGAAACAATAACATTCAAAATCAGATCGATAAAATTATTGTACAATATTTCATAGGACAACAAATAGAATCATTAAAGTGTCTCAACACTATTGTGCCTGGCAGGCATGTTGCGACCAGACACCCATTCATATCGTGTATTTGAAAGGCACATTGACCGCAAAGCGTTTCCACCCCTCGTATTAAATTAACCCCTCCATGCACGATTCTTTTCTTTGAAGTTTCGTCATTTTGTGACTAGGCCATAGAACGATGGACGACGAACGGAAAATAGCTTTTCAGCTTTGTTTGTCGGCATATTTTGTTCTTAGTTTTCTGAGTATGTTCCAAAACTCAATTTAACGGCAAATGTGTTACGATATAGGCATATTGAATTTTAAAAAAGCTTTTTATTTGTTACTTTTTGTTATTAATCTAGTAACGATGTTATTCAAAATTTCTTGTCTCTTATGTTTTTTATTAATTATTATTAATTATTTAATTACATCCCATTCGAGGCTTATCGGTGAGAGTTAATAAAGATACGAATAATTAATTTTCAAATTTAAACTTTGAATTTCTTATATTATGCTATTCAAAAATATTTTTCCTTACTTTTTATTAATTAGTTACAATGCCTCTCATTAAGACCTTCATAGCAATCAACGTACCAAATTACTAAATATGGATCCTTTAATTAATTTCTTAATTGTGAGGACGATCAGAATTTTATGTAACAATCTCATCCTGTGTCGCAATATTTTCTAAGAGTCCTGGTTTCTTGAAGCGAAAGGGACAGGCACGCGTTACATAACGAACCTCGACAACATCGTCGAGAAGCAAGGGAGCCCAGCCAGGTCGTTACATTATTAATCGAGCAATCGATATCTCGGTCTATGTTCTGTGCATCTAAGCGACGAACGCTTCATCGAATGGTTCCGTGACAAAACCTTGCAAGGACGTTAAAACCGGTACACCCTGAACGCATTCTTTCCTTTCGCTGTGCTCCGATTGAACTTCCTGTTCGATCTAGAATCGTTTAATCGTCTCGATATAATCATGCTATCAGAAAATAATTATGGCATTGAATTATCAATTTTTAATCGGTACATCTCAGCTTATGTTGAAATAAAATTAAATTAATAATCGTAATAAGAAGAAGTGGGATCTTAGCATTTTTCCAGCAAGAAATAAGTCTATTTTTATGGTATTTAACACTTCCGGGTGTTTATTTATTCCTTATTAATATGTATAAGGCTATTTATTTTTCTGTCACATGCTTGGCTGAATTTCCGCTGATTTACACCCCATTTTGAAATTTATATAATATCATCATTTTGCTTTTTCTCTAGTTTTAATTTGGAAAAAAAACACTGGTATAAATTAAAAGAGAGATAATTAAATGAAAGCTTATGATAAGTAGGTAATTAATAAACTTTGAAAATTATGTTAAAATTCAGTTTAGATATTAAATGTAAAAAAGGGTCGAAATATTGCAAATTAGGAATTATAGTAATTTGCTTTCAAATCATTAAATAAAAATGATAAAAAGTTCTTAAGTTTTATCAATAATTAACAAATTTTAAAATAACAGTAACTATAATTATTTTTACATAACTTGGCGAGTTTCTGCTCGTAACGATTTTTAATTCATGTTGTAAATTTACAGAATACACAGTGTGTTATCGTTTTAGCGTTGAAACAACAGGCGATAAAATATTCAATGAACAGGTCGGAAGGGAAAAGTCGAGTGAACGAAGGTTTTCATGGCTCGTTAACGATCGCTGTGATCATCGACGAGCCTAATTAAATGCTACACGAGATGATAAACTGGCAGGAATAAATTTCAGATCACGTTCGCCTTTTTTCTTCTTCAACGTTCCATTAACGGTTTCGTTGATAGATAGTAACCGCTAATACGGTTTTTATTTTTTCCCTCTCACCGATGCACGTGTGCACATTTGCCGATGACATAGTTGCATATAAGCGCAAGAAAACGCGTCACCTCTGGTTTCTTTCTAACTGCCATTACATAAAACTGTCCATCGCAAGGCCTCGTTGAGTTAACGTTATCTTCGCTCCGGGCATCAATTATATTGCACACAACGATCCATTGCACAATCGACTGATTCATTGAATTATTGAAAACACGCAACTGATGACTTTTAGAGCTCATGAACTTCCATTCTTTGTTGGAAATAAAATTTACGACGCATTAGAACTTAGAAATAATTTTCCGAGAAACCATGGTACTAAGTTATTTGCAAATCAAACAGAAAATTTGATTGAATTCGAAGAACTTATATTAACAAATTAAGTATCTGAATATTATAATAAAAATCATAGAAAATTCTTAGATAATGCATAGTTATAAATTTATATAATTTGTCTAACGAAAGAAATTTTAATTACTTTAATATTACTCACATCTTATTTTTTTTTAAATAATCTTTTGCAATTGAAAATTTGCCGTTTGAAATATTAAAGCCGCAATGAATACCAATTCTGTTTTAAGTGGCTCACCCTATATAGACAGTAAAAAGTGGAGAGAAGCTTCCAGTTGATTTACAACGATGGTACTCGCAGTCTTCGATCCTGCAAACAGCTACATAAAATGTTACTTAAAGCCGGTCGAAGTAAATCGATTTCTGCGGTTAATTCGCTGGTATTCCGCGTAAACTTTGCATATACCTCGTTCTACACGAAAACCGCATCCTTCTTTCTCCTTTCGGTCACTTTAACCGACTCGAAGTTATTATTATTATTAATGATTAACCAAAAAATATATTATAAACGAAATTTTTAATAAAATAATACAGTTTGAATGGGGACAGACGTAATCTATTTTACATAGGCCTAATTGGTAAGTTCGTAATACTATTTAATCGATCACGAGATTTTTAATCTGTTTCAATCGAGGATGCTAAAAATATCGATTTCCTTTTAATATATTTCAAGACACGAAGGTTAACTGAAAGATCTGGGTAATAAAATCATCTGTATCTCATAAAGCATCAATTTAATATCCTAGCCTGGATGTCCCAACATATCGGTAATGGAAAGTAATGCGGTTGATCCGAATTCGCGGAGCTAAAATCCATGGAACGACAAACGTTCATGCAATTCGCCTTAAGATGCATTCACGAAGACATTCCAAGATCCTGACTGAGAAGGTTTCTATTATTAATCTTCCGCAGCATCTGTCCTCGAATCTTGGAGGCTGTGCAGCGAGATTGCTCGAAGAAGGAAAACTAGAAATCAGGACGCGGAATCGGGAAATAATGGTCCTGAAACATTAATCAGACAATTGAATGCATTCCAACATTACCTACCCGCTGATACTTGTGCCTTGTACTGAAAATTTCTTTGTATTTTTATTCGAGACTGCATTCTCAGGGAAAAAGGAATTTCGATAAAAGAAGAACATATTGCAACAATAAAAGAGAATGGAAAAATTATTCCTATTCTAATTTGAACGAAACAATTTCGCTGGAAATATTATTATTCGTTCCTTGTCACAGCGGCAATCACTGTGCATTTACCTGAAACGGGATTTTAATTAAATCTCACGGAATTTAATAACCGAAAACTGTTCGTAGCTGAGTGTTTACGAAAATCCAACCTCTCGAGCGTTCCCCGGAATAACGCGCGTCACCAATTAAGGATTAAACATGCTTGCAGCAGTTTCGAGTGGCAAGTTGCTCGTCACACGCTGTCACTTTGTGGCTAACGACGCGAGTCGTAGCTCCGATCGATGTCTGAAGTGGTCGTTTACGGGTTGAAGAACGGCGAAAAACAAACCCTTACGTTACCTTCTACATTTCTCACGCGGCACGTGCTACGAGGAACTTGCGGTTTACTTTTTAAAATAGTTGCAAACTGATTTCCTTTTACGATTAATGCCACATTGAGACTCGATCGTTCTATCAAATTGCCTCCTGAGGAAAAGGAAACGTGTCCGAGGGTAGTGGTACCGCTTGGATGTTAAAGGTTAATTCATTATAGCAGGAACGATGCGATGACCTTTGACATAGAGGAAACCGCTGGATGACACGATTTGCATTGGACATGTCACTCTTGAACATAAGGAAATTGATTACTATGACGATGACTCGTTGACCTTGTTGGTGCATTTAAAAATTGTACAGTTATATACCTGATGATGTATTCAGATGACAGATGTTAGTTGGATGTCAGTCTCGACGAGGTCGATGTTGTCAATTTAATTCTTTTTCTTGTCTGTACATAGTTTTTATTAATTCATTAGTAGAATTAATTTATTAATCCTATATTAATAACACATATTTAAAAAAAGGAGTATGAATTGTTAGGTGTACAAATTAATTCTATGCCTTTCCTTTTCTTTTAATTTAGACTTATTTTTAAAAAGTCATGGTCAATTAATTGTTATATTCTTGCGTCACTTTTTAAACATACAGAAACGTGGGAAAATATTCAAATTTGAAATAGTGATTAAAAAAGTGTGATACTGGAGGGGTCGAATTAATTTGTATACCTAATATTTGATGAAACAGAAAAATTAATTTGAAATACTACATTTTTAACTTGAAAACAAGTGAAATTTTCATAAATGACTTGGAAGTTATTTTAATATTTTTCAGTTGTCTCTTCTGGTGAAAAAAGAAAATCTTCAACTAGCTTCGAATATTAAATGGAAATTACCACGGTGAAAGCTACGCATTTTGTACAATTATTTCTTAACAAAATGGTGGAAGTCGGCCGTGGTTTCACGTTTCCACGAGCGTGTCGACGAGGTCCCTTTGAGCTTTCCCCTCCACCCCCAAGATCGCACTTTGATCCTCCGTAGAAGAAAGTTTTTCGCTGTTGGCATTTTCCCCGCTGCTTCCGGTGAATGTTTATTATCACGCGCGAACCGCAAACTCGCGAGACACGAACACCGTCCTGTTTCTCTTTCGTTGCTTCTCACAGTACGCGTTACCTTACGTGTAATGGTAGCTTGAAAATTCGTTGAAAAATCGAGCTTTACTACGCAGCGAACCCTTTTGTACCAGTTTTCTCACTGCTAACCACCAACGACAGCGGTTTTTCGGTTTCTCTTTTCCCTCTGTTTCTTGTTATTTTCTTTGAACACTAGCTCGAAATCATTCACTAAACTCGCAGGCGACTGTGAATCGATTCTACGTATCAAATTTAAGAAAAATAATTTATAAATTGGCTGCCAGTGACGGAAATGGTATTTTTAGCCATTCAGTAAGTAAATGCAAATTAGATTACAGATTTTTAAAATGCAAATTAGAATACAAATTTTTCTCTTTCAAGTTAAACAAGAGTATCATTTTATTTATTTGTCCGCTTTGAAAATTAAATACAAAACACGGATTCTTGACGGTGTGTAGCCAGTTTCTGGTGTAGCGAAAGGGTTAACGACAGTAAGCAGGCATTCAAAATGGAGGAACACGAATTCTCAGTGGACGGGGACACGTTGTCGGACTAGCAAAGTTCGGCAATGAACCAGTTGGCCAACGTTCAAGAAAACTTTTTTTTAAGACTTCTTTCGACGTACGAGCGTCACTAAGATCGTGACTAACGATCAGAAGGAGTGCGTCAGGCTCCTCTTCTGGGCGCCACAACCTGTTTTTTCAATGTTTGCGCTCGCTTTTGGTAGGCGTGCGTCCGCGTCACGCGTTTATGCCTTCACTACCAGCTTTTTCTGGCCACTCGTTCGTATTTCATATTTCATACACAGCTCGTCCTAAAGTGGGACGCGACTTCTTCTGTCCCGACCGCGGCTTTCTTTAGCTACAATTCAACTCCGGCTTTATTAAGGTCCGCGTTATTTCGTGTTCATTCCCGTTTTCTTCACCGTTAAAATGATTTGATGGCGTTACATTATCCTGAAATATTCATTTTCGTCGAAAAAGCAGCTCTAAAAAAATATTTTTCTTGCTAATTTTGCGATTATATACAGGCTGTCTCGGGTCGGATAGTACAACCGGTCAGGGGGTGATTCTAAATATAAATAAAAAGAAATAAGAAAAAATATTATTTTTCTGTATATACGAAGGAGGGGATGCAGCCCCTTAGGGTAAAAATAATGCCCATAATATTTTTGACAAATAATTTCTCTTTGTCTTCATTAAAAAATTTCAATCCATTCTCAGGATATGTAAAAAGAACGGTTTTTTGAGCTAATCTTTTTTTCTAATCTAACATTTTTTCGAATTCGAATTCAATTTTCTCGAAAACGAAAGCTTAAACAAGAAATATTTATTGTTTATTTTCAGCTTATTTTTGCTTATAGAATCAACCCCTGCCCGATTGTATTCCCAGACCCAAGACACCCTGCATAATGCAACTGTTTCCATTCTTCTTGGAAAATTAATTTTATTTATAAATAATTGAATGAATTGCAATTTACCGTCAGTTGAAAATGTAACTTAGCACCATCTAAAGTTATTATTTTATCTCGTTGGAGAGGGTTTAAATCTTCTCGATGAGAATGCCGATAAGTAGTGGTATCAGAGTGTTTGGCACGCAGACGTAATTATCGTCGATTAATCGTCGCGTGTGCCCTCGAGTCGGCCAAAATGGGGGACGTCTAAAGCTCCCTGTCGCAATAATGTCACGGGCAAATCGTGCGTGGAAGGCCGTGCCCGGATCTGGATGTCAGTCTGGCCGAAGGGTTGCCGCGTCTGGATCGCGCGGTTGTTTCTTCTACGCCTGTTTCATAATGTATCCAACGAGAAGGACGCTATTTCGAAGCGAGTCGCACGCGATTCGAGGCGAACCTGGACGGCTGTCGCTCATCGACGCAATTTGTGTCGATGAAACGACGGGGGAAGACTTTTGAATCGTTTACAGACCCCCTGTTAAAGGGATTTTCATTTCGAGGGGCGCGAATAAGGGGCTCGAATTCCATTTAGAACTTGGACTGTACATTGTTTCTTCGAAGAGCACATTTTGCCCTTTTTCCTACCTCTTTTCACAGACGTTCGCCTGTTTGAAATGTTCTCAGGTATATTCTTTCGAACTGTCAGGTTTTATCGTACAAATACGGCTGTTTGTTCTTAAGAAAGTCAACTCTTGTAATACCGTGTGTAACGAGCTTAATTAACATGTCACGTTTATTTTTATTTACAGAGGGCTGGAAGAATTACGTAGAGCACGGTCGTAAGCTGGATTAAGGACATACATCATGGAACGCTACGAGGAGGAAGGCGAAGACAGCGACAACGAAACAGACCCGGAACAGCTTCTGAACGAATGGCTTGGCGAACTGGACAGCTTGACCGTGGTGAGTTTTTATACAAATTCTATATACATCATCGGACAAAAATTCGTGTTTCTAATACATATTAACACGTTGAACGTCATGGGGGTCATCGGTCACCGGCTTCGCAATTTATACGCGCCTGAATAATTAAAAGAAAACAATAGAAAAACATTATTTTAAGTAATATTGCGGCAATCAATCCGCGTTAAACGTCCACGGCGATTAATTTGACGTTATTAATATCGCTTCGAAAATCAATGTTTCACGAATCCATCTATTTATCGGTTCAAACATAAAGAGCGTTCAAATGAAAAGGCAGATGGTACTAGTTGGTCGTTCCACGCTGCTCAATTGGTGTCAATTGACATGCAGTCTAAATAATTCTCTGGTAGAGGCCCGTTAGCATAAAAAAAAAACAAAAAAATGACGCATCTCCAGTTCTATTAATGTTTCAAGTTCTACGAACCGCCCTAGCTCGTGCTCTGTTCGCGCGATTGAATTGTGCAACCCGTTCGCCGGAAAACGTTTTTGGTCGGCGATTTAACGCAAAGAGAAGAAGACGAATCGTTTCGGGGCGTAGTTTAGCGGGTTAGTAGCTTTGTAACGAGTATAAATCTTAGGCACAATGAAACGAGATTTCAATCTGCTCGTTCAGCGTAACGAATCGATTTTCCTCGTGTGTACGATAGCTCGTGACAGTGTGGCCAGTGTGTACAATAGCGGCCGCAAAACGACAAATTGTCGACAATTGACGCGGCTGAGCAATCGCGATACGAAGTTTGTCCGCCCATTCGAAACGCCTGTCGGCGAGTTTCCAACGCTTTCCGTCTCGTGGTTCCGCTTTGATGGTAATCGTTTGCGATTGTTAATTGGAGGATGTTCAGCGAACTTTCGTGAATTGTTCTTTCCGAAAGAATCGTGGAAATTAATTTCTTCCTTGGTCTGAACTTTCAATGAAATCTTATCTTATAGACAATTAATAATGGGGGGCTACAGTCTCGGGCCTACTTTCCAGGGGTCCCGTTATAAGCCTTCAATTTAAAATATCAAAAAATTTAATTTTATTAGGAACAAATTTCAATTTTTGCACCGAGATTATTGACCAAGGGAGCCCTCAAAGGTTTGACAATCCTGGGCCCCCTTTCCAAGGACCCAATTATAAGCCTTCAATTTATATAAAAAAATATTCAAAGAAATTATTTTTACTGTTGCCCTTCTTCTTTAGAATTAAATGTTATTTCATTTTATTTAGAATAAATTTCAATTTTTGTACCAAAGGAGCTCTCGAAAATTTTATAAAGAAATCTTAAGAAATCTTTATTTGATCTTAGTGGTTGTCTGATAGTTACTGTGCATTTATGAAGAAAAAATGATTTTCAAAAATCTTTCATAAGGTACGTTTACGATACATTACACACCACCTGGAAAATCAATCGATGCAGTAACCTGTTTGGATTACTCATCAGAGATTCTCGAGGTGTGAATTAATGCTGTTAGTTCGCGAATCGTAAATGTAAATCGGCCTTGAAATTAGCGAATACGTAAGATTTTCCGCAAGAACCGCTCGACCATATCTCCGCGGCGACGAGCGGATAGATAGGAGAGCACGAGGAGCTCATTCGTGCGGCAGAAGATAGATTAAACGTGTTCAAGTGGTGGCCAACGACCGAAAGAGTTTCTACACTTGCACTTGCACTTGCACTTGCACTTGAAGCCGCTGCTCGAAACGTGCCAGCGACGGAAAATCGATAGCCACGCGATGGGATCCTACTTTTATTTATTTTACTAATTCAATAATTCGGGATAAATTTCCACGATTCTGACATTTTGATTGTTATTGCTTTAAACAGAAAATTTGCAAGGATGATAGACAGTATTTGACTTCATTTATCGAAAAGCCAATTAAAACTTTGGACCAATTTGGACCTGAGTACAAAAGAGAATTTTCGGAAATGTTTATCAATTTTAAATAATTTTATTAAATACTTGAAAAGAAGGTGAATATTAAATTAGATCTATTAATTAAAGAAAATATTTTCTTTAAAAAAGATGTTATACAAGGTAATATTTTCAAAATACCGTCACAATTTTCTGTTCTACATCGTAAATGCATATACACGAATAGAACGTGAATTTGGTTAATCTCAGTGGTTAACTGATCAAGTAATTAAGGGAAAGATTAATGCAACTGAATGGCACACTAAGCCGACTAATACCGAAGGCCTAAATGCACATATGAATACTACATTACGCCGCGCTATTAAATTTCTTGCAATATTACATACACACATAATTTCGTAGAGATTTAACACAATCTCCACTAATCCACTTTACCTAAAATGGGTAATATTCATTTGCTTTTGTATAGTCGAATTCACAAATTTTGTAGTATTCAAATACTACATTCAAATTTTCGACTATTGAACGTCTGAAAAATTTGGATTTTTTAGCATTCCAATACACCAAGTATGCAATTTTTGTAACATTCTAATGAACCGCACATTTTATTACTTTAATTTTCGAATATTTCAACAACTAAAAATTCGGATTTTTTAATATTCCAATGCACCGCATATTCAAATTTTCAAGCATTCGAGTGCACCAGATATGCATTTAGATTTGCATATTATCCCCTTATCGCAACCCTCGGCTTAATAATCCAGGGGTTATCAGAACGCGAAAATAATTAAAATTCGTTAGACATTATTAGCAATCTAGAGCGATGTACTCGTCAGGTACTTCCTGTCCGAGAGCGGAAAGGTGAGAGAGCTTTTGCACTTGCACTTGGCGGTGCATCGGAGGTCGGTCAAGGCGGCGGTGCAACAGATCGATAACCTGGCAAACGTGGAATATGGATAACGTTGCACACTGGTTGGTCGGTGACCCCGTGCACGTAGCTCGAGAATATTCGAGTGCCTTTGTATGTTCAATCGCCGAAAACCGGAGCCTTTTGTTTGCTATTTTTCACTTGCCTTTAGATTGATTAATGAATCCTATACGAGATCGTAACTTTCTCCCTTCCCGTTTGTCGCTTTTTTGATTAAAGGTCGGGTAATTAATGGATCGTATTCGAGACAATAGCCAGCGTCCCTTGTATATGATGCAACTTTAGATTTGCTGTTTACGAGATGATGCGAAAATGTTTTTCATTCGAGGGAAGATTGATGGAACTGGTTCGGATTAACCCTTTGGGTAATAAGCAATTTTTTAGAATGTACACGTCCTAGGAAATCAGCTTTATTTAATGAAATATTTTGTTACAATTATGTATAATAATTTACATTCATTGATCGTTTTCCAATCATTTTTAACAATTTTAGTTGAAATTGTTGAAGGAACCTTGTAATGTTACGCGCTGCTTTCATTTAATTCCATAACAGGGTAATGAAGTAAATAATAGCGATAGAATTGATTGATCGGAAGAATAAATAACTACGATACCATTGGGCAATTAAGCATTATGCTCGCGGTTAAGAGTGCAAATTAACATCACAACAGGTTCATCTGCATTCTCAGTATCCAATTGTGCAACTTAGTAATCTTATGTTAGAAGAAATCTTAAGTATCATGCAACAAAATTATTGAACCGGAAATGTATTATTTAATTCAACAATTTTAACAAATAAATTAAATGATATTAAAAAGTTTGGACCCTCTGTTCGAACCCTTATCAAACATTGTATTATCTATAGTATTGATATCATTATCAAAACATTACACCTGTGTAATTTGTATTTTCAAGTTAGTTAATGATTCAACATCTGTCTTTCTCATAACATAACAACTTTTTTTATTTCCGATCTTAATTAGCATAAAAATATTATTAAAAACTAATAGCAATTATAGCTTACTTCGGTGTTATCAGTAAAACAAGTAATGAATCATGCAGCATTTGAAAATAATGATTTTTAGATAGATGTCACATATGCATATTGCAATGATTCATACTTCGTGAAACATGGCAAACAAAGATAAGGAACATTAATGGTTTTTTAAGCAGAATGTTACATAACTGTTTAGTACAATTTTTACAATCTTTCTACCGGAAATAGAGAAAGAAAGATTGGTAAAAGATAGTTGGAATAGGGATCTGTATTGACCAAACGCATTTCTACCGTTTTGAGGCTCATCAGTGTCTCCTCATAAGATAAATATATAAAGTACTGGAGTTTCATTTAACCCTTTTATGTAATATTTCATCCAAATGTACATCATACAACAAAATCATTTCATTTCTATACAGAATATTTTTTAAATTCAAACATGCATGGTAAAGTATAATGAGCATTACTTATAAATAAATCTCCAAATATATTTTTTCTTTTTAAATATTGACAAATTCAGATATTTATAATTTTAATAATTCACAATTCCTGAAGAGGGTAGTTTTTGAATTTTTTCCGTCACATTTCGTTTCTTCATCGCAGCGCGATCTGATACTGCAAAATGCAGTTGCATTAGCTGACGTTGCATTATCCGCATCGAGTAGCTTACCGGCTCGATGCAGCTCCCTGTTTTATCAATCAGCAGTAAAGCTTTATCCACTTATCTTCCGGTCTTTTTGCAACCTTCGGGATTCGAATACACGTGGCGCGAATCGCCTCCATTACAATATTAAAATTAAAAATTAATTTAAAAAAAACAATTCTATTAAAATTTTCTTAACATACTTATATCATTTAAATTATCCAATTTTAAACAATAACCATAGAAATTAATTATTATAATTATTAACATGTTTTATTAATATTAGTTGCAAAACATTGAAAATACCAAAATTAAATAATTACTAAAGTTGGATAAAACTTCAATTTTTTCAACATCTTGCATTATGCAGTAATATTCATAATTTTTATAATCAACGTATAATCAATTTTTTATCAAATCTTTAATAAATTCCCTCATTTTTTATTCTTTTACAAACGAATACAATCATTCGCATGTAAATCGTTAATTAAGAAGTTACCAATATATTCATAACATCGTTCAGTCCTTGACACAATAAATCCAGACCGTGTTAGAAGAGTAATGAAATACGTCCACGATAAAATAGACAAATGTCTGAGGACTTCCGGCGGCTATTAGTATGCGGGCTTCGTTGTATCCGCATCCGCGCGGCTCTTCTTAGCATCGTTAATTACCACGCTCGTCTTTGTTCGGCAATATTACTATATCCGGTTGTAATTCTCTACCGTCGGGTTTCATTGACAGAACGAAAAATTTCGAAGAATTATCGTACCGTTACCGGGAACATTTCTATAGAAGAATTAGGGGAATTGGATCGTTCTGAAGGAACGATAAAGGAAAGTAAGGATCACTTTAGCGAGAGACTTGAATTCTAGAGTGGATCCGATAGCGAAACTTCTAGTATAAATTTCATGACATAAAAGTACCGCGAAATGGCACTCGTAGTATATCAAATGAAAGCTTAAACTTTAATAGAAATTGCTATGTAAACATTTCATCAGTATTCTTAATATGAAGTGGCTGGTTCTTCATTGGAACAATGAACCGACCAATTTACAGCTGTATGGTTTCTGTAATTAGTCTGGCACAATTTCATGAGATAAAAGTACCGCAAAATAGCATCTGTGGTACGTCAATTTAAAGCTTAAGGTTTGGAGAAAATGATTATATAAACGTTTCATGAATATTTTTAATATAATATGCCGGGTTATCAGTTATAAGAGATAATTGAACAGAGTGAAATTCGTGTATTACTCTTTTGGGAATTTCGCAACGGAACCTATTAATAATTTAATACAATATTTAGAGAAAATACAGCGAATGAATATTTAATATTGGAAAATTCCATTCAGAAATTGTATATCTTCTAAATGAATTGGATGGTCAATCTGATATAATCAACTGCAATCAAGTTGAATATACAATTTCAAAGCAATTCGTTCTGAATGTCATTTTAAGAATTTCGTGAATAAATATTAGTTCGTTTCATATGCAAGCATCCAGTATGCATTTGAATCGAGAAAGTGCACATTATCTGCGCCTGGAAGGCATATTCAGAGCGCAAAGAGTTGAAAAGGCACACAGCATCGATCGAAAATTCAAAAGAGGAACTTTGACCATGGTCAACATAGTCGACGCAGCTGGTTTCGAAATCTAGGACGTTTCTTTGTTACTGGTCGGCCATGCGACGCGATAGTTCCTCCATTATGCGCGAAGAAAATACAGAGAAAAGCGTCGGAAAGGAGATGAAACGTGGACGGAATAGGTCGAGTAGGGATTCAGGCCACGTGCCCAGAGGCAGCTGCAATTTCGTGGAGCTTCTTCCTTCGTTTCAACCTCTTTGGTATCCCTCGTATCCTCGTAAGGTGATCCTCGCTTCCGCGTCTCTTCTGAGGCTTCTGTTTTCGTTTGCCTCGGGGTCAGGATGAACCGTTATCGTTGCAATGTACGTGAAACTGATGCTGCGATGCTTCTTCTTGCATAAGGTAATATCCTTTCCATCCTGTAAAAGCACTGCTGAAGTAACAATATTATGCTACAGAACTCTCGAGTCACCTGTTATATGACCATTCGTTTTATTAACCCTTTTACATTAGTTATTTTCTGTCTATTATTATGTTTGTACGTTTTAACCCTACGATGGCGAACGCCATGAAAAGAGCCTTCTATTTAGAGAATATAATTTTTATGAGATAATTTTTTTAACTTAGGGAATTGAGTATTGAAAAATTGAAAGTTTTAAACAATTTATATTTGACCATTTTGATCAAGTAGCAAATGAATCATTACCAACTAGAAGACTATTAATTAATTTTCTATTGGTATTTGATGAAAAATTGAAAGGGCTTCTAGTAAATAACTGTGATAGTATGAAATTAATATTTGAAGAGCTGTATAGATAGTTTTTCGAGTTTGCAGACTTTGAAACTTTTTTCCAAACTCAGAAAGAAATCTATTTCCATTTCTTTCTTATGTGAATAGCACAGAAAATCGAAGGAATAGAAAACTGGTATCAGGACATCAGCCATACGTTCTGTCTACCATCTGTTGCGCTCCTTTCCTAATCTTTCTCGAGATCTGTGGGTGCAACTGGAAATATTGCTACCGCAGAACTCCCGAGGACCTTCTGGCCTCGCTTGAAATTCATGAAGTTCTTCCATTATACGACCTTTCGGTGTCATTAAAGGTTTCAGAACAGAAGGAACACGTAGTCGATTACGCTCGAAAATAGGCGTATAATTTCTTGTGTTAGAATCCAAATCGGTGACGGTGGTGATAATTAAAAGTACTCTTCTAATAGCAAATCATTTCACATTTCTAAAATAGTAAATTTAGAATATTCAATCTTTCAGTAATAATTTCTATAATTATCATTGTAGAAATTTTTATTAAAACGAAAGTGTTGTTAATAATTTTTTATGACGATCATCGTGTTAATTTCATCGTACCAATCAGTAACAATATTTTTCATAAAGTCATCTGAAATAACTAAACGACCGCCGACTCGACCTCCCGATAATCAACTTATTAAAATTTAATCAACATTCAATCGAGCGAAGGTTCTCGTGTAACGATCAACCCGGTGATCCTATAACACGCCCCTTAGCATCAAAATCATGTTGCTGGTGAAACCGCTGCTTCTAACCATCCATCGGCGATCCGATTTCCGCGAAGATCGCTAACTTTGCCGTATAATCCGGTTCGATGTACGTTTCTGATGATCTTTTTTCGATACCTTATCTCCCCGTTCTCGTCAGACCACGGACACCTTTTCCCTTCCTCCTTGACCCGTGCTGGACCGTCCTCTCTTCCGTTTCTTTTTTCTTTTCACTCTGTCGAGCTCTTATTCCTGTTGGCCAACCGTGGCCACGGTGAAATCTCGGCGCTCGTCGAGGGGGAGGCGATTGCTTAACGACGCCAACCACCTGCCCCTGCTGAAGAGGAACACGTGCTGCAGCTACGAAGCAGCTGCAAGCCAAAGGACGACGCGTATACTCGACGGGACAGGCTTCCCCTGTTCCCGAGGTGTTGAGAATGGCGGGCTTCGGGAATACAGGTACCGAGCACGAGGCTCTGGACGAGCGTACTTAAACTGTCCATCATCCTATGCTTCTCGAACCTTCACGGATAATATCCTCCTCTGTCCCTTTGAAGAGACCAACTTATAAAATGCAATTAGATTTTTTACGTATAAGGAACCTGGACAGCACGATGGAATGGATTTATGCCACTGGTAAAAAAGAATCAAATAAATTTCTTTTAATTAAAGAAACTAAGTAGAAATTTTAAATTTGGGCAGATGCAAGCACTTGCCTCATTTTCAATGTCTTATTCCACTCAATCGCTTAATTTGGACATCAGAGATTCGTTGAATTAATTTTTGATACCGAAGTAGGAATAAGTATTTTTTAATGTTTCGAATGCAACTTGATGATAATATCGTGGAATCACGGGAGGAAAAGGAACATCGAGACGGGAATAGAGAATAAAGGAGAGTAGAGGAGGAGGAAGGTAAGCAGAGAGAGACGGAGGTAGAAGCAGGTGATACCAAAGGATCTGCTTCTCGTTCGTGACCGGTTCCTGGATCATGGATACGCGGTTTACTGCCGCTTAATAAGCTGTAATAAGGACTGCCGGTACCCTCGCCATTCGATATTCCGTCCACGATAAATCTCGCCACGTACGCGAATTGCCGGGGCGAGACCACAACCGAGCAGGTGGTTCTTCGTGGCTCGTTTCGATTTCGATGACGGTGTCTACCGAAGAAGTCGCTCTTTAATGAGCCCTCTGGAACTGCATAAGTGACCCGTGAAACTCGATCCAATTCAATTGCTCCTTTTTCGATGAAATAATAATTTGGAGGCTGATGATAATTAGAATTAATTTCAATCTATGAATTTCTCAATCTTTGTTTGAGAAGTTCTGACACAATTTAAGTTTGTTTTTTTCGTCTCAAAGCTTTCTAAATTTATATTAAAAAATTCAGTTTAGATGAACATTGTCATTTGCAATAGAAGCTTAAAAAAATTTAAAGCCACTTAGAATCTCAACTACAGTCACTGCTTTCCAACAAATTTTAATATTTTACAATTTTTAAACAAAAATACACTGTTGAAAAATGTTCTCTAAAGCAGAAATAATTCTAACTATACAGCCTCCTTTCTTAATCCTTCGATCACGTATCAATATCATAAAGATTTATTGCTCATAAAAGTTTGATCAGCCTTAGGAACAATAAAGAGGCATTAAAACCATAAAGACCCTAAACCAAAGGAATTGTCCGTCCAATAAATTTCAATTTTGGGTCAGTATATTGGGTTAGGTCCCGTCTCGAGTCTTATCGTCGGAGTTGATCGAGTCTAACGACATAAGGGCTACGTTCACGGTTCTAAATAGGGGCGATCCACCCCCTTGTACGGGGATCCTTTCTCGAGACGAGTCGACAAAAAGGCTCTTCCTCTTTCCAAGGGCTCGACCGGCACAGCGGGGATGGATGCAGGCAGGAAAGATGGATTTTTCTTCCTTTATTCTCCTCTTCTTTCTTTCTTTGGTAAATCGGATGCAGCCTCGGCTCTCGACGCTGCAGCGTGCAACAGTTGGCGAGGAGGAAACATCTGTCGGTCGTGGCGCATGCGTTATTCCTCCAGGTAAAACCAGGGATTCTCAAATTTTTGGCAAACTTTTTCAATTTAGCTTCGAATTCAATCCTATATGTACTGTGATCGTGTTTAGGTGTCCAAGGATTGAAGTAACGCTATTACTCCTGAGACAATTGTTTTTGGTCTTCTAGAATTTATGCTTGTGATTTATCCAATTGTTTTGTGATTTTCTTAATAATTAGGTCTATTAGAGCTAACTATTAATTGCTGTATAAAGCTTTTTTAGTCACAAGTCCTATTAGACAGAAGCTTCTAATTAGACCTTCCCTTTTGTCAAGATGAGCAGTTTTATTAAATTCTTGCAAATGTAATGATTTATTTTATCAATTTATTCGCTAAATAATGTTAATCAAACCTTAAGCTTAAAATTGATATTGCATGATTGCTATTTCGTAATAGTTTTATGTCATCAAATCCTGTCAGACTTTAATATGCAACCAGCTAAGATTAAATTCAACCTTGTTCCTTTCCGATAAAATTGATCGGGAAAAGGTAACAGACGTCTCATTCACCCTACCGCAGGGAAAACTCAATTTACAAGCTTCCATCCGCCATTTCACCGGCTGCTTAAGGTTGCCAAGATTAATGGATTAATTATACGCCGTTCGGCCGTTCCATTAGCTGGACTACAATGGTAAAGAACGGGCCAGCGGTCTATTAATCTGGGAATGGTAATTAAAATTGAACAGCTCTATGGAATTGCAATATGCCTCGCTGCGTAAAATTTAATTAGCTTTAACCGCAAATTACGAGATATCATATTGCTGTTGATTGGAAACTGATCATTTCCATAATGGAATTTCAAGTAAATAATAATCAGTGGTAGAGTAGATTGCTCTGGTGTGTATATTAAAAGGGACATTAATTAAACTGTGAATTTCTTGATTAACATTAAATGATGATTGTTTATTAGTCACACCTTGCAGTATTCACAGGATAGTATCAGGTGCATGTAGAATCGCTGAATCGTTTGTGGGAGCGGCGATGACTCACTCGAAAATTGCATATCCGTTTCCTTCGACGTAGGGTGCGCGAAACACCCTCGAGAACCACCCTCGTTGCATTGCTCACGTTTTATTATCAATGCAATTCTGATGCAAATGCAATCGGTCAGTCGATGGTTTCATTAGTCAGAGCGTGGTGGTCAACTCTTTCTATTTCATGAAAATTATACAAAATTACAATTTAAAAGTTACAGAAACAAATCGAAAATTTGTTTACCATTTATCAATTGGCGACCTCGCTTTCAAAATGTAACCAATTGAAAACTGAATATTGACATTAGTTCTTTTATCAATATTTAAATTTTGGTAGTGAAATAAAAGGAATAATTAAATCAATTAGCTAAATAATTTTCAATTATTTGCAATTGTCAACTTATAGGTTTCATATATTTTCATGAAGAAAGAGATTAAAGATAATTGTTTCTTTAAAAAATCACTTTGTTATTGATCCTGTGTGAAGGATTTAGGTCAGATGATTCGAAGTGTATCGGGGACATCTGTCATCTTGCGTAACATGACTGAATATTGCTATTAATTTCACGTCCGAAGGCCTGTTTCATGCGTGAATATCTGCGGTTTCAACGAGCTCCGGAACCGGTCGTTCCAGCGAAAATGTATTATTTTCCTGTTTCCTACCAATGATCACTGTTCATTGATCAACGGTATCGGTTGCTTCCTGTCACGAACCGCTACAAGGACTTTGCACGCCCTCAAGGCTTATTGTTAGTAAGATTTCATGGTGGCTGACTTCATGGTCAGCATAAGAACTCATTTTCTATTATGAGAATTAAAAAATCCAAATATCTAACAAAATCAGGAATCAACAAATTACAAAATTGATAAAAAGTGACCTAATATCAATTAGCTTATCAAGGATTAAAAATAATAGTTCCATATTTTATATTTTGCCTTCTTTCTTCTAAGCTTCCTTATAAAGGCTGAAAGATTATCGAACGAGATGGTATCACGTCGCCACAATAGATCCTTGGAATATGAAAGAATTCTGATTCTGAAACCCAAGAACCCGAACTGGGTCATCTAGATCATAATACTTCCTCGTTTCTTCCATCGCGCAACGAGTCCTTCGAGATTATCTCATCCATAGGTGCGCCTCCTGCGAACCGGCCCGTTGTGTAACGCGAAATTTCTCAGAGGAAGTGAAACGAGCTACCATTGTCTTCCGTGCAAGAAAGAATCTTTGAACTTGACTGAAATTCTTGATTACACGACACTATTCCCATTGTGACATTAATTAAATAATTACTCAGAACGTCAAACAAGGAAGTTAAACATAATATATCTTTAAGATATTTATTTAACCCAGTTACAGAAAGAGAAAACATGAAAGAAGTAGAAAATTTATTTATGAAGTTAATATAAAAAATAATACAAACTGTGATTTATTCAAATATTTTACCATCGAAACGGATTGTTATATACAAAATTAAAAGGAAAAAGAGAGATTGCAAATATGCGTTCATCTTCAATGAAACGAAGATGAAGACACGATCGAAAGGTGAAGATCGAGGAGGGTGCATCGGAGAGAATTTTGAGAAACACTGCGTATCTGTGCCGAGCGCCACGCGACCAGGTCGTCCGGTCGGGCTGGGTGCCGGGTGTTGTTGAAATCAACGTGGTGGGGTTCCTTCGACGACCACAACCGGAGCCTTATGCCTTCAGTCGACTCTCGGCTCTCACTGCGACTCGAGCTGCCTGAGATTCCGTTAATTAAACATCGACTGATCGGAAAAAGGGTGACTCCACGCGACAGGTGAGCGGTCACCTCGTAAACTCTCTGGCAAAGTCAATCCGACGCAAGAAGATTGTCCTTAAGATTCAAAGAGTTACAAGTAACAACTCAGCTGATTAAACGAAGACAACTGTTTATCTCTTGAAAATCATTTGGAGGTGATCGAGAATCGATCAGAAATTCTTTTAAAAAATAACAACGAGGAAGCATCGTTAAAGAAGATTCATATATATAGATATATATATGTATTGAAAAGGATCAAAGGATCACGAGACAAAGGAATTCCTTGTTAAAATCGTGAACCCGTTCCGTGTGAACGAAGGAGACTCGAGCGATCGTCACGGTCACTTAGCATCGATCCAACCAGTTCCTTTTACCGGTCGATCACCTCGATCCTGGTCGAACGAGCGTACGCGTCGTCGGTTGTTAATTAGTACGTGGGTGCCGTGACAGAGTGGAGGCTGGATGGTCGTGGAAGAAGAAGAGGAGTAACTGTCGAAGCCGAGGTGGCTGAGTCGTGGACGGAAGGAGATGCCGAAAGCGGAGGGAGCTTGGTTCAGAGGCCGAGAAGAGAGCATCGTGGAGAAATAAAAGAGGCGAGAAAGAGGGTTGGTTAAGCGAGTACCGGAGCTGGAGGAGACAGTTAAATAGATGCAGGAATCTGTACGCGGCGCCATGCTGCCGTGGCGGTGAGAAAAAATATTCGGTTCTTCGTGTCCGTCGACTTATACGTGTGGATGAAGCTTAGGAATCCCAGGAGCGTAACAGTCGGCGTATTTACGACGAACAGAAAGGGTGTACCATCGGTGGATCGATCGAAATCGTGACAGAGATATTCCAACGACTGACGCGTTCGTGGAAGTACCGCGCGAACCAGTGACAGATGATCGTGTAATTCAGGAACAGAGCTGGATCGATGATCGTGAATCGGTGACTTTTTGACGGCACCGTGAAGAGTATTCGATACAAAATATGTTGTGCGGTACGTTTAGAAAGAAAAGAAGGCATCCTGGAGACGAGTATCGATTAGTCAGATCGAATACCATGCCGAGGATCCTGGCGACGAAGGAGGGTAGCTTGGTCTCGGTGCGGAGAACGAAGTCCTCGAGGGTGGCTCGATCACCGCAACTTAGAGATCTTCTGCAGATGGTGAGTTGAATGTAAATTAGTGATCTAGGTATTTTTTATCTCGCTATTTGCGAGCTGTTTGCAAGCTAATTACTTGCGATTTTGCTATTCCCAATACTGTTCTTTGGGCTATCGTTATTCGCAATTTTTCCATTTACAATATTGCTATTCGCAAGCTCCCGAATTGCAACTCTGATATTTGCAATATTGCTCTTCGAAAGATTTCCACTTGCAATTTCGATATTTGCAATATTGCTATTCGCAAGCTCTCCACTAATTTTGATATTTCCAGTATTCCTATTCGCAAGCTCTCTACTCCTGATTTTACTATCCCCAATCTCCCGATTTGTAAACTTTCTATTCGCAAGCTTTTTACTCGCGATTTTATTATTCGCAATCTCCCTATTTGTGAACTTCCTATTCGCAAACTCCCTATTCGTGATTTTACTATTTGGGATCTTCCTATTCGCAATTTTACTACTCGTGATTTTACTATTTGGTATCTCCCTATCTGCAAGACCCTTATTCGCAATTTCACCACCCGCGCTCTTAGTATTCGCGATCTCGGTACACGGTTTTACTACTTGCAATCTTGTTATTGGTGACCTCGGGCCGATCTGAGTATGTATGTGGTACAAGTCCATGACTCGCGATATTTCCTATCGCAATAAAGTCGACCTCGAAGCTCGCGCAAAGGACCGTACCAAGAGAAGAAACATACTTGCACGGTCCTGCACTTTGTTGTCTTTCGCGACTGCCTGCTTTATCGGAGTAATCGTAAATGAGAACAAGAAAACGCAAATTAAGAACTGGTGTAACGAGATATTTGAGTAACAGAATAATGGATTAATTGTAACGAGAAATTGAAAGTATGTAGCTGACTTTCTTGATTTCTCTCAAGGTCCTGTTCTTAATTAAGCTACATGAAACGTCATATTTATTACACTTGATACTATATGCTCATAAAGTATTATCAAAGCTTTAAAAATAAAATTTTTATTCGAAGACTTTTCTTCGATTTTAAATTAATTTTTTTCAATTCAATTGTCAAAGGTACTGATTTTAACATAGTTCACTATTACGCGTTAAAGGGTATTTTAATATCACGTTTGATCAAAATTCATGAAATGGAAACGTTTCATTCTCTCTAATTGCAATTGGACGCACGCAACCGTGTAAATCATGTTTTATTGCTCTTCATTAATCATATAGATTTCAGCAATGAAAACGTAATGATGCTTCATCGATTCCCGCGGTTTCAAAACAGCTGTTTGAACACGGACAAACGATTTCGCCCGTACAACAGCTACTTATCGCGGTTTGGTTAAACGAGGCTAATAGGACTAATGGCTAAAACACTTCCTTTCAAACATAAAACATACATCAGTACATATGATCGAGGTTTCTAAACGTCGCTGAAAAAAGTTAATATGATATTCTCTCATTTTATACGTAGCATTATACCAGTTTTTATAGCCATTTTATAGATATTCAACGGTGAATAGATATTAGTTGATTTGATTAGATGTTTTCAACTGTTCATCGAACGAGTAAATTGGAGAAAGTTGGAAAAAAATTATGAAATTTTACTGTATTTAGTTTCTTTTATTTTATGATATTAAATTCGAGAAGATGGCAACATTACTCTCACTGAAAGGCGGCAAATAATTTTTTAATTTTTTCAAATTCATTGTATAATATATTAAAAATTATGTTGCTGAATTGTACGATTTGTAGCATAAAATATTAGAATATAATTGTACAATTTAGCCATTTTGCAAATTTAATGATTTTAAATCATTAAAATCAGTTAATGATAATGATTAACTTAATAATAATTAATTTAACAATGACAGGTAGTAAGTTAGAAGCTTAAATTCATAAAATGAAATTTAAATAAAAATTTCAAAATATAGGAATCTTACGCTGGAAAATTTAAATTCATATTTCTCAGTAATATACTAAATTTTATAATATTTAATAATTAAAAAATAGTATACTTTTTTTCTAAATTACTTTTAATATTAATCTAATCAAAATGAAGATTTTAAGAATTTTTACCTCCCCTATATCGCCACTTTCCCTAGCGAAGCCTTATTTCATCGCGAGTGTACCCTTCAATTATGAACGATGCTGAGGTAGCCAAGCATTTCTCAGAAGGAATACGTTCTCTAAACGAACCGGTCGATGAAAATTCGAAGAAGCTCGATCTGGCCAGGTTTTAGCAGCGTTTTGCTTGGTATTCATCCCGATCCGACAATAAAGGGGCCTTCAGTCGGTCGGTCGATTGCTTCTCAAAGGTTCTCGGACCGTCTCGAATCTGCATACATGAATGCGAATGCGTCATGCCCGTTTACATATGTATGCACGCGACGATAATCTCGTAGGGCTGTACGTACGTACACATATATATGCGTTTCGTTGCATAATTTACGACATTGTATACAGACACGTTTGAGGGAACGCCGAAACGAGGACCGTTTCACAGGTCGAAATCGAATCGATTTGTTTGGTAACGAAGGAGGAGGAGAAAGGGTAATCGATGAACGAGATTCCAATCGATTTGGAGATTTGACCGAATCGTAATCACGCGATTCACGAGAATATCATGGCCTCTTGATACCCTTCGGTAAACCCTACAACTTGTTTCCAGCCGATGCCACTCGGATTGAGCGATTCGGAGGTAGTTGAATAGATTTAACCCTTTAGGCATTAGGCGCCTTTATAATGGCTTCCCTTTGAGCGAGCTTCTGGGACGAGATTTTAGTGGTTTTCTTCTTTAGCCTCTATTAAACACTTTAGGTGCTAACTGCGAGTTAATTTGTATTTAATTAATGAATAATTAAAAGAAGCAGAAAATTCAAAAAAATTGTATGTGATATTAAAATTAGATACATTGTTTGGTATGAATAAATAAAAGTAATACATTTTATTTTGACAAAATAAGAAAAATAATATATTTTTATAAATAAAAAGTAGAAATAAAAGTAAATCTTTTTCATAAGAATTTTGCTACTGCTTTTGATACAGGATGTAAATAATGTAATCCATGTAATTTTCTTAGTATTCAAAATCTTTTCTTCCCTAATTTTTATTAAATTCGTATCTGTATACAACTTGCTACAAATTATCCATAAATATCCACCTAAAAGAGAAAGAAAATCGAAAAAAGCAAGGACGGTTGGTTGCATCGTAGAGAAATTCGGCACGCCTTCCGAGAAAGCTCGTGAATTCTTGTTTGCACGATCGTTTCGTGGCAAAATACCAAGTTGTCGGTGGTATCGATCCACGGATCGAGAGCCGGTCACGATCGTACCGTGGCTCCGTGCACGTTCCACTACCTTCCTCTTCATCTTCGTCTTTGTCGTCGCCTTCCCGAAAGTCCCGGTGTTTCTTTTTCGGTCTAAATCCGGCCACAGAGGCGCCTGTGGACGCTCGCAGAAGTCGCCACGAGATACTCGTGAGAGACCAAAAGGAGGTTGAGCCACCATCTCGTGATGTTCGCCTTATAAGGCGTCCTCTGGTGGCCAGCGTCCATTAGAAATCCTTTGTCGTCCCGACCTCTTTTTCCTACGGATTCTCCGGGGCTTTTCGTAGCCGAGCTAAAAATTCGCTGGCCCACCTTGACGCTACCTTACCACCCTTGCGAACGCGTGTCTTCGACGTCTTGAAAAGGATTTTTAAGATAACGACGAAGAACAGTCTCTTTGTTCACTCGAGAGAATTACCCGGAGAAGGCAATGGAAAGACAATGGTGGATGGTGCTTCTAACGCTGTAAAACATCAGGATTCTTTAGGAGATGAGTCTTTTCAACGAGCTGATTCTTTGATGGGCCCTCCAGAAGAACGAGATGGTTCTTGCGCCTTCTTCGCGAACCAATCTCTTCGATGTGCTTCATGCTTTAACTGAATTAACTCTCGGATGCCGGAGCTGGGTCTGTCGTGGCCCAGACCTGCGAATGCGATGGTATTACGATTAAACCTAGACGCAGGAATTTTTATTGAAATTAATTGGAAAACACCTCTGAAATACAGTAGACTCTTTTGTTATATTGCTGTATAGATGACTTTTTCTTATGACACTTTTGAATTTTGCGCCATTATTGAATAAATCTATCCAAGCGAATCTGAACGTGTTACGAGCTTTAATATATTATTATTTCTAAGAATTTTCAGCACTGTCTACGGCAATATAACGAGAGTCTACTGTAATAATTCACAAGATCTTAATACAAATCACTTCTCCTAATTTTTAATTAAGCTATAATGTCTGTTTATGTGTTAAAGAGGTATAAAACACTATTGAAATAGTAAATATCTGTTCGTTTCTGTTCTCTTTCTTCTTTTTATTCCGTGGAGCATAGGAAAACATTCTCAGCTAATTCCCATAATTGCAGCAGCATATTCTAGCCTTCATTGCCAAGTAATAGACGTTGCCTTTCACTATTCAACAGCAACAAGTTTTCGATAGTTAGCTCGATTACCAGCTCTGTACTTCGTTGCAATCAGGAAATCGAGCTTTTGCAGAAGAATCGAGTTCGATCGAGAAGTTTGTTCACCCTGAGGGTCGCCGAAAGGGTGAAACTCACGGTTTCGTCCTGTTGGCAATTTGTGTACGCTCCTCGGCTCCTCTTCTTTCCTTTCTCGCCGCTTTTGTTCGTCCTTCTTTTTGCTCGTCCCATTCTTTCTACCATCTTCGTCGGGTCCACTCTCGTTGGAATTTCACCTCACTCCCCGACGAGTCGCGAAATATCTCGGCGCATTCCTGCGCTTCTTGCGGGTCCGATTTGTGCCCTCCTGCGGGTCTTAAGGGCCTGTTACGACTCCTCCGGAGAACGAACACTGATTGAATTGTAAAACCTCGTGAACGTCTATGGAAATTGATTTCCTGAAAAATGTGTCAATTTTAGACTTTTCATTTGAAAGTACTAGATTGTTGCTATTTACACAATTTCATGACATAAAAATATCACAAAATAACACTTATGATATATCAATTTAAAGCTTGAAGTTTAATAAAACTGACTATATAAATATTTCATCAATTTTCTTGATAAAAATGATTTGGTTTTTTATTAAAACACAAATTAGTGTTGTCTATTTGCGATTTTCAATTTTCAATTGCCAGTTGTTTAGTATTAATGATATTGAAGAAACGTTTAGATAATTATTTTTATTAAACTTTAAGCTTTAAATTGATATACCACAGGTACTATTTTGAGATACTTTTATGTCATGAAAATATGCAACTATTGATGCCAAAAGTGCAACGAAAAGAATAGAAGATATAATTAGTATGATACTACATAAAATAGCATAAAGAAATGCACAGTAATATCTATGTAAACGATTTCACGAGGAGAATGTTCAGCTTTCCCAAACCGCATGATCTATTTTCTTTATTGTGTTTTCACTGAAAAACTTGCTGCGATTTGTTCCAGTTGCATGAATCATTCTTACATTCGTTACAGGTATTTTCTTCGCTTTCATTGGCAATACTGTGAAGGTGACTGCAATGTTTCATCATAAACAATAGTTCACATAAATCCCAAAGGCAATAATATTTTCACTCTCTAGGTAGAAACCTCTATCACTAAAAAAAGAAAAAAAAAGGAAAGAAATACACGTCCAATATCTTTTTTCCATCAAATTCAGAAGAGGATACTTAACATTCCTAGTACATCTTCATCATACTACTTAAGAGTTTAATTAAACATGACAGAGCGTCTTAAGAATTTCAAACGATAGTTTAAGAAGGCTGGTTCGAATTGATCCAATCGACAGCAGATGCCATCGATCCCGTGTTAAGATCTCGACGGTTTACACGACCGCTCTAAATGCGTTTTTCTTCCCGCTTTCTTCCGGTAACCTTCTATTAGCGTCTCGCTGGAGCCGCGTGGAATTCCGTCGAAAATTGCGCAATCGACACACGATCTAGCCTCCGTAGCGTGTTCTATTAGCGTGGCCAAAGTTCGACGAACTTCCATGAGTTATGTCGCCCCATATTTCGTTATCGCGTTGTCGTTAAAACCAGTTAAACTCTCTATTATTCCTCTCGGTCGATAACGCCAATCCGCAGGTCAATTCGTCGCCTCTAGCTTGCGCAACCGGGCTTCCGGAATCGTCGGCGATACTAATGTTTTGTTCGTTCTTGAAAAACTTTCAATATATGTCTACTATTAGAATTTTTTAAAAGTTTTGGTACTTAGCTTTTTAAAATGTTTTATCAATTTTTCTACTTTTTCTTTTGTGGAGGTAATTAATTTGGCAAATGAATGGCTCATATATCACTTCATGGCACTAATGAAATAAATTTGAAAATTAATTACTCGCGGTCTGAATAATTAGAGCTTCAATATGTCTGACCATGTTTTATTTTTGATTATTCAATTTAAGGTTTGCGCTTATACCTCGCATAATTATTGGGTTGATTCATTATTGGGATGAACTTATTTTTACTGATTTATTATTATTCGAGGAAGAAATGATTAAATTATTATTTAAATAGGAACAAGTACTTAATAATGGTAAATATATAATTGATTAAAACTTACTACATTTTTCAAATCAAATTTTTAATTTCAATATTTATGCATCAATCTAATAATCAAAATTATTTAAGTATATTGAATACTGATAAATTCCGCAATCAACATCTTAATTACACCAATAACCAATGTAAACCAATTAAATATTTGGTTAGGTTTTTCGTAAACTTTTTATAGATCTATAAAGTTTCGTGAAAATTGAAAGAGGACAATGCTCTTTTGAACGATGTTTCTTGTTAGAAGAAGTTAAGATGCCTTATCCTCGGGCATCGTTCGAATGCAATTTTATTGGCGTCGGTCGGCAATTCGTTTGACTCTATTCGTTGGAGCATTCTCTACCTCACACGGTTTCCTCTAAATTGGTTTACGCCGGTTTCAATTTGTGGCGCCGTCCGCGGAGCTTCTTCTAATTACCGCTAATTAGGGACGATGCTGTAAATGACGGCATATCTCTGTTGGCTTGTTGAAAAGGAATTCTCTCTCGACTATGGGCATATCGCCTAGTTTCCAGGAACCTTGTTTCGTTCAGAAACGATTCTGGCAATGATACTTTAATCGCCATTTATAATTCATCTCAATCAGTGACTTTAATTCTTACCACAAATAAATCTGCAAACAACTCCTTATACTCTGAGTAAAAGGAATAAAAAATCAACTTCTTTTACAGGAAGCCAAATATTAATAGAAACTTTAATATTTAATATTTTTCATTTTCATTGGAAGTGTGCTTTTAATTTCGTTCTATAATAGAATAATAAATTTCTAAGTAAACAGTATTATGGGTTAGGTATAAATGAGTTGCCTACACAAGGGTTAAACATGGCCAGGGGCGTTCGTAAGTTGTGCAAGAAACAAGGAGAGAGTCGGTCGCTGGAACAATCGTGTAACTCTTCGGCGGTGCATAAAGGTTTAGCAAGGAATATGACGATTCTAATAGAGGTTAAATCGGACCCACATGCGCATTTCACTGGGCGTGGTCGCCGAGTGTACTCGATTTAATCCCCGCGACAACAGCGACCAGGCTCGATCCTCGTTGCCGCAGGATTCTCTGCCGCAGTAAACCATCGAATTCGTGGGTCAATATCTCGTTAAACCATCTCTAAATATCTAAACCAGAGTACACTCTGAATGTTTTGAATAGAATCGTTGAATACTGTAGGTATTACTAGTGAATATTCAACAGAAACATGTATTCTAAAAAGTGTACTATTACAAATTCTTTTATTTCCTATTTTTTATATACAAATAATTTAAAAAATTTATATAAGGATATTAACAATGAAAAAGTTTCACATAGTAGAAAAATAATTTTCAAGGGAACAGTGTAGAATTTAGAAAATGAAAGCGCTATGAAATACAAAATTGGATTAAATATCAGGATTAAATATCAGTCACTTAATTGTTAAATTAAGTTTTTTCTTATTAACAGGATAGAATAAAAAATTCATGACAGAAAACTGGCAAAATTATTAAGAAAAACGGCCGAGAATTACAGATAATACAACGGAGCATCGATTTTATATAAAGCACCTTGTCATCGCATAATTAGTTTCCTGTAATTTTCTTTTTCTTGCGTACCGAGCGGGAGGCTCTCGCGAGCCGGCATGTCTTTCTCGCGAACGGCACGAAGGAAGGCTGAAAGGACGCTAAGGTCCTGTCGTGGGATAGTCTCCGCTTCCCAGGGACCCTTTTGGCCCCGGTAAGTTCGTGCGGCGTTTATTCTCGTTCTTCGTACCCGTTGCTTCATACCTTGCCTCCTCCTGCTGGCGAGAGATGTAAATCTTTCGAGATGAACTCTTGCCTCTTGCATCAGCCGACGAACTTCAAAGGTCCGAAAGTCTGGCCACGGTTGTTCCGCTCCATGGAACAGTCGCGATTGTGGTAAAAATTAACGACGTGCTTTTTCGTTGTCCACCATCCTGTTGCACAACAAAGAATCTCATTTGTAGGCTTTGTTAACATTGTGTCTCGTTGAAACTTCGTAAATTTTCTTTTTTTCCTCTGCAGTCGAGAGCTTTGTCACATTAACCGTTTATTACCGTGTAATAAATTAATTAGAAAGTTTATAAAATAGAAAATCTGAGTGTTGAATGGTCAACGAGAGACCCAATTTTTAATATCGTAGTACTATCGAAATTCTCACGCCCTTTATTAATCATGGCAATGTTTCCCATGTTTATTGTATCTTGAAATCGTTGACTTCTTGGCTAGAACGGTACCGAAAGCGAGAAGTACCTAGGAAGCGCATTAACGTTTGGAAAGTGGTACACAGAAGAGGCATTCGTGAGAAGAGTTTGAAATTTCGACACCTTGTTTCCATTCGCACCTATCTTGTCCGGGCCACGAATTTCTTGTAAGATCCCACGCCTCTCGAGGCTGCTTCGTTCAAATAACGCTACCACTAACTCTCTAAATCTATTCCACTCGTCCCCGGTGGGCTTTAACCCTTTCTATTACGCAGGGTGTAAAGGCACGATGTCCGAAAACGGACAACCAGTCTACGATCTTCAGAACTGTTAAATTTGACACGCAAGCTTCATTTACAATACAGCAAGGAGATAATTTTTTTCACGTAATCTAGAATCGTCTAGACTTACACCTGGTCGACGTGAATGTCTTCTCGTAATCGCGTATAATTCGTTTAATTATCCACTTTAATTGAAGAGTTTTTAAATGCTAAGGAAAAGATTCCGATCTAATTGCTTCCACCTTGTTTGGTCTTAAATTCTCGTTTAATAGTTTGTTATAAATTCTAATATACAGTAAGATAAATATTTTATAAAAGTTAAATGAATCAAGAATATAAGAAATTCAGTAGTGTATAAGGGGTAATTAAAAAATTAATAGACGCATAATTAGTGATTGGAACAATATTAAATCAATATTATTGATTCTGGACCGGATTGAATAGTATGAAACGGTATCATTTTACTATCGAAAATTGATAGCAAGCAGTTAAACGTATCGGTACCGTTCAATGTATCTCATTAAGTACTTCGGTATTTGAATATCATCAATACGTATCGGTATCAGCCCGATTGCTACAGAAAACCGAACAAGTTTCTCAACTTTTCTCTTGTCATAAAACGATATCGATAAACACGTTACGCAATCAAGGGGGGATGTTATCCGTTCTCGAGAAGCAATTGCAAGGAGGTAAATTATCAGGAGTCTCTTCCTGACACGATTCTTGGAAAAGCGCTGTTTACCAACGACCGATAATCAAGCCCGATAACAATCGTCCGTGTCCAGCGGACGGCGAGAGTGTGCAACACAGAATGCATTTGCATGCACCACGGTATCCCAGATTACGGCGCGGAGCGTTCTTAATTGGTGCGCGCAGCACGATTGCGCCAGGATGCAGCGACCGATGCAACTGCATTCTCCTCGACGGCTAGCTCGAATTCTTCTTCGAAAATCGAGCGTAAGCTGGTATAATTGCTCGTAACTCGGCATGATTACGTTCGGTGAATCCTAACAAACGTGGGAGAAATTAAGCGGGGATATTTATGAAAATTTCGTATTATCAAATTATTTGGGCGGAGGAATTTTATTGGAATTAATCGAATCTTAATTTGAAATTTTTTACGATGGTTGCAGAATTATCGAACCTTATATCGAATTATACCTGAGCCTTGGTACGGGTCCATTAATGATTATAATTATTATTTATTATTAATATAAAAAATGGAAGTTGCACTTGGAAAATTGAAAGGGTTGATACGTGTCAGAATCTATATTACATTGTTTCGTTGGTTAATTAACTGGCACATTTCTCGTTGACTAAAAATTTTCATTGAGCGGTAAGAATGTTAGTACGGAATGCCGCACATTCGAAGGTAACGAGGTTCGGTGCGTGCTCCAATCGAATGGCAACACATCGTGGCAACGAACGCAGAGGCGAAATCAATCAACTCGGCCACGTGTGTGGACGCACACGAACCTGACCTCCCATTGTGCATGCGCGTAGTAGTACCAGTAGTACAACCTACGGAGTTACGTACGTACGTTCTCTCGTACGTATATAGTAACGTTGTTCTGAACGAGCGGCCCGTACCCGCGTACATTAACCGCGTGGGTTGCCATGGGCAACCAATGACTAACACACGTTCCAGCATCACGTGTCTCTCCTCTGTCTCTCCCTTTCTCTCGTAGTTCATACCAGTGCCGTCCCTACTGCTGGTACTATTAGATCATCCCATAAATAACAGCATTTTCAAAAAAAATATATAAATATATATTATATTGTTTAGGCGAGGTACTTTAGTTTTATTAGCAACACCAAATTTTGTAATTTTAGAATTTTAGAATCTTAGAATTTAAAAATCTCAGAGTTTTAGAATGGCGAAGGAGTTAGTTCACATTTTTGGGGAGGCGAGACCCACCTTACCCCCTTCCTAGTTGCACCAATAATCACGTCACTCCTGATGCAACCTGCAGTTCAAATGCAACTTTGGCTTTATGGAATTTTAAATTTAATTTTAATTATAATTTGCACAGTCAGGGATGGGTTTAATAATTTTTATTTATCTCAATATTGCAATACTTAGCTCTGAATGACCTAACTGCCCCCAAAAATGATAGAGCAAGAGTTTACCTCTAATTAATACTTTGATTCTTAGAGAATCCATGAAAATGAAATTGCACTATAATTTTGCCCTGAAATTACTAGTTACGTCACTGTGGGTCATTCTCTGCCCTGTGAGTTATGCCCATCTTTCCCTAAGATATTCTTCTGCTCCGAGTATCCGTGCCCTAGCATCGGATTCGCTGTTCTTTTCCTTGTCGTTCTTATCGTGGCATACTTGCCATTTTCTTCTTCCCTCTTTCTTCCTCTCGATGCTATCGTGTTCAGGGATGTATCACGGTTCATTGCAATTCAACGACATGCGATTTACCATGGACTAGCTTGCATAATATTTGATCAATTTAAAGGGCGAGCTGAATTATCGATCCCTCGAACCATCGTTTAACACAAAATTGGTGGAAATTTCAATAATTCAATGCTTATGCATATTATAGACATTTTCAACCGTATTTGCTATTTATTTTTGAATATCGTTCGTGGCATTACATTCGAGAGCTTTTATAACGTAAGCTGCAAAATTATTAATTGACAAATTTCCAATTAACAGAAAATAAGGCAAATGAAAAGTAAAGTATCGAAGTCATAAATACATTAATTAGGAATCGTTGCAATTTATGAAATAAGTAAAATAATTCGCCTTTTTCAAACATTTCTATCCACTTATTCGAATACATCAAACTCGACAGATATGCGATAGAAAAATTTTCTTCCCAACTCGATTACATTATCCTTCTTATCATTCTGACCCATCGATAATTTGTTTCGACGACGGAATCTTGTACCGGGTTCACCGCGGTATTAACGCCGAAAAAAAAGATGAAATCCCGTCGCTATAGAAGGAAGTCGCTATTTCTGGTATCCCTCGGGGGCGTTAGATGCAGGGTCTCGAATGAAAACGGATCGTCCCTGAACTCACGGTGACTCGATGCGAAAGGGGTAGGGGTCATGGAACTGGGGAGAGGGAGGAAAGTGGTAGTTGAAGAAAGACGGACAGCGTTTGGTGGGGGAGGATAAAGGGCAAGGGAGAGAAGAAGAGAAACGGAACAGGGATGCTGTTCTTGAAAGAGCAGAGAGGGTAAGCGTTAAGAAAGAAGAGAGAAAAGCATTTCTGGCCACCCTCGTTACGTACACGTCTTCTTTTCGTTCTCTTCCTTCGCTTTTCCCTCTTTCTCAGTTTCGGGCCGACCACGGTAGGCGGTTGCCATTTTCCTGGTTGCTTCTGAAAGAAACTAGACGAGACGTTACGAAGATGGACGGAGAAGACAGGTCAAGCAGAAGTGCGAAAGAAAGAGGAAAGTCGAAGGGAGACGAGTAAAATAGAATGGAGCTAGAGGGAGGCTGCTGCACGAAATGTAAAGAGGACAGCGTGGATGATTGGAGTAGACGTGGGTGGAAGGGAGAGAGAGTGAGAAAGAGTGCAAGAGGAGGGGGGGAGTTGGCAAAGAAACAGAAACGAAGGAAAAAAGGGAGGGAAAAGTAGAGGGCAAGAAAGGGAAGGAAAAGGACAGGGTAAGGGCTGCGCGAGGGACAAAGAGAAAGTTAGAGCCGTACAGCAGAGGCGGAAGGGAATATTGAAAGCACCAACGATGGAGAAGGACGGGGGAGAAATTAAAGGGAGAAGAGAGAACGCGTCCAAAGGAGAGAAAGATAGGTAGGGACTGACGAATCACCAGAAAGGGACGGAAAACGCGGTGCGCTTGTGGAATGATCGAGAAAGGAAAGAGGAAAAGAGAAGAGAAAAAGCGCAGAGAGGGAAAGAGAGAGAGTGACACGAACGGTGGAGGGCGATTTAGTGAAAAGAGCGAGAGTGAGAAGCATATATAGCGGGCACGGACGAGTAAAAGAGAAAGTACGACTGCTCGAAAAGAGAGGGAGAGGGTATACGAACCATAATCGTGGTGAGATAGAGAGAAGGGAGGCAAAGGAGACGAGACAGAGTGCGCCCACCAAGCCGCCTCCATACCACCTCCAGCATTCCCGGCCTGCACACACAGTTGCAGCTGCACCGCCGTCGGGGCCTGCTCGTGTGCACATGCGAGACTGCGCGCGCGTTTCGTCTCTCGCTTGCAATCATCTCCTCCGGTACGCTGTGCGTTAAACAGGCTAGTTCTTAACTGAATAAAATCAAGTGTGTTTTACGTTCAATCGAGGCACCGTGTTCGGGAACATCCAAATTCTAGTATCTATCATGAGCGACGAATTTGAACGTCTCAACTTTCGTGAAAACGGTAATTCTCCTCTTTGGAGCATTTCGAATAGATTCATCAGTGGGACACAGTGAACATAGTTATTCCCTCCGTTTCGTCTTTATTCAATTTTTATCCACGATTTAATTCACGTGTACCTTCGTATCGGAGTTCCGGCTGAGTTCGTTAACGTTAACGTGACAGTCGGCTGGAAAGCGCAGTGACATTTCGCAAATGTCAGCCGCCATCGTAGCAGCCGAAGTGATATCCCCGTAATCGGACCGCGGACCGTGATAAACGATAAGAAAAGCACCCGGTTGTTTCGCACCAGTGTTTGACTCTAGTTTTCCTCGCTCGTTACTCGCGAGCGAACGCGAGACATGTGATCCTGCGAGGGCCGCGCGAAGGGATCGAGAAAGAGACGCGTTAAACCGTCTGTCGCCGAAGGCTCGGAAAGGGACTGCCGACATGGACTGGATCAGGAGGCAGGACATCAAGGAGGAGTCACCGGAAACTCCTACAGCTCTGACACCGGACGAGCCTGACGAATGTTATTTCGAAGAAGACACCTCGATAGACGAGGGCATGGTATGTGATCCGTGTAGTAATCTTCACTCGAAGCTATCTTTTATAGTAATAACCTTGATTAAAAGAAATAATCTTTATCTTGCGATTAGCTTGATAACACAATTTACTTTGGTGATTAGTTGATGGTCGAACGTGAAAACACAGGCGGTTCTTTAGACAACAAAAATGTTATTTATTTAGAACTCGAAAGATCTCGATCTATTCATTCATAGATCCCGATCAAGAACTTTCCCTAATCCGAAGGAACCGGTCCCTGACGTTCCCCGCGAAATCGTCGAATCATTGCGCAACTCTGCACGATTTATTCCGTTTGAAACGAGTGTCACCGTGTACGTGGGTCCTGTTATTAATGGAAAAGTCTGCGCGTTAATTTAACGCCTGGCCACGCATGCAAAACGTTTCGAAAGTTCGATCAGCCCGAAGGATCGCGATCTTCGCGCGAACCTGTTCCATTCGCGCCATTTAACGAAGAACTGTATAAGATGGTGTACATTGATTGCGATGAAACTTTAAGGTAAGGTTGATTGCATATCGATGGGAAATTTGAATTTTCCTTCGGGTGCTGTTAACGAAGAAGTTGTTATGTTTTTCTTAGCATGGTTCGCTTAGAAATACCAAGTTGAAGTGATCCACGATTAATAGCTGATTTTCACCCTTTGGCGAGCATCGAAAATCGTATCCCGTCCCGGTTACATTAAAATCCGGTCTCGCGATATTCCTCGGAGTAATTGCCGCGAGGTCCGCTTTCGAATTCGCGAGTAATAATAATTCAAATTAACGATGCTCGCGTTGCGGTTCGCTCACGGGCACGTAATTCAGCGAGCTTCTTTCTTCCGGCCGTGGAGCAGACTGCGAGATTCACCGGCAAGGATTTAGGTCCGCCATTAATTTTCCTTTATCTCGCCTTGACCCTTCCCTCTTCTTTTTAATCTGTACAAGGCCCCGCGAACTAAGAAGTTATTACGATGCTTCCTTCCGGCGAACCGCGGCCGTAATTGTTATGATTTCAACGGCAAAGTCGTGCCGAGCCGAGGCATTTTCTTGCTTTTAAACGCTTGATGGATCTATCGCGAAGCTCCGTTATTGTAGCGAGAAGGATTGCTTCCTGACGAAAGTATACCTCTGTTCAACTCCAGAAATGCTCATTAACGGTACGTCGTTACTTTTCATTTATTAAAAAGTCTAAAAAAGTTGAAAATTTTAAAATAGTGTAATAATAGTTGCTGGGGAAAATAACAGCCACCCCTTTCAGGATAAAACATTTCTAAGTTAAATCCTGCTTATGCATAAAATTATATTTATTTTTCATTTATATGCTTGCAATTTAGTGTCTCTGAAATCTTCGTTCCTAAAGGGTGAAAATTTAACTTGAACCTCCATGGAAGATTAACGATAAGATCTTTGCTTTCGAATCATTGCAGTAGCGTTGCACGAAACAAAGCAATCTCGAGTTCCTTGACGATAATTGATGTACAGGGTGGCCGAGAATCGTATGGCGTACGTTAAGGGAAATTCGAACACGTGTCGCAACCCTTCTGCCCCATATGACGGGGCGCGAACGTTGCAGCGGGCTTAAGTGGGCAAAGAGAAAATGGACTCGAGTGTAAAGTTACCTCGAATCTACAGTTACGGGCATTGTTGCGGCCGTTCTTGCCTCTGGAGTAGCTGCTTGAATTACGGCCTTCCTGAAGCCCTGCTCGATGGTTGCACAGCCACACTGTACGCACGGCCTAATGCTTGGCTCGCGATATAAACGTTTAACGCGCGCAAACGATCGATAGTTTGATCATAATGGGCTGAAACGTTGCGATCAATAGAGGCTAGTTGCGCAAAACCGAGAGGGGAAGTTCGTGGAGCCGAGATATCTCCAAGCTTTCAGACCTGTTTCCGATCAAAGATTATCTGAATCGGTTAATTAAATACACCGACTTTCGTAACCTTTTCTTGTTTATTAGGAAGGTTAAAACGGTGCTGAAAATTATTGTATTTCAAGAGAGTAGATTGACGGAGATCCTTTGTTCTTAACCCTCGGCTGGCAGACCAGGGAGAGAGACGCAATTTTAATTTCATTTCGTATTTCGTTTTCTAAAGTTTAATATTATTCTTTCACTATATGAAACCCGTTTGTTTAAAAATGATACATTTAACTTCAGGTTAACATCCTTGTTTGGGTTACAATTGACCCAGACTCCACGCTTCAAAGATTAACCCTTTGACTACGGCGGACTTTGAGACGTACTAGTACCATACGATAGGAATTCAGTCGTATTCTCCACATTGAGAACAGCGAAATTTTTCGTTAAGCGTGCATTGTTGAGAAAAAAAGATTGAAATAATCAAAACATTGAATTCCACTGCACTAAACTAATATAAGAGTTGAAACTAGTTTAAGCATCTATAGACGCCTCCAGTAGTCAAAGGGTTAATAACTGTTATTACGAACTGAATCCAGGAAAGGATTCCATCAATCGTTTGATTGAAAAACGGCTTAGGTAAACAGGAATAAGAATAAATTCATATTTCTAAAAATAGAATAGAAGGCACAGAATGATAACATAGGTACTCGAGTTGACTCATCGAGACTATTGAACCCAGTTCGCGTGTCGCCCGTGTCTCTCCCTAACCTGTGACCAAAGCCAAAGGGATAATAAAAAAGTAGCACGTTAGAGATCGCTCTAATTACAGATGTAGCTCATTCGTTATCTGTTCTCGTGTTCTCGTGCGTGCGTCGCGACAGATAAATCGAACAGGGATCAAGCAAGTACGAGGGCCTTCGGTTATCGTGTTCTAACCAGTAGCAAAGACGGAAGTCACGTGAACCGTAGCCTCTGTTCAGTATCACAGACACGACGGTTCTTTTTTTCTCTCTCTGCTGGCCGACTCGATAAGAGGAAACGATAAGTCGGTGGAAGCCGCTCTGAAACCTTGGCAACGCCGTGGTTCGGGACCGCAGGGCTAGGATAGGATGATTCAGCGCCAGCTGGTCGAGGGCCACCTAAAACTTGCCCGAAATTTGTTAGTCAAACTCGAAGAGGCAAGACGCGATCGATTCTTCGACGGTTCGAAAGAGAGAGCGGAACTTTCGTAGATACACGAGTCGGTTACCTCGATTCGCCCGCAAATTGCAGGACGCGATTTATAGCCTTCATATTTTATTTTCCACTCGATAAATTAATGTAATTTATGGATCGCGCCCACTTCGGTACGATCATCGTCACGGTAAATCATCCGGTGTCGCGATTATCTGCCATCTTGCGTCTACCTTTTCCTTTTGACAGTACTAGCCGAGGAAGAGGCGGTTTCAGCTTACCGATAGTACGTTACTTGTTTGGAGTACTCTATTATTCTTCGACTCGACGAACGATTGGCACAATTACAGCCCGCATCTCGGATCGCTAAAGTTCGCGGCCTAGGACGATTTCCACGAAGGCGAAACGAGGCTAAAAAGCAGAGGGAAACGGGGCCTGAGTTGCTGTGCGAGCAGCCGGAGATGAAGGGAAATCTAATTTCAATCGAGAGAATCCATAGGTCGTCGCTGCAGGCAGAAAACATGGGGGATGTTGGCAACCAGTTCGTTGCGCCAGACCTCCCCTTTGTGGGGGGATGAAGCATGACTCACCGGTGGCCAGCACCCCTGTTTTCGGCTGTCTCGTGCCGAGTATCCACCCCACGCGCTGCTGTCGTTTCCCTCGCGGATCAAACGGGACGAGGAGAGAAGGAGCATTATCATAATCCGCGTCGACAGGCGTGCAGGAAAAAATATAAAGTCAGCCCGTTCAGGTGTCCGTCCGTTATTGTTCCCGACACGAGAACCCGGGTCGAGTCATGGCCGCGACCGTGGGGGGTGGTTCGTGCGGGGTACGTCATGCTCGATCTGCTCGCTTTGGAAGTTAACGTGACGGCTCTAATTCTTGTTTGCCGAGATGAGCACGATCTGGAAGGGACACTACTGATCCGTCACGTACGAAAGCGAAAGTTTGGTCCTTTCCTTTATTGGGAGCTCTGAATCATGCGGAGGGTGGCTCGGACCGTTCCTTATGAGAAATCGGGATTTATCGGCGGCTTTCGTGATGCACGGCTCTCGATTTTTGGTTGGATGAAATATACAGGGTGTCTATGGTGGTACAATTGGTAGAATTGAGATTCTATGTGAAAATAATTTGAGGAAATTATTATCACGTATAATAGCTTTGTTTAAGAGATGATTCATTTTTAATATTTGCTTGGCACACTTTTTTAAGATAAGATACTCTACAAAATTAAGCCACATATCGTATATTTTTATATGGAATTCCAATTTTTTCATTTGTACCTTGAACAGTGTCCACAGTGCTATATGGGTTAAGCAGAAATACTCAGAACCTTAATTTTAACGATATTAATATTAAAAGAGATAATAATTTTCAATCATTAAATATTATAAAATTTAGTATAAAGGTAAGAAGTATGAATAATAACATAAATAGCAATTCAAATTTTCTATGGTGTTATATCCTTAGATCGTTATTTTCCTTACAGTCACCCAGGGGGAGGGCTGGAAATCCGGGAGTCCAAAATTTCGCCATTCTCCCCGGGGTAGCCTACCATTCTCGGTACTCTACATAAAAGAAGTCTTTCAATTTCTAATTATTCTAAGGGAGCGTTTGATTAGTCATAGGGTATTCCCTCCTTTCCCTAATTTTCTAACTGGAACATATGACCTCATCCAACTGCTTAAATTAAATGAGTCAGAAGAGAAGGACTCACGTATGCAGGTACATTTTTATTGAATAATAAATTATACTCGTCATAGCATACTTATCTTTTTCTACTCACTTGACTACTTGTATTCATTCAAGTATCTACCACAAACTCAATGTTCCTGGCAATATTAATAATTAACACATCTATTGACTTTATGTAAAAGTATTTGATTATATTTTTGAGCAATTCAATGAATTTTCATTGGAAAAGTGAAAATCCTATGGGAACTAAAATTGAAAACAAAAAATCTTGCATCACAAAGATCTCACATTTCCTGTTAGCACACTTAATATGTCAGATTTCATGTTCACGTGTGAAATATAACAACTCCACGATTCGTCGTTTTTATCCGACCAGCTGAATATGAAATCGTCGGATTAAATCTTTAGGAAAGAAAAAAGATTCTAGTCCACACGTGGCTGAAGAAGAGTGTCGTCATCGCGTTTGGTTAACGAATTAATCCCATTATTTTCGTCCTGCCCCTGATAGAACGACGAAGAAGGGCGAAGTGGAGGGGGATGGGCACACGTAAAACAGCATCTGGAAAAGCTCGCATCTGCCACGCAACACAGTGAAAGACGACGAGTCTCGATGTCGAAACGAGATTACGAACCCTTCGAAGGCGTACGAATACGCTTGAATTTATGCGTTCCTTTCCTTGGGCGAGCTGATGCCGGTGTGCACTTTCGGACGATCATTATATTGTACAGAGTCGGGGGTGGAGTGAGTTCACGCTCGTTCACCCTCGTGTCCAGGGGCGGAGGTTATCTTTTATCATCAACGATCCGATCGATCGCCACGGACGAATTATTGCCTCCTTTCGATGAGCAGCTGAAACTGGAAATCGTTCTTTTATCTGGATTCCCATTCTCAGTCAATTGGCACGGGCTCTACGAAGGCTCGTAATAATAAAACACCGGCTTATTTTGTCATTTTCGTTTCCTCTTCTGGTTGCTTTCAATTTTATTTCCTCTTCGCTACAGTTATGGTTTTCGTGCAATTATTTTTTAATTAAGATACGAAGCTGATGCAAGGGTGATTTTCACCCTCCAGGAATGGAAAGCCTGGTGACTCATTATGGTGAATTAAAAAAATGTTAGTTACCTCAGATTTATATAAAATTATGAACAATATTAATTTAGTTAACACCATCTTAGTGTTTCCTAATTATACTAGTATATTTCATTTATTAAATGACATTGTGATTGCTAATAACTCATTAGGTTGATGCAGGCTTAAAAATGAAATTAAAGAAAAATATTAGTGCACTTTGAAAAAAATATTATTTAATTTACATAGAGCCTCTGCAGAGTTTCGTATTTGAAATAGAGAATCCCATGAATGGAAGAGGACTTAATGGGTCAAACAGATGGGTCAAAAGTAAAACGATATCGATTCTCTAGGCTAACGAATCTTTATTTTTCTTCTTGCGAATATGGTTCGAGAGTTCTGCGACTCGGTTGGTCGAGTGCAAAAACCTCGAGAGAGAAAGAGCTCAGCGTGGGCGAACGGTTATTATTGCTTGGCGCCAGACTGGAGGGGTCCCTGTGCTGAGAACGTGTTCCAACTTTGCTATTCTCTCGCGAATGAAAGAATCCCAAGCGAAAGCGATGGAATCATCGGCTACCCCGAGGATAACGTGCACTTTCGACCCTTTGGTTATACTGGAACCGACTGCAATCGCGCGATGCTTATTCGGAACGATCGTGATTGCTTAGGAAAACTTTGAAAGCGTGTTTGTTGAGTTCATCATTAAAGAAGTTGAGGACACTTATCCTTCTTCAGAAATAGGTTGCTAAATTCAAGCAATGGTTATATATTATTTTTATAACAATCTAGAATTGGTTATTATAAAATAAAACAGATTTGAAAATAAGAAGATATTCGTATTTGGTACAGATACAAAATCATCTACTAAAGTTCCAATATAATGTCAGTTTAAGAGGATTTAAAGGTAGATTATTTAGATTTCTCTCTAGATAAATCGAAATAATCCTACAATGATGGTCGTAAATTTGGTTGAAAGTAGCCGGTGTCAACCGGAGGAATTCCCTTGTCTGGTTAGCAGGACCTTTACCTGGACCTGATTAGGTCCCCTCTGGAATGTCATTTATCACCAAGTCGATGGCCTTCCAGATCTCTTGTCCTCTAGACAAAACCTCGAGTTTGGACCACATTTCAACAAAGTCACTTCGGGAATCCTTTGACCAATTAAACGGCTCGTTACGGTCCCCTTGATGCTGTTTATTCCTGTTCCTCTTCGTGGTTACTCGGGGAGGAAAAGAAAGGAAGATTGGTCCGATTAGAATACGCGGCACCAATCTGATGTTGTCTTTATTGGAAATTCCACCGTTCCCAGTATCGTGTTAATTGGTAGCATTTCTTGGTAGTTTCTTTCTCTTCGAATCGAATTCTTGAAATAGCTCCCCAGTGTTAAACCATTATATTAGTAACATCCAGTGTATCTGTTCGTATCAAATGAGTCACTAATTCGGCGAAAGACACCGTATCTAAACACCTGAAAATGATTAGATTATTTTTATTACTTTTAATTTATATTGCAACGGCCATCGCATTGAATTTGGCACTTAACTTTTCCAGTATGTACAGAAATTGTTAAAAATGTTAGCCTCAGTACTGCATACAGAACGCTGCTTCTCACAAATGTATGAGTACTTGGAGAAACATCAAAGTCAATTTTTTCAAAAACAAAGCCTCAAATGAAAAAAGGTTGAAATTGAAAAATTGAAAAATTGGAAGCCTCAAATGAAAATAGAATCATCCTCTCTACGGTTGTACCATCAATACTGAGACATCCTGTATAAAATTATTATCAGTATGGTGTATGAATGTACACTTAATTGAAAATGGAAGTGACTTATTCAGGTACAAATTCGATCATACTAGTATCTGAAGAAATATGGCAATAGAACTGACATAACAAATAGTAATAGCTGATGTAAGAGGAACATCAAAGAAGAGTAGACCTCACCCTTCTGCTAGCAAGAATATCAGTCCATCGTTCCCAGCTGCAACCTCCGAATATTACATCACCCTGAAACATCCTCTCGATCCGACCTACCCATTTATAGAGTCGAACCCTCATCACAGGAACGATCCACGCAAAGTTTGCGCGTGGAACACACCGGTGATTATGCTCGTCGCCACCTCGCTGGTATCCTGGAGTACATACTAAGTCCGTCTGTCTGATGGCTTCTCCCGCGGTTCGACTTCTTAAGGATTCAATTACCGTGGGCCCATCACGGAATTCCACGGACGGACGAGGAATTCCTGTCTGTCCGAGGCGAATATCAGAAACACGTGTGCGCATGCACATACGCGTGTGTATGTGCGCGGTAGACTCGGTAGATTGCAGGACTAACGCGGGATCACTTCCTAAGTGGGTTCCTCGATAAGGCGGAACACTCGTAAACAAGTCCGCTCCAGTAAATTCTCGACTTTCCCCGGCGAGAGAGCATTAGATCCAACATCTAACGACGAGCGCGCCGTGTGTTCCCCAGCCTTTGGCAGGACAATCGCGAAACGTCGAGCAGATAACCTCGCGTCGGGGTATCAGCTTTCTTATTGTCGTCCAGAGCGTAAGGGGAACGTAAAGCGAGACATAAGCCGCAACAGAATGTCGCGGCCAGATTATGAAAGCCATTTCCAACTGCGATTCTCTAAGACTTAAACGGACGGAAGATGTTGCGCTAAGTCATCAGCATAGCGCGCAGCCAGAAATCGGAGATGAGTTTGATGAACTCGAGATAAATGATCTTAGAAGATGAAGATTAAAATGAAAGACAGTTTCAATGGATACTTCAATGTTTTTCCTGTACATTGGAAGAAAATATTTCTGAGGGTCGTTCCTCGTCTGGTTCACCCTCCTGCCACCTTGTCTTCGTACCTTGAAGAACGAGGCAAAGGAGCCGAACTGGTTGTTCAACGACACCACATGTGTCTCTAATGGGTTCCCTGATGTACTGGTAGCACTTATCTTCCCCGTAGCCCTCTGCTCTTTTGTGCGACTCCTCTCGAGGAAGTGCGGGATCCCTTTCGTTGAATGATGGAAGGTCTTAGCATGTACTTTCTTGCACCCGTACTTTCTTATTTTTACAAAACTGCAGTATTTTAACCCTCTGTTTTTGCTGAAATAAGTATCTAGTAAAATCTGTTCGGCGGTACTTGCATTGTTAACTGATGATAAAACTTTGATGCACAATATTTGCTCCATTATTCTATAATTTCATTATTACGGTGGAGTAACGTGTACAGTTGTTAACCCCTGTACAATAATTTACCTATGAGAGCTACTATTTTAACTTCATTCCGTACTTCACATTAATTTCATTTTCTAAATTTTACACTGTCCTTTTAAAACTTTTTGTTCCAAATAAAGTTATAGTTTATTACGCTATAGTTTCCATCTTTTTAGGAAAAGAGTCAATAACTGTATACGTTACCTTAATTTTAAGTCGCAATGGTGCACAGTGAAAAAGATGAGGAAGGATGTTTTGAAAATGTCACGAAAATTTGATACGTTACCTCAAAGTTACAAGAGTTAATAGAGAGTTAATAATTTTCCACGATAAATTGCGACTTTTTCCCCTTTCCTTTTGAAGGTTCTCGCGAGTTCTTTCGTTAAAAGAGCCCTGGAACGGGGTCGATTTTTCGATCCGAACGATACATTGTCGCGAAGAGGATCGAGAATCGAGCCGAATCTTGCGAGGGAGCTAACAAAGGGACAGATTTCCCAAAGGGTGCGGGTGCGTGTAGACCAGGCGAGCTCGAACGAGAGGAAGATGCGATGAAGAGACAATGCGAGGATTACAGAGTCCGCGCGTCAAGACCCATCGTGCATCTCCCTGCGAGCACTCCGCTCCGCTTCGCTCTCGTGCCTTTACAAAAGGGTGCTTTTTCACACGGAAATGCCAGCACGACACCCGGAGCCGGATTAATCGAGCGGAACGAGTAGCACGCGGAACACTCGACGAATGCGGCCACGAGCCGCCACCGCCACCGCCGTGCCGATCGTTTCTCATTGTTCCGTACCGTAAGGCACCGTGTGATTTTCGACCGAACGATTCCCGTCGAATATCCTGGCCGTGTGCTCCTGATTAAACCGCGATTACGAAACGGAGAACCTGTCATGCCTCGAACGGCTGTCGATATTTTTTCCATTGCAAATAGACGTTTCGACAGCTTTGACCTTTTCACTGCCGGCTCGATCGAAACAAGGTGTTAGACGAATGGCAAGATTTTTTTTTAAGTCCATCAAGTTTTGTCTTTTTTTTGGATAGTGGTAATTGGAGTACGAATGGTGGTTTTAACACGTTTGCTTTCATAAAATACTCTTTTCTGGGGTAATTATTCTTTTTCTTTTAACACGTTATCCACCGGCCAAAAATGAAATAGATACACGCTAGCATATTATAATTAATAGTAACTAAAGATTACAAGGTCTAATCTTTTTAATTTCTTTTTAATTATATGTAGTACATTTAACTTTCATTATTTCATTGTAAGTTATATGTGAATCTGTAATGATCGAAAGGTTAGTAATTGATTCTTCTTCAACAGCAGATACTGTCAAAGAGCCCATTAATTTTAATTAATAGATTAATTCATTATGGCCTAATTAATTAACCTACCTTCCGGTAGATAAAGTATTAGGTACTATTTTATCAAATTATTAAATGTAAATGAATATTTCTGCAATTTTTAAAAATTTGATAAGATGGAGGATCACTTAAATTTTCAAATAATTATATTATTCTGTAATTTTGAGAAACGATAAGATTTATTATAGTATGCTCGATGCAGGCTATAATCAGAAGATTCTATAAATCCATCCATGACGAAAATCTCGTCGTGCCTCGCAGCTTTACGTGACCGAGGCTGTTTCAGACGATCGTTTGACCATGACCCTCCGTAACCTTTTCTCCTTTCAGTTTCTTCTTCGCATCTTTCTTCGCACGACCAAGATTTCACCGACCCAAAAGGTTCTGTAACTTGGAAGCACGTTTCCATGAAACATCGCTTAAAGAGCTTTCCTAAAATTACTTGGTACTTTGACGTCGGCCAAGTTTGGTGCTCCCAGAATGTATCACCGTTACTATTTCTCTGATGATAGTCTCGTAACGGTACTCGAAGAACTTTCAGTCGAGCAAGTTTCTTACCGAGAAGACTATCTTGATCCAGTCTGTTCGAAAGATTTTACGCGACGATTAAGACTCGAAATATTCTTCCTTTTTTTATCGTGATTATCGTTATATAAATCTGACGAGAATGTGATCATTAGACGCCTTTGAGTCGGTTTATTAGAGATCCCACGTTATTAGGCGTGTAAAGTAGAATGCGGTAAACGTGAAATAATCTTGTAGCCCGAATATCTTTAGATGAGTATCTTAAATAGTTTTTGACTGTATAATCTTCCCGGGATTTTTGGTATTTAGATGAGAGTAACGTGTGTTAAAGGCGGATATGATTCGGTAAAGACTTTCGCTTTCTGGTTCTTTCAAATGAGAAAGTAGGATCACTGTATGAATTGCTATTTATAGCAGTTAAATATTTTTAATTACTACGTATTTCTTTGTAATTTCATGTTGAAGAGTTTTCTCTCATAGAAATTTAAACAATTTAATTCTAATCCTTGAACATGGAAATAATATAAAATACAGAATTAAAATAAAATTGGGGCTCTCTCCATGGTCCGCCATCCGAGAAATAAAAAGTAATTACCTAGGATTTTCAAACTCTACTCAGAATATATTTAACAATAAATTTCATACAATAAACTTTTAAATAATTTTACAAGTCAATGTTTATGTAGCATGACGAAAATTCGCATATCAGGTCTAAAGGGTTAAAGTTGACAGTGTATGACATCTTTAAAATATAATTAATATATTAGGTAATGAATGTATCAAGAATTAAATCGTCGACAGAATTATTAGGTTCTCTTACGAGCAAATTCAACCACATTCCCTACATTTGGTACTTAATCTGTTATCGCTGGTGGGAATTTAGAGAGTCCCTCTGAGTGCACTTATTTTTATCGTTACCGTCCTAAATCGTGAGCAGTCGCTTTTATTTTCGGCGAGACGCTTTCATTGACATACATGGCGCCCCATTTCTTTGCCAGTTTGAGGGTGAACCGTGTTCCCCCTTATGGTGTGATTACTCGCGCCTGAAAATGAACTTGAAACTTTCGGATGAGCTGCCACGAACAATCTTCACTTTCATTTTTACCAAGAAGAAAATACATCTATGGGGAAAATTGAACGACTATCAATATTGATATTTTTGTTTGTTAAATATTTTTCAGCCTGTATTTGGAGTATTTAGAATGTAGACAGGTTTTGTTGGTTACAAAATATTTTCTACAATGTTTCACATTCCTTCCGAATATTTTTTTGCTCGAAGTCAAAGTCTCCACGCGTGTTAACTTGTTCTTCACGCGTCATTAAAAGTTTTCCATGCGAGTTCAGTAATCGCATTGCAATGTGTAGGAGTGGTCCGTTTCGAAAGTGTATTTTTTTTAAAACATGTAAAATTCAATAACAAATATAAAATTGTGATATAAAAACGTAAGCCAGAGAATTAATTATTTTATTATATTAATTAAACTTCATATTAATTTGCCAGTCTAAGTACTTATGCACTATTTTGCAGTAGTTATTGCTGTAACTAACAATCATAGTCATTTCCACAATAAACTGTAAGATTTATATTAATACGTTATAAACGTTACTTTGTAGTACTTTTATGTGACGAAATCATGTCACACTTTCCATGTTTCGAAATCCTCCATTTGATATGCAAGAATCTAATAAAAAGGTGTAAGAAAATTGCCATTATTCATCGAAAGTGATCGTATAGCCTTCGTTTCAACAACTCAATTCGAGAACACACTCCCTCTCCAGGAAACTGAAAGCTTTTTTCCATAGCCATACGAAACTATTCTACGTACAATAAAACCTAACTGGGCGCAGTGAAACCGGAAACTCGGTTTCTCCGTTTTCAGTCTCGCCCATGGGTATATTTCGGTCAGCAAAGCGGTATTGTCGAACCTTGAAGGTCCTGCCAGCTGTGGCGTCCCATTCGCTGCCTAGAGAAGCTACCATCGGTAGATTAAATGCAAGACACGAAGGCAATTTGCCGCGGCAGCTGCTCGACATCTGCGGATTGCATTCTGCTCGCAACCTTCGCGATCTAAACACGAATAGTTCTAATGCGAACCCCGAGCAATTCGAGTTCCCGAGTTCCAACCACGTCCGTAGATTTACACGTGCGATTCCGACTCGGTTTACCTGCAAATACAGAGGCTGCAAGGAAACGATCCTGTAAATAGGGAGGACGTGTTCGTGGTTCTAAAAAAGGACAGGACGACTTGTCACGTGCAATGTTTTTTTTTTCTTCTCTTTTAAATGAGGCTTCGTGTCGACTTCGGTATTGGAAAATTATAGGTCTGTTATGGGTATACCATCTAGGTCCAAAACTACCCTTTTTAGTTAATACATTGATTCCTATGTCGGTCAGTGGATTAGAGAAAAGATAATTTTCTTTTAAGGAAGAGTTTAAATTAGGAAATTAATTACTTATATCTTTAAAATGTTACAATCTTCCTTTTACCATTTTGAAAGATATTTTGAAATATTTGGATTTTAATACGTTTTTCATCTTTTAATCAAAGTTAAAATATTCTGCATAAGGATCTAGAAATAATTTAATTCATTCATCTCAATTGCTTTTTAGATGGTTTTATTTATTTCTGATGTATTTCAAGCCCTCCTCGAAAGCCCACATCATTTCCCTCTATTCATCCGTCTTCGTTATCGGCAAAATTAAATTTTTCTTCGGTCGTCCGGAAAAATTGAGAGACTAAAATGGTTGAAAAATTTCCAGTAAAGTTGAGAATTTTAACGGAGCTCGTTACACGAGGTAGATTTTTTCTCGAGGATGGCTCGATCGAGTCCTTTGAATCTCGACAAACTCCTCTTAATCGCCGGCACCCTCGTCACGATTTTATCGGGCGATTTTTCATCGAGGGGAAAAGTTGGGTTAACGATGGACAAGTTGTCGAATAATTTCGAGGATTTCGATATTACGAGACCGAATTTTCCTCGAGCCGTGTAGAGAATGAAAATCAACCGGCACGAAGGCAATTATTCGTGGCGAATGAAAAGAGAAGACGAGGAGGGATGACGGAAACGAGAGATCGTGAGACGTGCCGCTTTCCGGTGCTTTTATTTTAAGATTCTTCGAGCTGCCGCTTGTATAATACCGGCACGGGTGTTGCGTTAGGTCCGAGCCACCATTGTCCAGGGGATTGCCTCGTAAAATCTAATACCTTGCATCGGGATTAGACGGGTTTAGGGGCTCGTAACAAAAGCAACAACCCCGGGGCGCGGCAGAAATCATTTCGTTTCGTGCCGGGTCAAATAGAAACCGAGCGAGATGGTGTCTGATTACAGTCCGTTTTTCCCTATTGCCTTTTCCTTATCGTCTGAACAAACAACGTTATATTTTTTTAATTCAATAAAAGGAAGATTTGATTGTTTATTGGACAATTGGGGGTGACATGGATAGTGGAGGTGTCTTAAGGGTTGAAAGATCTAATTCTGGTAAAATTATTTTTATTTACTTCCAGATAAAATCAAATCTAAATTCCCGATCACGTATTAAATCAGTAAAAATTAATTTGCATCTTCAAAGGATAAATTTATTAATAATTTCCTTATTTCTTCGAGCGAAAATTTTGTCCCGTTTAATGGACAGTGAAAAATATAAACAAATAAATATTCATCAAGTAAATTGCGGCTCGATAATGGATCAAGCTTTAAATCGTGCACCCTAAGGACGAGGCCGTTGTCAGCTGGAATCTACCCCTCGCATCAGCTTTATAACGCGTTTAAATTCGCGATTAATCTGACTGCGGAGACGCGGTGACGATAAGGCTCATTATCTAACCGTGGCCAGTCGTGAGAATTTATTTTCTGTTGGTACACGCAGCAAAACAGCGAAGCAAAGGGCGAGGAGGGTGGTGTGCACGAAAGGGGTTGTACAAAGTAATTTATGCAAAGGCACGCGCCACGCTGGTGCGCATATAATTTACCAAATTTCCGGAAGCGGCTGTTAACCTTGCGTACGAGCGAGGCATATCATTAGATCGTTCGTCGAAACGAGACGCTTTTACCGCGATCGATACGCCGCAACCCTCATCCGTTACGCCGTGCTTCCGGTAAACGATCAGCTGCGGTCTCGAGATCGTCGCGGATCGATAAACTGATAATTTCTTCACGGTTCCGCAGTTTTAGATGAGACTCTTTCGATTGCTGAGAATCTGAAGATGTACGGAGGGATAGGGTTTCTTTTCTTTCTCTTTTTTTAAAGCGAAGGTTAGTGAATTTTGTGAAATTATTGCCGCTAATACGCTTCAACCCTCCTTCGTTCCGCCACACTTCCGGTAAAACGATCAGCTGCGGTAAGATCCTTGTGGATCGATAAACCGGCTCATTTTTTATAAGACAATGCGAAACTTAAGCAGAGGGTAGTCTTTTGAAAAATTTTAATTGGTACTGTAATTAGAGGACTATGGATTTGCACCCTTTTAGACTTTTAAATAATTTGATTTATTTGTGGTTTATCTATTTGGTTGCATAAATATTTACTTGCGTATAACAATTTTTTTACCTTCTTGGCTTAATTAAGAAAATAGACATGTATGGCCAGACACATTAAAAATTCAAATAATTAATTTTCAAATTAAAAATTTCAGTTCGTAATCAATTAATTATATTGCACTATAGCTTGTAATATTTTTTACTCCATAAAAGAAAATATTTAAAAAGAAAACAAGCTCCCACAGAAAATTAATTTTTATTCGCTGTTATTCCATTTACGAAAACTTCCCTTTATCAATGGAATGTAAAAACACGCAATTAAAGGGGCATTGTCCGCCCATCTCATTGACTGCCGAAATATCAACCCTCGCAGGGCAGAAGAAATATTGACACGGCCAGAGAGTAGTACATATTGAAACAGAGTGTAACAAGAAGGAGAAGAAGAAGGAAGGAGATTGATGAAAGAAAAGGAAGAGAAACACGGTGGTTGCGTGGGCGTAGGCTAACGCAAACAGAGGAGGGAACGCGTATCGGTACAATAAGTTATAACAAATGGCTATCACGCTCGTTCCCTCTTCCTTTCTCGTAAAAAGGGCGGTGGAAAAGGGACAAGGGAATAGAAGAGAGAGAAAGAGATAGGAAAATACACGGTGAAGACGATGCCACGCCTGTGCATATAAAAATATCGGGCGACGGTGGGCGTTTAAATAAGCTTCCAGCCCGTCTAACGCGAGTCCTCGAAAATGTAAGACGAGAAAAAGGAGCGAGCGACGCTTGTCTCCACGTCGAATGAGAAATGACCCGTGAGAGGATATATCGGGTTTTATGGGGGCCGTAAGGAACCGACCGCCACCCCAAAGCAGACACCAAAATGAACAACGACCTGCAATAATATTATTAGTGAAGCTTTCTATTTCACTTTCTTCGGATCTTCTGTCGCGTTTTGAACCTCGTAAATCATTTAAATAAATAATTGTTAATAATTATGTTCATATAGGAAAGGTTTCAATGTTATACGAGCCGAGATTAATTTCATATTTTCAATTTCTTAAAATTTTAGTGCCAAGGCATTAGATTATGCTTATTATTTTATCAATTTCTCTATTTTCTATTTTGTGGAATTAATTTGGCAAATTAGTGAATTTAGAGGGGGATGATTGCCATACTTAGGAATTATGAAACTTCAAAAAAAATTCATTTATATTATAAAATGAAACCTCTTTTGCTTACTATATCTAAGTAATATAATATTAATATCAAAATATTCTTTCAATTATTTAATTATGCATTTTAAATCAATGGTACCAACTACCAGTGCCACTCGTAGCATTCAAACTATTAAATTCAAGGTGTTTCGTAATAACGATTCCAACTGCATCCTTCAATGCATTAGAAATTCTAATCGAGAAGAATTCGAAGTTATCTAATCTAAAGGTGTGTATATACTCTCGAGGCTTCTATCGAGAGAGGATCCCAAACATTGAAATTCCAGGAATTATGTAAGCTCAATGATACGTAAAAGGGCTCGAGAATGGTTCCATGTTAGGTACGGGACATAAAGGTACGGCATAACGGTGTCATAAAACAACTAACGATGCATTTACTTGACGTGCAGGTAAATGCTATTCATAAATAAACACGAAGCAAATGGTATTTTGAAAATTTCAAACACGATCATGAAAATTATGATCTCGAGTTTATTGGCTGTAACGTGTACACTCGTAAATTTGTTCGATCTCCCTAAAATTAGATTTTTATAAATTTAAGGGCTTAACAATTTGTTACGCCGTTTTAGAAATTTATGTCGATACGCGACGAGGTGTTAAACTATTATTATATTTTCAAATTAAATTTTCTCTAGCCACCGTGAATTTTTATCAAATATTTTCCTGTGCTCACGTATCGTATAAAACAGTACAGCGTATTATTCATAGACGAAAGACGAGACTCTTCCAAAGTCACTTCCGCCCGGCGAGACAGCCAGCCATTTCCTCCATAGAAGCTTCTGTTGTCGCAGGCGCGCGATCAGAATGAAAATTCGGCTTCGATCCGCTCGAACTCGGAGAAAGTTGCTGTGCCATCGCATACAATTAATTATATCAGCATCGCGGTCGTTTCAATTGAATCGACTGATTAAGAGCACCCCGCATCTTTCGTCTTCTCCTGCCAATTATCTTAACACGCTTCATACGCGATTGCTATCGCGTTTTCTCTCAATCTTGATCGACAGTTGTAACTTCCTGGTTACATTGTGAAGTACACCTTGCATTATTATTTCTTTCTCACATTCGTAATTATAAATACCACGACTGCAATGTTGCTCCCTATCGAAATTATTACCGCGTTCAGATATAAAATGGTTATACACCTTGCGCTTCGTTTTCTACAGATGTTCGCTTTCTCAACAGTCTTCAGAGAAATGCATCTTCCTGTTGCTTCGGAATTGGTGCAAAATTATGTGCTGAATCATTCAGCAACCGAGTGTCATGCGATATCGGTAGGTTGTTAATTTTACACCTTTGGACATAGGTATTTTTAATCCTTGTAATAGCAAGCTTTCCCTTTAATGTGGGCCGCCAAAAGAAGAACTCAATTATTATATCTACTTATAATAATTTATTATAATTTTATATTAAGCTAAAATTAAGTTCATAAGATTATTTATTAGAATTTAATATTGGACGACGGATCATGGAAAGAGGCACAATTTAATTTAATTTTCTATTTCGAGCGATTATTATGATTCTCTAAATTTTACACTATTAAATATATTAAATTTACACTATTCTTCAATTTGGGTCATGATTGACCCAAGCTCCGCTATTCGAGGGTAAATAATTTTTTCATCCCTATGCGATAGAATTCGAGAAATTTTCAAGTGAAATTTTTATATCTGTTGCCCACCCATCTTGGCCCACCCGTGTGCATACTAAGTTTTCTCCACTCAGTTGGCTGAACCACTTGTTCGCCCGAAGTGTTTGATCTACGGCTATGCCTACTTCAGTACACGTTTACAATTCAAGAACATCTGTGAAAATTCGTGGTAAACGTGGAGAAAAAAAAAGGGAACACAGAAGTCCCTGCTGATGTACACGCAATAATCGTTGGACCTTCGTCTTTCAAGCAGTCTAGCCGTTAGTTGTTTTTCGTCGCCGGGTCGTTTACGCCCGGCAGCGTGAACAAGTCCGCCTATTTACGAAGGAGGACGCCGTTTCGAACAGAACTACTTTACTTTTTAGGCTGTTTGGGAGCCGACACCATGGGCGGGACGTTTATGCTACAGTCTGTCGAGGTCCCATAAAACCTAGAAAGGGTTTCATCCTTGAAAAGGTAATAAAAGACGTCTTGCGTCCAAATGTACCGACAACTGGGGGATCTTTATGTGTTTTGTTCAATCTTCCGTGAATACCTCGTGTGTTATAAAAAATTCATAAAATTTATTTAAAATCTTCCCTCGAATGGCTTCTTAAAATTTTTAATATAATTATAATTGAAATATTTGAAATTTTGTAAATTCAAAAACCTTCTGATATTAAAATTAAATAAAAATTCTGAAACTTAGAATTTCTATGGGTATCAGAGATTCAGCTCCATTCTTCAAGAATTAATCATCATTAAAAGTAGATAATTACAAAACGTAACCTTTTACACGAGCTTCCGTTCTTTTCCACAAGAAGAATATTTTACCGTCGACTTTCTTTCACGGCTTTTTTCCAGCAGTTTGTTCTCGAATCAGCGAGAGTAAATCCTGGCGATCCTTCGGTCCAATAGGAGTTCCATGGCCACCTTTTGTTCCCTTCGCTTTGTCAGAATGTATCCGAGCTGTTTAACCACGTTGTCCCACGACTTCCACTCTCGTCTCCCGTTGTTTTATTCTGTCGACTGTCTTGGGACCCCATGGTCAACCGGTGACTGAAATTGCTCGATCGCTTTCCGAAAGTTTTTACCGTTTTCTCACACTTTCGCGTCCTTTGACCGAGGAAATTCAATTTTCAACGGAATTTCAACTTCTTTCCAAAGCGCTCTCTTTACCTCGAGGAAATCTTCTGCTGGCTTCTTTTTCCTTTTCGCCGAAAGTTGTTTCGCGCGCTCACCGGAAACAGTTCGTGGAAATCCACTGGAGATCAGACGTCTGTTTCGTCAGGGTGGAAAGAAGAAATCATCAAAGTTTCCACAATTTATTTGACCACTCGTAGCTGGTCTTGAAGGAGAAACAAACGCACTTTGAACCGCTTCCCTTTTCGCCCGTGTGTCCTTGGCAGGCTCGAAGGAACATGCGATTTCCGCTGTCGACGATCGGTCGGGAGCTTGATTTGAATTTTTAATCATCGCTAGCTCGTTGACGGTGGTCGGAGAGGAATGGTTAATATTTCGTGTTAACACTTCGGTGGTCGATGTTATCGCTGTCGTCATTTTAACACTCGTACTACAAATTAAGAATAACTACACGCGTATCCATTTGGCGAACAAAATGAGTAAAAATAATTTAAAAATTATTATGCTAGCACATGAATTTTTATATTAGTATTTTTTACCGTAATAATGCAAATGGTAATTTTGGAAAATGGTTTCTGGCAAATGGTAATTTCGCGGTGTACCGTAATGACGTTTGTCGGAATGTCAGTTTGAATAGCGAATTCTTCGACAGTCGAATCATTGCTGGCCGAGAATACGGCGTCGAGACGTGGTCGTCGTTGTCGTAGTATGCACCCTGCACCGAGGGCACCGACTGCAATTACTATAAATAGCGAGCCGGTGTTAGCCGCGTTCGGTTATTATTGGAAACGTCTCGCGCGCGGTTTTCCCTCGATTTTCTCTGTTTCTGGCGAAAAAGCATCGCGACGCGTTTTCTTTGACGGTCAGGGCCCAGTGGGCGTACCGAGACGCACAGCCGACGGAAATAGACGCTTGATACTTGAACCTCGAACGGTTCTCCACTGAATCGTTCGATCTATTAATAATCGAGGATCGAAATGATATTTTTGACCGCGTGGGAGATCGTTACGTCGATCCTACGTGGGGAGAAAGCAGAAGGTCCATTGATATCTTTTTTTAAATTTTATTTTTCTACTCTTGAAGAAAATATTATCGTTCTACAATTTAGTGAATTGCAGATGTAAATAAATAGGGAATACATACTTTACTTTCTTTATTAATCATTTCCTGAAATTCCGAGCGTATCTCACGTGAAACATCCCTTCTCCTGTCGCTCTAGACTAAATCTCTCATTTCTCAGTGTCGAAATCGTTAGGGCGAACTGTGATCGGCGAAACCTATGCTTCCCGACGAGAAAGAAACCGTCTATATTTAAACTGGTGGGCCAGGACGATTGGGATGCGTGGAAATGCCATGGGACGTGCTTAACGAGCGGAAGCACGTTGCAGCTGCAGTTGCAGTGAAAAGGAATCGTAACTTTGTCTTTTCATTCAACATATTCCTTGAATTATTATTATTCGTATGTCCATCGAACTATTCAACTAATAACAAGATTATTTCGGTTATTTTTATTTATCGCAGTTTGAAATTGTTCATTTAAACTTGGTGAGAATAATATTCTTCTCAAACACAGGGGATATGATTTGTAAAGAAACAACAATTCTCAGGTTTATATATTTTTCTACAAAATGAAATTATTGGTTGTATTTAGTTTCTTTAAAAATAGCAAGAGTTTAGAAACCGTTCTTCAGAAAGTTCTGCGAGTTTCTGATCGATCAAAATGCATTTAACTTGTTGGTCCAACAAATTTCGAAGTTCGCCTCTGACCTGGCAAGAACCGGATGTCTGATGACCCAGAAGGTACACACAATGTGTACGCAAGCCGAGGAAGACGATTTGCCTCTCGTCCGTTCAATTACCATCAAATTGGAGCGTTCATGCTACTCCGGTGGTTGTTGAAGTGTTCGCTTCCTTGGAACGATCCAATTCTCAACCTTTTTACCAGACCCAATTCAAGACTTTTCATTCCGGCACAATGAAACAATGATTCCAAAGTATTGAGTACAGAGGAAACGTTTCACGGATCCAATGTTTTATCGATTAGGCTGAATGATGTAGTATCTGGCCGCTGGCAATAACGTGAGCAAACATCGCGGTTTCCAATTATCGGCTTGCACAATGAGAACGGGTGTGGTCGATTAAAAGTTTATCGAACATCGACACAGCAGGAGGGCTCTCCTGGATCGTAACCTGGAAAGTCGAAACGTTCGACCGAGAGAGTCGTGCATTTATTTTTCATTGAGGAACAATGGGCCAATGTTCTCTCGTCCACGGTTTTTCAATTTTTCTTTTTCATATTTCAATTTTGATACTTTGAACAAGACATATTTATTTAAAATATAATAGCACTATTACCTACTTTATATGTAAATTATGACCATCATAAAATTCTAATAAAGTATATAATGAGGAGCTTCAGAAATAAAAATTGTGGAATTTCCAAGATCATAATATTAACACAGATTTACAATAAAAAATTTCAAGAATTTCCCAAGTTAAAAAGATTAATATAATGAATCACAAATGTTGATTTTGGCTTCTAAAAGACCCACGCCAGAAACCCAGCTGTCTCATCCATCGCAGCGTATCAGGGAAGAAGTCATACCGCATATTTTCTCGTCACATTTCAGTGACGTTGATACCGTTCCAACTGGGACGGAGACGATGAACGAGCAAGAAGAAAAATTAACATTTTTCTTGCTGGCAATCGTACAAAACTGCAAACGTGGCTTTCGCGGTTGCTGGCAGCGATGAAATACCATTTTCTGACGTTAACCCTCGAATGATGCATGTTGGTGGAAAAGTGGAAAAGGAAAACGTAGAAATGATTCTAGAAAGTAGAACTTTCAAAATTATGCATTTTAATTAAAAAAGGTGTATAATGAACAATCTCAGGGGTAAAGGTTTTTTTTTGAACTTTGCACCCCTTTGTACCATCCCCTGCCAGTAAGTCACTGATACAACGACAATTAAAGTGTAATTATACAGCTTGTTTCGTAAAATTAGGGAACAGTTGGAGATTTAATTGGTAATTAAGGTTTCTTTTTTAATGTCCATAGATTGATTCTCTTTCTATCGTTTAGCTTGATTATTCGCAGATACAACGATAACAACACGTAATTTCGTAGCGCGGCAGCGTTAACCGGTTTTGCAAACTTTATAAAATAATTAACGACTCTAATTACCACGGTAATAGAGCCTTTGTTATGTCTCCAACCAGGGAACTGCAATTATGCTGCTGTTCCTATCTTCGGTCCCTGTTGACGCTTGCTGGATTTATTAGACTTTATGAATCTACTCGTGTACATGGAAATTTATGTGTAATAATGAATAATTGTTCCTGTTTTCGAGATTATAGAAACCACTAAAGTTGATAACATTTTTATTCAATCTGCTACAGTTTGTAGATAGTAACTTTCAATAGCAAACTCATGTGAACAAAAAATGAAATTTAATTTCTTTAATCATTTTTTATCAAAGCTACTTTTAGTGCTTTATCTTAAATATCTATACCAAACCGAGATCATTTTTTCAATATTAATTTTAAAAACGTAAAAGACTACAAATAATTTTTTTGAAAACTTTTCATCTTAGATAATTAAAATATTTTTCAGAGATTTAATTTAATTACCCAAATAAATTTATTGAAATATTCAGTACTCATCAAACACCATTTAATTCCATAAAATTAAATGAATCATTTTTGGTTCTAAAATTTTATACTGCCGTTCGCGATTGATTTATCCCTCAAGGATACCGGAAGTCACGATAAAACGTAAAATCGTTGTTTTAATTCGAAAGAAGCACGCAATACGTTTATCGAGACGGTACAGATAGTCAACATCCTGTTTGCTCGTCACCGCGACGAAATTTGTCATGGGTCGTGAAAAAGTGCGACGTCGATGGCGTCCGTCCATCCAACCCCCTTGCACTTTTCCCTTTTTTTCTTTTTTCTTTGCTCCACAAATACACCCGCACAGAGGAACCATAGACCTTTGTGTTCCTCGTTTATTCTCCTCGTCACCGTTCGCTTTTCTCTTCTTTTTTACCGCGAACTGAACGAGACGTTCGCGTTGACGAAGGCGACAAAGAGCCGTGCTATCGATAGAACGATGTCAATCTGTACGGCGTGCCGTTAATTAAATCGCGCGAGGAGAAATTGTCGATAGACCAGAGAACAGAGCTACTGGTTGCATCCGTGCATTTGTAGAACGGCTATTTTTATGCGGAAAGGTACACGTGTTGATTATATTATTGTTGTACAAACGACAGGTTGTTACGTAATGATTGTCTAATGATATTATAGATAGGAAAAATTGCAATTTTTATTAAGTGCTTTGAGATATTGTTGAAGATGGAAAAATTATTATATAATAGAAAATTTTTGATCTTTCGAATTTAATACAATTTCATGACATAAAAGTATCGCATGATGCATCATTTTAAAGCTTAAAGTTTATTGAAAATAATTGTATAAGCGTTTTATTTATATTCCTAATACAAAATAATTGGCGCTTTATTGGAACAGGTAATGTATCAATTAACCAATTTACAATTTAATATTGTCCACTGTTTACTCCAATAGGTCATCACTCATTTTGTATTAAGAGTAGTAGTTATTTTCTGTATACTTTAAGCTGTAAATTGATGTACCATATGTGTCATTTTATAGTAATTTTATGTCATCAAATTTTGTCAGACTTCATGTTTCCAAATTAGTCAGAGTTTGCTGTAACTGACCATCAGTCATTTTATATTAAAACCATTAATTTGCCATTTATATAGTCATTTTCATGAAGTTTTCAGCTTCAAGTTGATATATCATAAGTACAATTTTGTCACACTTTTATGTCATGAAATGATGTTAAACGAAAAGTTATCTCTAATTGATGGACAAAAAGTTACAGCAAACTGCACCCGTTGAAAATGGAAACAGAAGCGAGCCAAGTGGATCAATCACAGAGACCACACAATTGACCAAATTCCGTTTAACGTCACGCAAAATCATTCCAACGAACCAATTAATCCAGAATGGTATGCACGCGTGTGCATAATCGATTACACACACCACCGTGCATTTTGTTTCGTGCTTGCCAGTGGTTCTTCAAACGGGGTAGCTAATTGTAAGTCACTTCTACTAGTTTCTTCTTTATTTTTTTAATTCCAATACTACCTAGTAAGATCTTTTAATCTACTGCCTCTAAATAATAATTTTGAACAATTCTGAATTTTGCAAATTATATTCAGAAATTAACTCTCTGTAGGCAATCTAAGTCATTGTAGACAGAAGAGAAATTTGATTTTTCTCCAAATTTTCATTTTAAAGATTTGATTAGTATTTCAGAATGTTCTTTTAACTTGTTTTAAATATAAAAACGAGCAAATTTGCTTATAGATTATAAAAATATATATTTATCTATGATGTATTACGATTAAACTGAAACACCAATATAAATTAGATTTATTAGATTTACGAGAGGAACTCCCCTAGTGTTTAATATTTAATATATTAAAATATTTATTTAGAAGAAATAGCCATTTATAAAATCTTATGCTTTGAAATGAAAGAAATAATTAGCTTTGATAGTTAATATATTTTAAACAATTAATCATCTGCCTTCAAACTGAAATATAAAAGTGTTCTGCTCAACGAACTTTATAAGTTGACAAAACTTCCTCAATAAGTAAATGTAATATCTGAAGAGTTCTTCTTATTAGGAAATGCAAGAATTTATTAAAAGATCGTAATAAATATATTAAAATACAGTAAGAATTTTACTAAATTTTCTGCTGCAAATCAGAACTGGACCAGAAGCTTTCGGACTATGTTCCATGTTTCTGCATCTTGGCAATGGTAAAAGACCGTCCATTAGAGTTATTAGAGGCGCTTTTCATCCAGCAACAGCACATCATGCTAAAAGTATCAAAATCGTAGGATGAATTATTAAAATGAAATTCGATAGAAGAAATCTCATTCTTAAGATACGTGGAAAATTGAAAGGTGGACGTCTCGCTTATCGTGTCACAACTATCGATAGGAAACTGGACAGATAACATGGCACGTATTCGATGAAGTTTCACGTCAAGAATCGAGAGCTATCGATACTTCTCGACAATGGCAAGAAAGTTTTTTAAGACGGGAAAGTGGTGTCTTTTTATGCTCCCTTTTCAAAGGTTCCTTTTTCCTCGCTGCTATTTTCCGTCGTTTCTTATCAGCACGATACCGTTTTATGACGTTTCTTGGGCGACAGGCGCATTATTGAGCTTCTTAAAAAGAACCAAAGTGTTTCGGCCTCGGTGGCGTGAAATAAGTTTCTTTGTATCGAGAGATTTCTTTGAAAGTAAAATGAACACCATGGAATTGGAAAGTTTAACATAGGGGCTGGTGAATTAAAGTTTTGTATAAGTTTGTCAGAGGTACGACTTAAAGAATTTCTTAACACATTGATTAGCATTGTATTAGTAATAAAATGAAAAATTTTATGTTAAAAAATAATTTTTAATAGAATGGGGAAAGAAGATTCTAAATATTAATATTTGGTTAATGATACGAAACTCAAATGGAAAAATGAAATTAAAAAATTAAATGCTTTCAAGTTTATTAATTCATTCCAAGTAAAATAAACAACTTTAATTGCCTGCAATTTATTAGAACAATACTTGATCGTTTATTTTTATAAACACAGAAAATAGGTTGCAGAGGGTTAAAATTGAAATAGAATATATTTGTACGTACTTCCTTTTGTCTTTAATCTCAAAGGAAATATGAAAAACATTGATTTACCAAAATGGAAACCGTGAATGGATATCTGTAAACGAGAGATAAGACACGTTCGGAGATCGGTTTACATTTTATCGAAAACCTGATGGTGTAAAACCCGTAACAAACGTTTCATTGTTTTGCGGAAGAGGCCAGATAATATTGAACAAACAGCCACCGATGATAAGAGACTTTAGAAGAGGAGGAACGTTCTCGTTCAAACGCAAAAACTTATACATGATGCGACAGAATTTTGTATAAGCCAGTTGCGTTAGAGAGTGTTTTGCGACCCTTTCGTATTGATACGTCACAGTTGAAGGGTGGTGACAATTAATCATAGCCACGTACACCCTCGTGAGTAAGGGAAGTCGATTTCAGGGCGACAAGATATATTAGGGTGGCAGTTTTAACGATTAGATCCAAGCTAATTCATCAATCCACTGACGGGTTAATTCTCTTTCAACAATTGAGCGATAGTCGACTTTTAAACCTTGCTTTGATGTATTATGCTTCATCGTAAAAGGCAAAATTTTACTTACATATTTTGAAAATTAGATTGAAGTTGAAAATTGAAGGACAGGAAATTGGCCTAGTTCTCCAAAAATGTGGGCTGCCCTCTTATTGTTAGTATTCTTAAATTTTAGAATTTCAGAGTTCAAACCTTCAAGATTCTAGATTGCCAAATTACCAAACTTTCAAAATTTCAAAACTACAATTCTAAACTTTTTTTTAATTTTTAAGGGATCTGGATTACCCTAAAATAAAATCCTAATTACACCAATGAGATTTATTATAATAATATAAGATATCAAATTGAAAACCTAAATGAAAATGAACTATTATCTATTCTAATTTCAAATCACCTATCCTAATTAATAATAAAAATTTCAATATCTCTTATAACATACCTTCACTTCCATTGCACCAGTCAACACATTTAATAACCAAATTTCATTACGTGTACAAAATTGAAATAAATCATTCGTGGCGCTGTTAATATCAAACAGAAAATTCAATTGTGTCTATATCGCAGGAGCAAATTGTTTTAATTTAAGGTCTTGTCAAAATTTCTGCGGGTACCGTGGTCGGCTAGGGGAGCCAGTTTACGGACAAGTTGGCCGTCATTAGGGTGGCTGTTTCAGGGACTAGACACAGGGTCTAATTTAACGTTTATCCAGCAGGATGTTCCTCGTTCCCTCGAAGAATCGCACGATACACAGGGTGCTACGCGGCAAACATTAAAGCAATCCTGTTTCCGGTCCAAACGTTCTTGCGAATAATCGCGTGATAGTTTTTGATCTATCTTGATTAGTATCTAGAATAGACACTGTCGTTTGTTTGAACGTACTCCAACAGCTGCCTGCGAAATCCTTAAAAACACAAAGAGAAACATTCATGGACTCCGAAAGATGCTATCGATGACGTCTAAAATTGGAAACGAAATGCAAGTATAATTAGTAAACGGTGTTTCGAAGAACGCAAATTACATCGCTATTATCGTTTGCAAGTCAAACAACCGATTGAATATTCAATTGTCAACTGTTTTGGAGGGACAATAATTATTGTTAAGAAAATATTTTTATGTTGACGACTGTTCATTTCGCTGAATCTATGACTCTTTATAAATTTATATTCTTATTTATTCAATAAAAATTATGAGAATTTCATTTAGCGTAGGATAAGAAGCGACTAATTATCGAATTGCAATTAGCATCTGATACCTCGTGATTAATGACTGAAACGTGGGAGTGTCGAATGCATTTTCGTGAACCGGATATGCAAGCACGCGACAGCGGATGTTTATTCTTCCTTGTCGCCTCGCAGACGTTGAATATTCCTCTTCGTCGAATTCGATAGTCGCAGAGGCGCCCCTGTACGCGCTTAAATCGCGCTTAAATCTCTCGCGTGTCGATGCAGACGCGTTCGAAATTCCGACAGTGACTTTTCGATTTGCCTGCTGCTGACTGACGATCGCCTTTCGATAAGGGGTAGGACCAAAGAGTAGAATCTTCACCCTTCGAGTGTGACAATTTCGAATTTAACAATATCGAAAGCTACTTATGTCATTGTTAATTATTTAATTTGCCACGTGGCGATTCGCGTGGCAAATTAAATAATTAACAGCACTGAAATTCTTAACAAAGGCAGTGGGAATGAATAGATGCTACTGCTAAGGGTGCTACACCCAAAGCTACAGAAAAAAAAATTCCTTTGCAACAATTTCAGGTTCCATTTAGTAACTCTACCCTCTCAATTTCACTTTCAAACAATGTATTCAAATTTCAGAGACGTTTAAGACGAAGTCGTTCTAAATAAAATTCAAAGGCAGCCATTATCAAGCTGCCTCCTTTTTCCTCATTCTCTGACCATTATCATTCATTATCAAGGTAAAAATAAAATTCAGCTCCTCTAGTAGTAATTTTTGCAAGAGAGTGAGAGGCAGAACGTGTCCTCGTGTACTTGTTCTCGAGTCCGAATTAAACTTACGTTTCTTCTTAGAGAAGAAAGACCGCGTCTCCGTGGCGAATCAACTGCCTCGGCAACGAGGTCTATAATTATATTTGCCTGCACGTTTCTGAGATTTCCGCTGGACGTTTCGCGAGGAACGCGAGCCTTGCTGCATACGCAGACGCTTCGAAATAGACAAATCGATCGAACGTCCAGGCGAGATTCGAATTTCGAGGAATCGAACATCGATTGAAAGTGATTTACTGCTTGGGACATTCCAAGTAACAGGAAGAAATTTTCCAACCCCTGGTTCTATTTCGTCTATTTTAATCACGAACATCTGACGTTCGGAACCGAGATTTCATTTCCAAAGTACCTTGTGGTAGACGTTTGGTCATGAATTTTCGGGGATGCAGCCGTGATTCTGACGTTACCTAAACTCTAATTGGGGTTGAACCGCAACCGGTAGCGAGATTATATAGTATGAGGTCGGTGTACATACGCCAATAGATAGCTCTAGATCGCGTTTCCACGTTACGACGATAATGGAAGTCATAGAGATGCTTGTTAGAGCGAGCTTCGAGCAAAGTGCATACCCTCCGAGTGTGTTTGAAGCTACCAGGCCAATCGGTTCATTTGTCGTGGCTTTAGATTTCGTGTAAACACGGATGCAACTTGAGCTTGCGAAACGCATTAACACCTTGACTAACCATCTCAACTGTATTTGGTTAACAGGTGAAATTTCATGGGAATTTGGTACTCCTTTAATGGGGGATGATTTTACTTAGCTAATTAATTTTTAAAATTAAAACAAAATTAATTTTTGCTAGAAGTTTGTATTGATTCATGGAAATCATTGATTATATTATCAGCACCATCAATTTATTTATTAATAGAATTTAAAAAAAAGAATTAATTGATGCCATGAAAGTAACTTTCACCGGTAGTTGGTATTTTTATCAAGAATTAACTGAGAAATGATTTTAACTATATAATTAATATAAGAATAATTGAGCAAATCATTTCAGTAGTATGATTTCTCACGTCAGTGGGACGTCGTCAACCATTAAAGCGTTAATATTATATTAATTATGTCAGGTAGTAAGCGGAAAGATTAAATTTAAAAAATGAAACGATCGTATCCTGCATAATTGCAATTATAGCGCGTCGTATAATACACATCCGTTTTCACGTGAGGCGTAAATTAATTGCGTTAACACTTTGACTGCCACAGTGAAAAAGGCCGCGTTTGCTGCGACACACTATAAATGCAAGTATACGTTGATTTTAAATAAATTTTTATAAGTATAAGCTGTACTTTTAAAGAAATATTAAAAGATAGGAATTAAAAAAGTCTGATAATTGTTAATTCCAGAACAAATATAATCGTGTGATTCAGTTTCCACAAAGATTAAATTCAGATATCTCCTATCTGTATCTTTATATCTTTAATATTTCCTTATAATTACAGCTTTCAAGTAGATCAATTGATACACACAATAAAAAAAAACTTTCTAGCAATTTTCTCTAATTTCGTATTTGTTTTATCTCGTTGAATTAGATTCAGCATCACGCAATGTTTTCAGCTTTCTACTTTCTTTGTATAACAAAATTTTCACCAAGAACACTTTTAATTTCTGATAACAAGAATATTATGGATTTGAAAGTTTATTTTTCACTTTGAAACTTTTTCAAAATCATCTGTTAATTACAGAAGACTGTAAAAGATAAAATATCTCAAATTTTCCTATCACAATCTGGGTCCAAATCAATTAATTTGAAATCTAATTACCAGAATAACAACGACGTATTTTAATTAATGTCACTAAAAAGAAAGAAAGTGTATTCAAAAACAGAGAGCCCAAACATCGTCATTAAAAGAGAACATTAAGGATATCGCAGGATCCCGAGTCTTTTTTATAGCGAGTGAAATTTTTCACCAGGGAGGGGACTGGACACAGGCAATTGCTAGGGCTGCATCCCTTCGTATCCACCCCCTGTGTCGCAGGTTGGTGTAGGTACGTAAACGCACGAACGAGTTCGAATGCAGCACCTGAGTGAATGCATCGAGCTGCTGGTCCAACGAGTCCCTGTGACCCCCGTTTTCCACCCTATGGGGTCAGGGGGAGGGTAATTCACCCCCCTCCCTCCCCCATGGCCGGAGAGTTGTTACGGTACCATCGGTTTCGAGGGTTGCATCGAGTGTAACCTGGGGTCCGCAAACAAGACGACTCCGTTCAATTCGTCGACGCGTCGATTCGGAAGGACCAAAGGAACATTTGAAAGGATTTTGGAGCTGAATGATCTTCGAATCGTGTCTTCCTGGTTGGTGGTTTGGTAGGTTTGAGAATCTTTTCCGAGAGCCTTTCCAGAGTGATGGAGAATTTTTAGGGAATGGTAGGGATTCTCTGACAGAGTAGCAGGAAAATTCAGGAAAATTATTTGATCATTTTTTGATTGGGTAGGTGGGTATTTCTAAAGGATTATTATTATTACTTTCCTTCTTTTGATGTTTTTTCTAGAAGTAATATTTTATTAGTTTTAGAATTTTTAAAGAATGCTTCTTGAATATTGAAGGAAAATAGGAAGATTTTATCTAAATTTTAAATTTATCTTTAATATTATTATAATGAAACGAGAGCTGGGTAGTTTAATGAGTTTGAAAGTTTTTGAAGCATGATTTATTCTCTAAAAGTATAACAGGAAGATAGTTCAACATTTCTAGAGAATTATTAAATTTATATTTAATATTTCTCTATTTAAGTACTAAAACAATTATAATTTATTTTCCTAGAAAAGTTTCGCTGGTCTTATACAGAAGAATTTCTACGAAGATTTAATTACTTTGTTTCGCTTCTCGATCGCGTATAGTTTTCTCAAGGGAAAATCATAAGGGAGATTAGGTAGAAGCGGTGCATCGGTGCATCGATGCGGTTTCGTCTTTAATTAATTTTGCTTGAAGCCAAGACGTCGTTCGTTAAATTCTTTTAATTAAGCCCGTTTAATCAACGGGAGCAGCTAGGACCAAAAACTCGCCAACCATCCTTTCATTATATTCATTTTCACGTCATCAATTTATTTTAACATTAATTATACTAATATCGTAATTTAAATCCAGGACTTTGAAGTCCTGTCCACCATCAAAGGACTACTTTTCTTAATACAAGAAATTATAATTAGCACTATGGGAATAATTAGAAGTCTAAATTCAAAATTAATTATTCGTATCCTTAATAATAATTAATTAATTAAATCAGTGCATCAGTGAATCTGTGTTAAAGACTATTTATTGTAACCACTTAATATACAATTATTATTATAAATCATTTAAAATAAAATCCTGAAAAGGATCCTTGAAACATGAGATTCGCAATCGATCCAACAAAAATTAGTTGATAGCCAAGCCCGTTCGGATCCTTATCCGCATCGTCCTCGTATCTCCGGCAGTCAGAGATCTCGCAGGACTTTGGACGATTTCCACGCAGCGTTGCGCAGGAAAGAGCATCGTTGTAGTCCTGTGTGTTCCTGCGGGAACAAGCGGAATCGATAGCCGCACATGCGCGTGTTGGACATTGAACAGCAAGGGAAAGGTGAAAGAGAGAGAGAGAGAGAGAGAGAGCCGTTTCTCCGCTCTATGGTTTACGTTGAGGAGGGAATCGAGAGGGCAAGGGACGAGGAACCGACCGGCTCCACGTTGAATCCCTCGCGGATCAGCATCCAGTACTCGCAATAGCACGCTAGTCGCGATCACGTTGCACCTCCGTGACCGCTTCGAACCTTCCACCTTGATTCTCGATCCTCCATTAAATAAATCGACAATTTTCTCGACGTCAGTGCGTCCTTTTCTGGGCGGTCAGAAATCGGTACTCCAAAGGAAAATCCAAGTGGTTCCCAAGTTCACCTGTGACAGCTTTCAACTGTCCACCTTGATTCTCGATCCTTGATACCATCGATCTGAAATTTTCTCGATGTTAATGTATCAATTAAACCATAAGGATCATTAGTTATTCAGGAGAATCCGAATGGATTTCAAGTTCAAATGTGACATTCAAAGGAAAATGGGCCAAATGGGATTGATCATGGGATTGACCATTCAATCACAAATGTAATTACGATCCAATAATTCATAGTTTGCTAATTGCTAATGAATATAGTGATTTAAAAGACAAAGCGAGTAAGTTTGAAAATGAAATAAGGATTCTAAAATTCTATTGGGTTTGGCAAAGATCCTCCCAGGTGCCCCAACTGTCATAGAAATTAATTAGATCATTTGTCATAAATGTACATAAGTGACTGATCTGAAAAATGTCCAAGTGATGAAATGTACATTCCATAATTTTCCACGTTTCGATCACTTCAGGATAACTGATGTATGACAAATATGTTTTTAAAAGATTGACAAGTGACAATGAAGAAAAACATTAAATGTATTTAATAAAGTTCAAAGTTTCTAAACGTCACGAGTGAAAGTCTCCAGTTACACGACGTGATGTATCTATCAGTGATTCATTCGAACTCCGGAAATCAAGGAAGTTGAATCGAAGAAATGATTTCGTTATTGTGAAGCAGCTCGAATAGTATTGCGAGCGAAGACCCAGACCGATCCACGATGACTATCATTAAACGATCGCTCGGCCAGGTTCAAGGACTGTCGTTGCCACGACACCGTGTTACCCTTTCTTTCCTTTTTATAACGTGGTCTTTGGTATAGAAAGACTAACCATGAAAACTAGAGAATATAGCAGGAAAACTATTAACCATCAAGATGATCAATTTGATCCGATTTAATGAGGATTTATCATACGATGAATTAAGATTGATGATAATTGCAAGATGGATGAAGGTTAAATGTCTATAAAATCACTGTTAGTTTCTACATATATTACGTAAATGATATAATTATGTTGGGTATGTACGCCCACAGAGATAGCAACTCTCATTGTTAAAACAATTATTAAACAAAATGATGTGAAATTGTTAGAAGATCATTAGAAGTCGGGAGACTTACCAGGCCTGCCAAATGGACAGATTTTTTCGATGGAAAAGCCACAAGGCACAGGAAGACGTGAGTAAAACCATGAGAAAGGGAACGATGGGAAATGGTTGAATTTATTGTTCTTATGATAATTACAATTTTACATTAATAATTATTAGCACTTTGATTATCCTACGTGTCAGTGGTGATTACTTCTAGATGTATATTTAATATAATTGAATAATTGAAAACGAAATTAATGGAAATTCTAAATATCATTTCATAACTTATTCACCGGTTAATTACTGTAGATATAGGAAACTGATTTGAAAATTTGACCTTCCTTTTTCTTTCATTAATTACTGCAATAAAATTGCATTGGAAATGTCGATCATGGTAGTCGGCGAGTTTAAATGAAAAATGATGGTATCCTGAATAATAGCAATTACACCATGCTGTATTACATAAGTACATCCGTTTGCGGTGCTTGTTAATGGTACGATCATTTAATTTTTCACTTTAAGCCATTAATATACTATTATTCCTCGTGTAATAGTAATATTATTCAGTTTTCTTTCTTTTGTTCTGCTTGACTTCCAGCTGACAGAGTCTTCGCTGATCCAACTTATGATTCAGAATTTAAATTTAATTTCTTTTAAACATTATTTTTCCGATGTACGAAAGTCCTTTGTTTGAAAATTCGTTTCGTAAATCAACCACCATTGATTGAGAATTAATTATTCTATTTTATTAAACTCATGGCAATCAAGGTGTTGATAAAAAACCAGATAAAAAGGAATAAAGATGGAAATACGATAGGATTTAGGTTCCTTTTTGGTTTTGAATACGATTTCCATAAATTTCCCAACGCAATGCATTTATATAGTACGATTTCTCAAGGATCATCGGTTAAACTTTTACTGGTCGGAAGGATCATAAATTCGACCACTTGCTACCGTCCTCGTTTACATTTGATTATGCGGATTGCTGACACGGCCTCTTACGTTTCCCAAAAATGGTCCCACCGGTGCATGAACGACGCACCGGTCGGGAGGAAAAGAGTCGAGTCCGGGGTTACGAAGTGGAAGATGAAATTATGCATGTATTAGGAGACCCCGCTTAAGCAGAGCTGTTCCAGGTGGAACGAGTTCCGAGAAATTGTAACTCGCTTCCTCTCCGCGTAGCATTGCGTTTTCCGAACCGGTTTCCACGCTTAAAACACTCTGCTCCACGTAATAAGTGACCATCCCGCGGAAAGATGTTCTGAATGAACGAGACACTTCTATCCGTTGCACCAAGTAAACGAGAATTCCTGGTCGCGATAGATGACATTTTGCAGGAAATCGAATTCTCTTCAAGAAGATACGTTTCCCTATAAAAATAAAATTAGAAAAAATAATAGTAAAAATAGATCAATTTTGAACCTCATGAAAGCAATGAAAAAATTTTGAAATGTTGTTATTGCTTTCAATTTGAAAAATGATAATTATTCAAACCTGCCAAACCCTCAGTAATGTAAAAATAAATTATTTAATTTGGTATTATTGGGAGATAAAATAATTATCTTTATTGTGTTTAATAGAATTTCCCATTTTTATCAGGTTATTTAATTATAGACAAATTTTTCTTAGAAAAAGTAAATTTAATAAGGACTGTATTTTTAATTTTCGTTATGGTTTCTACTTTTGAAATGTCATAGGATAACAGTATGAATAACATAGGAGGGTTAAAGGAAAAAATTATACAAAATTTCACGCTCGAAGCAGCACAGTCTGCCGTCGTATTCATTCATGGAAATGTCGCGATAGTCTGAAAGAGTATCACTAAGATTTCGATACAAAGAACTATTCGTCGTCGCTGTGAACTTCGCTATCCGTGAAACGACGGGAAAACAACGTCTTGGCACGAAGCGGCATTGCGACAGGGGGTTGGGATACGCCGGGACGGTGACAAATCACGTATTTTTCTCGCTCGGTCAGTGTCTCCGTATTCGGAGCCAAGAAGAGGATTAAATACATTTCGAGGTATTTTTTTTCTCCCTCGACGTATCGTTCATCAGACTTTCCACGAAACGTGACTCCTCTTTACTTTTATTTCAACCCTCTGATCCTGACTTTAGCCAGTGAATAACCCGGTATTTTTCGATCCTCAAACACGAGCTCGATTTATCCGCGAGCTTCTCGAACGTTGATTAAGATTTAGCCTCGAGTCTGATCCCCATTTTCTCGTTAACTATTTTTGATGCATCGGATGCCACGGATGCATACAAATGCGCTTGCATTTTCCAAGGGGTTGTTTCCCGCTTCCTGTACTGGATAACAGTCTATTTCCTGATGGAAGGGGTGGTTTTATGTCCTCGACATGTTTCTTACTTTAGCTTGCCATTTTTCTTGTAATACATGATGGATTCTTGCAATGTATTTTGAATAAATTTGCACATCATTTAGGCTTGGAATTTTTTTTCAAAGCAAACTCTAGGGGATGAAAGCTAGAAATTGATAAAAGTTCCAATTTCTCAATCAACAAAAATCCAGTAAATTAAACTACTATAATGCAACAAAGAAACTTTTCACCATCGCTTCATTGAACTTCGAGTTTTCTTCACCGTACAAGACTTTTTTTCAGTAGATTTCTTCGAAACAGCCCGGAGGAAAGTTTTTCATCGTTCGTTAGTCGAATCAAGGAAAGCTCGATCTTTTACGCGGCTTTTACTATCGAGTAATAAAGCTCGACGAGAGGCATCGAGGAAAATAAATTGGCGCCAGGCCTCGTGCCTCTCCGCTCTTGGCTTTTTTCCGTGAAAAATGCGAGCCCTCTCGAGGGCAGCGTGAAAGGAGAAAGTGGAGTCGAGTCGAGAGCAAACGCGGCTCTCTTTCCTCGAGTATAAACTGACATTCAACGAGTGCGAGCTTTCTGCTCTTTTCATTTTTCGCCGCGGTTTTTTTGACTTGTGGCCATGAAAAATTTAAGGGCACTTCCCGAGCGGTGTGGAAATTATTACATCATCGGTGGAGGAGTTCTCGAGGGATCAGCAACTCTTGACAGTGAAATGTCTCTGGGTGGAACTTGCTTTTCTGCGACACCAAACGGAAGTTAGATTGATTCGAGTTCATTGTTAGATGGAATATTTAAAGTTCCTATTTCATGGAGACATGGGTGTCAAATTCCCAAGAGACTGTTTAATTTTAATTGCAATAATTATTAGAATTTTCCTCCCCTTAAGATGTAATTAACACCTTGAGGAATTAGACTGTAGGAATAAAATTTGATAATGGCAATTATTTAATTCTTTAAAATATCTAAATATGAAACGTGACATTGTATTACATTTCCTCGATATTCATAATAATTAATTCATTCATTACCATTTTGAGATACAAGCGAACGGAAATTGAATATTCGCTAATGGACAATACGAAGCTGAAGTTATTGTTTCAACGAGCAACTAGCCATTTTGTAGTAAGAGTATTGATGGGACCTTATGTCATTGTGTTCATTCAATTTTAAGCTTCGAATTTATGTATCTTATTTGCTATTTTGCAATACTTTTATGCCATGAAATGATGTCAGATTCTATACGTTTCAAAATTGGTCATTGTTTTCTTTACTTAACAATCAGCCATTTTATATTAAGAATATTAATGAAACCTTTATATAGCCATTTTTATCAAATTTGAACTTTAAATTGGTATACCATATGAGCTATTTCGTAACACTTTTATGTCATAAAATTATGTCAGACTTTCTATGTTTCGAAATCTATTTAACATACAACAACCTTTAAAAAAAATTCCAGTATTCCATTATGTCTCAGCGATCATTTACCATTTTTCAGTGACATAAATATACATACGTCGCTTAAAACGACCCACGCAGAATAAAGTACGCTAAGAAACGCGACACTGAAAGTTCAAACATGCCGAATTGTCCGTTGATTTTGCATATTAGTCCGCCAAGTGCACGCTTGTTCCCTTCACTTTGGATAGTTGTCTCGTTCTCCGGAATCGTCCGGTAACTCGACTCGGCCCGATACTTTTCGAATAGCACATTCAACAGACGGATAACATTCCGCTCGGCCGTACCTCGGTGCTCGGCCGCTTTTCGAGAATTGCTTTCAGGATCGATTAACTTCTCGGCGGGCAATTGGCAAGAGAGTATCTCGAGAAATTCGTAGCCTTATCGCGGCGTGGTATCTTGACCGTGCGCACGTCAATAACACGGCTGAATATCCGTGACAATGCGCGAGAGATACGACGAGCATAACATCCACGAGTTTCGCATTACAGGAAGAGTCGGCTTATCCACTCGAATCTAATTGTTGTGCCTGTTGGCCGAATGGTGGTTACCGGGTCGTTCACCACATTCACACCCACACCAATGGTCAAGCCAATGGGAGACTAGCCGATACTGCTGTGTAACGCGAGCGAGACCCTTTTTCGTTCGCCAGCCTCGATTTATCGGGCTTGATGCGCCTCACTGATCTCGAAAATGAACATTTCTTTATTTTTCATGGGTATTTTGCTCTTTACCTCTGTTTAACCCGTAACATGCATACTGGTCATTGTATCGTGTGGATACAATGGCATTATTGAATCCATAGAACCCCACAGAAATGTTCAGATATTTATTGGTAATTAAAAGTATAAAAAGGGGAATAAATTATGGATTGCAATTTTGATGTGAAACAAAGTGTACCTATTGAAATTATTAAATTTGTTAGGGTATATTCGAAATCAAATGAGGCTTCTGCAGGAATTATAATTAGTGTATTTTGGGAATGAAAAATATGCTTGTCTTCTGGGAGTAGTACTGCATAAACCAATTGCAGCTTACACAAATCAAAGATATTAATAGCTTTACAGCTTCGGTTCTGTCGGGACGATGAATTACAACTAGAAATTGATGATCAATGATCCGTAACATAGCTATGTACTAGCATGGTATGCTTTGATATCACAGGTTCCCAGGATCTTGATGCAGCAAGCTGCTATGAAAATTCATGAAAATTATACTGTTATCTGTGAATGTATCCATTTTCACATCATCACTTTATTTTTATTCAATTTTATATCATCGAACCGTGACAAACTTTCTATGTTCCAATATTGATCATCGCTTGCTATAAATAGCCCCAGCCTTTTTTATATTATGAATATTAACGAACTATTTATACAGCTATTTTCACGAAATCTTAAACTTTAAATTGATATACAACAAGTGCTATTTTCCAATAATTTTATGTCATCAAATCGTATCAGACTCTCCGTATGTAACATGCTGATAGTATCCTTCGTATAATGGACAGTTTCCATGCGAAAGCGCGTGAAAGATTGATACTGTTCTGATAAACACGTTTGAAAAACATCAAGAATCTCGTCCTTTGTACCCGTATCAGGCTGCAAAGTAGTTATCAGGCGTTCTAAGCAGTTTCAAGCGACTTCACCCTATCGTTTACGAACAACCCCTGCGCTTCCAGTCGCTTCACTCGCAAGCACGCTCTCAGCCGTCGAAGAATCGCCGATAGAACGACCCATGGGATCCCGTGTGCCCTCGGGTACACACAGAGAGGAAAGAGTAGGCTCGAAGTGAGGAGAAGAGAAGAGAAGAGGCGATCTATCGGGCGTAGCGGAACGTGTACACGGTGTACACACGGCCAGCCCAGTTTTCTCCTGTCCGTTGGAACGTTTTGTCACAAACGTGTGTGCGTGTGTGTGTGTATGTGTCGTGGCTAGAGGCATTGTGTGCTCACCGTGTGGAGCTGTTGCTTGATTAACCGCCGTAGAACGTTGCATGTATACACACGGCCGAGCAGGCAACTTGGCTCTCTCGCATTATTTACAGCTAATGGTTCAAAACGCGGAAGTCCGCTAGCCGTGCGCCATCGCGAGAGAAGCGGATCTTTGAGCTGGACAGAAATTTTCGAAATGTCTTTTTCTACAGACACAAGAATTCTGTTGCTAGAATTTACAGAATTTCTTCTAAAAGAGAATTTCGAATATTCAAACGTTCTTCGATAACATTCCAGCGCACCAAGAAAAGGGCAAACTTACTAGCGTGCAAACATCCCTTGCATAAAGTTTCTCCAGAAGCGGAACGATACAAGAGGCAGCCAGTATCGGAGCCAACTCGTCGTTTCGACGAGTCGTTATCGTTCAGGCCACGTAGCTACAAAACAATTGAACAGCCTGGAAGTTTTCCAGTTGTCTGTACCGCAACCCTCGGTAACTCTGGCCCGTATTTCATCCACGATGCGACCGTTTTCGCGTGAAAAACAGCAGAATCGCGAAATTTCGTCGCGTTCAGCGGTGTCGCGAAACTGATCGGAGAGCAGCGGAGTTATTGGCCAGAAGGAAATTGGGTGAACGAATCCAGAGTCTCGGGCAAATCGCATTTTCAGTTGAGCTGAGAGCGTAAAACGGATACCGAATGGATTACCGATCGAGCGGACTCGTTGCTAGGAACATTGAAAGCAGGTGCCGGGATGAATTCAACTCGCGTTTCCAGATCCGCTTCCGTTGCCAGTCTTTTGACGGGCTCTGTGTTTCCTTCGTGAAACGCAATCGTTCCGGGGTGGTAAATAAATTTACCTTCAGCCGGAACGCACGGTTTTGAAACGCAGAATTGATGGGTGAAAGGAAATCTAAATTTGTATTGCGGATGGTTTTCTGTGGATTGGGTTCTTCTTGACGTTTGAACAAATGGGATTTAGAGTAGAAATTCAGAATTCAATTTTAGAACGTAAATTTTACGTTCTAATTCAGAATTAACCCTTTGCAGACGGTGAACACATATGTTTGTCTAAACATAATTGTCATAGTAATTTATAATCCCGCACTTATTGCGTTATATTCTTGATACAAAACACTGCTTTGAGAGTAGACAGTAAAGATTTATAATAGATGCTTTGAAAAATGAAATTATTACTTCTTTTACTATAAATAAATAATATTTTTTAGAGGGTTAAAAGTATTGTAAAATAGTGTTTACGGTATATCAACTAGTGGTGGAATTTTTATTGCACTGATACTAAAGTAGAAACAGATACACTTTTCAATGAGAACGAGAATAAAATTATCTACCATCACTAACATTCAACTAAATTGATGTTTCAGGGTCTGGACAATGTGAGCTCAGCGACCCTCAGGCCTTTCAACTCGGACATCAACACACCGAGAATTGACAGCTATAGGTTCTCGATGGCGAACCTTGAAGGTAAGCTAGCATTTTGACAACCCCCAGCAAGAAGTAGACGTCTCTCATCCTGTCTGCAATTTCCTTCCTCCTCTTGTATCCTATACCGAAAGACACGTTTCTATGGAGCAAAAAATGTCGAACGTCCAGCTTTGTTCGTTCAGGTTCACCCTCGTATGTAGGACAGTTTTTCTAACGTTCCACCCTTTTCCATTTCGGTGCGCGGTGAATAAGTTGATGGACGGCATATCGCGTACAAAAGGAACATCTTGTCTCGCGATATTATGGCATATTTTTTTTTTTCTGGAAATAAGAAAAAGAAAAGGAGGACGCTTTTACGTCGACGATATTCTCGTTGCGGGCTGATCTTTCTCTCGTTACGTCGAAAGAAATTCTGGTCGCTGAATAGTCGTGTAACGTCCGTGAAATCGAGCCACCGACTAATGAGCTTTTCTGCGGACAGTGAAAGAGGGGACCAGGCCGGTAAATGGCAATTTCCGGTGTTTTATTGCACCTTGCGCCGCGATTTCGCGGCAAAGCGAACTGCAACTGTTCGACCGAGAATTTGTTACGACGCGACCATCTCCTTCCAATAACGGCTCTTCGACATCGTGAATCATAGTTATCGGTTTACGTGGATAGGAAATGGACATTTTAGAGAGTATAACGATTCCTCGAGGACGACAGGAAGGATATTGGCTGAAGAACGCTCACGGGCATCGATTACGATTCTACCGGCTGATTGATTCATGGTTCATAAATTTTCTTGACAATTTTTATTACCCAATCCTCTGTTTAGATAATATTTCAGAAAATTTCAGCCTTTTAATTTTCAACATTTGATACACCATCATTTTAATGAAGTCTCAGTTCATTAAGATAATTCTAATTAAGGGTTGCAACATTATTATTACTTCATTAAATAGTAATAATACGCTGTAAGGAAAGATAATTTTCCTTTTTCGCAAAATTTAAATTTTATAATACAGGTGATATAATATTTCCTTTGTTAAAATATTTCTACTCTTTCATGACTCGATATTAATTCTTTTGAATTTTTGACATACATATGTCATGAAGCTTTCCTCTTCGACTTGGCTGGTAAGCCTCGGGCGTCTCGTAAGCAGAATCGAGCGTAGAAAATTCGACGTTGGTCGAACGTGTTGCAACGTTCGGTCGTGGCTAGAATCGCCGGTCACGTTCGGTTCGTCCCCTGCGGCGATTCTGCGGCAACAGCAGCTGCAACTGCAGCGTCGAGCCTCGCACCTACACCGGCATCAGCTTTATCTGACATCTTTTCAACTAGCTGCAGCCCTCCCGCGTCTCGAGAAAAATCGTAGACCCGTTCCGCATCCGCGTCATCGCCTAACCGCACGTTGCGCGCGCTCGATAGTGTGAAAAATCCCCTCTGCGGTATATGTACACAGCGAACTTTGCGTCCTCTTCGTCATTCGATAACGCGCGACAAGTTGGGTCGTTTAGATGCGAAATACCGTGGCATCTTCTTTTCATGGATTCTCACCATCACAAATTTCCATAGGGATCTGTCAACCACTTTGTAAGGAATTTTCTTATTTACTTAATTCTGAATATCTAAAAACACTGTTTTTTAAATTTAATTTAATTAACACGTTGACTGCCATGGTGTTCACCGACGCCTCAAATTTTGTATAATTAAATAATTAGTGAAAGAAAAGAGAAGGCAAACTTTAAATAATTTCAGTACTATATTAATAATAGGCGGTACAGATTTAGAAGCTGACATTTGAAAATTAACTGGTCCTTTCTTTAATAATTACTGGTTTAGTATGCCTGACTATACGTGGCCTTTTCTACTGTGACAGTAAAGGCCACAGTAGATAAAAGAATTCTTTGCACTCGGAATAATAATTATGCTGCCATAGTATAATTTTTACGGAAATAGAAATGGCAAAATTCTGTCTATAAGTATCAAATTGGTGAAATGAAAAATTAAAAAGCTTTGGAGTGAAAAAGGTTAAACATATAAATTAGAATATTATTAGAATGATAAATGAATTCAGTAAAAGTATAGTTATTGGTTGGTAGAATTTGGAGCACGTTGACGTGGTCGTTAACGTGTTAATAATTCAGTTACACGTGTATAATTCAGCATACATTTAACCGATCTACATCGTTATCGGAAGAGCTGAACACCTGCATCTACTTTATCACGTCTCACGACGATCGTGTTTCTTTCTTCGCTCGATCAACCACGTTCAAAGTTAGCTGACGTCGTGTAGAAGTTCAGAGAAAATCTTTCGTTCGCTTAACTTCTTTCCCCAGAGCGGTTTAGCGGACTTTAGCGAAACGATAAGAGATAAGCAATCGCGAACGATCGAAAACGCGAGTTTTGTCCCTTTAGAGTGACGCAAAACTGGGCTGATAAAGAACACACCGCGGCTTTATGCTCACCGATATCGTAAAGCGACTATCCGGAGGATATCGTATCGTTTGGGAGGATAAGAAACTCGTTCGCACGTGTGAGATTCTCCATGTTGACATTTATGAATTCACGTGGAGAACAATGGAGTAAGAATTGAAAAATAATTCAATAGCTAATATTTTAATCCTCGTGCACCATTCGGGTTAAATTAACCCAGCGCAGAAATTCAATATTTAACAATTTCTTAATAAAACTTAATAAAGATATTTGAAAAATATATTCATCCAGTAAAATATTATTTTTTGTGATATATGCAACTTATATAGTTCAGGTGTGATAAAAAATGTTAATGATTCACAAGGGTTAAATATTAATTACTGGACTATTCAAATGAGTTACATGTAAAAATCAAAACTAAAATATGTAAAAGACAGAATATTGTGAGATTTTATAATTTTATTATTTTAAATTATTTTAAATTTTATAATTTCATTATGAACATTTTACACATATTCTCTCTGTTACATATTTATTCTTTTATTTTTGCATGTAACACACATTTTGGACATGTTTCATTAATTTCACCCAATTACACCAAATTTAAATTTAATTAAATTTATTTTCATTTCACCAATTGTTAAATTCATACAATTTTATTATGTTATTACAATATTATGCCAGTAAAAATTTATTCAACGTTTAGGAGATATTTGCATCTTCGCCCATTTCCGCTACCCCAATTTATTCTCTTTTGACAAATTGTTTCTTCTTAGTCGAGCAGGAACATCCGGCGGAAAATGTTGAAGGCAGAAATTGCCGGAGGCCAGAACCGGTCGTGTATTAGGTTCCAGCTTCTTCTGACGAATAACGACGCGAGTTTATTCCACTGTCACCCCTTCATCCTACGGCCATAATTCACCCCGTGGATTTTATTACGATTCCAAGACATGGCTTTCTTACCTTGCCGAGGGTGAATTTATTTTCCGAGCTCGTAAAGGTGGTTGTGAGCGTGGCACGCGATCAACATCGCATGCTAATACCGTGAGAAATAAAAGGGAGAGATTTTCTGAATAATTTCTCCAGGTATTAAATGATGCTTTATTAAAAAAGAAACAAATCGGGTGGATTACAAAAGCATACTATATAATTAATTTTAAAACAAAGTTCGTATTTTTGAATTTGTAGAATATATAAAAAAAGGGTCAATAATTTTGTCTGCTCTAAAGTAAAGTTTCGTTGTTTTATATTTATACGGTGGTTAATAGAAAACCTTTTTTCAAAACGTCCAACAAAGTTTCTTGACGACCTTCGAACTTCGAATATCTTCTTTTCATGCATTAAAGAACAATCTAAAAAGCGGAGATTTATTCAGAATAGAAGCTTCTTGAATATAAATCAGTTTTCGCGCAAGAAACTTTGCAGAAGACACAATGCAGCGATGCATTTTCAATTTTCAGTTTAATTACTAATTTCAATCTTCTTGTTCCATCATGAATTTAGCATGTTAATATCTTTATTAAGCTATGAATTTTAATTTTTATTATATATATGTTCATTTCAAACTGCAAGGTGACTCTTAGGTAAACGTCCTTGCTCGATTTCAAACAGGATAACGCGGCACGGTCAAAAAATTGCTCCCAAACAAGAGAGAAACGTTCCTGGCGAGACAAATTATTACCGTAGATTAGTCCACTCTTGACTTCTTGCGACACAGTTAAAGCGGCTGTCGTTATATTTCACGGTAATACTGCAGACCTGACTAACGAGCCCCGCAGCTGTTTTATCGCGCGACACAGCCTTAAAGGTTCTTACGTCGCGTTTAACCTAATTACATACTTCTCCAGCGGACTACGATCTTTCTGCTGATGCGACGACGGTCTGTTTAATTGCACGAAAAAATTCACTATTTCCTCTGAGCTGCTTGTGTCACGGATCGTCTGCCTTTCATGCGCGATCGTTTAAGTTGACTGTAACAACTGTACTCCTTTTCGCACAGAGGATAATGTGAATGATTTATATTTTGTTTTCTGTAAATAATTCATTCGCGAACACCTTATAAAGTGGAAAAATTCAAGGGTTAAAGTAGAGCTTTCGATAAGTATCTCATAATTTGTTTAGATTTTTTGAAAGTCAAAAACATTAGTAGAATTAGTCGTGGACATAAACGACCCACTATACCCACAGAAGTTATAGAAAATATTCTTGCCCATGAAGGGTTAAATATTTTGATTTTACCATCAGTAGAATTTCCTATTACTTCTAACGATCTATTAAGTACTCCCTTTTACAAAAACCATTCTGCAACCATTTTTATCTAATCGCTCCAGTTACATTGTCTTTGGGATAATTACTGTTTAAAGATAACAATCCAAAAACTTCATTTGCTATTAGTATAGTAGTTTAAACGGTACTCAAGATTCTACAAAAAGATTACAAAATAAATATAAAAATTCAAACAACTTCGATTAGTTCGTCGATGGGGTCTCGATTGGCCTCGCTTTCTGACATCTTTCAGACGGTGCGTGCACATTGCACACGCAACACCGAGGGCTGATGCACTAGTGTGCAAACTAAAAGCCAACTAAAACGAGACGTTTCGTGACGCAGGGCGGGGCTCATTAGTTAATTAAACAAACTGTGGGTCATGTGCACGCGATCGAAGGTTACGGGGTCCCCTTTTGTTAAAGCGTGTCTCGTGTTTCGCTCGTTTGCACACGCTCGACACACGATTCATTTCGGCTATGATTTTTCTCGCAAACATACGTGCAAATGTTTTCTAAGAAATTACAAGGTTCCTGTTCGTGAAAGAAAAATATTCTGAGAAAGTTGCAAGCGTAGGCGATCGGTTGCAGCAATGTAGTCCCGACAAAATTTCACGAATTGTTTTCATTTTGATATGCACAACCGAGGAATAATAAGAACCTTACTTGGAAGTAAAAAATGCAATTCATGTTTAAATATCCAGATGTTTTCACTTGAAATTTTAAGTGAAGATCAACTCGAGTCGTTTATGTCATCGACTGATTTTCTTACTGCTCTTGGCTTTCAAAAAATTTGACATAATTTTGGGATAATTATTGAAGGTTGTACATAGCCTGGGTCAATCGAGACCCAAATTTACAAAATATTAATCTAAAATTACCTATATATACAATTTTTAAACAAGAGCGTTTCATATCTTAAAAGAATAATTTTTGAAGAAATAATGTAGAATTTAAAAAATGAAAATTATATGAAACAAAATGCAATTAAAATTGGCGCTCTCTCCATGGTTCGCCATCCAAAAGTTGAAATTTGTTTCAGACATAAACGACCCAGCTTGCCCACGAAGGGTTAAAAATTGTTGAAGAATTATTTCTTCGATTCTGACAACAATCATTTTTCTTTTTTTTTATCGTCGATGATACTGGAAATCAATTTACAGACTGTAGCGCCTGAAAATTGTCACGGTAATTGCAACACGCACCATGTACGAGAGAGGTTGGAGTTTCATTGTGACGGTCGTTCGCCTCGCTCCACGTATCGGCAGCCAATTAAGCGCGATAGAAAATTGTTGTTAGAGTTTCGTGAAAAAATATTGCTGTGTCAACGTGCACTTTGTCACGTGTAATGACCATGCAAAACACTTCTCTTCACTGGTGCATGCTTTCAGAACGAACGTTGCCATTTCCGATTTTTCGTCCATCAGATTCAACCCCTTGCAATAAAATGAAATTCAGAACTATAAATGTTTACAATATTCGAATAGGAAGAGCTGGGTTAATTGTGTCCCAAAGCTTTGAAAAGAAAGTACTGTACCATTTTACAATTAAGTTTGCAAAATTGACAGTCAACGTTTCAATATAATAGAAATGATTTTTGCTGTAATTTAGCGTAGGCTAGAAAAATATTTTCTAAAATAAGAAAATAGAGAATTATCACTGTTATAATTGAAAAACCAAAGATCTTTAATTTGATTATTAAATGAAAAAAGAAATCACGATTTCAAAGCCAGCTCTATTTTCACGGTTGAATCACATTCGTTCACGACCGACAATACTGATACCATTATCGAAACGCTAATTACGTAGCAGTACGACTCGTTAAGCGTCTATCTATGCAGAACGATCGACCTGTCCGAATTATCGCACGGTTCATCCGTTTTCCGGGTTCAGTTTCAATGGTAATAAGCTCTTTGCGCGGAGAGGCATAGAAAAGTGGGAAAATAAATGCATGGAATATTGGCCGGCGAGTTTCGTTCTCCCCCTAGAGATTTTACTGGATGCTCGAGTGCGACGGTGTCGAATAATTAATCGTCGGGTAAAGAAGAAAAAAGAAAACTGTCTCTTTGTTCGATTTTCAACGACCAAAGTACTCGCCTCGAGGACGCTCGACTCGAGCGTTCGATTATTCGGCTGGTATTGTTTAATTCGCCTCGTTCGAGCCTCGCTGAAATACGCTTTAATACGCTTCTGGCCTCTTTAGCCTGGCCCGGCTACCAGCTTATAAATATCGCGATCTGCTCCAACACACGCGTCGAGAAAGCGTATTGTTCGACTCGAGAGCTCGATAAATTAACGTTCTTCCACGAAGAAGTGTGAAATTTCGGTAATCGATTTAACCCTTTCACTAAGCGGCAGATTTCAACGTACGTAGTCGTTTTTTATTAAACTTCAGCTTCGAATTGATGCGCCATAACCGCTGTTTTGCAATACTTTTCTGTCATGAAATCGTGTTGGTATGTAACAACCCAATAGTAATTTACGAAGTGATTCTAAGAACTGGGATAGGTTGTAATTTATTTAAAACAACAGACATACGGTTGAAGTACAGAGTATTTTTCTAATGAAATTTTGTTTAAAAGATTGGGTTTTCTGTTAATAAAATTGCGTAACTTTTTTCTGAAAATCTAAAGAAAATATTTTACTTTCAAACTCATGTTCTGAAGCTTCCATAATTATAAATACAGGCTTTTTAATGCGTATAAAATTCTACCCCGCAATTTCTGAAGTAGAAAAATACACAAAATGAAAAATCGGCAAAATTCAGCGAGCGTTCGCGAAAGAATAAAAAAACGCTAGACTTGGCAAAAATTTTAAAATCCACGCATAATTTCGAGACAGTGCGTTTTACTGTCGAAACAAAGAACATCGTCCTAATTTTAATTACGAGTAGATGCTCCCATAAAATTAAATTAACAATTTTTCTCCATAACAGAAATGAAAATTCTCCATTATCCCTGAATTATGAAACTCTTTGATCACGGAAACGAATGGAACTTCCTTGTTTTTGTGGTAACTGGAGGTTATTAATTTATTTGGCTGGAACTAATCGAAAATTTGATCGTCATAGCAACAGATGACCGATTTTCTCGCAGCAATTGGTTAAATAATGATACAGCTGTCGGTTTCCACGCCAATGAAAAAGGTGTACGTCGTTAACATTGAAACAGTGTCTGAATTTGAAGTTTTTCTTTTCTACTCCCTCGGGAGAGCCTGTCACCTCCAGGCGGTCGGAACGACTCGTTAAACTCGCCGCCTCTCGCTAATTAATTTACTAATTATCATCGCTTAATCGTCGATCCGTGACTGTACTCTTGGACGGACGTGTGTGAACGTAAAAAAGAAAAGGAATTTCGTTGCTCGAACTCGTGGTTGGGAATCATTAAGGATACGGGGAGAAGTTTGAGTATTTTGTAGCAACTTGTTAATGAGGTTTAATCTTAATAACCGATTTCAATGGTAATTTGCACATCGAGTTACATTTGCGTTCGATTATATCGGTTTCATAAATTTCTGGATTTTTTGATAACAGAGAAACAGTTTTTACAATGTTTTCATTTTATTTCTTTTTTATTTAATATAAAGTGGTAATTATTACAAGTCGTAACTCGTTCCTTAATGCAATTAAAAAAAATATTGTGGAAAGAAGATAAGTGGTGTCTTTTATAAGTGCAACGATGAGTATGTATTTAATCATTATATTATTTTTCTGAATGAAACAGTATATTTTTTTTACGTAAATCAATATTTTGAAATATTCTACACAAAAAAGTATTAAGATACAGTGTCAAAATAATGAATAATTCGTGAGATATTTCAAATTTTGATTAAATCCAGGTGATCAATGACACCTTTATGCTTTACTTATCCAGAATTAGAAAAATATTTGATTTCAAGAAATAATTGATCGTTGGTAGAAGGAAGACAGAAATGTCTCGGGTTGATGCGCAAAAGTAGACGATAAGTGTAACAGATTCAGAGAAAGTATTGCGGTATCTTCGATAAAATTAATGAGTACCAGCGTTGGAGGATCATGGGGTCAGACACAATTGTTTACGCTCAGCTGACGCCACGATGGAAAACTCGATTTTCGTGGACGAACGATAACCGCGACAGTGGAAGGAAAATATTGGCCGTCAAAGACGAACAAGTAGGATGTGATTTATGCGGTTCGATTAATCTAGGTTACCACGCTTATCGTTCGGTTTGCGTATTCGCATAATCGGCTAGGGTGAACGAACCTTGGCTCCGATTGCAATCGTAGCCAATTCTGTTGTAGGAAGAGTGTTGCAGAAATTTCGTTTTAATCTTTTCATAACTGATCAATAAATTATTAATCACGATTCAATTATCAATACCTGAAATCCAATGTAAAAGCAAAGAAGAACATCAATTTTGAATAACATTGCTATTATGATAGGAAATTGGAAGCTTAAATTGGAAAATTAATTATTGGTATCCTTAATGATTCAAACAGCAAAGTCACTGTCTGCACATGTCCACTTTCACTGTGACAATCAAAGTGTGTCACCAGATGTGTTTCATTAATTAATAATTTTAAAAGAAAAAAGAGTTCAATCGCTTTTTCTCTTTCTTCCTAATTAACCAAGAAAATATTCGAAACATTTTATTTCAATGTTGCGAACCCTTGGTAGGAATCGTCACGCACATGCTTATAAATGTTCACTTTCACTGCGACAGTCAAGGTGTCAACAGAAGTGTCTCGTTAATTAATAATTAAAGAAGAAAAAGAAGAAGAGTTCAATTACTTCTTTTTTCTCTAATTAACCATGAAAATATTTGAAATATTCTATTATGTATAATAATTTATTTAAAAAAGAAATGAAGGTTGCAACCTTTAGTGGGAGAATTAAGACTTACATTTTATCTACATATAAGTATACTGAAGCTAAAACCCCACACGTTACAATGTTAATTTTTCATCCCTCCATAAAAACCACCCTCTTATGTTATTTAATCAGCGAACACAAAATACCCCGCCGAAAGTAGCCAGTTAAAATTAGAATTGATAAACCATTGCACACCCCTCGATCGTAAAACTTTCCCGGTTTAATGCGGAACTCGCCTATGAGTTACGTAAATCGCTATGAAAATATCGATTGGACGATGCCGGGCAAAAGGAGCACCAACTGCCGAGACGTTGATAAAACCGTATCGGACGGCATTAATCATCGGTCGTTCGTATCCCTCCGTTGTTCCCGACTACTTCGACACGCTCGACTCGTTTCGACGACACGAATTACAACGCGAATTAGTTGTAAACCCGGCGAGAATGATCCAGCAGCGTTAAACGACGTCGATTATAATTTATCAAACCCGCCCGTTGGCGCCCACACTTCAATCAATACGAATCTTCTCGCCGGGTTCGTGAACTCTCTCGCCTCTGTTCTTATTCTCTTTTACGAACGATGAAAACGCAGCACTTTGATTTATCACTGCAATTTAACCCTTTTAAGGATTTGAAGAATTTAAAAACTTCAAAGGTGAACCAATGTATGTGTCAAAGGTAAAAATTTTCAATTTTCAAATGAAAAGATTTAGTAGATTGAAAAATAATATTAAAAGGAATAGTGTAAAATTTAGAAAATGAAAATGAAAGTGACCCTCCATCTAAGGGGTTAAAATCGTTGACCCAAAGATGGAGTCCACTCCTCGTTAGACGTAAGGTGTTTCCTCGATCTCGGTTCGCATTCTCTCCTCGATCGCGTGAAATAATTTTTAACGGTAATAGGCGTCCTAATGGACGTTTGCGTAATTCCCCGTGCACGTCCAACCCTCTTTGGAGCGGAGACGCGCGGATACGCGGAGCGGGTACACCTACACGCAAGCGTGAAGCGCGTTCGGGTGGAAAACTCTCGAGGCAAGAGGCAAGTGTGTTCACCTTAAGGCCTTTAGTCGAGCGCTGCCGTACGCGCTGTAAGCATCATGCATTTAGTGTCTCTGCCGACTTCTATGCGTTCATTATCTCTCGTAATCCCCTTTGCATCGATCCAACCGATACCCGGACGAAGCATTAATCGTTGATTTCTATCTACGATCGCGATTGATTAATCGCAGTGCTAAAACTTACGCAGTGTTCCTTCGAAAATCTTGAAACTTTCATCGTTCCTTGGAACTTCGATTCAGTCGGCCTCGATTAGGTGAACAGTCGGGAACAGAAAAAATATTTACAAACAGTGATCAATCACCTGGAGCATCGACAGTGTATCGAACGATTTATACCCGATTCATACTTGCTCCAGAGTTTAGATCGTTTTGTCTACCTTTGTAGATTCAGTGAACCTTTAATTCAGCGAATTAAGTGAATAACTGTGTTAATTAATTTTTATTAATATTCAATTAAAACTCCAGTTTTTATTATTTCAACAGTGTGTATTAATATCAGTTTAGACCTATTCCTCCTTTTGGAATTCCAAATTTTACACAGTGTTTGTTCCGAGACTGAAGTTCAATTATTTTCTCATTTTTTCTTTAATTATGAATTCAGTGCGTCATAATTGAGGGTAGGATCGAAAATAAGAAAACAGTGATCGATCATCCGAAGTGATCGCAGTGTCTTTTATCACCTAAGTCAATTCAGACGTTATCGAACTCGAAGATGAGCCCATAAGGATCGATGCTGATATCGGTGCATATCATTATTCGAAAAGGTTCTAAAGATGCTCACGAATTTCGGCAGCAACGAGAGTATACTCGGTTATCTGTCCAACAAAGGTAGGTTCTCTCGTTACGTTCAATTAGCAATTATTGCGGATGATAGCTCGGAGATGAGCGTTTAGCCGTATGATAATACGCTGTTCCGAGAAAGCGATAGAAAGCGGGCTTCGCGGTGTTTTAAGAACGAAATTCTGATTCGAATCTCGAGATCGCTTTCATTGTGATAAACGCGTCTTGCTGTTGCTGATTTTTTTTTCTCTTCTCTTCTGTCGTCGAATGACTGTGTTCCATCGGTGCATAATTTTCAACGCGTCGGCTACCTCGGCCTTTCATCGAGACAGGTTATCGCGATCGTTCCCCGGAGAATGTACGCAAATTGTTGCACCGAGTTTCTGTTCCATCGGAGTTTTGTTTTTCAAATTAATGGTTCTCTGGGAAGGAAGTAATTGAATTTAATTGGCCGAGATTGGAGAGATTGTTACGGGAATTTAGTGTTTCTGTAACCTGGGGGTGATCGGGTGGGGTGTCATACTACAATGAAATTGATCTAACAAAAATTGAAAAAATAAAGGAATGCATTTTCAATTATTATAGTGTAGGTAATTAATTTAAATTCTCTATTTATTGTTATAATCTATATCAACAATGTAAGATATGTTATCATTTCAAAATCATTAGTTTTATTTAATAATTAAATATACAATTTTTAAACGAAAGAGTTTCATATATTTTGGAAAAATAGTGTACAATTTAGAGAATGAATATAATATGAAAACACAGCCGGCTGAACACCATCGTCGTTTCTTATTCAACGACAAAAATGTGTGTACAGACTTTAAAGTTACCTGAAAGCATTCACACATTCAATGGATAACACGTTCGTTCCGTGGACTACCTAAAAATTTGATAGTTTCTTCGTGCCTCGTGCGACAACGAACACAGAAACGTGTCGTATCATCGAAAAGAATCGACCATCCACGAGCGAGAACGTGGTTAAGCATTAACGATACACTGGCTCACGTGCTTCTGTGTCGGGCATGAATCCTTCTAGGCATACAAATTGAACGTTTCTGGTAAAATCCTTCTATTGGACACCGTGAAACGGTGGCTAACGGTAATCCACAGGTTATTCGCGAGTTACGAGACAACCGTTCCTCGTGTTATTTCATCGGATCGAACGTGAAAAGTAAGTTACTTACATCGCGTACTCGTTACGGTTTCGTTTTCGTTCGTGCCGTGAAGTAACTTCGTTGGATAATAACTCGTTCCGTACTACGTTTTCAATTAACTTCGTTTTTCTTGATTTCCCTTTTTCCTTGACTTGTTTGAACGCGTCTAGTATATTTGGTTTGATGGAAAACGAGTTCTCTGTTTTTACGCACTTGCTGTTTGGCATTGCAGTATTACTGTGCATGCAGTTTCTGTGAAAAATATTTCACGTTATCAGAAAATGAAGAGTTACGTTTATTGTTTCTGAGGTGGAAAGAAATTGCGTGAAAATATGAAGATTAAAGATGTTTTTATCAAACATCATTAATTTTATAAAATTATCCGTTAGCAGGAACAATTTACTTTTTTAATAGCAAACAATACTATTAAAGATCTTTAAAATTCAAAGACTGTTAGTAAAATTGTAAAACTTTTTCTATTTTCTAACAAAATTTTTAAATGCTATGAAGAAATTTCATTAAAAAATATTATTTTCCTCTGTTGAAGAGTTATATGATATCTGAAAAATAATGCTGACTTTGTTCTGTAACATAATATACATTCAACTAAAATTTCCTACGGTTAGCTAGAATCTAAAATGGTAACATGATAATCAGTATGATCTCGCATTCCTGCAAAAGTTTCCATCACTTCCCACCTTGATTTCATTACATTTGTATTAAAAATTGTCTGTGTAATTTCAGTAAACTTACAAAGATGAAACTGTAACACAACGTTATTGATGCAAAAACAATTAAAATTTACTTACCAAGCAAGATACCTGGTCTGGTATATATTATCATGGATAACATAAGAAGCACCGAGCAAACCACTTTCCAAGTTTCCCCGCCTGGCATAAATACATTTTACGGAACTTCCGCTCCCATTGTTATCGTTGGTCAACTACTGTACACGTAGAAAGCAGTAGTTTTCGATTAGAATTTATTTTTGAACAAATTACTATTCTTATAGAAATTTAGATATTATTTGTAGAGTGCGAGAATCCAAAAATGTCGAGTCGAGTCGGGTAGGAATTATTCAGGTCGAATCGAATCGGGTCGGATAGGAATTGTTTCGGTCGAGTCGAATCGGGTCGGGTAGAAATTATTCAGGTCGACTTGGGTCGAATACCAGATACCCGAAATTTTCAAATTCTTGCACACTTCTAATTACCATCAAAGGTAATTTCTAAACAATAACCCATTTTCTGTAATACCATAGCCAAAAATGAAAAAAAAATGATTGCTTTGTTTTATACTATTCTTATGCAGTTCGTATAAACTCGCGAATTCGTGCATCGCGCAGTGATATGCGATTTGCGGTATCCTCTTCCAGTGGAAAGTCGAGTGTCAGCTGGAAATTCGACACGTGTCGCGAACGAGGTATCGATAAGATTAACCCAAGTTTCTTGGGTCTTCTTCTTGGTCGTCAACGAGAATTCGCGCACGGTCACCGCCTAGCTGGACAATTCCGAGCAAGATACGGTCGCATTCCACTATGACTTCGTCATTCATTCTGTCAACCTCTGACGGCGCCTCTGAATCCTGATATTCTCGGTCTTCAGCAAATGACTAGCTCTTTTGTTCTGTTTGGACTAAAGGTCTGGATATTGCCAGGAAATTGATATTCTTAGATCAAAGACGCTAATGGGTGAGATCGATGGAATGTTTTGTGGGAATATTGGAGCTAATGGACGTTGGACGTTCGTTTTGTATCTTTTCTGAAAGATGGTGTATCGGGTATCAAAAAATATTTGACAATTTCCTGTATTTCATTTTTCAGGATACTTTTAGTGTACCTTTATTGTCATGCTGTTTTGTAACATCGAGTTATGTTTATAAAACAATACACAGTTGAAACGTGACAAATTTGAGTGGCATTTTTAATGGAATTAAATTGAATTTTTATTAAAAGTCTTTTTATTGATAAATTGATATGCGGCATGATATTCTTCGCTTTATCCAATCAATGCGAAACGTTGTGTAAATATGAAATAAAAATAAAAATGGAAAATTTCAATAAACCTCTTTGGGGTGTATATTTGAAATATTGATTGGGAAAAAATATAGACACAATTTTATATTTTTATTTTTTAATTGAAATTTACACTTTGGGATTATTGAAAATAGTGAAACATAATTTTATAAAATACTATGGTCAATAATTTTTTATAAAAAGAACTCTTTAATCCATTGGGACCTACTTTCCTATTTATTATACGTTCGCTCGATTAGCTCTCGTGACACCCAATTATCCAAATTAAAAGCGATCTTGACACTAATTCGCAAATAATTGATCACCTTCGTGTACATTCGTTCTTTTTACAAGAACTTGCTTAGGATATCACGTGGTTGATCAAAGTGGAAGAACCTCGAATTGAGAGTGCCCACACCGTTGGTGCCCTTAGTTGCACTCGCGATGGAATGCCTCACGCCTTCGCTCGGATCGCGAGAATTTCATTCTCAACTGGTGTTCGCTCATTGCGATTCGCATTATGAAAGGGGAACAACGAGCGCATGTAACTTTTTCCCGCGAATATAACCATGACGGGAGCTGGAGTAAGCCGGCGTAATCGAGAGTGAAAGAAAAACAAGCAGATCTGATTGTGAGAAGTTTATGAAGTCGGTCTTTCGTCTCGACGGCTTCTATCAATTTATTCTTAAGTTCTTTGTAAAATATTGAAATCTGTAATTTTGGAAAGGTATTCGTAGAAAAATGAAAATTAATTAAATCGTGGGTATTTGTACATGACATTTTTATTTCCATGAACAAAGATAATTAAATTAATTGAACATAAATCCTTTGTAAAATGTTGCAATTTTCGATTATGAAAGCTTGTTTGTAATAAATTGAAATTAAAATTAAACCCTGCTCATCTCTACTTAAATTTGTTTAATTTTATTCACAGTAAATTGGAATTAATTGGATCGTGAAAGTTGCAGAATCTTTGCTACATGATTCTGTAAATAATTTTCGCTTGGTTATAGAATTACCAGACACGGGCTAATTTCGTTAATTACCTTAACGAAGTCGATATTATCACGTGCGGCTAACGATCTACGATAATTATTACGTTGTACAGAGGAGCGTGTTCAGAAGTTACAGCTTCAATTTTATGCGCAACGTTTCCTGGAATATTGTCGCAACACAGGTTTCCGGGGAAAATAAAGGAAAATAAAGAGTGGATGCCAATAATGGAAAGCTTCTTATATTAATTCATTGAACGAAGAGAGATTTTGCGAAACCTTTTGTCACTTATAGGCTTTAATGAAGAATCAAAATCGAAAATAATTATTGTTCAATTTGAATCATTAGTAATTAATAATATTTTTACATAATATTTAATATTTTTAATAATGTTTTTACATAATGTTCAATACTTTTAATAATATTTCAATATAAACTAAAAACATTAATAGCACTTTACATCAGTAAAGTATTTATAAAAATTTGAAACCCTCTTTTAATTTTTTCTTAATTATTTGATTAAATTAAACTAATTATTGATTATTTCATCTTTATTTTACGAATTCCCTTTTAAAATGGTAAAAATTTAAGCGTAAACAATTAAAAAGTTTCAAGTAAATCTCACGATGAAATTATCAACCATTTAAAGAGCAAACGTTATATCCAACAATCGTTCACGATGATTCAATAAAAGTCATTCGTTTCTTCGTCACCGAAGGACTTTCGCTTTAGTTGCACGAGGTCAGGTACACCAGCCCGAGTCCTCGATTCACGTTCGAGGAACAAGTCGATAGTTTGTCATGCGGTTACCAGATGCTCGTACAATCGTACGGGTAATTAGCGTGGAATTGGTTTCGTCGTTGGATCGTTCATAACTCGTGTCGGCCATTAGTTGCTTTCGTCGATCGTAATCGTCTTTCCTGGGCCGTCCCCATCCAAAAGCTGGACACATGCCCACGTGTTTCTTTCACTTTTACTCACTCTACATCAGCAACTTTTTCTCTCCCCTTCTGTCACGTCGTTCAATTTATTTTCCTCCTGCCACTACTAATTGCCTTCCTTTGTTTTCGCCGTTCTTGCAGATTCTCAGGATGTCGATCTCGACGCGATCCTCGGCGAATTGTGCGCTTTGGAGCGCCGATGCGACGGTGACATCGCGGCCACACCTGCTCCCGATTCGCAGAGACAGGGACGACCAAACAGCACAAGGATCACCGCTGCTGACAATACCGACATCGGTAAAAACGAAGGAGGTAATTTGTTTGAACTTTTCTGCCAGATGATAATGTTAAGTCAATTTATTAATGTTAACACTAGAACCAGCGACGTTTGATGCACGCTTATTTTTAAGTTGAAAATAATGTAGAAACATAATTCTTTATTTTGATAATAGCCAACGTACATTTCAACAAAAATACCTCGATAAAATTTATAATTTAAACTTGAGAGCAATCATTTTGACTGGTTTGGTAGTTCTAGTGTTAAGTCTAATTAAATTTCATGACAGAAAAGTGTAACAAAATAGCACTTATTACATATCAATTTAAAGCTTAAAATTTCATGAAACTTTCTATATAAATGGTTTATCGATATTCTTAATACAAAAGGAATGGTTATTTATTGAAACAAACATTCAATGATATTAAGTCTGTTTGTTTCAATGAGGAGCCACTCCTTTTGTATTAAGAATATTGATAACCCATTTATATAGAAAGTTTTATGAAATTTTAAGCTTTAAATTGATATGTAATAAGTGCTATTTTGTTACAGTTTTCTATCATGAAATTGTGTTAGATTTTCTGTTTAAAAATCGATTATTTGATGTGCTTATTTGTTTTAATCAATAGAACCTTGATAATAAATTTTTTACTGAATTTTTATCATTTTTAAAATTCAATATTATTATCGGTATTGAGTCTAAAGTAACCATGAAATGTGGTCAGGTGAAACAGTTATCCTCAACTTGCACAGTCTGTTTGCTTTGCATTTACAACTCCGTTTAACAATTGTCAAACATTTGTTCTAGCTATGCGGACCGATAGTCCTGACAATGACAGTGCGTTCTCGGACACGGTGTCGATGTTGTCCAGCGAGAGTTCCGCGAGTAGCAGCGGTTCCGGTCACAAACCTCCTCAGACCGCCATGCACACAGCCCCACAACAGCAGTCCCATCAGCTTATGGGTGAGTTTTCATTTCATTTAAACCATTAATAATTAAGGTATACCAAAACTTTGAAAGTTTCAAATTTCAATCATAATTTTCATATAACTTTATGAGAAATGAAGAAAATGAAGGAAATAAGTATAAAAGGTATAGAAACTTTTCATAGAAAATTCCTCGACAAAGGATTATCGTTAGTCGAAGTTCTTCGAAATTGGATAGAATATCCAACGCTTAAGTTAGAGAGAAGATATTTTAACGATCGTTCATCTTCCTTACTCGCGAAGACGCTGCTAGCAGAGTCAAGGCAGAGAAGATCCGCTTGGCATTGGAGAAGATACGCGAGGCCAGCGTTCAGAAACTCTTCATCAAAGCGTTCACTTTAGACGGCAGTGGCAAAAGTTTGCTCGTAGACGAAGGAATGAGCGTGGCTCATGTATGCAGGTTACTCGCCGACAAAAATCACGTGCCAATGGATCCAAAATGGGCGGTGGTCGAGCATCTTCCCGATCTTTTCATGGGTAAACATCATCTTCCAAATGTTGCTCGTCGTCCTTTGAGAAATGTCTTTAGTTGATTGAAAGTATTCATTTCGATTTTTAGAAAGGGTATACGAAGACCATGAGCTGCTAGTGGAAAATCTTCTACTGTGGACGAGAGACTCGAAGAACAAGCTGCTGTTTGTGGAGAGGCCAGAAAAAACACAATTGTTCCTCACTCCAGAGAGATTCCTTTTAGGTCCGTCAGACAGGAGCAGTGGAGAATACGATGATCATTCTCGTAATATTCTTCTGGAGGAATTCTTTTCTAGCAGCAACGTTGGAGTTCCAGAGGTAATCGATTACCTCTGTTTTCTGTCAATTTATTGATTACCTTTATGGAATATGCGTAATCAGATATTTAGCATTCAAGATTAAACACGCGATGTGTTCTTTACTTTACGCTTGAATATTAATTTCTAGGTCGAGGGACCGCTGTACCTAAAATCGGACAGCAAAAAGGGCTGGAAAAGGTACCACTTCATCCTGCGGGCATCCGGCCTCTACTATTGGCCGAAGGAGAAAGCTCGCACGGCTCGTGATCTCGTTTGTTTGGCTACATTCGACGTGAATCAAATTTATTACGGTATCGGCTGGAAGAAGAAATACAAAGCCCCGACAGATTTCTGTTTCGCCGTGAAGCACCCCAGGTTACAGCAACCTAAATCGACCAAGTACATCAAGTTCCTCTGTGCGGAGGATAACGCGTCCTTGGAACGATGGATGGTCGGGATAAGAGTGGCCAAATACGGAAGACAATTGATGGAGAACTATAGAACCCTGGTCGACGAGCTCGCCCAAGAGGATCTCGATATATTGGCCCATGCCAGATCATGCTCCGTTAGCTCGATCGCTGTGCCAGCTCAGAATCAGACACAGTACAATACCATCAACGATAATGCTCGTCAATTCACGGAAAACTTCAGGCACAACGTGGAGGTGGCTATTACCAGACAATACGATGGCCAGAGGCAAATTTACAATTCTGAACAACGACAGAGTTATAACAATGATGGGAGACTGAGCAGAGCTAGCAGCTCCAGCTCCAGCGGATGTCTGTCTGATGGAGCGCCTAGCAGTTGCGAGGTAATTCGATCAATTCGTTATTTCATCCTTTGATCATGAAGGAACTAGGGTAGAACATTATCACTGTACCCGGTAGTACGTACAAATACTTTGAGAGCCTTTGATATATCACTTCTTAAGAAATTTATTTATTTATTTTAGAAATTTTTATTTCATGTGATGTTTAATTTTGTGTCACAGGTAGCTTTCGAATGTGGCGAATTTCCAACGGGAACCATCAAAAGGAAACCTTCGATGAATCCAAAACTACCCCTTACATCTATAACGAGACAGTTGAAGGAAGTTGGAGAGACAGTTCGTGACGAGCCGGATTCCTGTCCAAGTCCAACGAGTTCCGGTTCTGGAACGTTAACCAGAAGGCATAGTCGAAGAAGAAGTGGTACCGACTCGGATGGGTCTGGAACGTTGAAGAGACACCATCGATCCGGAAACGCGACTCCGGTCAGTCCTGTACCTCCTGGTACACCAGTTAGAGAGCGAGCGAGTCCCATGGGATATAGTAGGTCGGAGAGTCAGGAATCGAAAACGCCTACCAGCCCGATACCAACTTGTATGGTAAGTTCATTTTAAATTACGAATTTGTTAAGATGAATTTTTTATTTTAAACTCGTTTTGAAATTTTGTAAAGAATATCTTTTAACGTCTTTATTCACTTTATTTCTACAGATGGATTCGATCACTTCCTTACCGCCACCGCCATCGCCGTCGAGAGTAGCCGAGGAAACAGAATCGGACAACGAGCCACTTCCTCCACCTCCGCCGGAAATGTTCCGATCGAATCTCTCTCTGGATTCATTGCCACCTCCTCCAGCTCCCGGTGAGCTTCCAATGTGCAATACTCCAGAACTCACCGGTTCTTCGTTGAGCCTGGCGTCCCTTCCGCCACCTCCGAGTCCTTTGGTGGGCGAAACAGGAACCATTCGGCGTGCACGACCGAAACAGTCCACCCCAACGAACTCCATCACTCCCGAGGGTACTCCAACGCATGCTCCATCAAGATCTACGAACAATCAGCAGATGTACTCGACTACGAACAACTTGCAGAACAACTCGAACAGCCAGAACTATAACACGAACTCACAGAACGTTCTTCACATAAACAACACTGCAAATTCAATGGCCTCACCGCACAGTTCCTATCCAGGATCCAACGCGAGCACACCGACCTACGCTCCGAGCTCGCCAAACTTCACTTCGCCTCCGCCATTCGTTCCTCCGCCAGCATACGGCACGCAACAGCACAACAGTTCCAGCCTCAGCAGACAAAACTCCAAGGTGGAGTCGCTGTACGGAACCCACCCAGGCGTTCACCAACACAACTCCACGGTGCAACCCATCAGGCCAAACCCGAACATGGACACCGTGCGACGAAGTGCCATGAAGCAAGGCTCGGGGCACTACGCGGCTCCGCCTTATCTAGCTGAGCTGAAAGCCGCTTCCAGCCCTCAGCCCCAACGCAGGGTGACCATCCAGGAACCACCCACCTCGCCGAAATCGAAGACGGGCACCGGTAAGAAGATCACGTTCAATCTTCCACCTCAGCAGGAACCGGGAAGTCCAGCTCTGCCCCAGAGGAAACCTATGCCACCGAGAAGATCGGACAGCACGAGGCTCACGTCTCCCAAGAAGCTCGCCGCATCCGACCAAGCGCCTCCCGGTGACTTCCTGAAGGATCTCCAGAGAGTGATGAGGAAAAAATGGCAGGTAGCTCAGAAGTGTAAGCTAGATTCCACCACTACCCCGCACGAGGTCCTCGGATTCCGTGATCCACCGCCTGCAGTGGCTGATTACAGAGAGACCAACGTTTCGAACTGGGTCCAGGAACACTACGGAGCTGATAACTTATACGAGAATGTCTATGCAACGGATCCACACGCACCTGTGGAGTACGCGTCCAGTCCGGCCAGGCAAGCGACCGTCAGGTTTGCCGACGAGAATCGCAGCATCAACATCGTGAACGCGATCGCCAGCAAGAGAAGACCACCACCACCGCCTCCGAAAAGGGCGGAGACCACGCATCTGACCACGACCAGGGCGATGCACTGACAATAGCAGTTACTTCAGCCCCATCCCGAAAGGCGATGGTATTGCTGTCTGTGCAGCTGGTGGAAACAGTAACGAAAGGAGCGAGATGAATTTTTTCTGTGATTCGGTCACCCTTTCGAGGTCCTAAGTATATCGAGAGTCCACATACACACGTTAATCGTTCTCCGCGTCGTTGCACGCTTCCCGTTCAACGGAGGACTTGAAGAGGTGGGGGGGAATAAATCGGATCGACGATTATCCTTAACGAAGAAGTTCCGCTTTTTCTACGTCGTGAAAACGTTTGCATAGGAATCGGCTTGGCTGGGAAAATCGTTGTTTATGTCTGCCCAGGAATTTAAGCGGCTAACAACCGTTCTAGGATAATCTATGTACATTTAAGGTCTCAAGGACGAGAGAGAGTCTGTTCGATACTGCCAATTGAAAACGATCGTCGAGTCAGAGCCTCGAGTATCTGAATCGAATAGGGAATTTTTTTTTTAATAACGATATAACGGCGAAACGATGCGCGCGGGTTCTCGAGTTGGATGTCAAACATCGTTCTCACCGCCTAAACGGTCGATCGCCGATCCGCTTAGATCGTAAGAGAAAATACTGCCGCACATATTGAGGATGTGATATAGAAGTCTTAAGCCACTACACAGGATGTCTCGTGATCAGGGACAATCTTTCCTGCGAACAATTATTTCTCTGCAATGAGAAAAATAATCAACGGGACACCATGATCGCGGTTCTGTTCTTTTGGGGGAACCTATAACTCACGAATCGTGATCGCATTTCTGTGCGCAAGTTGTATTCAGAGTTTAACTAGGCTTAGCTAAGTATCTCTGATGTTGTTCGCTGGTATGCATCCGTAAAGACGAAGTGGAAAGTATATTTTCACGTTGTTCCGATGGAAGAATTGTAACTGGATACGAATGGATGAGAGAATGAGATTGCAGTAGATAGTTGACGCGAAGATTTTGTAACGAAGAAGGTGCTTTTTACAGACACGCAGGATGAGGAGCGAGAGAAAGCGATAGAGAGGAGGCGTTTGTTCAGAAGACACACAGAGACACACGTACCATTGCGTTTGTTCATTTTTTTTTTCTTTTTTCCTTTTCTTCTTTCTTTTCTTTTCAAGCCTCATGCATAGGTGTGTATGTATATAAATGAAAACACGTACGAGCGTTTATATCAATGTATCGACTTTTGATGCTGTATGTTTATATGATATCGTGCGAATATTGAAGTATCCTCTGCGACGTGGAAACGATAACACCGTTATCTATTCGATGGACCTCGATTGAACGCCACACACGCGGCTCTATTCGCTCTTCGTTCGTCGTCGAGGCTGGTGTACACTGTTTCCTCGACCAACGAGATCTCTCACACGCTATTTTTCGTCATTTCTTTTTCGTACATTGCTTCGATTCCGAACGATGAAATTTAGACACGACTCTGAACTCGAGCAAGCAACACGATCGAACAAATTCATCGTGGACCTGCAATTAATTTCCCTTAATTGCACGAGAGTTTCTTTTTAATTAACGTTCGAATTTATTTTCACGTTATCCTTTTGAATTTTGTAATCGCGTTAATGGCACGCTGAACGCGAGTTTCATTCTCTCAGAGACGTTCGTTCAACCCTCGGACGGCGGACCATGGAGAGACACCCGAATTTTTATTTAATTTTCTCTTGCATACTTTCTTCAATTTCTAAATTTTACACTCTGTTCTTTTAACAATTATTCTTTCAATATATGAAACTATCTCCTTTAAAAATTATACGTTTAATTTTAAATTAATATTTTTGAATATGTTTTCTAAGTTTGGCTCCGCTGTTCAAGGGCTAACGTCGTCATTTAATCGCGACTCGATTTACTTGTAAGTTGAAGCTTCAAGGTCGGAAACTTTACCACAAACGAACAACTATTTTCTCCATCATATCACACTTAATCCCGTTTGAATAAAACCATGAAAGTCTCACGTTCTGTCGTATCATTCTCTACATCGAGAGCCCTCGATCGAATTGGGACTCCGTAAGAAACGAGTAACTGCCATTTAAAACTTTGGTGATCGCCGATGGAATTTCAGCAACAAACAGATGGGTCTCGTTGACCCGACTGAACCTAACTCCTTTTTCGTATCTTCTTTGCGTTGTTCGATACGAACGGGATCACCGTGGACCATCGAGGACTGTTGTCAGTCGCGTTCGAAAGGAGTCTCGACGAGTTATCACGTTTTCTTTTTTTCTTTTTTACACCGTCGAAGGAAAGACGGATGAAGACGCGATATTTTCTATTACCACGTTTTGATAGGAGCTAGACGAGCTCAAAAAGGAGACTTTTCTACGCGTATCCGGTGTGCCTCTCCTGATGAAGCTTCTTTGTTAGAAACGTACGATCGCACGTGGACGCGCGAGACTCCGACGACCATGATTTAACGAGTAAAACGTAAGATTCAAGCGAACAGACTGATGTCGATTTTGTGAACGGCATTTCTATTAGATTGTTGTACACGAAATGATATTTAATAATTATAACTTTATTAAAATTGATATTCAAACAAAATGTGTTTTAACAAATTTCTACATATTTTCTAAAATCACAAAATATTTATTAAATATTGTATTCTTTTGTTTATAAAAATTGTAACTTGTATTGGATATGAAATTCCTAAAGAGATAGTTACACAGATTTCACTCTGATCCATTGTTTGTTGCGATGGACGATTATCCATTTTGTATTTAGAATATCAATAAAACATTTATGCAATTATTTTCTTTAAACATTAATGTTAAAATTGATTATTATTTTATTATTATTTTGAGGTGATTTTATGTCAGGAAATCATGTGAGAACATTTGATATGCAACAACCTAATAAATGTCTGCCGTACGCGCGGTCCAATCAAAACTGAACCAATAATATTAATATTAATAATGCTAACGATATTCCTAACGATGCGCGTTTTCTTTTTGGAACTAATTGTATCGATTTTAAACGGAACAGTGACTTTTTTACGACGAACCTTCTCGACAGGCTTTTCCTGATCGAGGATCGATAGGTTCGATAATGTGGTACCATGTGGAGAGTTTTCGGGCACGGTTGTTCGAGGTTGAACAGAATTAATTTTTAACAAGATGTTGTATGTTGGCCATAGAATATAGTGAATAGAAAAAAAGGCGTTAATTTTAGATTTATTTGTACAGAGGATTTTTAATTATTAACGTTACTTTCAATTGAACGATCTAGATTTTGTAACTTATCGGATTGTATTGAGAAGTGAAATTCGTGGAATAAATCGATACATAGGTTTAATTTGATTTTGTACAGTGTAGTACTTTTCATTTATAATCGTTTCTTTTTAAGGATCAGAAAAAAAAGCAGTAACGTTATAAAGTTTGCGAATAAGAAGGAAATTAAGAATTTTAATACTGTATTTATAAATTAAAGTATAATTTTATTTTAATTATCTTTAATTTTAATTTAATATCTGCAAGAAAAAGCAATAATTCATTGAAGCACACCTCAGTAACCCATTCGATTTAAGCGACGTTTTATAATATGTTTGTATTATTTGTAAGGTTTGGTTTATTTATTTTTATTTTGTATATAATTGTGACTCTAAAGTCCTAGTACAAATAAGTATTTAATAAAAGTATGTAGAAGCGAAACGATGTTTTAAGTTTTAATATCTTACATTATGCGAAGATTTTGTTTATAACGTTGTTTTATATCCATGCTTAACGATGCAATAAACTAAAAAACAGTGGCTAAACGTTTGGGTTACAGAGGGTTGATTCTTGAGTTGGTCAGGAATTCTAGCTCTTTGAACTCTTTCTGTTTTCATTCAATTTGTACACATTTTTCAATGTTAACACACTTTAAAAACTAATCATTTAAGTTACAACCGTTTAACAAACATAAACAAGCATCTAACTAAAAAGCAACGTCAGACGTTTATTATTATGTATAACGTTTTCGAATTTTTAATGTTTAAAATAGAATAAGAATTCTTCCAACATCAATCGTACATTTTAAAACATTGCATTCTGTTAAATTTTCACCCTTTCTTTTTTTCGTGACAACCATGTCGAGAAACACTCTCCACGTGGTTACAATTTTCCAGAATTTTTGTAAACACAACCACGTTGTTGACGTAAAATAAACAGCTCCTTTTTGTACCCATACTATTTAACCCTTTTGCTGAATTTTATACAAGTGATTACCGATGGAAACATCAAAATTTTTCCTGAAATCGTAAAATAAGTAATAAATAAATTATTTATCGAGTTTCAGTGATAGATTTACGGGTATCACAAGAAGAATACAACAGTGAAAGGGTTAAGGGTTAAATTAAGCCTTAAAGGATGTAAAAGGAATAAGATGGATCGGAAATCGGTTTAAGATCATGCTTGATGATTTAGCGCTATGGAAATCTACGATTGAGAATAAAGAAAAGCGCGATAAAGTAATGGTAACAGGAGGACATCGATCGGTCATCAATTAGAATAATTGAAATTCCCTCACGAAAAGCAGGGTGGAGTGCAATTGGTGCAATGATTTATGAACGACGTAGATCATTGATGATCTTGTTACTTGAAGAATGAAAATTGTAAACGAACGGTTCTAACGACCGCCAAGAAAAAAAGAGAAAAACAAATTTATCGTTCTGTATTTTACTTACACCTTCTTTTCTTCTTCCCCAATCAATTACAGTTTCAGTAAATAGAAAAACGAACATCAGTTAAAATTGAGAGATAAATGGAAAAATAAAGGGGATGATCCGAAGGGGATAGGAAAGGAAATATATAGCTGACAACTTATAAGGTAAGTTCTATATTGCTTTTTTTATTGAGCATAATACTATAACAGTTAATAAACTTTGCTATTGAATTTTGCTTACAGGACACACCTTTGTCCTGTTCGCGAGGAGTCATGATTGTGGGGTCCCTGACACCCCCAGGCACAGTTCGGTCTGCATGTAACACAACACAGTCGGTTGACAATCGTGCCTGCTTTACCAGTCCCTCTTTTGCTGCCCCTCACACAGACTATTGAAAAGGCTCAATTTTGACCCCACTGACTCTATTTTTTATAAATTAATTAAAACTAGTACAAGACCGAAACATTATTAAAATAATTGTAAGACAATCTTGTATTCACTTCAAGCGTCTTAGTAAATAAATCATTTTAAAAAAGCAGCTGACCGACCTATTTCTTCTGAATCATTTCATCCCTCAGCCCCTTATATCTCAGTGTTCCTCACATCCCTAGGGTCCTAACATCTCTGCATCTCTTATATTCCTGCATACCTTACATCTTTCCGTTCTTTACATCGCTGCTTCCTCTACATCCCTGCATCCCCCACAGCTGTGCCTTCCTTACATCCGTGTCTCCATTACATCCCAGCTTTTCTTATATTTTTTCATCCCTTACAACCCTACTGCCTTTATATCTCTGAAGCCCTTGCATCCCTGGATCCATTACATCCTTATATCACTTATATTCTAGCATCCCACACAGCTCTACATCTTTCATGTATATATCTCACCACAGATCAAAAGATCGTGATCAATTAAGTTTCCAATTTCGCCGACAGAGGGCGCTGATTCGACGTTGAAAATTTAGTTGACATTTTTGCCGCTAGAGGGCCAAAAATTTTGCAAAATTTAGTTCCCTTTTTCTCCACCAGATGGCGCTGATTCGACGTTGAAAATTTAGTTGACATTTTTGCCGCTAGAGGGCCAAAATTTTTGCAAAATTTAGTTCCCTTTTTCTCCACCAGATGGCGCTGATTCGACGTTGAAAATTTAGTTGACATTTTTGCCGCTAGAGGGCCAAAATTTTTGCAAAAGTTAGTTCCCTTTTTCTCCACCAGATGGCGCTGATTCGACGTTGAAAATTTAGTTGACATTTTTGCCGCTAGAGGGCCAAAATTTTTGCAAAAATTAGTTCCCTTTTTCTCCACCAGATGGCGCTGATTCGACGTTGAAAATTTAGTTGGCATTTTTGCCGCTAGAGGGCCAAAAATTTTGCAAAATTTAGTTCCCTTTTTCTCCACCAGATGGCGCTGATTCGACGTTGAAAATTTAGTTGACATTTTTACCGCTAGAGGGCCAAAATTTTTGCAAAATTTAACTCCTTTTTTCGCCACCAGAGGGCGCTGAATCGACGTCGAAAATTTAGTTTGCATTTTTGCCGCTAGAGGGCCAAAATTTAGTTCCTTTTTTGCAGCCAGAGGACGTTATGTAGGGATAATTGGAATGCAGTTATGTACAGGATGCAGAGATGTAAGGGATGCACAAGTGTAAGGCATGCAGAGATGTAGAGGATGCAGAGGATATAAGAAACGGAAGGATGTAGAATGTAAATGGATGCAGAGATATAAGGGCCTCTGAGATATAAAGGAAGCAGCGATGTAAGGACCGGAAGAATGTAAGCTCTGTAGGAATGTAAGAGATGCAGAGATGTAAGGACCCTAGGGATGTAAGGAACACTGAGATATAAGGAGCTGAGGGATGAAAAGATTCAAGAGAAATCAGTTGCTTTTTTAAAATGATTTATTTACCAAGGAGTATATAGTAAATACAAGTTTGTAGTTATTTTAATCATTTCTCGGTCTTGTGCTGCTGTTATGTCTTCTGTTGTCATTCACTGCATGTGTCATTGCCGCAATGGCACCCTCTGGATACCGATCTGATATCATCGTGGGGTGTCAGGGTCCCCTTTGTGACGAGACTCTCTGCATACAGACCTGATATCGTCTTGGGGTGTCAGGGACCCCGAAGCGCCATTATTTAGGGCCTTCTGAACACGTCCCTCAAATTTTTTTGCATTCTGTTTAGTAATGCCAACGTAATTTGTGTTCTCGTTTCTATGGATTTTTCTAGGTACTGTCGGTAAAGTTTCCGACGCTAATCACCGCGACGCCTCGATGACAGAGGCGTGTCCAGTCTTGTTAAATCTGTAATCACTGTCATTGCCAACAATATCGTCTCAAATCCCTAGAACCTACCTAAGGAAACTTTATTCAAAAGTTCTATGCATTTCGAGTGAAGTTAACTGTAAGCCACAACGACTATTGTGCGGAATCGATAGAGCATTTCTGTCAAATGAGTAATGGCAATGATGGCAATTGATAATATGTTGCAGAATAATGGCTTTCAGTCAAAAAAGAAAGAGGATGCAGAGAATGATAATTTATGGTACGCTTAAAGAATATATAGTATTTTAATATAGGATACATAAGTATTTAGAAACTATCCATAGCATATGAATGTTTTGGCATACATTTGCCATAGATCACACATTAGAAAACCTGTAACGTTTAAATAACTTGGATAATATTTAATCTTGCATTATTTGGTTTTCTATATAGGTCCTCTATTTTGGCTGAAGTGCAGAATAGTGGTAATAACAAGTTACCATCAAACAAGAATATCCTTGTCTTAGGTAAATTGAAACCGTTGCTCTCCTCATATAATACAAACTTCTGTAACAATATAATTGGAAAATGTATGGATGTTGGATTATATAAATGTGTAACTTCTTTATTTGGGTTTATCCTGCTTCGCTTAATAATACGTTTTAACATATTGCAGGAGATAATGAAAGTGGAAAAACAACACTTATTGCTAAGTTGCAAGGTGTGGAAGATCCCAAAAAAGGTTCTGGTTTAGAATTTGCATATATTGATGTGAGAGATGATTATAGAGATGGTAATAATATATTCAATTATTATTCTTAATGATAAAATATAATAATTGTTATTTGACTGAATTTTTTATTTAGATCAAACAAGATTATCTGTATGGGTATTGGATGGTGATCCTGGTCATGCAAATCTTTTAAGATTTGCCTTGAATGCAGAAAGATTTCCACATACTCTTGTAATGTTAGTAGCTGCAATGACCACTCCTTGGGCTATCCTTGATCAGCTTCAGTCTTGGGCTGCCCTTTTAGGAGATCATATTGACAAGTTACCCTTAGACAATGACACTAGGCAACGATGTAGACAACTTAGTAAGCCTTTTAATAGATATCTTTCTTTAAATATCATATATTATCAATTTGAAACCATTATATTTTAATATTTGATATGTCCAGATATAAAAAAGTGGCAGGATTATACAGAGCCTGGAGATGAATTAGATCCTGGTAGCCCCTTAAGACGTACTAGTCGTAATTTAGATGATGAAACAATTGATAATTTGCCATTACCAGAAGGAGTGCTTACAACAAATTTAGGTCTAGATATCGTTGTTGTAATAACAAAAACTGATTATATGTCTACTCTTGAAAAAGAACATGACTACAAGTAAGAGTATAAGATGATACGAATTTGATTAGTAATAGCAGATTAGTATGTTTAGATATTCATCAACTGTCTTTTTTTATAGAGATGAACATTTCGATTTTATGCAACAGTGGATAAGACGATTTTGTTTACAGTATGGCGCAGGATTGTTCTATACATCAGCTAAGGAAGACAAAAATTGTGATTTGCTTTATAAATATCTAACACATAGAATTTATTCATTACCATTTAGAACACCTGCTTTAGTCGTTGAGAAAGATGCAGTTCTAATGTATGTAAATCACATAAGTTACAAACTTATGAATTTTTTATGTACTCTCACCATCTGTTTAATTACAGTCCTGCTGGCTGGGATAATATGAAAAAGATTAGCATTCTACATGAAAATTTACAGTCGATGAAACCGGACGATTATTATCGAGATGTTATTGCACAGCCACCAATAAACAGAAAAGTATACAAGTTATATCTTTTCAAATATAAATTAACACATTTGGCCCGAAGCAACATCGATTGATATCGCGGCTTTCAGAGCTGCACACCTTTTAAGGTTATTTGCTGATATTCCATGAAACATTTCTTTGTATAAATGGGACCGAAATTTAAGGTCTTTTATCTTCCCATTTATATCCTGAACTGCTATTTTGACGATTGAATACCGATTTTATAACCTTGCTAGATCATAGCCTCTCAGACGTGATGTCTTAAGACGTCATCCGGATTAGCTAAATTTCATGCTTAAGTCTTATGACATTATCAGGGCTGAATGTGTTACGGAAGTTAGGTAAGTTTTATGTATTATTTTAATATACTTTTGTTAATCAGTGTGTGGCTAAAGAGGTAGAAGTTCAGGCAGAGGAAGAACAAGTGTTCTTAGCCAAGCAACAAGCTGCATTGTTAGGATTGAAAGATCCGACACGTTCTCCAACAACCAGGAACCAGGCAAGCACTGGACCAGTTATTCAGGTTATACCATTTATAATTGGAGCATGCTTCTCATGTTGAGTGCAATGAATTAATAATCATTCAGCATTGAGTAATAGTGAACGTTTCTGTGGCTAATTCGTACATCAATATCATGTGTGCAGCGACCACATTTTCACCTTGTAACTAATATTTGGTTACATTAAAATTACCCCATCATGATGTCTTTAATACCTCCACAAAATTTATTTTGATGTTGATTAATGTTTTAAGCGAATGTTGCTTTTTATATTATGGAATGTAATTACTTGAAACATAGTATTCACATTTCATAATCAATCTGTTGTATATATTGTTAAATCCATTCAATGTGTTTTCATGTTGATATTAATTCATCCGAATAAAATCATGCATTGCTTATTATTTATATTTCAGTTTGTAGCTTCCAATTATGCAGTTATAAAATATAATTCTGTTCATATATTGTGTGTCCATACACTTCAGGATTTATGTTGATCATTGTATGACGCTGTCGATACGCGTACCGAATTAGACTAGAATAGATAGGAAATACATTTGCATACATGATTTTTTAATATGTTTTACATCAGTGGTATCCTAAATCTGATCGTTTAATAAATCATCGAATAAGATTGCTATGTGCTTCTTATAGATAACAATCAAAAGCATGGTCTAATCTATGTGGTATGATCTGTCATAGATATGATAGGCAATCAAATTTCGCGAATATTAAATGTTTTTCATATAGGTTGCATCGCCAAATAAAAAGTTAGATCTGAAAGGTACTGGCACCACACAATCTGGAGAAGGCGTTTTAGCGAACTTCTTCAACTCTCTTCTTCATAAAAAGACCGGGACCCCAGGATCACCCGGTAGTTTTGGTACGAGTCCCATCTAAGTTGGTAAATATTGTGATACAAAAAAATCTCAATGTATCACAGGATTTTGTAATTTCTATGGACCATCTATTATTTGGATTTTTTATTTTATTTTCAGACACAGGACCAACAAACAAAAGCGACCACGTGTAATGGTAAAATTCGTGGAATTTATTAGATCGATTTACTTGAACTAATTTAGACTTAGAACTAACCTTGTTAGAAAATCTTCTCCCGATTTAAATTCATCGTCTAAATGTCAAAGATAAGAATGTTTTTCTTTGCGACTCATTTGTTGAATTATAAATCAATGCAGGTACGCCAATGAAATCGTAAAAATAATTCAGTAGATGTAGAATATATTGTTTTTGGTTTTAATTAATTTGTTGTATTTTAAATCAATACATTAATGGTATTAGGTATTTGTAACAGTGATATAGTTATATATGTGTAATAACTTAGCGTAATTTTCTAATTTATATTAATTTGGAACAATTACAATAATTTTTCCTCATTATATTTTATGCCACATATTGTGGTTTAATATTTAATTTCGTTGTTTAAAACAGTTTTGTATTGTATTATGCAACTAGAATACTCGTAATTTTTAACAGTACCATAATTAACCATGATGTCAGTTTTTAATTTATTAAATAAATTGTGTAGAGCACAAATATCTAGGTGATTTCATTAAAAAAAAGAAAAAAAGGCAGAAGAACTTGAATTTAGAATGATATAAAATGTTATAAAATATTGTTTATACTAATTTATATATCGAAGCACAATGTGTAACATAAATAGTCGTTTGTCGATTAAAATAATTTTTTAAAACAATTTTTTTAGCTTGTATATCTTTTATTTAGAAATATTTGCACAGTCCCCAGTATTATAGTTCTTACGATATTGGGATTGCTATTACAGAACAAACTGTTGGTAATAGTTGTGCAATAATAAATTTACTTCAACTTGAAATGGGTCGCAAAGAATATTTACCAAAGTCATTTAAATCGAACAAAAAAATTAACACGAAACAAAGAAGAAAAATAGATACATTACACGATTTACTAACAGCCTCACTGTGTTTGATTAAATATTAATAACGATACAAAATGAAATCTAGAAAGTTATTAAATTAATGTAATTAAATATTTAATATAATAATACATTCTGATTATGCTTACGCACATGCTCCTCTATATCTTGTTATAGTAAATTATTTAGTAATCGTTTATCAAAGATGAGAAAGTTTTTTACTGCTTTTGAATAAGTATTTCTGTTTCTTCTATTAAGCACCTTTATACAGGGTGTCTCATGCAAGTGGGTTATAATTCTACAACGGTAAAAGATAGAAAAAAATATCATGAGGAAAAATTAAATGGTGTCGAATGGAACATCACTTGATGCCATTGGTCGATACCGGAAGTGGACGTGTTTCAAAGATCTCAAGGTCAATTTCACTTTTTTAAATGGGACTATATACTTTTTTATACGTTAATCGAAGCGTATTTTTGTTCTCGATAAAAAAGTATTAAGGCAATTGGGTCAAAAATTCATTAATTTAAAAGATATATCAGGGAGAGACCACTGGGCTCTCCCTGTCTCTCCCTATAATATCTTTTTAATTATTTAATTTTTGACCCAAGTGCCTTAATACTTTTTTATAGAAGATAAAAATACGCTTCGATTGATGTATAGAAAAGTATACAATTCTAATAAAAATTTTTTAATGTAATAGCATATTTTTGACCCAGTTGCACGGGACACCCTGCCTGCATAATTTCACTATTGTTGACGCAAATTAGCTGAATAATTCCCTCTTGTATTCGGTCTAAGTTACGAAGTGCCGTTATTATATCGTAAACGAATTAAATGAATGCGCGAAATAGAATTTTATACCAGTGTCGTTAGATCTAGCTGAGGTTTCTCGACCAAAGACACAGGTTTGCCTTTGGTTTGAAGAATACATAATCACTCGGTATGAATTTGGAGTGTATGTAAATGATATAGTGAACTTCGAGTAAGCGAGTGAAAGTTTAACGCATTGTAACTTCTTTGTCAAATTTGAAGAGGACTTTATGTAAAAAAACGAGATTTTTGTACATTTAAGTTATCATAAATGTGGCTTTCTATATATGAAGCAACTGATGTTCTTAATCAAAAATAAATAATTTTTCATAAACCTGTCTTATTACATGATATCCCATTAGAACATCCAATAGATATCCCATTAGTGTGTGTATTTGATTCCTAAGTGCTTTTGGCATAGGGTACAATATTCTTCTTAAGAAAGACAATAAAGTTAAAAAATAAAGAAATTAGTAATATTGTATTTTATTTGAAATAACAGTTATACTTACTCACAATGTCCTTTTTTAAATTCATCCAAGGATGGATATATAAAGGACTTTTACTTATTATAAGGTTGAACAAATGCGTTTATTATTGTAACTTGATTGAATACAATTGGTACAGTTAATTAAAACTGTGATAAAACAATATCGGTTGATACTACATACAAATTGCATTACAATTCTATTTAAAAGATATTCTACAATACAATGGGATTACTCATAAAATAAAACTGAAGTTTTGAAGAACTTCAGAAAGGCAGAAAGGAAGCAGAGGTGTTGGAATAAAAATAATAATTAATTACACTGCATAGTAATATTATACTTAAATTTTACGTCCCATTGTAATGTTATCGATGCATTTACATTATTCGTTAAATATCATTTATTAATATTTTTAAATATTTTACAGAAATACTATGAAACAGGAATGGTTTAAAACCTATACATTGCTTTAATTAATATTTCGTATTAGATATACCATTTTAAAGGCTGCAAATTAGTGAATAATTAATAATATAAAAAGTTCTACAGTTATGATCTATTTATTACATTATAGGTATAATTAAATAGTGGAGCAACCGTTGTTACAAAACTTCAATTATTTGTGCTTTAATATTTATCTGGAGCTTCTAACTCGATCTTTATATGTATATTTTTTTCTAATTTGATTAATATACCTCGTTTTCTATATTATTCCATTATACCTCATTAAAGAAATCAATTACATGTGACTTACATTTGCAAAAATGAAAGACGCAAGCCTTACATTAGATCTTGATGATTTATACACTTTATTTATTCATCTACTAATTTGAATGTAGCTAATAGAAGTCCTATTCTAAATACGATAATCGGCTTGCAAAAACTTCTATCAAAAGGGTTGTAAATGGAAGAGCAATGGTTAAAGCGCTAGGTGTTACTCTAAAGAAATTAGAAACAACAATTAATTCTTATGCAAGATCATAGGTATCTATGATTATAATTTTCTGCTATCTTTTACGTACATAAATATTATTATTTTCTATTATAAATTACTGCAAATTAAAATAGAGAAAAACTATGTGAACTATTAATTTTAATGCCATTGTTATGTTAGAATAAAAATTTAAAGAATCTGTTATGCTTTATATAAAAATATATAAAAAAATGTTATACATTTAGGGATGAATCGATGAATCTTTATCGAACTGTAGTACGGTGCATAAATAATATATACCTACGGTCGAATATAAATGAAATTTAAAATTAAAGAAATATTGATTAGTGGATTTAATTGATTAGTATCGATCATTGGAAGGTATAATAGACAGAACAGGATGTTCAACAAAATGCTCATAGAAATGAATATCCTTTTTCAGGAAAAGGATTAAATAGCATATACAAATCACTAAATGCTAATTTTACACAGTTACTAAATTAATATCCTCACCATATAGACCCATATTGGATGTGCCATACAAGCGAAACAAGCCATATCCGTTTTTTGCTTGCATATAATGACAAATGAGGAGGAAAATTAAATAGTTTAACGAGTTCCATTTTTTCATACTTATGTATATCAATATACAATAGTTGAAATAAACAATATACTATTATTAAACCAATTCAAATAATATAGTATAATTTTCATTTTTTGAAGATTTAAAAAAAAAGAAACATCAGATCGGAAAGCAGAATTCATTAAATCTTTTAATCTAAGCGTTTCATAACTTATTCTGTACAATTAGTCTTCTTTATACTTTTCCGCGAATAATTAATACATATATATATATTTGTATAATTCTACTAACTTTAGTTCAATAAAATGGATGAAAAACAGATCTTAAGTCTTCCATAAACTAGCAAACTAGATTTTCATTAAATGTTTATTACCTTTTAATAACTTTGCTTTCCTAAAATTGAATGAATTGCGAATTACTTCTGTCAAAGAAAGATTGAAAATGATCTGTGATCTGTAAAACTAATTGGCACTATTCATTGTCATTATGAATATATGTATTTAGACTTTAAAAAAGATAACAATTAATGGAATTTCAAATAGGGAAAGTTGAAAAGTTATACTTACACAGTTGAAGAACAGTGATAGTGTTGCCAATATATAGTAATATTTACAAAAAGTGCGAATGAAATACTTGCGGGATAAGAAAAATCATAAATCTCAAAAATTGATATTTCTTCGACTACTATTGTACAAAAAGGAATTATCGGTTTCACCAGAATACATTGTAAAATACAAGCTATAGTACAATACAAATCACAAAAATAATAAACATATCAAAATTGGAATTGTAGAAAAGGAAGTATAAAATAGAATGGTATCAATAGTTTCGAACGAGTTGTTTCAATTTAATGAGAATTCATTATCTGGAGAAATAACAATTTTCTTATCCTGCAGTTTATCGTCTCTGATTGACAAAAGCAAGTTTTACAAAAAGGTTCGTTGGTAGGATATGATGAGAAATTATATTTGATACAGATTCAAAGATCCATTTATACATAATCGTGCTATGTACCTAATTATTCCCCTCGTACAGTGTCCTATGCAACTGGATCAAACTACATAGAAAATGGTAGAAAAATACATATATAAAAAAAAATATCTAACTTCATTAGATAAAATTAAGTGGCACTGAATGGAACATCCATATTTCAGTTCCGGAAGCGGAGCTATTCCAAAGATTTCAAAGTCAATTCCGTTTTCTTTTATTTTTTTTTTACATCTTGATATTCTGTATAAAAAAGTATTATGGCACTTAGGTCGAAAATTAATGAATTCAAAAGTTATCTTAGGTAGAGACAGGGAGAGCCTAACTCTCTTCCTAAGATATCTTTTGAATTCATAAATTTTCGATCCGAGTACTTTAATATTTTATTGTAGATAATAATAGAATGTTTCGATTGATATTTCAAATTAAATTGCATGTTTTTTTTACGTTTACCATAGTACTTAGACCCATCACTATGCGAACCTAATACAATACGAATATGTATAAATGGACCTAAAAGATAGTTGTGCGTACAAATAGTGTACCGTAAAAGAAAAAAGGAGAAATGAAAATATTATGATTGCCTGGAAATGTTAGTCAGTGTATCTGGCGATCAGTAATAATTATACTAGAAGACAATGATGCATTTGTTGTTAAATTAAATCGAAAAAATCGGAAGAAAGAAAAAGAATAGATTATTACTAAAGTACGTAATCGACTCGTTTAGGACTTTACTACATTGAAAATCAGTTTCATTAATTATCTACCTTGCAAAATAATAATCTATTTTGTATAATCAACTTACAGTTGCGCTGCAAATTGTGAACTGAAGTTGTGATATTCGTTGAAGAACGAAATTTTTGTTTAGCAACCTACTTTCTTCGGGAAAGGAATAAATAAATATTACATGATTTTTATTCTTTGTTTTTCAAAATTCATATTATAAGTCGCAGGATCATCGAGATAGCAGCTTGTTTAAAAAAAAAAACACTAATTGGGTTATAGAATTTGGTACTTTGGATGATCATCGTTAACATTTCAGTCACCGAATCGAAGCAATATTTAATTATTCCTTTGCTATTATACTTTTTCCTAACACAAAACTCTGGCTCTTAACGGCCCCAGTTATCTAGATTTAATAGAGCAAAATTCGCTTGTCTACCGCTTTTCGACATATCGGACACTCTGACATCCGGTCTCCGCACATTTGACAGGTTCCGTGGCCGCACAGGAATATCATGTTCTTCAAACGATCCAGACAAACTGGACACATGGTCTACCAATAAAAATCAACCGTTTAAATTTATTTATTTAAACGGATTTATCAGCTGCTCTATTAATTTCGTTAATATCAATAAATAAAATATTAAATCCGCGCAAACTAATTTTGAAAATAACTTATAATTGAAAACCACAATTTGAGGATAAATTACAATTTAAAATCATAATTGGAGGTTCTCGGTATTAACGTTAAATTAATCTTAAGCGTTGAAACTTCATTAAGCTTATAGTTCTTGTTAAATAAATTTTTAAAATTAAAAGAAGAATATCTACTTACATAACAAATTTTAACACATACCTGTTCTTTGATGTCTTGAAGTTGCTGCTGCAGTTTCTGTATATCGCTATGAGATGTATCTCGGCTACCATTGTTCATCAGAATAGCTTCTCCGCTTCCGGTATTCTGTGGGATCGTTTCTTCTTCTGCATCATTCTTCACGTCTGATATCGAACCTTTTTATACAAGAGATCACTTCCATAAATAATAATGATTTGAATTCCATATCATAAAAATTGAAAAATTAGTACAAGTTAACCCTCGGACGACGGACCATGGAGAGACTCGCAATTTTAATTCAATTACGTGTCTCATATTATTTTCATTTTCTAAATTTTACGGTTCCAATACATAGAATTGTTTTATTTAAAAATTATACATTTAACCATAAGTGAATATCCTTGATAGGTTTTGTAAGTTTGGGTCACGATTGACCCCGACTCCGCTGTTCAAGGGTTAATAGATAAGCACAGGGTATTCTATAAAAATGGGATAAACTATGAAACTCCTAAGCCCGTTATTAAAAGATCTGGTATATTTAAGCAGTCTGTTTCTCTTCGTAGCTTTGGGTCACTATTGACCCAGCCATTCTCGTTTCACGATTAATGGACTTAGTACCTGAAGCATTGATACCCTTCACATAAGTGACATTGCCTCCTCCGCCACAACACATTGATAATGGTAGCATGTGCTGAATTTGAGACCTACATTGGACACATTTCTTCATAAGGGTTGCGCAGCTTTCGCAGGCACACATGTGCCCACATGGACGGAACAACATACTAGCTTTACGGTCGGAGCAAACCACGCATTCTTCGATCTGAAAAAAAAAAAAAAATTTTAATCAATTACAAACCACAATTTCAATACTCAAATAACTAAAAGAGAAAAAGAATAATTTTGAATAATGTTAAGTATCAAATTAATAACTGAACTTGAAGAATTAATATTTTTAATAAAAGATATCTGATATATGAATAATTAGTATTATTCTACCTTTGTTCTTGTTAGGACATTGTCCCTGCAGATCAGGCATTTCTTCACCCTTGGTGCGCAAGCATTACAGCAAGCTACGTGTCCACAGGGGGTGAAAAGCATTTCACGTTTTCCATCCGAACAGACTAAACATTCGTCGATTGTACCTGATGGAGCTGCTGTTTCAATATCGTGTCTGAAAGCACAGTGAGAATTTATTTATTTATCTGTAGAAGTAAAGCTAATCCTTTGGTATAAATAATAATAGAAACACTATTGGGGTATGAGAGAAGGAATACAGAATGTTAAAAAGAAAAATAATCGAAGGAGACCGTTTCAATTCCCTCATGGAAAATTTGGAAAATTAAATCTACAAACTACGCATACCGGAAATATTTGATTACAGTCTATCGCAGTACATTATCAACTACAGATACGAGAAGTTACACGTCGTGAAGCTAAATTCGTGCATCGAAAATCTCGAGATTAATCTGGCTACAGACATGTAAATATCTCCCTCAACTCGCACGCTTCAGTAAGATATAATCTTATTTCCTTTGACTATGCATGCTGAACCAGCGTAATTATAGAAAGGTATGCGCCAAACAGTTGCATTCCCGTTTGAATGGACGTAAATTACTTCGTTTCCTTTATGTTTATACAAATGAAAATTATTGTTCCCTTTTAAAATATAGAATAGGAATAATTATCAATTTATAATTTCGAGGATTTTGATGGCCGTAAATTTGATTCTATGCAAATGACGATTACTAACGATTCTCTGTCCTTGTGACAAGTAGTTAATGTTTTGCAGAGATTTGGATCCGGGCAGAGGTCGAGGGGAGTCTGTCCCTTCTTGTTTTTTAATTCTAGGTCAGCCCCGTGGGCAGCCAAGAAGCAGGCAATGAATGAACTGCTCTTCTTGTCCTGTCCTTGCGCGCCCAGGCCCATCAGGAGGCGTCCTACGTCCTGAACATCCTGCAGCTGTCGCAGCTGCGATAGAGTGTGATATCTCAAGGCTTCGTGAAGAGGCGTGTCGCCGTCCTTGTCCGCAACATTCAAGTTGGCGCCTTCCCGTACCAGCAGCTGTAACAGGATTTACGATTACATCATTAGAAAATTAATTAGTTGTAATAACGTCTTCCTGGGAATTTGTAATCGTATGCTGATTTTATTCCAATCGTGTGAACAATTCTGTGAATCATTTCCAATTCTGAATTATTAAAATGAAATAATTCAAATTTTTAGCTGAGGTGCTAAATAAAATCAAAATACTGTAGATTCTTATCGAGGACACCACGATTCTTTATAAAAAGAAGTTTGATATTTGAAAGGGGTTTTCTAAAATAAACTGGAACATCGAAAATGTTCAGTGGATCGTTTGTGGAAGGTTGAGTCAGAGGTGAACTCCTTTCCCGTCGAAATAAACGTACGCGAACGATCTGTGTGTGTTGTCGCTCGACTGCAAGGTGCAGCGCGGTCTGCAAATTGACGTTTTGCAAATCCAGGTCAGCTTTTCCAGCACGTGCCAGCTGCTCAGCAACTTCCACGTGATTGTTTAGGGCAGCTAGATGAAGGGCCGTGTAACCATCGTCCTTTTTCTCGTCCACTATCCATGGTCTCGGAAGTTTCGAGAGGAGCACCCGCATCGCGCTGCAATCAGAAGGGAAACATCGCATTGAATATTTGATTGCTTATGAAGTTTCTTTTCAACCGATCTTCAGAGAATTGAAAAATTCAATTACCTAACGTTTCATTCGTTTCTGTTAAAAATATTTAATATCGAAGACTATGATGTGTTATTATTTGTAATATTCTGGCAATAAAAGTGGCAATTTTTTCTATTAAGAAATAATAAAATTAGAAATATTAAATGATCTATCATTTTGAAAGATAATTATCATTAAACGTTTCAGCGAAATTTGCACTCTGGGGAGGCAGCAACCTCAGCCTAATGACGATGATCGTCCAGTTTCTCGTTTACCAGGAGGTTCGAGCGATCGAAAATTATGATTTTCATCGGGAAATTCAAAACGGATTTGTTATCAAAGGATAGGCAATCAATTATATTGTTTGGCAAACGTTTGTAATTGGATGCCGCATTAGTGTCGCCACGTGCAGTTAACCGATGATAAATCGCACGAAATCAAACAGATATTTGTCGTTCGCGTATTTTCCTTGTTGTTCATGATGCGAACGGTTCGTTTACGTGGAAATCAATTGGAATTCTTTTGGTTTATGACCACGACATCATTAACAGACGCGGTTATCGACTGACAAATCCTGTAAACTTTGGCTAATAATCACCCTGTTCCCTAGGTTATTTAGTAGCAGATGGTCGTAACAATGTGTCCCATATTTCTGTTTATTTTGTATTATCTACACCTCGTGTTGTAACTGTAGAATTATGTTGAATTCAGTCAACATGGATCAAGGGGAGGTTGATGGGAACCACAGCCCTAGGCTCCACTTTCCAGGGGGCCTCCTTTTCTAAGCCTTTCTTTTCCTTCTCTTATATAAAAAAATATTCAATGAAATTCTTTTTACTGTCGTCGTTTTTCTTAACGATTAAATTTTATTTAATTTTATTAAGAATAAATTTCAACCAAGGGTCCCTCGAAGATTTGATAGCTTCAGGCCTCAGAAATCTTAAACCAATATTGATTGAATTATTTTTGAAGTTCGAAAATATATTACATGACATTTAATATTATTTAATACATATCCTTTTTTCTATTTTCAGAAAAGCTAAAATATGTCCACTAAAATTTAGTCATCTATTTTAATGTCACCCTCTATATTAAATAATAAAGAAAATTTTAACAAATTATACAAAATTAATTAATTTGCGAAGGGTTTCCAATTTCGAAAGGCGAGATGGCACTTGTTATAATTATACGAATTTTTTCACTGGCGTGGTTAAAAGACATTACCAATTATGGTTGCGCTGTCTGCACCCCACGGACAGCCTTTCCTCAGGCGTACAGACGGAAAGAGATGTGACAGCTGCTTTATGACAAGACCTCCTCGAGGCACCGGCACAGCTTGGGGACGACAGGCATGCATATGTTTGTTTCACACACGTGTACGTTCTGTATACTTTCGATAGATACCTATTACAGTTTTCATTCTTCAACTGGAATCTACTTATGTTCGTCTGGGGCGAGACAGATCCCTTAGTGTAATTAACAGTTTCAATAATTGTTGTACTTGAGATTCTGTATCGTTGGGAATAAATCTTTAAGGTAGCACTATTCAAGCGTAGCATCACTGATACTAGATCACCAGTAATAGGAGATATGAGGCAATAGTTCATGATATTTACTTGTTTATTAGCATCGATGATGCCATTTGCACGCTTTATACAGAGAGTATATGTAAATTTTTAACTCGTTAAATCTTGAGATATTTTATATCATAAAATTACGTCAGATTTTCTATATTTCAAAATCCTCAATTTAACGCTCATCGGCCTAATAGGCCCACTGACAAAAAAGGAAAACTAAATTTGACTTTCATATCTCTTAATTAGAGTTGGATATTATTTCAATCTTCTGATACGTATCTTCAATGAATAAAATTATTTTAAAATCAGAAACAATTGTGTATTTGAATGAAAATTTATTGATAGATCTTTCAATAAAAATCTCGAATTAAATTAAATTATTCGAAAATAGCAAATAATTATCAATTTAAAGAGATTTTTATTTCAAATAAAATTTGATTTCTTCTGTTATTTTCAAATAACTGATTGTATTTTTTATTGTATATTATTATAATTATTCGAACAAGTTTGTATTGGAGATGAAAATTTATTCAAATAAATCATTTATTTCTTATTCTTCAATATCTTCTGTTTCTGTCAAAAGATCTTCAGTACGTACTGAAATAAATAAACAATACTGTCAGAAGTTATCGCGGACACCCGGTATATACTTCATCCTTGAAAGTAGAGCATTTCAAAAGTTAGCCCAATTGCGCGCTCGTTTATGCAACTCGTGCACGAATTAGCGTATGAGGAACGGTGAATTAATTCATGAAAAATTTCCTAGATACACGAGTTACAGTAATATCGTCAGCATCGCGTCATCTGATGGTTGGGTCGCTGTGGATGACACTTGTATGACGTATCTACTGCCGTATATACGTGATATGACGTGCTCAGATATCGAACATGTCGCCGTCATACGATGTCTCGTTCTGTTACATACACGTTCGTGACATGCATACTGCATCAGATCTCAATTTGAGGATTTATTAAATAGTCTCGACCAAATTGATCTTCGCTCTTGTTTGTTTTCTCTCTTTCCAAAATTATAATCCACTTGAGCCGATTATCATGATTAACGCTGATAAAAACAGGCGATAGTTGAATGACGATAGACTTTTTTTTATCATTGATATAATATCTAATAGAACGATTTGTATAAAGGATAAGATATTCGAAAGATATTGCTTGGAATTTTATTTAGATTGGTCATAATTAAAAATAGAATCACCAACTATTTTTTCGTCTATTCATATGAATTATAAAATTTTATTGTAACAAAATTAATTTAAATTTTAAATTAAGTTTCTCCAGGAAAGATGGTATTCCCGGTACTTTCTGCATGGCCGTCCTCGCGGAGAATGACAATGTTGCGAATGGGACCCTCTATACATAGAAGTCTTGCCCTATCACATGCGTGTGAACATTTGCGCGGGAAAATTTGAATTGATATTTATTTTATACTCATACATCTCTGTTATGTACTAAGAGAGATACTATACTCTATTTTATAAACAGAGTAATTTTGTTTTTATATTACTTTTAATATTAATATAGTCCGGATTAAGATTTTGAGAATTCCTACTTCTCCTATATTGCCATTCTGATAGCGAGTGCATAGTAAAATTACTTTTGCTAAAATTTTCTATTAAATTCCAATACTTTTAATTAAGAAAGAGATTTAACATCTCTTCTAATTTAACATCTATTCCCAAGCGAAGACACCGAACTTACAGAATGACTCAACAGATACAAAGAAAATGATCCACCGATCGAGGGTGATCGCTTATCGATCGAAAAGTCTGAAGAACGAGGCTGGCAAACATCGTGTACCGATAATACGACGCGGTCAAAATAATTGTAAAGGGGGAATCTCGTTAATGAATGGCGCGGTTCAGCATGCGGGCAAGACACTTGCTCGAATCTCGTCCACTTTGTATCGGTATCGTTCTACACAAGTGGCAACGGCTTACACGGACATACGTATGTGCATATATCGTGCATTTAGTGAGTCACTGACAAACGAGGCATCATTGCAGAGTCTACCGAGAACTCGATGTACACGCGCCTCCTGTTTCCGATGTGCGGTTCGTTCAGCTCGTTTCACTGTTCGCGAAACCGTTCTGTTCGATCACGATGAATCACATGGCGAAGCGCTAAATATAATTGACAAAGTGGAACCCACGTATAGTGAATCGTTCTTCAAAAACCTGTTACCGATCGTTTCTAAATAATTATGATTCAGTATCGTCGAATTCACAGACAGCCTCGGACTTTGGATCGTTCTTCTATTTCTATTGTTGATTATTAGTGATTATACGGTGAATTTTATCGAAGTGGACTTTGCGGTTTCTTCTACATTTTGGAGACCGTTTATGGATACTTTTGATGAAGGAACAAATAAACTTTGGTTATTAATAACAGTTACTAGTACGGGTAAGTTATGTACGAGTTCACGTGAACGCTAATTGACGCTTAAACGAGATAAATCAGACAGACGATCGTGAAGATTGTACGGGTATTATTCTGAACGTAATTTTCTGCCTCGGCTTATGTTAACGTTTTGTATTGCGAAATAAACGTTGCCAGTTTTGCTTTCGTTTGTGGAAATTAATCGAGATAACGGTAATCAGTTATGAAAAAATCGAGGAAAATTTATCGTTTTTTATTATATTATCGCAATATCGTTTTGCAGAAATATGATTATAATAAATAAACACCGCTTTGTGTTTCTGAAAAGAACTCAAAGGTTAAATCAACATCTAACGTTCATTTTATGGTACTTTGCCTTATTAGGCCAATCTTTCTCAATTTAATTAACTGTAATTTCATTTGGACAAATTAAATTTCATATCATTAAATAATAAGAGAAATATGAAACATTACTTAATTTCTTTGTAATTAAATTGTTATGCCTTGGTTCAGTTTAAATTAATGATACAACAAATATATAATTTATGAAACGAACACATCTTGTTAAGTTATAATATCGAATTCATGAAGCGAATAAATAATGTTTTTAAATTATTTTCTGCGACAATAATTGTCTCGTGATATTTTCAAGATATTCGCGAGTCACCGAGCAGCACACGATAGCGAATCTTTAAGTCTCGGAACTGTTTATCTCGGCAGTTCTTTTTTTCAGAATTTCAATGAAATTTCATTTATCTTCCTGTTCGTTTGGCCACGCGTCTTTTCTCGAGATTGTTTCGAAGTTTTCGGATTTCCTATCAGTCATTCATGCCTGCGGAGGAGCCGATTCGATCAAAACTCCGGGCGATAAATAAACCTTCAATTTCTCGTTCCACGGCTTGCTGTCCATCAATTCTTCAATTCAGGAAACTCGTATCGTCGACATGCGCGGAAATAAATTCTATCCGCGTCCTCGAGGCTCTTTCTACTTTCTTGAGAGGGGCAAAAGATTTCCAAACCGGGAACTATATTTTTTCGATGCTTTCAGAAAGCGAACATTTTTCGATTCAATTTTTATTTATTTGGTATTATAATCGATCAGTTCTGCTGCTTGAATTATGCTGCATTTTTTATTGATTGATTATTCATTTTATTGCAATTATTTAGATGCTAATTTAAATATAGAATTTATGAGTTAAAAATAAATGAATTGTCAATAAAGATAAATTAGTGATAAGATTATAGAAAGTATTGCTACTAATTCTCGTTAATAAGGGAACATTGTTTATAATATTAATTACTGTCCTTTGCATATTGAAATGAATACGGTTACAGAAAAGTACGAGGATGTAAAATAAAAATGGGATAAAAATTAACTTTAGCCTTGTAGTATAATTATTTTCAAGTTAATTTTGTTGAATTATTTCTTCTTTGTTCCATATTATAATATTAAATAAAAAACATTGTTTTTATAAAACCGTAAATCTCGTTACACAAATATCTCTTACAAAACATGAGTATTATTTTTCACATTCGTCTCACGCATATATTTTCATCACGAAATCCTTTCTCATCAAATATTTTCCCTTATTTACGAATATTATTTCCATATGCTCGTATGAATGTTATAACTTTTCATTAAAAATTTTCTAAAATTGCGAAAACCAAGGTTCGTGTATTAGCTACCACGTTGCGGAAAATGTTTGCAAATAATATTTTCGACCAGTTCAACATATCAATATGTTCAAATACTGTTTTTGACACTGCGAAAATTCAAACTCTATATTTTCTAAAACTAACAAAAATATGGCATCATTTAATCCAGATGATTTTCCAAAACAAGGTTACTGGCAGATGTTATCTGATATAATTAGATTATTGCATATCGATGATTTCATGACATAAAAGTATCACGAAATAGTACTTGCTATATATCAATTTGAAGCATAAGATTTAATAAAAATAGCTATATAAATGCTCCATCGATATTCTTCATACAAAATGGCTGAATGCCAATTACAGCAAACAATAATCTCCTTCAAAACACATAAAGTGAATTAGTGATTCACTGTTCCTTCTAATGAGAAACCAGTCATTTTCTATAAAGAATATTTATAAAACATTTACGTGGTTATTTTCACTAAACTTTAACCTTTAAATTGATGTATCATAAGTGCTATTTTATGATACTTTTATGTCACAAAATTAAATTAGAATATGTATTTCAAAATTCAAATACTTCTTTCGATCTTACAATTTGAAAGAACCAGTAGCTCGTACGTTTAGGTGAGCAATGTATTGCTCATTGATTTGTGAACTTTTCGAGGGAAAGAGGCGAGTTAGGGATCGGTTAATGGAACTTTCAGCCGTGCAAAAGCATCGACATTGTCAATCGACACTGGCAATCCCTTTGCGTGCTCTGTTGTTAAATACGCTTGATTCGCATGGACTGAAAAGAGTTACAGAGTAATGGGCATGGCTCGTGATTGCATCGTCACTTCAATTCCGTTCTTAACGACGGAAGCGAGACCGTGCTTTACCTCTTTCGCGCGCGAATCAATTTGAATATATGAATTTTCATTCTTACCCTGGTATTTTTATGAATAACAGAGATGAAACGCCTCGTCGAAGGATTTCATTATAGATCTTGGAGGAAACGAAGAATGCTTGCGGAAAGACTCGTGAAAATAACTGTTACGTTTATGCTGGTTATAAATGGTATCAACGTACAGTAAAAAGCAATTATCGTCATTATTCTTGTGGAAGACTGTTTTCCATCGCTAAACGCCTCGCCGTTAAATCGATGCACATATTTGAAATTAGAAGGGAATGAAAAAGCTGGGAGAAGGAAAAAGATACGAACAGACTAATATGCAGAAACCATGAAGAACGTTAGCCACCGTGACGCAATTTCCGCCGCTTCTATCAGAATTGCCACTCCCAATGGCCGAGGAGAGAACCCGATGCAGTTCAAAGTGGTCCTGAACTCTTTCGACTCTCGATTCGTTGATTCGATTCGTCCATTTTCTGTCATCCAGGTTCTGGACGCGAAAAAGAGGCGAGATTCGAAGGCTTTCCACTTCGGACAGCACGTAATTGGAATAATAATATAAATTTTCTGACACGAAAGACCATTCGACGCCGCTTTTGCCAGATTATCTTTTTTTCAATATTGTTTCATAGAATCATTATTATTTTAAATCTGAATCATTTTGTCCCCGATTAATGTTTCTAATATTCTTGGCTTTCAGAAAATCTAACAAAATTTTGGGGTACTTATTGAGGATCCTATTTTAAAATACAATCGTTGCTTGAGTCAAATGGATTAATTTGAAGAAATAAATATTCAGAAGGAAGTTGAGAAAAAGTTAGGATTTGTTTCGAACATAAATGACCAAGCTTCCCCACGAAGGGTTAAAATAGAGACTAACTAAATATAATATAAGTAAATTCAACTTTCCTCTACGTCTCTGCTGTGACCAAACTGAAAACCCTATCCTCGAGCCGATCGTGACGAAAATCGAAATTCTTCAGGAAAAACGTCGAAGGAGTTGCTCCATGAAGGGTCGATGTAAGAAAGGAAGGCAAAGAGGGAAGAGAGTGGTGGAGAGGGTGTTCGAAGCAAAACTAAATCACAACTACCAACTAATTCCATCGCGAGGAGTTTGGATCTGGCGGAGGTGGAAGGAGATGGTGTCGATGGAACGAGATTCTTCGTGGTCGGCTCGTCGAAGAAAGAGGGAAAGTGGGCGACGAAGAAGGAAAAAACGAGGAAACGCGGTTGCGAAGCTGAAGAAGGGGCAAGAAAGCACTTCAATCGCAGCCACTTTGGCTCGAGCAGCGTAATTTATGCGTTCAATACCCGACCACCGCACCGGCCCAGCCATTCCAGCCTGCACTCTGAAAAAATATATTAATTCCGGGCTCCTTTAAAAGTTATTGCAAAAGGAGTTGGTTACGGTCGCCGCGGGGCGAATGAGCTACGTAGACGGAACCCGGGGTCGAACGGGGTGGGGAAAAAGGGGAAAGCGAACCTCCAACTTTCTCGCGGCGATGGAAATGACTTGGGTGTAAAATATGGTGGCAGACAAGTCGCAGGTGCGGCCACGTAGGAGTCGCAGGGAGATCGGCATCCTCGTTAGTCTTTTCCCTTTCGATCAAATCTATCTTCACCCGATCCCTCTTCCCCATCGGCCAATCGATTTCTTTTTTTTTTTTAACCGAAGGATAATTTTATGTAATCAGACATTGAGAAAATTTATTTCACAAGAATTTAATTTATTTTGCCCAAATAATAATAATAATAATTGAGGCATTTTGAGAAAATTTATAAATAGTGCCGCTTCTAATCAATACCAATTTTCATTTTAATTAAAAAAAAAATAATAGAAGATACGCGTTAGCTGAGACAAGAAATAATTAATTACCCAGAAGAATAGGATCAAAGGATAAATCATGGTCATTTTTGGTGGATGGAAACGAATTTTCCACACGATTGCATAAATCCTCGATTCAAAACGTCATCCACTGTTATACGAAGTTGGGAAAAGATCCAAGTTTCATCCTTTACCCCTTGCCTCTTTCTTTCGCCGTTTCAAAATAATTCTTTCGCACGAGAAGCTCGAGATGACATCGAACCTCTTCCGTTCTTTTCAGAAATTTATTGCCTGGCTTCCTGATTACGCAGATGGCTTCGACTTCAATCGAATGTTTTTTTAATGAAATTATTTATGATCACCCGTGAGCATTTCTCCTTCTCCGGAAGGATTTCCATGGTTGCAGACCACTTTCATTGAATTTTATGAGCCATTTGCGGCGGACATAAAGGAAAATCGTTGGAAATCTGACGTTTATATTGTGATACAAATACCAAGTTACAAACTGAACTATTTAAATACCTATATGGTTTGGGATATATTTTAATCGTTCGAAAATTTGAAAAATTTGGACGAACAAATTTTGAAGAAATTAGCCTAATACTAATACTATTCATAGTTTCCTCTTTTCTGTTATTAATTAATTATTTAATACGTTGACTACCACAGTGAAAATGGGCATGGGTTGTAGAACATTAAAAATAGAAATAGTTATTTTTTAAGTTTCTTTGAAAACGTGTTAATTATGCAAAATTTTAGGTGCCAATAGCCAAAGTTTAACAATTTTTTTAATTCGCATTCCTTATCAGCCACCTAAATCAGTATGCAATTACACAGAAAGAACAATTACACAAAAGTCGACCAATATTCTTCTTTGAGAGAGAAAATAAGAAAGGAAGAGTAGGAGGGAGGCAAGCTGTTTATGCAGCGTTGTCTCTATAGAGCAGCTGGTAATTCTCACGTTATCAAGGAAGCTATGGGGTGGGTGCGAACGATGTTAAATAAGATCTTAAAATACCCGTTCACGAGTGGTAATCCTCGAGACACCTGGTGACGTAACATTATAATTTCAACAGTCGCGTATTCGAGCTCCGATGAACTTCAATCTTCTATTCGCGGTATTTTATCATACGCGTTCGCCACTTCCTATTCGTCGTTCGGTAGATATCTCGATTCGACCTATTTCTTTCATAACGACTATCGTTACCGAGCAAAATAAGAGTTTACATTATTTTAAAATAATGGGTTTGTTTGCGACGGTCTACGTGCAGCTGAATACGATCACCGGTTCAACCAACTGGAATTTTTATTACCCGTCATCAATTAAGTCAATGGTGATTCTTTTCTGCACTTTTTGTTACTTTTTATTTAGTCCTTCACATTTAGATAAACCTTCCATCATTTTTCTATTACTTTGCATAAAATGTTTGTTAGCGCTATGGGTTTGTAACTGGACAGTTCCTTCGCATTTTCTTCTGATTTGAAAATGGCATCTCTTCAGGAAATGTACTATTTTTCTATATTAAATTAAAAAATTTTTAGTAAACATTTGATACCGTTAGGGGAGATTTGTGTTGTCAGAGTGATCGAGATATTGTCAGAACCAGGACTGGTGTTTTTATATTTCTTGAATATGCTGATTTTGAATTCTTCATTAATAATGGAGCGATGGTCTGTTTCTATTGTTGTAGATTGTTTAAGCGTTAGACTGGTCCGACTTGTTCTAAAAGAAAGGCTTTCTCGTAGTTCGAGTCGTTCAAATTTGCAGCATATGTTTCTGCTGGTAGGTTTGCAATCGCTGTTTAGTCTGTAATAGTTGTTTTATCTGGTTTTGACAGGGCTGATATGTTATGTTTACGATGGGCACCTTGGATTGCTTTTAGTTTGTTCCAAAAATTTCTAGTGCCCTAGGGTCGAAGACTCCGTTAGTTGATAAATTTGATTGAAAAATTGAAATTTATTTGAAATAAAATGAAATGATATTGAATCATTAAGAAAAAGAGCAATTCATTCGATAGAAGACTTAGAACGGACTCATTAAAATTTTCGATTTTATTAAATATACATCTTATAATAAAAATCGCGATTGTAACTTTTAATAACACATTTGTATGCACACGATCCGTTTCATTGCATTTGGAAAGCAATCAACGGTATCAGATTCAGTGATCTTGAACGACGAGAAATCGAGGTGTCAATTCATTCAAGAACGGGATTACTCTTTGACTGTTTTCGCTGGATGGTAATTTTATGAATGGCTGTTCGCGTTTCGTGCAGCCGCGCGTGGAAAACGCGACGGCGACGAAATCGCATTACGCGAATTTCGGCCGCGGAATGCGCAATGAAACGCGACATCGCGGTCGCGTTCGTTTCGTTCTGTTTGCCCCGTCGAAAATGGGAGCTTTCAGCGAGAGACCGCGAGCCAAACAAGCTGGAAAGTATTCGTTGCAGGCTTGGAACACGCGAGCAACGAGTTCGATCGAAATTTCAATTATCCAAATACCGAGCGGTTACAACGAGATACTGTCAACAGACACTGTCAAAGAAATTTCAACCTTTTATTCTGTGTGTTGTCATAATCAATATGTGACTTAATGTCTGTTTAGCGTAGGTTTAAGGGGAGGTCTAAGGGGGGTTACAACTGCAGGCCCCACTAGGAATGGATCAATGGTTATTAGCTAAGAAATATTTAATTTTTCAATGATAAAAGAATTTGAAATTTATTTTGAATCTGATTGAAGTCTCAGAATCGAAGTAAGACAGATGGCAAACGATTGGTAAGAAGGATGAAACAATAACATAAAATGATAAAATAAACTGCAGAATGTTAGGAACCATCTTGCCCTCGCGTCACTCCTTTAATAATAAACTCGGTTGTAGAACGGACTGAATCATCAGAAAGAAACTGTTTTTATCAAAATTGAATTCTAAATAAACAAATACTATTTATTTATTCAGGAAAGAAGAATAATCAAAGATTGATATTTGTTTTTCGCAAGACTACTGGTGCAACTACCTACCACCATCCTTTTTCATTCCTAACTTATTTTTATGTTATTCAGGAATTTTAGGAGCTCTGAGTTTTAGAATTTTCTAATTTCCCAAATTCTCAATTTCATAATTTGTTAATTTTCTAATTTCAGAATTTTAGAATTTTAGAATTTTCTACTTTCCTAATTTTCGAATTTTTAAATTAAACAAAAACCTAATCAGTCCTCCGATTATACACTTACATAGATTGTGAAAATTGATCAAAGTTCCGAATAACACGAATATTAAAAGTTCGTCTTCAAAAGGTTAAATCACATGTAAGCCGCACGATGATGAACATATTACATTAAAAGAACGCAATTTAAGTAATGAGTAAAATGAAGATCTCGGATCTTCGTATCACCCGTTTTGACGCAACTTTTTCTCTCTGCCAGGAATCCGAATAATCCTTTCAGTAGCCACGAGACAAACAGCATTAACCCTCTTTCGGCTATCGCGTTTGCCAGCTAGGGAGGTAGGTTTGACGTAAAGTTCCATAGATTTGTCAGGGGTGGCAAAAAGTGACATGTTTCAGCCACTCTTTGGGCGTAACTGGGAATTCCGTTACTTTCTTAGCAGCTCGTGAAGTGGTTTCTTTCGTCCCTTTCATATTTTCCTTTTGCCTCCGACTCGTTGTTTCGCCAACTTCTTCATCCCTTCTGTATCTTCCTCATTTTCGCTTTTCTTTTGTCATCGAACCATAAACGTCCCTCCTCTGATCGTGTATATTGCACATTTCGTGAAATTTCTAACCGAGTTATTTTACAATGTTCTCCTTCCATTCCAGTTTGCCTTGGTCTGGTTATGAAACTTCGATTACACGCAGTCGAACAGATTTATTCGGGGTACGTGCTGTCCCTGGAGAATGTAGACAGCCACTGTCGTTTTGAATACAATCAACTCGATTTACCACCGCTGTGTATCGTATAGTTTGAAATTGTGTTTCGAACAAGAACAGTAATGTTTATTTGCCAACGCTGAAATTCGATAAACTTCCGAAGCTTCAATCTTCAATTTCTTTCGTACTATTTATATTAACATATTTATTATTATAAAAAGAATAGTTTCAGACTCATTTAATGATTATTGGCGGAGATTTTATAAATGTTTTGTTCTTTTTAACATAATTAATTTAGATGACTTATTCTGAATAATTAGACAGGCAATTAGATTCAGGACCTTCGTATTCTTTCTTCCACAGAATTATTTATTTAAATTTAAAAAATAATAATTTTTCTTTAAAATAAATATTAATTTCTTGCGATATTTTTAATAATTTTTCAATCCCATTATGGTAGAATTTAAACAGTTTTGAAACAAAATATACTCTTATCTGTTAATTAAATATATTTTTAACAAACATATTTGTTATAATACGAGAAATATTGATCTCAAGATTCGCGAAAAGAAAAAAACGTATAAATTATTCGACAATGGCGAAACTTTAATTCAAGGAAGTCTTTTCATCGCAACTTTTCTACCCCCTACAATTTCTCAGATGGTTACATTAGAAAAGCAATTATAATCCGTTATCTCTGGAGAGAAACGAGGGACGCGGTGGAAAGGAGGAGAAATATGAAGAAGAGGTAGAACCGTGTCTCAAAGGAGACACATAAAAGAAACATTCGTCCGGTTTGCCAAATATCCTTAAGCCGCTTAAAGACCCACCCTTCGAGCGAGTAAACGACTCTCTTTTCACGTTCGTGAAACCTCCGCGAGAAAAGAAGAAAGATGGCCTACAAACCGTGAAAAACTGTTCCACTTTATAGTCTAGACGGGTTTCTATCATCCAGGTGAAATTAACGATGATAATTAGTAAGGACCATCAACTTTCCTTTTCTTCTTTTTTCACCACATTTTTTTAAAAGTAATTTTTATTTTCTTCAACGATTTTATGCATTGACACGTTTAAAATTCTGGGCTCAACAGAAGATTACTTTGAGTCTTTACCATTAGTCTTTTCAAGAACAAATTCATTGAGTTGTTCTTAATAATCGAAAAAGTGTATGCATTTAAATTTCTACAAAAGCTCACAAATAATTTGCTACAAATTATTCATTTAATTTCGTTCGATGCTATTACTGAAACGTAACGAATACATTAGGGAGATTTGAATACAATTTGAAGAGGAGAATCTTAATCATCGAATTGCATAATGTAGGAGAAGCAGCGAAACGATCTTCTATCTTTCCAAGTAGAATGTTTTTCAATTTTCAATAGGTAAAGTAAAATGGACATTTCTAGTAAAACCTTAGTATTTTAAGTAAGGCACTTAATTCTGGTTATATATAATTCAAAAATAATTTATTTGCCTTAATTACTCGATTACGTTGAATTTGTAGTGTAAATCATCCCCCAAGGTATTTAAGTGTTTATCTGTACGGTCGTTCGTGTATTAATTTTCAGCAAATATAAAAATTCAAATGAAAAAATAAAGAGGAAAAGTAATAATATTTCTTTGAGACGTTGTTAGCGCAAAAAAGGAGGAGTACCAAAGGAAGTGAAAGGAGGAGAGGGAAAGAACGTCGATTTTCTTTTGTGGAGAGTTGTCTCCGGCATGGCGTCAGTGCGACGTCCAAAAATAGGGGCTGTATTAGGGTGTAAGCCTGTAGTTGCTCGTTTTCGCACGGCTCACCGGACTGCGAATGCATCGTCTTTGGCTGCCAGTAATTTTAGATCTGGAGGAGACGTCGCGACGCAGCCTGAAGGATTCCTCCTCTGTTCCTACAGACACCAAACGAAACGGTACTACCAGAAGTATCCAAGGAGATTTTCATCAGCGTCGTACAATCCCTTAATAACGTTTCCGCTGGAGGAAAGCTTGGTCCCGTCAATCGACCGGTTGATGGTTTCTCTAAAATATCTATTAACCCCTTTTCCGGGAAGAAGGATTCCGACGAAAATAACTTGTTTCTATGTATTGTTGCGGGCTAAGAAAGTAACAGGGGTTGATAAATTAAATGAATTTTGAAGTTGGAATTAGGAATCGTTTCGGTGGCTACTAATTTAGAATGGTACTCGATATTGCAAACCAAACTGTATCAATTTAAAGCTTCAAATTTTGTAAAAATTTCAATTCAATATTTTAAAAAAATGAATAGTTGAAGTGATTAAGGATTGGATGTTTAATAATGGATTAATCAACTATTTATTCTAATACAGAACTAGTTTATGTTGAGATAATTGATAAAACGTTTATAATATCATTTTTAATAAACCTTAAGCTTTAAATTGATATGCTATAAGTGCAATTTTATGTTACTTTTATGTCACCAAATCCTTCTAGAATTTATATGCATCAAAATTAATCATTGTTCACCCTAACTTTCAAGCAGCCATTTTATATCAAAATTCTTAATGAATCTTTTACGTGGTCATATTCATTAAGCTCCAACCTTCAAACTGATATATCACAAGTGCCATTTTACAATAATTTTATGTCATGAAATTGTGTCAAAATTGTTCCGTTTCAAAATCTTTCATCTGATATATTTACATTCTTTGACGCAACTTAAGTGTGTAAACATCCGCAGTCTACTAATCATTGCAAGTTATTTTTAAGTATTTTAAGAATTGAAAATGCTTCTCTATCCTCGTTTCTCTTCTGATGCACCCATGGTATTTAAAAGTCCGTGATACATATGTTATTTGCTAAGGAGTATCAGAGGCAAGTTCGCGACATGATCAAATAAAACTGTAATTAATTACAGCTATAACATCACATTGTAGAAGCGTTGGCCGTTTGCCAGTACCGTTATTGCTGCAAATAACTTTCTATAAATAATACTTGCGACAAGCGATCTCTCTAGCCAGCTTGCATTTCGAATATAAGCCTCACTTAACAGTGACATCGATTAGAATTCACTGCCCTGTTCGATCACGAATCTATAAAAAATTATATTTCAAAGGAAAATCATTTTTAGCTTCAACCCTTTCACTATGCTCGCCTCTGTCGGAAATTGTATTTTATATTAAATTATTAAATTTTATCTATTGTAATTACAATCAGGAAAATCACAATTCAATATTTTAAATATTGTAAGTGCTATAATAATTTATATGTGACAAAATTTACATATTGGTGGTGGAAATTGTCGAATCAGTGGGTTCAGGTTAGGTTAGTTGAAGAGAGGTTAAGTTATGTAAGGTTAGGTTCACAATTAGTTCACTTTAAATAAGGGGAACGTTAAGTTTGTTATTTAGATAATTGAAGATAAAAATTCGAAAAAATTCTGATTTACAAATTTTGCATTTTATTATTATGAAGCATGATTGAAATAAAGAAAAGAAGGATATTTATTGAAGGAACGTGTAAGGTTAATAATATTTTTCTCAGAAGAATGGATATTATTTTCCTGGGAAAATTTAATGAAACTTCCTTTTGAAGAAGAAAAGAGAATTTTCAAAGAGGAAGCTTCCTTGCCTGATTACAGATCCGCAGGCGTTTTATTATCAGTTTGAGATACACGTTTCATTAGGTGTTCGCGACACCGGCCATAAAGTCATAGTTTAAAGGAGTTTAATAGGATCAATTTAGTTATTTTCAGGGGCCACGTTACGTGGCTTGTTTACGGGACGAAATTTCCTTAAGCTGACGCGGAAAAATGTCACGTATAAAAGGCATTAAGGATTAATAGGATCGTTTGACACTTTTACTGCGACTCGAGCTGCCAGCAATTTATGTACCTCACATCTCTTAATTTTTCACTGTTAACGTAAATCTGACTCGTTTAAATTTATGACGGGAGCAATTATTATTCTTCGAAATTAAGAAAAATTCACCGAAAATTTTAATTCTTCATTGAAACATTTAACTCGGATGATGAAACTAAATTGGATTATACAATTATTCATAAATAATAGTGGAATGCAAAGGATGCAAAGGATCAGTTCTTCCACCAGAAGTGGTTGCCAAATATTCAACTGAAAATAACTTGTATAACGCGTATACTTAATCACTCATGCATGTTAGTTAATCTGATCATTCGCAGCAACGGGAAACAATGAAATTAATTCTGGAAGGATATTCGACTATTTTATACAGTAACTAACGTGTACCACCAGCTATTTTCATAATTAATGAACAAACACCTAGGTCTAAGTAAAGAAATCATTTAACAAATTATGAAAATCAGGAAAGAAGAAAGGAACAAAACTGCTATGATTTTTAAAAATATGAGTTACGTGAGAGTTAAAGGATGATAGTTTTGAAATTCGAACGAAAGATGATCACAGAACAAAAATATTACATGATGGTGACAGAAGCTGACGAATTTATTTTTGGAGGGTATTGAATCATCTGTTATGCATAAAAATATCCTGCAAACGGAAACTAAAAATGTTGTACGATGACAAAAAATTTTATAGTTTTACACACGTAGAATATCAAATTTTTATATTTCGTTTGTTCGAAACATTTCAAATAGCTATTTTTCAATACTTAACAAATAATTATTTGTAATTGGTGCTTTCAGTAAAATGAATCACGAATTCTTGAATTTGTTGGAAATTCAGATGTGAATGAAATGAGACTTAAAGCAAGAGTACATCCATTAAATAAATAAATTTATATTAAATTTTAATATTTTCTAAATTTTGTTTTATAATAGAATAAAATATTCAATCACACGTACTTCATTAATGTTCGCTGCATAGAATGCCTAATTGCCAGTTGCAGGAAACAATGACTAATTTCAAAACACAAAGTCTGACGTGATTTCATGACATAAAAGTGCCGCTAAATTTCACTTTACTTACATTAATTTGACGTTTAAGATCTGATAAAAATTACTACATAAAGGATTTACCGTGTTTCCTTATCACTGCACATGAATCTTCTACAATATCTTATCCCATTAAGAAGAGATTTTCATTAAATTTCAATTTAAAATTTGTTTACCTGAATTGCAATTGAAATTTGCATTCGATATATATTACTCCTAAAGAAATTCATTAAAAATTTAAAATTCAGAATAACATGATTTGTAAATTCTGAAATGGTGCTCATGGTAAAAAATGAATCAAATGTTTAGTAAACAACGAAAAGAATTCCAACCATCCGATTCAACGATGAAATAAAAGTCCAACATCCAGGCTGGTCAATCGTAAATTCCATAGAGAAGAACAATTTCATTGGTATTAGCGTAGCGGCAAAGGGTTGAACGTCATCGTATCGGGTCCTCCTCGGATTCCCTGTTTAACGACGCAAGAAGGGGCGAGGAACTCTGTACGGGTACGTCTTTGTACGGTATCGCGAGTAGAGAAAAGAAGACGAAAAGGATGAAAAGAAGAAGAAGAAGGCGATGGAGCGTGAGGGGCAGAAGCCTAAAGGGAGGGAAAAGGGGGAGCAAAGGAGGAACGAGACAGAGGCCTGGGTAAGTTATCACTCGAGTCTGAACCAGGAATAGTCGCCATGTGGTGGCAGCCGTGGGACTGACTATTTTCGGGTAAAGACAAATTTGGCGCGATGCGCTACGAGGGAGCAAGCAAGCCTCGTGGTAGTCTCAAGTGTAAGCTTACATGTGCCGGGGGGTGTCGGCCACGACACGGAGAGGCCAATGGGATCTGTGCGGCCATTTTTAGAGGGCTCGTTGAAGCAACCGTGCTCAAAGCATTGGCAGCATTCAGTCTGAAGCAGTCAGTCGGTTCGGAGGATTCGCTTAGAGACTTCTTCTTCTTCTTCTTCTTCTTCTTCACTTCTCTTTGATCGTTGCAACTCGCGGCCCAGAGAATCCTCGACCTCTTAAAGGACCACCAGCTCGAGGTCCAACATGGAGGACCGGCCGGGAGCACCCTTGTCCGCGAACAAATCGAATAGCAAGTGCGAGATGTACGTATCAGGTACTTGGCGAATGATCCTGGTGAAACGTATCGGTTTTCAGGACCACGTTCGATTCATCCGAACGTCGTGGATCTCGATTCAGTGGATTACGTAACCCGGAAGAGACGAAGAAAAGTGGTAGAATCGTTCGTCGAGAAAGAGATAAGAGGGATCATCATCATTCCGAACCGGGCGACTGTTCCGTGCTTCCTTACTTCCCATAGTGAATGTGACGTATGGAATGTAAAGAAGTATGGAGCTGCGCCCAGGTGACCCAATGGAACCGGAACCACTGCGTGGGATTCGTTCGACCAGCTGATCAAACAATTCACCTGAACACATGTCTCCTCGACAAGATTTCAGGGAAATCGTAGTTGGGGAAAGTAAGCGGTGATTAGAATGTTTCGAAAACAATTTTCATCGAGGCTGTTCGTGAAGAATTCAGGAGAACGAGAATGTAACGAGATGTTATTGTAATCGAGAGATATATTGCATTAACATTGCCTGCTCCCTGGGTAGAGCCGGCCTACAGGTCAGAAATAGAGCCAGTTCCACGTATCCCGTAACGTGACTCTCGCATCTCTCTACGTCCATGTGGCCTCTCGTGTTCTCTATTTACGGTTTCTCTGACTACCATGTGGTCGCCAGCTTTATTTAAATCGGCAAAATATTTCAAGCTGTTCCCAGGGCCTGTTTTCTCTCTCCCGCCGAGCGAGCCAGCCACGATTCACCAGCTAGAAATTTTCTTCTTGCAGATGCAACCCGGGAAAAAAGTGTGCTCTCTTTCACTGGTGTCGCGATCATTTTTCTTTTTACACTTGTGATACGTGTCTCGACGCTAATCACCCATGTGATTGTAAGTATTAAACGTAGAAACAAATAATTTACTACACAAAATTTTATTTGCAACTAGAAATTTTTTATTTCTAATTGTAACACGAACATTTTTATCTCAAGCCTTCTATTTTGAACTCTAAACGCTTTATAATAATTGGGACAACTATAGAAGCGAAAGGGTTAAGTAGCAATTTAATCTGAAGCGTTTGATGTTTAAATTAAAAAAAAAGGGGGCTAGAGCAGTAATTACGTAGACACTCCGATATCCCTGTCGAGTTTATGTAATATCACGATAAGAAGCGTTCGCCTTGTGAATTGATTAAATCCTGGCTAATTTTATTGCAGAGTTCAGACGATGGAAGGGGATGAAAAATTGTGAAAAGGAGAGGGAGAGGCAGAAAGGAAGGAGATCCTCTGGTTGAACGTTGAAGTCAAAAATAGGATGAACGCATGGTCACCAGTGTATTTCCATAAATGAGTTCTCCGGTTACAGGGTCTATTTCCGGGCCTGAGCCGGCGACCGGAGTTACAGCCAATTACAATCGACTCCAGGATGGTACACGATGCCTTGGGTATTAGGGATCTAGGGATCGATCGCTATGTAACGATGTAATTGCGAGTAAAACGAGCTGATTCACATGTATTACGGCTGTTAAGGAAGATCGTGGAGATTGTGATTACGTAGAAATGTTTAGAGAGTGACGTCAATGAGCATCAGTGACGTAATTCAAGTATACTTCAAACAGTTTCGAACAGATCAGAAGTATGTATATCTAAAAAAAGAAGCTATACTTGTGAATAGACTTAGACGAGAAGGATTCGATTGGTACTTTGAGAAACGTGAAAAGTTGGAGGCAGACCAAATCTGGCCTCCCTAGAAAAAATAGAGATATCTCAGAATCTTAATTTTGATAATATTAATATTATAAGTGCTTTATAAACAAAATCAAATGAAGTATTGTATATAACTCAAAAGTACCTACGAATAACAGTTAAAATATTAATTCAACTCTTCCCGCGTAAACGTTTATACGCAAGTGGTGGGAGGCTACAGACCTATATGTAGGAGGCCCCCTTCGTTACAATGTAATTTTCCTGAATGATGGCTACGGTGGGGGGGGGATCAGGATATTATTTTAATTTATATAATTATATTATATTATATTATTCACTATTTTAGATATGAAATTAAGTCAATAACCTTTTGAAGGCAGTGTGTTAAATTAAACGCATTAATGGATTTAATAATCTTTATGGAAGAATATTTAATTTTCCACAGTATGTAAATAGAAATGTGAGTGACAAAAATGAAGGAAGCATGATACAGTTTAAAATAACTAAATGTTATTAATATTAGAGTAAGCAAACCCATCATACTGATCGATTTTAAGTTATAAGAATTATTAAGACGCTTTTACTGAAATAGATGTTAATTTCTGTTAAGATAAAGTATAATTTTTAATTTTTCGAATATATTCTACTTTAAAATTAGATACATGCTGCTTGTTATATTGTTAATTATTAATGTGAAAGTATTTTAATAAGTGTTTGTTGAATAATAACGTGGTCGTATTATAAAACAATGATGTAGTAGATATTTATACTTTTTCAAAGATGAAGACAATATTTGTTAATATTTTACGGGTCCATTTTTAAGAACATAAATTATTAAATTACTGTGCACATTTGTTATTCGAGTTAATTATGTACACCACGATTTCAAAAATGTTTGTAAAGAAAAGAAAAATTGAAATTTTATACATGAAACACAAAAACATGAAATTATTTGTCTGTTTATGTCAGAAAATTTGTATTCTGACTTCAATTTCACTTATTTATTATAATACTCTATTCTGAAAATAGACCAATTTTTGCAATGTCATTTAAAAAGATATTATTCCTTTTCATTGAGTATTTACTTTTTTGTAATTGAACTATGTAATATTACATTTATTAATAATTCATTAAATTATGATATTACATACAATCATCATTTTTAATCATCATTATATCTCTGTATTATTAATCCATTACAGGAATATTTTGTAAACGTGTGAAGGATTATTATTTAACCACAGAATTGATAATGGTACTGATGTAAATTTAATGGAACATGATTTATTTATTGTACATAAATAATGATGATAAAAGACATTTATAATCATACTTGGGTTATATCAATGGATTAATGTTATAAACGATATTATTTTAAATTTCCTTTAAATGGTATTAATAAAATACAATTGTAAAATCTAATTTAAAATATCAGTATAACCGTTTAATAGTAATGATTTTTATTAATTAATATTTTCAAGAAATCAACCTATTTAAATTAAATATGTAAAAGGAGTGGCAATACGAGCAAAAAATAATTTCAAAAATAAATTATCTAAAACTCGAGTAATGTAATATTCTACCGACTCAGAAACCGAATCTTTTTTCAAAATGACATTATTAAATAAATATTTATTGAAAATTTGAACGTATCATACCTAAGGTGGTATGCAGTTCATTCGAACTCCGTAACAGGGCGCTGATACCAGAGCGTCGATAAAATCATCATTTACTTCAAAATTTCAAATATTTCTACAAATTTTGAATAATTAATTTTCTTCCTTAAAAGCAACAGTAATAGACCACTATTATATTTTCAAAATGGGCCAATTTTAAGTTTAATTAAATTAATTTATTCACGTCTAACTCCATATTACTATGATTTAAACAATATTTGTAATAACAGGAAAATTAGGAATGAACATTTATTCATTACATTTAGTGCATTTCACTTTTATCTTTCGAGATAGTTAGAAGAAAATTATTTTTCACGTATAAGAGTGAAATTTTCAGAATAATAACACAAAGTACTGGTAAAGGTAATTTATGGAAACAGACATTAGCCTGATTAAATTTTCTTATATGAACCCCGAAAAAGGGAAGGAAAAGAAGAATGCAAGAACATCAAACGACATCATTCTCCCACATTCGCCATTAACATTTCTCCCGTACACCGTTCTTCCAAAGCACAGATATAAATTTCGTTAAAAACTCTTGCAAGCCCTCGCGTCGTCTCGCGCAAAAGCATAGTAAAATTCAGGCTCGTTTCAAATTCCCTTCTTCCCGTTCCATTTCCATTTATTTGAATCCCGCATCGAATATTCCTAACATACCTGTCCCCATTAAAATTCCCATTTTATCTGTTCCAGAAAGTATCCAATAGAATTTATTCACCGTTGCGTTCACGACGATCACAAAGAAACCGTGTCGGGTTTTCGTAATTTGTCGCGGCAAGAATGCATAGAATTTCTTGGAAAATAATTCCACGACAATTATGGAATAGTTACTACTTCGAAAGCAGCTAGTCGTTACGTTATTGTTAAAATAAGGGTAAAATAGTTAACTAGGTCAGCCCGAAAGGGAGTTATAGCCTTGGGTTCCACTTTTCAGAAAGTGCCATTCTGATTGTAAGTTTTCCATTTACAATGTCAAAAAGTATCGAATTTTTGTATCGCTGCCCTTTTCCTTTACAATTAAGTAATTTTATTTTATTTTAAGCCCCGGGTATCAGAAATCTTAATCCGGTTCTGCATAGGGCAAGAATAAAAATGCATTAAACAGCCGATTTATGAGGTTGAAACAGCGTTGCGTTGGTATGAACGTTCACCCTAATAAATAACTGACAGTCTAGGGTGCAATGACGGTGGTGGTGAGAGGGTTGCGAGTGGATGTGATCTCAGCTATGCGTGGAAGCTTCGACTATTCAGGATGCAGGCACGGCCGGATTTGCATTGCCGTCATTGTCGCGCGATTTGAATTGGTGACCCGTCGCGGTTTGCTTTCATGTATAATTGCATGTAATGCAAGGTGATCATGAATAATTCTAATACGATTCTTTATAAACCACCAAAAGATATTAAAATAAAAAATATATTTTTAATTAACCCTTGAGGGGACAACCGCTGAGAACTGGCAACTTAACCCTTTCGTGGGTATAACTTTTGTTATTTTGTAAAAAAGCAAAAATTTCAACATACAAAATATTAATCGAATATTCTTATACTGTCCTTTGCAAATAGGATTGTACTTTAGTTGATGAGAAAAATAATTCCTACTGCCTATGAAAGGGTTAAATTTAATTTTATAAACTATAATTATTTCCTGTATTAAAAATATTATCTTTCACTATATGAAACCCCTTCGTTTAAAAATTGCTATGTTTCTTAAGTCTGAATTAGGATTAATTCGATCACCGTCATTTAAGGGAGAAAATTTACTACAATTATTCTCTTTCATTAGCAAAAGTATTAAAATTCATCTAAATTGATTTCTTCGCCGTTATTAAGTGGCCATTAAATTCCGTCATAAGCAATAACTCAATTATCGACTCATGAGTTTAAACGTTCAGCGTTTTGTCGCGATCACGTGCATCGAATTCTGCAGAGTCAGAATATGCGTGCCATTCGATTTTACAAACAATTCACGGTAGGGAAAGGGTCAAAGTATGGGGGTTGAAACGGGGCGACCAGGTGAACATAGGCTGCAACGGTGTGGTATTAAATTTGTCGATGGCAAAATAGGTTTGCCTACCGTGGCGGTAATGCTCTTGATTAAGCCAAATGAGTTATGCTGATATTATTCCCGTAAAATAATAATATTAGCCCCCTTATTATCGGCTAATGTTGGCATTTGCATTAATGCCAGCTCAACTAATTGACGACGGGTCGCCACATTTTGTCTATTTGTCGCGCAGGTTACATCGCTTGACAATTGCGTTACTGTTCAACAATCGCATTGGTACTGAAACGAATATTATTTTTCGTAATAAAATAGGCCAATTTGTATGGTAATTATTTAAATTTCATAGATATTTCATTGGAATTAAGTGAAGGTTTCATGGTTGTAACGATGGAATACGGTTTTGTACATGAATTTGCTTCTGAATTAATAGTATCTACAGAATCTGATAAAATATGATCAGGACCGGATTAAAATTTCTGGAACCCGGAGCTATAATCTTCCTAATCAGACGCTAGATTTGATGATATAAAACTACCACCAAATAGCACTTATACCACATCAATTTGAAACTTAAAGATTGATTAAAATGACTGATCAATTTTAAATTGAAGCTCATTCTAACCATCAATTCCTTTGTTACAAAGTAACACTAACTAAGAATTGTTTCGTTACAAAATAACACGTTACAAAAGTTCAATCATTCCGGTCCGATAAATACCGTGGGTTAAGCGAATCGGTAGTCAAAGGCCTCCGGAGAGGGTTGTTAAGCATGCGACGCCAACAGAAGCTGCAGGGGTCAAATGACAGGCGAGCGTATCCATTGGCTACTCGGTACGATCGTCACGTTCTCTACGACAATTTATGACGATTGGAATAGCGGCCAGTTCAGCTGTTACACGTTCGTGTGCAACGATGCAGGACTACCAAAGTCGAGAACGAAACACCTTACCAAACTAGTTCAATTAGCAGAACAGCGTGAAAAAAATCATTCATTCTTGTATCAGTTTGTGCGCGAAATTCCTGATAAGAATAATTTATAGTACTATTTCCCTCAAGTATTTGTTCATCGTTAAGTATATTTCTATAATTAGGGTATGCAAGAATTTGAAAATTTTGAGTCGGGTTCTTGAAAGTATGAAGGTGCGACAACCTGAAAATTTCGGGTATCTCATGATCGACTCGACACGATTCATACAAACCCGATCCGATTCGACTTGACCGACGCGATCTAAGCAAATTCGATCCAACTCGATGCATGCAAATCCACCCCAACCCGACGCAATCTATGCATACTCGATTCGACCCGACCCACCTTAAAATCAATCATCGATGCAATTAAAATAAGCAGGTAATTAACGTAATTTCCTTCTCAAAATATCGAAATTATTCCTCATCTCTGCCTAATTGTCAGGTCACACCACGAATCACGTGTTCTCGATAATGAATTTAGCTAGCTAATAAATTCAAGCTATCAACGCATCAACGTTTCAGCTAGCCACGCTAATATAGTGCACATCCAGAGTGCTCGTTGACGTTAGTGCTATATTTGCAAATGTTATGCACGCGTCCAGAAGCCGCATAATATACACGATCGGAGCACTGACATAATAAAGATTTATTTACTCCGACAACCTATACATACAACTACCCCTGTATTCCCATCAGAACCCACGAATGTAATGGGCTAACGCTAGACTTAATTTATCATCGTTCCTGATGCGAAACTAACATCCCCAGGCTTGAATAGAAAATATTTTTTAAAAACATTTATATTATTTTATAAAGCAAAAAGTGATCTATAATGAAATAATTTAAAATTGAATAGTGGTAGTGAAATTTTTAAAAATTTGGTACACTTTTTATATACATATAAACGACGTTGATGAATTGCACCAGCATATCTAATATTCTTCGATGAGTATTCAAGAAAATACTATTTTCCAAGGTAGCGTAGTTTCTAAACAAAGTTTCGTCTGAACAATTCACTGTAATTTCCTCGGGACAACAACTCGTCTCTACGGAAGGCAACAACTTTTCCAGTGTTCTTGTATTCTCGGTTGTATCTAAATCGGTATTTCAGCAACGTTACTCTGCAAGAAGTCGTATGTAGGTAGCCATGGCTTCCGGTAGGATATTACCTTCTTCTGGAGGAACGCGCTGGAATGCTTGGCATTTAGGGGTACAATGAGAGAGACGGATGGAGACACGAGACTCGATACGCCGGGAATGGAACACACCACGGAGATTGTACTAATTAAGTCCCATCTCCCATTAATTGCCAACGTTCCTGTCTTGTCAATGCTCGTCGTTCGTCGCTATGGCTGCGGACACCAGCCGTTCATCGCTGCGGCTGTGGCTACCACTGACGTAGTTAACAGAATTTCGATATCGACATGCTCCACTTACGTAACTACTTACTTCTGAAAGCTGGATCGCGAGTTGCTTCAACTTCCCTTCGCTACGATAACAAGTCTGTTTCATCGCCTGATAAGATGTTTACAAAGTGAAATCATATAATATAATTCGTTTAGATTGAACGTTCGAGTAACTGACTCGAGTTTTTCTTTTCGATTCTACTTCATACTTTAACGTAATTTATATCGTTTTTGATTTTCGTAAATTTCAAAAAAAGATTTTAAATAAAAGTTAAACTGCTCTGTTCGAAAATCTACATTGCTTTTTTGTTTTAGAGTTTAATTTGAAAGTAGATATTACAAAATGAAAGCGTTTGATGCAATTGATCTATAATAATCAGGGGTGAATTTAAAAGTCTTGCTGGGAGGGATTCCTTTTTCCTAATTTAAAATTTTTAAGGATTAGAAGAAGAAAGAGTTTAATGCAATTGATGTGTTAGTATGAGAAAAACTATAAATATGAAAATATATGTAAATAAATTGAAGGCTATTAGCGTTTCATATTTGCACATTCATGAAAGTTGAATTAAAAATCGAATTATTTAAAAAAGAATGTAATCACGGACGAAGAGGTAACATAAATATTCAGTTTATCATAATCGATTATTTTAATTCAAATCAGACGAACGATAAAGTACTTTATAAAAGAATGAACAGGTTAATAATATTATTATCAAATAATGTTTTTCATATTTTGTCAAAACTTTGTATCAATATTATAATAAATTATAATAAACACGATTCTATAGTATAGAGTGATTTAAGTAGGATGACCTAACAACAACCTAACAGCAATGAAATATAAATTCTTCTGTTTATTATTACCAAATACTTGGAATTTAAAGCACAATCACAAGACGGTTTAATTAATCAGAAATGCATTCAATCTTGGGAACCTTCCTTTAAGAACTCAAATATTTCTGAAGTCATCGAGACACTTTGAAACATTAAAGAGCCCAGGTCCTATCCTGTTTTTAATTAACTCTGCATAGAATTCAAGGGAAGTCAGCTTGGATCCTCGTCGAAGGCAAGCGATATTGAATTCGCGGATAACTTTTCATGGAGTTAGACCTCGTCTCTACCCTGGCACGTCGTTAAGGGAGCCCCAGAGGGAACGAAGGAAAAGTACGATTTTATCGGACTGCAAGTCTAGAGCTAAGGAAAAAGTAGTGTACGTGTTTACATTACCAAGTAACTGCAGCTGCACTCTCGTTGCATCTTGCTCCACTTTATTATTTAAATATTCCTCCTCTTTCATTGTTGTTTCTCGATTACCTCGTGTTGCAAGAAACATCAACTTGTTTGTTTTCTTTTAGTTTGCATTGTTAACTCTTTCGCTACGAACGACGTATATATACGGTGTCCAAAGAGAAGTCAGATTTACAAAAATTTTGTAAGATATGGTAATTTATAAAATTTCAACAAGTTGGCTATACAACATTTTTGTCATTAATAATATAAATACAAAAATGTAAGATCAAAGGCGGACACTCGGTTTCGAATAATTAGCCAATGCAAATTAATTTTTCGAAGTCAGCACAGATATACAGTAAGCAACTATAATCAAGATAAGTTTCACAATTAATTTTCGAAGTTTTAATTCGACGTCCAAGCCATATCCTTAAAGTTTTCTACGGTGCAGGTCAATTATCCACTCACTTCCTACTCTAACTACAAAGTATAACTTTTAATTTCCAAAACAGGATTGTTATTTTAATAGTGGGACGGTGTACCAAAACTTTTTAATGATTCTCCTGATTGTTCGAGCAAAATTATTATAACGTTCGGATCACTTTTTTTACTTTAGAAATTGTTGTTCGAAACTTTCGTGTAAGTTTATAAAAAAACTTTGAAAATTATCCTTCCTTTAACAGTAATTAAATTTACATCAGTAATTTTGAAAATAAAATTAAGAGGAACGTCACTTTGCAATTTTACTTTTTATCGAAAATATTAAGGAGAAAAAATTTTATATTATAAAATAAAAAATCATCATATTCATTAGGTAATGAATTACCATTTTGTAGGTAAAGTACTGGATAATAGTCGAGTTATAAGAAAATATATTTCCTGAAATGCGATAAAAAAATTTCAATCATCAAATTTTTCCACTATTGGTACCAATCTTTCTTCTCCATTGTTAGGACAAGTGCAATTTGTTTCAAGTAATAACGATCAATCTAGAGATTTTTAACAATAAATTGAAGAGCACTTGACGAACACGATTCGTCGTTGTCATTATACTGTAGGGTCTTGACATGATTATTAATTGTGGCTTGAAAGCGTAGAATATTTCAAGAGTTAAAAATATATTTTATATTATACAATTTGATACCATTCGTTAAGTTATCTCATTTTCAATCATTTGGCAGTGGGTCACTAATTTGAATTTCATTTCAGACCCTTATTTCCTTTCATTTTGAAAATTTTTTTTCTCATTTTCAAAAATTTTATGTCTAAACTTAATATCTAGGTCATGATTGATCCGAATTAAAATATTATCTAGTTAAATATACTTTTAATTAAATTTTTTAAGAATATTACATTTTCCTTGCCATTTTTCTCATGCAACAAAGTATAATAATTTGAAATATTTTTCTTATTCTTTTTAATAGAAAAAAATATAAAATATTAAGGATATTTCACTGAAGGGAAAGAAAATTGTTCGATCAAAAATGATGTTTGATACCTGATGAAACTTTTCCCAAGTTTAAGCTGTTTGAAATTTCCCTTCATGTTAAATAAGGCCAGATGATTTTATTGATTGCTCCGTGATATTGCTTGGCTGCATTCTATTTAATATCATACCATCAACTTATCAAACATTTGACGTGGAATTCAATACTACAACGCTATCCCTCAACGAAATTAACTATTCTTGCCCGTTCCTTATACAAAATTTTCAACTATTTACCACGAATGTTTATTATGAAATACCTGTGTGAGGAATTCTAACGTTCTTACAATAACAAGAAGTCATAAATGCTTGATAATGTACAGTCAGTGTAAGAATAAAATGTCATAATTTTCTTTTAATTAATTCAGTATGTATAGTTTAGGATTGCAAACTTTGATTATGAATGAAACAATTTTTCAACTAATTTTTTACTTTTCGTTTTTAAAAATTAAAAACAAAGAAAATAATAGACTAAACAAAAGCTAAATCAATTTTGTCATTAAAAAGAAAAATAAGAACAAAGAAAAGCAGCAAAATTCATTTATGAAGAGAACAAATAATTAACAAAATGCTAAAGAAATAATAACTTTAGAAAACAAAAAATACAAAAATTTATCAAGTAAGACATATAGCTTATACAACCATTTGCATTTTTACTAATTTTCTTGAAAACTAACAAACTTTCCACAAAACCAAAAGAATCCAGATGAAAACTGTCCAGTTGGTAATCATGATCTAATTTGAGGTGCTATTCCGGAATCACCCTACGATATTCAACGTGTGAAATTTCAGTTAGTACTATTCTTAGATCGTTGCGCATTATTTTTCTTTCATTTTCTAAACTAAATATCATTTTCAATGACGTACATCATACAAAGCCATCGTTCCATGGAAAATATACATAGCCTTGCGTGTACCGGACCGATAGGACCGTACGAAATTCCATTAGGAAGGCCCGCAAATATTTGTCTTCGAAACCAGAACCGTTTAACTGATTTTCCCTATAATCAGAGAAGCCCAGGGGTCAGATCGAACCGGGTCAAACAATATGGACAACGTTCAACAGCCGTCGCGTCGATTAAACAGATTGGCATATTTAAATGAATCCGAAATTAGATCGACTGCTCATCAACGTATATACGTCCCATCTGTCCAATCTTCATCGTCCAATTTTCAATGGGGCCGTCGATGTTCACTTGACAAATTCATCTGGACGAGAGGAATATATCCGTCGTTTGCCAGTTTCCGCACGTAAGCGAAACGTCAGCTTTTCGAGTTCCTTCGAGTTGGGCACTCGCCACCTGTCTCTTACTCCTCGTCCTTCTGCCTATTTCTCTTCCGTCGACACCGAATCCACCAACTTGCCCCTTGTCCTGGTGTCGGGACACTTTGTCGCCGTAAGCGGGTTGCGATTCCCTCCTTGATGAGACAGACGGAGAAACCTGCGTTGCACGAATCGCGACATTATTCGTGTTGACGCTGCATACCGATTCGCCGAGGACCGCAGGAGAATTTGGCGATCGCGTGTTTTCGTTAAAACCGAAATCCCTGTATTATTTATGAGCTTGTAGACTTCGGTTGCTTTCGAAAAAAGGATTTTCTTTCTATTTATTTCAGCGAGTTTGGTTACAATCGGTTACTTAAAACTGATGCTGCAATATTAGAATATATATTAAAAAGTTAAAAGTTTCTCTACCTTGAAATTCAGCCCCCTCCCTATTCACGATTTACCATTAATCAGGAAATTAACAGTCGAGTGTTTTAATAACTTTTGAATGTGTCATAGAATTATATATCGATCATTAGATGATCGTTTGAACAATATACGACATCTCGAATCGATTTATCTGTTACAGAAGGAAACGGAGGGAAAAAAAAAACGGTAAGCAGCTCACGAAGAGGCGCTTCGACACCGATTGAAAGTTCGCGTGTTCGTGCCGAAGGTGTTGAGTGCATTTCCTCGGGCATGACGTGAATGGCCGATCGAAAGGAGGCGAGTTTTAAAATAAGACAAAGGCCCTGGCCTCTTAGTTCCCGCGGCGATCGTTTCAGCAGGACGATCACGCGCCAACGGCCGTCCAACTTTGTCGGCTAATCAGAAAAATCCACACTCCGTCGACCTTATTGAATTGTCCCTGACAACTGGGAGCTCCTTTTTGTCCCTGATGACAGCAGCCTATCCTATCCGAACGGAAGAGGACAATCGACTGTTATTTTCAACCTGATCCTTTGCTTTTCCTTCATATCCCTTTTCGTTTTCCGACCATGAAACTTACTAACTGATTGGATAGAGATGCTGTTAAGGCTTTCTTCTTGATCAACTATACCCTTCCATAACTTCTACGAGTTTTGATAAAATGACTTGTAAAAATTTGTCTTGTTATAAATATATATGAAAAACATCAGCTAAGTGTGTCTGATAATTTAATTGTTAAAAATTATATTGAAAATAGGGGAATATCCTTAAGGGTAGTCTGATACTATTTTATGACATAAAAGTATTGCAAAATAGCATTTATAATATATCAAATTAAAGCTTAAGATTTTCTAAAAATAACTGCATAAACACTTCATCGATGTTCCTAATAGAAAATGGCTGATTCATAGTTAGAAGAAGAATCAAAAGAGGAATCTAAATTCCCCTCTAAACGTTGACAATTCCCATTAACCTTGTATGCATTGTCACTAACTATTTCATAGCGCGATATTTTCTCGTTGGTCAACAGTTTCCGGAAAATTTGAACGTCATCGAATTATGGGGTGGCGAATAGAGAAGGGTTCGTGCAATGTACGACAGGGTAGATTTAAACGAATCATTCTTTATCATAATGGTTCGCAGGTATCTGATAGATAAATTGACGCGTTATTAGCGCGTATAAACGCGGAAATAAAATCGATGCGAGTCGCGAACTGCCGGCGATAGCGGGGGAGGGTTGCAGGATCGATCGAACGGCCGATTCGAAAGCGTTCACCTGCGAAAACACACGGGAAATTTGAGACCGTCGGTGCCGTTGCGAGCACCCAGCAACGACTCAATGTTATCGAATTAATTGCCAGTGGAATGCAAAGTTTGCCGGAACAAATGCGAACCCGATATTGAGATATCGTGTGCGCGCATATGTTGCTCCTCTGAAACGTGTGCCGTGCGTACGTTCGCCATGAACGTTGATCTTGCACCAAAATCGGCCGAAATTCGTGGCGATAAGAGGCTCTTTTTGGAATTTTTCTTTTCTTTTCGAGCAAAAAAAAAAATGGCAATCTGTTTTTGGATAGGGTATATATACGTCCTTTATAGCGAAAGAGTTAAAATTAGAATAATTATTCTTTATTAGGTGTACAAATTAATTCTGTGCCTTTCCTTTTTTCTAATTGAAGATTTATTTTCAAAAAGTCAAGCTAACTTCAATTATTAAAGTAATTTTTATTTTCGCGCCACTATTCAGATGCACAGAAGCGTGGAAATATATTCAATTTGAAATAGTAATTAAGAAGGCGTAGTGATAATGGTACAGAATTAATTTATTAAATGATAACATATATCGATTTTTATTAAATATGTCACACATGGTTGGAATTTACGTTTCTCCATAAAGGCCAACCAGTAAATTTATTTATCTGGGTGAGAAATCGAACCATTCAATTAAATCCAGTCGTGCATCGTTGATTAATGCTTGGTAAACGAAAAAGAAACTTGTGGATATTGGAAGTAATCAAGCGATGAAATAAGGCTTTTTTGCGGCGTTTTAATTAAGGCAACTTCACATTTCGTTTGAACCGTTATACAGCGGGTGATCAAATTATTAGAGCCAATCGCACAAATTGACTAATTTACATAAAAATTATTAATTCTTAAATGAAAACCTAGTTAAACGGAGTTTTTGTTATTTTTTTATGATGTATTGATGGTTGTAAAGTTATGATACATAGTTGAAAAAAGTGAAAGTTCTTGACTGGTTTAGAAATTCTTCGGACCTCAACCCCATAGAAAATTTGTGGAAATATTTATTATTAGTAATAAATATCAATTAATTGAACGTTTGATAGAAGTGGCTCTAATAATTTGATCACCCACTGTAAATTTCTTTCTACGATTACGCATCTGCTAAAAATCGACAACAGAAATTATTCTAATCTTTAGACAAATTAAATTCGTTTTGTAATCTCACAGAGCAATGATAAAAGAAATATAACACATCCTACTTGTGTTGTTTAATTTCAATACGTTGCTTAAAAATCAGACGTAAAGCCGGTTAATTATGTTACTTAATTAAATATTTGTGGCGCTACGACCAATGAAGCAAAGATGAAATATACCCGCGTACATTACAACGGTCTGCTGCTAATTTCTGTGAATGTCCGTACGTTATATCATACGTACTACCTTTGTCAGTTTATTGCACCGTACACGCGCACACGGGCGGAAAATTCAAATAAAATATATCAGACACCGTCGTTGGTTAATAAGGTACGAAATTACAGGCAGGAATTCTCTGGAAATAGCCGACTGACAGTAAGCACCAGCATTAAATACGTTACTGTATAACATTCCTTGCCTCATCTCCAGGAACCATTATAATCTGTAAAATTAACGTCTCTTTTCAAAGGAACTATTAAGCCGAGAATGAGAACACTTGTCATATCTTTTCACGAATTTTCGTTTTCGTTTGACTTCTTTTAATAAAATTTCAATAAGACTTTTTCGAAGAAATATTGTTCAGTCTTGTAAAATTTTTTCAAGTGCTAAATATTCTTATAAATTTTGGCAAATGTAATTTTTACAAAGATTCTTAATAATCTAGAGATATCACGCTGTGGTGAATGGATACTTTGATTGATTAAGTTGTAAAATTTTTTAATTTAGACACGTAATTAGTAAAAATGCAAAGAGATCTACTTTTGTCAGTCATCAGCACTTTTAATTAAAAAAGGGATTTTACCTTGCAATGGTATCACTGCATTTCGTCATGAATTTAAGCTTCCATTTGCTTTACTTCCATGTCATCAAATTATATCAGACTTCCTATGTTTCAAAATCCACCGTTTGATGTTCAACAATACTATTATTACAATATAATATAGACGATAGCCTTTATTAGTATTTCCATTAAAAATGGTCGAAATGGCCAGGTCTGTACAGCGTGAAATGATGAAGAAGGGAAAAAATGGTTGGCTTCGAGCCACCTAATATCCCATTCCTCTTTACACCGTCCTCTCGTCATTCCTTTTTACATTTCCCTCGTCATTTTATTCGCCATCACTTGGCCCTCTTCTCATCCGAAAATTCTCTCTCCTAGCTTGTTAGATCCGCAGATATTCTTCGCGTACGCCGGAAGTGGAGGGCTTCGAAGCCGCATCGGAAAATCCGTAGGTCACACCTGTCGACCCGATACGCGTCTTCTCTGATGCATATATGCATGCACGTTATGCATAATCTACCAGGCGCATCGTGACCCAGGACCACGATGCCACCAGAATGGATCGCGTAACGCGGCCTCTGCCTGGGCAGAATTCTATCCACCTTCGAGCCACTCCACGGAAACTGCTATTTGCTGATCGATTTTGATAAGATCCAGCGAACTTCGAAGGGAAGGATAGCAACTCGTGCGAAGATTATTCGCCACTGCCACTGTGTTGGACATTGTTTGCGAAGCTGGTTGCTTGTTGATGCTTTTATATAGTACGTTTCACGCTGCATGAAATTTAATGTGAATGGTAGAAGTTTGAAAGTGGGTTGAAAAATTAAAGATGTTCTTCGACTTCCTCCTTGCAGGAAGTCGTTGTCCAGGAAGAATGGCAAAACCCAAAGGAAATATAGTTCTGAAGTTTCGATTTTTGTTTTGAGTTCTGTTGCAATTTCATTCGTGTGAAAATTATTGAAAGTCTAATAGAGATGAAAAATAAAAGGAAAAACAGGAGACAAATTACTTACTGATTCTTTAATTTTTTTTCTGAGGTAAAATAGTGACTCTTGTGTTAATACTTTAAATAAAGCAGCAAGGCTATATTTGGGAGTCAAAAAAAGATTAGTATCCTATTTTTATTAAAAATTATGGAAGACTTTACGACACATGTAATATTGTATTTTATTATTATATTGTTATTATATTGTATTTTATAAAATGTTAAAAATTAAAAGCAATATAATTACTGGTTATATTTCAGTCATTATGCAAAATAAAAAATGAATGACCCCAGTTTTTCAGAAATAACAGATGTTAGTAGAATGAGTTAATATGGGCTTTTCTAATATGTAGTTAATTATTGAAATGCTGTTCGTTGCCTTTTATATATCAAAGAGTTCCTAATAGGACAATTCTCCTCGACACCATTCTGAAAAGTACTTTACGGAACATGTTATTTTCTGGTCCACTTTAACGTTAGTTGGAATCGAGTTTGCTACGGAAGTTAATAGTTGTTTAACGTCAGTTTGGTCATTGCCTACCACTCGAATCTCGATTTCTTACGGATCGACTCGACGTTTTCCAAATTACTCAGAAATTTACTCGATAGACTCTTGAGATTCTTTAAATTACCCTCGCTAACTTTTTCCTTGTATTAAACGCGATTTTCTCGTAACAGAGCAACCAATGAAAGTTCAATACTTTAAAGTTCAAATAAAAAATGAAACTTTTTAATTCAAAAGATTTGCTTTTTCCTACATAATATCTTCAATTGGATAAAAGTAAAAAATTATTTAATATAATATACTTCATTAAAGAAAGAATATATTATTTGACTAATTAAGATAATTTCTTTTGAAATATTAATTAAAATTTCTTTTTATCCTTGAACGATGAATGTAACATTTATTTTTTATTTCCTAGCAAACATAACTATGAAATTCTTTTTTTATTTGTATTCTATTCTCTTTGAATCGAGTCAGTGTACAGGTTTCAAGATAAGACTAGTCTTTTTCATAAACGCACGATAGTTCCATTAATTTTATCTTCGAAGAAAATCTCGTCGAATCGACCACGGGCCGTGGCGTGAATTAGAGATTTAATCTGGAAGATTAGTTTTTCTATCATTCCAGTCGGCGAGAACGAAGAAGAAGAAGTAGAAGAAGAAGCTTTTTGGCTCGAGATTCTCGAAAGGTAGGTAATATGTGTGTCACGTGCTCGATAGCGCCTTTCCCTCCCCACCGTCATCTTCCACCCTTTCTATTGCATTCACCCTCGTCTGGAGCTAATTCCGAACTACTACTAGCGATGGGACCTGATCGACAGTTTATGGCTTTCGAACAACTATGCTCGTCAATAACGTTCTCTTACAATAACTATTCTCACAGTGTTTGGTACATTTCAAATAACAAAATTTTGAACATTGAAATTCAAACATAATTTCGTGACATAAAAGTATCACAAAATGACACTGTTTGAAGTTTAATGAAAATAACTACATAAATGTATCATTAATATTTGTAATATAATTTACTTGATTCCTCTTTAGAATAAAAACGGATCAACTAATTCACAGCTTAGCATTTTAAATTAATTTTCAATCGCTGTGTTATAAATTGGTAATAAATCATCGATGTGCATGTGTAGTAATTTTCATTGAACTTTAAGCTTTAAACTGATATACCATAAGCATCATTTCATATTGCTTTTATGTCATGAAATTGTATCAGACTTCGTATACTTCGAGATTGACTACATAATAATTTACGATTCTACTGTTTCGCCGGATTTATTGAATACTGTTTGGTAATGATTATAACAATTGATTTCTGACGTCATAGATTATTCTAAAGAGAAAATAGGTTGGTATTACATATTATATCCATGGTATAATTGTATCTATTGTTCAAGCATTGAATGAATGGGCACAGATTTAATTAAGTCAGTGAATAGCTATTGTTTGGATTCTGAACAAATTAATTTCTGGTATTTTTTGAATAATTCGTATTATTAAACTACTTAATGGAAGAATTTAAGTAAATTTATATTCAGATTCTTTTGATTTAATTGAAATTATATTGATACTTGTTTCTTTTTAAATAATTAATAGTAACAAATTGAAAATCAAAATTTCAATTCTAACTCTCTCACTTATTGAGGAAGGGGCCCGACTACAGATTTGCAAAATCCAGAGCAGTTGGCGTGTTTTGAAACTAAAAGTGACCGCGAAAGTCTTGCTGTCTCCTACCTTTGTACGAATTGTTAAGAGGCCTATTCATTTGAAATTGCCTCGGACACTCATCATACATCTTTATTCAATCAAATAAATGTTAAGAGAATGATTTCATTTGGAGGAATATTTAAAAAATCGAAATAAAGAGAGGTGGATACCCGGATACCCCGGATGTGTAACAACGTTGGTAAAGTTGGTTGTGTACATAAGGATTAAATTAATTTTTGCACCTGATACATCAAAACCAAAAAATCACTTCCCAAAATAAAAAAACCTGCCTCAGGGATCAAAATTAAAGTTTGCCTTGCACGGAAGTAAAATGTGTACAAAAAACTCGATTTTCACATCAATTTCCCGGTAACGTGGTCCACGTTAGTATCCGGCGTCTGAACGAGACCAGCATATAACGGTATAACGGCGTCCATAAAATAAAAATAAAATTACGGTAAAACGATCAATTAACGAAGTTGCCGATAAATCAATAGCCAGGAGAAATTAATACGTTCCTCGTCGAATATCGAATGTATCCTGCGGGGTGTTGGTCCCATC